>NC_137587.1:68241803-68841803 GCF_963210335.1 Falco punctatus
AGGAGCAGCAAGAAAGCGCAGCATGGACTCAAAGAGGCTCCTGTTATTCAGCGCTCAGGAATGCAGAGGCATGCTCCAGCCGGGGTGTGGGCGGCTGTTTGGTTTGCGGTTCTTGCTAGGGGGTGGGTGATTTTGAAAAGCACTTGCTGAATTCGCATTCGGTTGAATAATGGCTACTTTATATACAAATGATAAATGTTAGTCACAGCGGAGCAAAAGAAGTTTCTTGTGTTGGTCATGGATTTGGCATATCAAAAAAGAGAGAGAGGGGGGAAGGAAAAAAAAGAGAGTAAGCCTAGGGTTTCACTGTTTCAGAAACTGCAAAGTTAAACAGAGCTGCATTTATGTTATGTGACATCTTTAAGCCTTTGGCTCTCTCAGCTTAATGCCAGATATCTAATTTGGAAATATTTATTGTAACTGGCATATCTTTTTAGAAGCCTGTCATCACAGAAAAACTGTCATCAAACTGTCCTTGCTAACTTGTTTCTGTTAAGTGGTATTTTTTTTTTGTCCGCACTGCTTCAAGTCAGATGAATCATTTCTGCTTTCCTATGGCAAGTTGTGGCTGCTACAGAAAAGCTTGTAGGATCTTAACTGGATTTATGTGATGTGTTGATTTTTTTTGTTGGGGTTTGTTGTTTGTTTTTTTTTTTTTTTTTCATTCTAGAATCAAAGATTCTGCAAAATTAGATGCCTGAAGGTATATTCCTGGATTTTTAAAAGTATGTCTGACTGACCACTTTGATACTCATTTATTTTTCCCCAAGTGCTGGAGGCTCACCAACCTCTTGGAGTCACGCTTTGCTGATCTGATTTTTTCAGGTTACTTTAGTGCATTAATATGGAATGAGGATGGAGTTCTACATGAAAAAAGAACAGGTTAGGCATAGAACTTGTTTAAGAATGGAATTTTATTTTCCAGCTGACTTCGTTTTTTCAAACTATTCGCTTATTTGCTATTATTGCTTATTTTGAAAAAGCAAAGCTCAGTGCTCCACATTTGGGTGAGGTTAATCACATTGTCTGGGCTGCTGAGATACTTCCTGGGAAATGACCTTCTGGATCCTGTATTTTTGCACCCGTCTGTATTGGCCCTGTTCTCAGCCAGGCGCCCAGAATTTCCAGCTGTAGTGCCTGTCTTAACTTGGTGTCAGATCCCCAAAAAAAGTACCACACAGTAGATCCTAGGATGTAGAATCCAATAATGAACATTGCCTTTAGGAAAAAATTAGGCTTATAACAAACAACATCATTATAGCAACTCCCAGGAGGGTATGCAATGTTTTAGGTGGGGACAGATGATGTTGATTTGAAGCAGAATGTTGCAAAGCTTTGCTAGCCTGGTTTGTCACTGCTTTGCTCCTGGGGTTAACATGGAGACTTGTTTAAAACTCAGCTTTGCTCTGCTTATTTTAAATTACCCATGTGTCAAGCACTTAGATTCAGACCCAAAAGGAACCAGTTCAAAACACTCTTGATGAAGCCAAACGCTGACTTCTTGCTCTGCTAAACTGCAAAGCCCTTCCTGGGAAGAGTGGATTATAGAAATCCTGGTTCCACTGAAGGAAAAAGGATTTCTTCTATTGACTTCTGTGCAGCAAAGGCCTAATAGAGCAGCTAAAGAAGGTTGCAGGCAAGTTTTTAATTAATGGAGGGGGGAGGAATCCACAAATATTTCCATGCTTTCTGAAAGATGAATAGGGGACTGCGTATCACTTTTAATGTCAATAATGTTAATAATGCAAAGCCACAAAAAGGAAATTAAACTTTAAAAACCATGTTAAAATAACACTGAGGATTTGACTATAGCACGCAGAGGCAAGAAAGTTCAAAGGCAAGACTGAACTTTATCTGACCCTGATGTGCCTAGGCATTGCAACACAGTTTCTCTGTAATATTATCCAATTTTTAGAGTCTTTACCAGAGCAGGAAGAGGAAGGTCAGTGGCACCCTATTGAAACTTGAAGTTGTTCCCTGACTAGTTTGTACAGCACTAAAAAGACTTCAAGATTGCAACTTAATACATCCAAACTATCAAATTACTATATATGTGTCTATTTATATGATACCTGTCATCAAAGTAGAAATCTCCTTAAACGTACTAGATTTCTCTATTTTTGTTTTTCCTAGAGAGGGCATATGAGCAAATGTCTTCCCCCTTGGAATTAATACTCTGTTGTTCATCTAAACCTTTAAAGTTGTAAATCACTTCACTTGATACGTGCTTCTTATTAAAAACTAAACTTTTCTGTTTTATCTCCCTGGCTGATGGTTATTTCTTTTTCCCTTTTTCTTTTCCTCCCCCACGCCACTCTTGTGCTACAGGTATCTTGGGTTTGTTATGCATATGTGTGTGGGGAGCTTTTTTAGTGTTTTTGTGCTAGTTTGGAGTTTGTTACAAGTGTTGGTATTTTTCAGCCTTGCAGTTGAAATACTGTCAAGAAATGTAAGACTGAAGAAACAGGGAAATTCTTGAATTAATTAGTGCTGCCTTTCACACAGGTGTTACAACTGTTTCACTTTTGGCTTCAAGAAGAGTTTTTAATCAGAGGTTGGAGTGTTTGCTTGTGTCTTGGCAACCTACAGAAGAGATGTATGCCAGCTGCCTTCCTCACAACATGCTTGTATAAACTGTTACTGCAAAGGAGAGATTAACTTTATGCCATTACTTCGGTTTTATACTAGTCTAATGAGATGAGGCTGTTTGAAGTAACAATTCCTCGTGGTATTGTGGTATTCACCCTTGAGCTCTGAGCAGAGGTGGTATGTCCCTACCAGAGCCCATTCTCTGTGCCAGCAGCTTCACACTGTGGGGGGTAGATATATCCTTTGTTCTGGCCATCAGCCACAAGCCTCATGTCACTTTCCTTCCTTCCCTACTGTAATGGTTTCCATTCTGTCTACCTCTGGAGCTCTCTGCAATTCTCTGTCACCATTTTTCCATTTCTCCTGGATGCTCATGTCCATCACTTTTTGTCTCTTAGCTAGTTTTGTGCTTCACCAGTGAGTCCATCCCTGATCTCTGTTTTTTATTGCAATGTGGCAGATACTCAGCATGGCATTCTCCCTTGCCCATGGCATGGGCACCCTGTATGTTTCCATTTCCTTCTGCCTCACTGTTTTATACTTTTTATTTTCCGCTTCACTTTGAAGGTACCAGGTATTGGACCCACAGACAGAGTCAACATGTGTAGATATTTTGCTGTAGTGTGGTGGCATGCTGTTAGCTTGCGCTATGATCTACAGATTGTTACAGATCTCCTTTAAGCCATTGGCAAGTTGCCTTCTGCTTTTGGTAGTCTGTCACTTCCAGTGGGTGTTTTCATTTTCACCAGAATTGGTAGGGGGGTTTCTCACTAATACTCTTAAAAGTTGCTGTATTACAGCCAAATGCTTTTTAGAGAAAGGCCGGCAAGTTGTGCACACAGCTTTCTGTACTTGGCTGACCAAAATAAACCAAAAACCAGAGTAGCCCAAAAGATGTAGAGGTGTTTGTGGCCTAGGCTGGAATTTGCAAATGAGTAATACGGTGTGCAACAGTAGTGTGAAGCTGCTCTTACGGACCTCTGTGTCATGGCTGGGTAGTTTAGAGTAACTGAATCTAAGAGGAGGGAAGTCCCCAGAAGATCCCCGCTTTCACTGGGGAAGCCGTGGTGAGAGAAAGCGCAGTACAGAGCCTCGCCGTCTGCCAGCTGGGTGCCTGCCATGGGTGCCTTCGAAGGCTGTGTAAGGGACTCTGCTCAGGTGGGGTGAAAAGGTTGGTGAGTAGAGGTTTTTCCCTAGCTTGTCTGCTTTAACGTCTGTGCAGATCTATGAACTCCTCAGTTTCGGTAATACCATTTGGAGAGGGTTGTCAAACTCCTGTGGTTTTACTGTGTGTGTGGTTCACATGTGTATTTTATTGATACCTCAGAGGGTGAATTTTGCTGTTTTGTCAGTGTAAGGGGGAGGGGGTTTGGGTGAAGTGTGAAGTCTGCAGTGTGGGTACTTGAATTTGGTTTTGTATTTACTTTTTTTGGAGACACTCCAGTGAATCTCTTCTCCTCTGAGTAACACTGGAGGCCTCCTGCACAGACTGAGCAAATGGAATTCCCACAAGAGACACTCCAATTTATTTTTTTTTAAATAACAGCCAATTAATGAAAGACTGCTGCTGTGTATACTCACTCCATACTCATTCAAAATGTATTTGATTATACCAAACCACATAGTATAGATGGAACAAAGACATGAAAGTTTGCAAGGGAAGGGTCATTATTTCATTTTTACAGTGACCTGTGAGAGACCCGGAGAGGGTGAGTGGTAAAGGGCAATCCACAGAATTCACTGTTGAAGCAACATGGGAATGACGTGTAAGCCCTGGACTGTGAGAAGATTTTTTAATAGATTTTTTTAAAGTTGTACTAAGCAAATATATACACAGGCATGACTGGCCCGACCCAAAACCCATGTGCATTTCACAAACTCTTCCTGAGCTTTGGATTAAGTCCTAAGTCTCTGAAGAGGAACAAGGGAGTTGCTTATTAGGATTGTGTCTGGCTTTCCTGGGCTCTGCCTAATAAAGCAGGGGTGACTGTTCTATAAAGAAGATTGCAAGGAGGGCATGCATGATAGCAAGGTGGATGGCACCATTCCTTCCCCCTTCTACACAAGCACGCTTTTAGAAGTTTTTAGGCAAGAGGACTGTAACAAGTAGGGAAGCTATTAGAAATGTCTATTTTAGAATAGCATGTGTGTAGTAAATGCTACTCTTTACTGTTGTAAATTATTGTGAAGAATTTCCTGTCTTGCCACTGTGAGATATAAGATAAAGTTTATTATTTCTTGTTGCAGTTACTTTCTGCAAAGAACATTTACACACATACGTAATATGGAAACGGTATTGCACATTAGGCACAACAGAGAGCTGGTAGACTTGCACTTCTGTTCTTGTAATAACTTGAGATCTGTTGGTGTCCCTTTGCCTCAGTGTCCTTTCTTTGAAATGGAGCAGATAATTCTTTTGGGCACTGAGACAAGTATTTGAAAGTGTATGAGACGCTTGGATGCTAAGGTAATGGGGACCATATGATTGCATAATTACACATAAAACGCAATTATCTCTTTCAGGTTATTGTAAACACTTTGTTGTGTAATGATGTAATGAATGAAAACTTAAAGCTTTTGAAAACCGTGTAGAATTTCAGTGTTGTGAGCAATGTTTCTACTTCAAGATAGAGTATGGTGTAAAGGCTGAATCGCAGCATCCTTTTATTAATGAGTAAAGATAATCTTTGCAGCCCACAGGTTTTGCCCCAGTGCTGCAAGGGAAGGCAGATGCTGTGGTGGCAGGCAAGCAACAAAGTGTGACTCTTTGTAACCCTTGCCCGCTACGTGACCACAACCAGGAAGGGAAATCAAGTTGCCTACCAGTGCTGTCATGCGTGAAATGCAGCTGATGTAGCACTCAAATACCCTTTCTGGGGACTTTTGAGCTCTGCAGGGCAGTAGGCACAGTCATCTTCTCCGGTTACCCTTTCTCATAGCTTTGCTTTTTTTAGGGTAAGAGAAGACTTAGCCATTTGCAGGCCTAACTTCTTATTCAGCAGTAGTTCTGCTTGAACTGGATTTCTGGGATGATAAGGACTCTTTCAAGTTGCCTCGTATATCTCCCCTCTCCTTTCCTCCCTCCTTTTGGGGAATAACAAAATGAATCCCTGCCTCAGTTAGACAAGGGAGTGGGTGGACTTCATAGTTCATAGAGAAAGCTGATGTAAAACCTAAACTGGTTCCTGAAGTGGCTAGGTTAGGCTTGTTCAGGTGCAGAATATCTCCTGATCCCATACAGAGTCCTAATGGGTCAGTATGTGCCAGAAGGGATGCTAGCAGTCGGAAAAGCATTAGATATCTCTTGCAGGTTGCACGAGGACAATGAAGCACAATTTTCAACTTGAACTTCTAAATTACTTTTTTTAAAAAAAGACTCTGACCCCAATTGTCAGGAGAAATGGAATCAAAACTTGACTTGCCAAGAGTCATGAGCAGATTAAGAGGAGGAAAAGAGCAGTAAGTAAACATGCTAATTGAGTAAGGTATTTTTAAGGCAAATAAACATAGCCAATGAGTTATATTTTTGAATCTTTAATATTTTTAAGATTTTATTGGTGAAACATTTGGTGTCTCAATGACTTCACTCGGATAATTTTGGTCAATTATTTTGTATAACTCTGTCTCATGGGAGGGTGCCCTTTTACAGCACAGAGGATCTTTTATCAGTATGTATCCTGATTTGCCACTAAATTTTCTGAGAGTTTCAACAGAGGCATTTGCAGCAAAGATGTTTTGACTGTATATCTGCTAGTGAAGATCTGGCATTTCAGATGGCTTTTTGTCTTGCACAAATATATAGAACCACATTGTGACAGCAAAAGGCAGTGGAAGGAAGATGGTAGAACTTGAAAAGGAGGACCCCGCTGAACTTGAGCATTTTGCAGCCCCTTCTGGACTGTGTTCTTCCTCAAGTTGACAGTGACTGATGGAGACATGAAATGTCTCTGCCAGCTGGTTACCACTAAGACCATATGCAGCCATACTCAGTGCTGGACTGGTGAAGAAACCGGGGTGAGTTCTCACTCCTTGCAGAGCCAGAGGCTCCAGCAGAAGCCTTGTTCTTGATCCCTTTTCCCTCTGTCAGAAAGGTGAATGAGAGAATAATTCCTAGGGGGCAGCTGACAGAAGAGAAGAGGCTCTTGCTCAGCAACCTGGGAGGGAGAACTTGGATATTTGGTGTCAATTGCATTGCTATTAGCTCTAGGTCCCTACTGAAAAGGAGATTAATGGAAGCAAGGATGTTCCCTACAAAGCTGGTGCTTTGTTATTACTCTTGCAATCAAGTCTGCCTTAAGAATTGAACTAAAGTTGGAGATTTCACAAAAAGGTTAAGTTTTACTGTGCAGTATAGTGCCTTAGTAATATTCTCCAAGGTAACTAAACAGTCTGATAGTATAATTTTATATCAGTTATAAATGTTAAATAATTTATAATGGTAAAAAAAGCCATCTCTTACTGATACCGCTGCATCAACAGTAGGGCTTTGGTAAAAAAACCCTATATTACAAGAATCACACTTCATTTCACATTGCTGTGCCAATGAAGATTTCAGGCCTGGGTTGGTGAAAACAGAAGATAAAGGAGCTGAGGTTTCCCCTTCTGAGTTTTCATCTAAGAGTTAGAGCTGTGCAAAACCAGGCTGGAGCAAAACAGAACTGCACAACGATGAGATGTTCTACCACACGCAGGCCTGAAATGTGTCTCTGTTCATGTGCCTTGTCAGCAGAAATACCTTGCTGGGGGAAAAGGAGAATCACGGAGTTCTGTATGGGATTACTGCCAATTTGAAATACAGCCTTGTGCTTGCTCGCCTACAGTGTATAATGCAAAGCCCATGTGTTGGTTAGAGCTGTAGTTAGATCATGGTTAAGAGTGAAAGGACTTGATCGCATAAATGGGAACAAAACATGGGTAACAATTGGTGGTAGGAAGAACAAGGAGAATAAAAAATGTCTTCCTAAATTGTTTTAATCGGTAGCATTCCACATGAAGGAGGGCTTGTTCTTTGGGAATGTAGTCCCACAAGGAGTGGTGAATACATGCTGCCCACAAGTTTGATGAGGTCAAACCATCGTTTTTTAGCAAGGCTTATTATTTCTTTGTTGTTTTCGGGCCTTAGGGGGTGGGGGTGGGGTTTTTTGGCAATGTAGGTTGCTTTTACTTTGTGATCTTTGGAATGACCTTTGAGCATCATTACTGGGAAGTGTGCATTTTCAATCAGTGAAGAACATACGCTTTGATATGTGCCACCTCTTGGTACCAGTGATACTGGCCTTCATTTATCATCCTTCATACTCAGTCATTAAGATTTTAATGTCTGGTAATCTATCATGAAATGCCATTAAAAAAGCAATTCATAATGTAAATTAAACAAACAGTGGTGGTTATTTAATAGTGTGCTATCTTTCTGCATAGTGTGTGGAAGCTGTTCCCGTGAAAAATGTTAGGCATTACCTGCAAAAGTAAAGACAAGTATTAAAGAGAACCTATGGACTGAAAACAGGGAGTGGAGTCCAGTGGGACCCAGCTGCCTCCTGCATTTGCAGACTGATCCTTTCACACTTAAGTCAGTGCCAAGGTAGCTTTCCCTGTGCCTAATATGTGACTATCGCTGGTAGCTGTACCTTCTCTGGTTAGTCTCTCTCAAGTTAATGGAGCTATTTGTGGATACACTGTTGTAAAGTCAGAATCCAGCCTGTGAATTTTAATTCCGCGTTTTGTTTTTAAGTGAGTGAAAATTGGTTATGACCCCACAGTTGCATTGTTAATTTCACAGAAGCCTAAAGAATAAAGAAGAAGTTCTATATAATGCCGACATAGATTCTCTGTAGCATGCCCATCAGTGCTTTTGGATTTGTGCTGCAGTTGTTCATACCACAGTAGATGGGTATGTGCCTCAGCAAACAAGCTTTTCATTAAGTAGACCATGTGGAGGGCCCTGGGTCAGCGGGAGTGTCTGTTCGCTGCAGAAATAAAAGAGTATGAAGTTTTAAGGTATCCCCTGAAGTGGCACAGCCAGATGGAGGCTGGTTTCCCATTAGGCACTCTGGTTGCTGTGCCAAGAAGGCTGTATGTTCTGCTGCCTGGGTTTTCTGAAGCCCACACCTTCTCCGTTACTGAGGCACCTACGTAAAGCTGCCAGTCAACACCTGTAATACAGGCCTGTGCAGTTGGTGCCAATTGTTTTTTACTGGCTTTAAAAGTACCTCACTAAACATGGCTTAGAGGTTTTGTTTTGAACGATTAATTGTTCTAAAAATGTTGAGGTCCAAGCTATAACTAACACAAGTGAGGAGGGTGCCAAGCAGTGGTTCAGTGAGGAAATTCAGTGCCCCTGCAGCCTGTGTACAGAGACAACGCCAGCAGCAAGGTAGCTGAGCCCTCCTTCCCATCAGGCAGCCAAGCCAATGTCCTTGCTGGGCAGCTTGCTTTCAAGGTACCTCTGATTTGATCATCTCTATAACTTCTGTCTTCACTAGAACCTGCTTCCCCAGCGCTGATAGATGGGCTCATTCCTTCTTGCTCCTTTTTGCCGGCACAGTGCTTTATCTCACCACCTTTAAAAAGAGCCTATTGTGCCTCTCGCCTTCCTGTCTCTGTTTCTTTGTGCCTTTTTCCGTTTCTAGATTTCATATTAGAGGGCTCGTTGGTTCATTTCAGGGAACTGCATACTCCACTGGGGTTTAGTTTCTTATTCTGGGGACAAATTGTGACATGCAGCCATTTTTTCTCAAGCCGCTGCCACCAATGGCACAGGAAAGGTGCAGCCTCCCTCCCTGCAACGCTTCTGGGTTGTCCAGTGCCACTGCACATTTGCGCTCTCCTGGTTGCCCATACAGTTCTGCAGTATCAGTCTCACCTGTTACTGGCCTGTGTTGAAAAACAGGAGCATACTGGAGATGGGAATCTGTGTCTGGACAACGGAGTATTTGGGGTTTTAACTTTGCTTCTGCCATATCATGTCCCTCTTGGCCTAATTAATCTACTGAGAAGTGAAAATTGTCATATCTGCTTCTTGAGAAATGTTTCATTTGTTGTAAGTGGAGGCTTCCAGGTCTGATCAGAACCTCTTACCTTTTGTGCTTTTGATAGAAGCCAGAACACTGATGCAATGGGAATTTTTTTCAGTATAGCAGTGAACACAGAGATTTGTTTTATGAAGCCTGATTATTGCTATGTTCTGGAAGGTGGATTCTGGACAACCATACTGCTAAGGTAAACACACTGCTGAAGGAAATCAGCTTGTGGTTAATTAGCAGCACAGAGAATGAGTATGTATCAGTGTTCAGATGTTTGAATTGGAAGTTCTTTGTGTGACTTTACAGGCTTGGATGCACTAGCGTTTTTTCAAATGCTGAAGAGCCACCGAAAATGTATTTTTAAAAGCTTCTTTGAAGGCAGCTTTCTGTATTAGGCTGATTGAACTGAGGGCTGGTGATGTCATTTCCCTCAAACTTGCTGCAAAACTCTCCTATAAAAGCATAATGTTAGGAAAACCACAGCAAAATGAGAGAAGTAAAGGCATGTGCCCGAGGAATAATGCCATGGTAACAGCACCAGGCTTGCACCACCAACTGGAAAGAGCCCAGGCGGCATTTCACTAAGGAGGTGGCTGACAATCTCCCTTCCTTCTTGGAGCCTGTTTGTGCAGTGCTGACACTTTTCAGGAAGGGTGTCTTGAGATTCTTGTGATCCTCCAAGAAGAAAACAGCCTTGTTGTAAAACAGCCTTTAAAAACAGAATGTTCCATCTAGAGCAAGTTGGCAGCACCATTGTGTGCTTTCTTTGAAATGTCTACTAACTTAAAGTAAGGCGCTTCTGGTTTGCCTTGTCTGTGAGCTCCTTTCGTATATTTTCTTTCATGGCTTCCCTTGGTGGTTTTTTCAGGTGTGTGTTCTCCTCAAGTAGGACTTGAAGCAATGCAGGGAAGCTTAATGCCATTGCTCATATGCATTAAGACCTGCCAGGAATGCCATTCTTGAGCATTAGTGCATATGGAAAGTCCTGGCATTTTTACTGTGAAAGGAACCGTATGTATAGAGTAACTCCGACTCTGTGTGTGTGTGGGAGAGTTACCAAGTGTAAAAAATATATGTTGCTAAATTTGCCCACATGTCTTGTAAACATTCTGTGTAAAATGTAAGTCAAAGTGGTTTAATGTTGCAACAAATAACAAGTAGAATAAAATAATCTTAAAGAAGAAATGTAATGAATGTATGTAGCAGTCTCCATTCCTATGTTCCCTCCCCAAAATATCCAGCAGACTGTTTCTAGAATGATATGGTAGAAATAACCTTGTGCATTTCCTGCAGTCTGCCATGCTGAATTTTGGGCAGGGTATGCACTGAGATTTCACTAGTGATGCCGAAGTACAAATCCAGATGGGTTTGGGAAGCTGCGGCCCAGGACTGCTTAAATAGATGTACAATCAAATTAAATCTGTTGAAGCATGAGGATAAGTGGCCTGATGGGAGTTTGTTGAGCACCCAGCAACTTCCACAGAGCACAAGCCTCATTTTCTCTTACCATAGGCTTTTTGTAATGATTTCCACTACCAAGGCAGGAAATCGTACTCACCCAGCAGCAGTGTTTCATATACACTCTTGCACTTGCTGGCCCAGCTGTGGAGGAAACATGAAGAAGCTGTAGGCCTCCGAGCAGTGCTGCAATCCTCACGTGGCTGCAGCAGACTGCCGAGCGCTTTCCAGAGCTGCTCCGGCCTCTTTCAGCTGCCCACATGCTCGGGTGCATCCCTTGTACTTGGGAGAGCACTGGCATAGGGCTGGCTTTCCTTCCTCGGGAAATGTCAGGCGGAGGAATTGTTAGTTATACCTTCCTAAGCTTGCTTTGCATCTTCTGTTGGCTGAGCTGTCTAAAAGCACAGGATGGTGCTGAGCATCTCGTCTGCTTTGTGTGGTGGCTGCACATGGTGCTGGGTGGTACAAAACCAAGTGAGCTCTTGCTGACTTAAGATTGTTGGATTTGGCCCCAAAAGAATGTGCCTTTTGGATGAAGGAAAAAACGGGAGAACTACTGGCTAAGAAATCCTTTGTAGAGCACAGTAGACTGGAGTGATGTTAACCTTGTATCACATGTAGATGAGTTACAGAACTGTATAAGAGGAACAGAACTGGTCCTTCACATAGGCTGGTGTAACTTCATCATTTATTTTTAGGGGAAAGACTTTTGAAGTTGCCTTTTCCATTCAGTGAAGTTTGGCTTCAAGTTTTTTCAACTGTTCCAAGAAAGAAAACGAAATGTTGACTTTAAGCACCTCGGTTAAATACTCCCAAGCTGTGAAAGTGCATATTTCGTAGGGGAAAGTTCTGGTTTTAATGCAGTAGTTTGCATTTATAGGAAAGATAAACCTAGTCTGAAGTAACATTCCTCTAAGCCTTTTTTGGTAGAATTTGATCAGTGGTTTAAGCAACTGTAACTGATTCCAGGAACACTTCAAAGCAGGCACTTCTCATTGGCCTTGTGCAAAATCACCTTCTGAGACTGAGGCTCTGGAAATGCATTTATTCACAGAATATGTCTTGCGTTAGTCCTCAGCTGGCCAACAAAATTATCTAAGGCATGTCTGAGGCAGCTGCTAAAAAGAAAGTTAAAAGGCATTACTGTTCTAGTGAAGATGATGCAATACACCGGTGCTATTATCAGTCTCACAGTAAAATTAAATACATTCAAATGAACTTGTTCTGAAGGGATTTGATTAATATAGAGCTGTAAAGAAAAGCTGGTTTGAATTAAGGCCCATCCTTAATTTATTGTGCATGAAAGCTTAGGTAAAAGGCAAGTGCCTTTACCTGTCCCCGTTGTTTATCCCAGGTTTGCATGCGATGAAAATGAAGTGACACATGATATTCCATGTTGGTTTTCCTCATCTCACAGGCAAGGCCTACAGTTGTTGAATCTTTACAGCAGGAAGCAAAATGCTGAGTATGTTGGCTTTTATTCAGATAGGAGTTTAGAACAGAGTGGGGGTTGAATATTCTCTTTAAATAAGCATTCATAGTTGTTGCCTTGAGGTACATTAGACAGTATTGCCTGCTGGGGTTGAAATAATAGGTGCTCGCAAAAGTAATTATTGAAGGCCTTTAGTTTTATTTTTTTATAACACTTCATTATCTAAGAATACAGCAGTGTTTTAAGATTTCAAAGTCTCTTTCATCCTGAGCGAAGCATCTAAGTTCTTCCTCAATCCATCTCCTTTCTGCAGGGCCCTCTAAGTATATGCTTAGATTTAAGCAGTTAAATTAACAGAGCTGATGCACAAAGCCTACCAAGTGCTTAAACGTAACATCGGTGGGGCGTTTCTGGAGTGCCAACTTGGGTAATGAGAAATTGTTCGCTGGGGACCACACTTAGAGCTTTCTAAACACATCAGCAGGTGAGAATGTCAGAGACGCAGACGGGAAGCAGGTGGTTGGTTTGCTCTACACCTGCTCATGAGAAATGGCACACTGTCTTGCAAATTTCTGGCTTCATAGCCCTCTGGAGAACGTGTCATGGCTGTCAGAAAACAATTAAGAAGCCATTATGAGGGAATGCTTTTGCCAATCAAGCACCTGACACAGCCACCGGATGCACCTTAGTTGATGAGTCAGGAATGCACCACCCACAGCCTTGGTCACAAAAAGGCTTCCCCTGCTGCTGGTATGCACCCTGGCCCTTCTCCAGCCCTTCCTTGTCTTTGACTTTTTTTTTTTTTTAACATCTGAAGGATTTGGCTCAAGAAAATCCAGTGCCACCATTTTGCATGGTTTCCATATTATTGCTATATATTTGTTGAGAAAGAAATGCCTTAAAACTGTATCATTATTCATGCATCAACTGTGTTATTTGCAGTGCTGCTGAGTCTCAGGTGCTGGTCCTGCCCACACAGCCACATGCAGGGCTCCTGCTCCTCCCACCCGTGGCAAAGTTAAAAAGGTTTCGTATAAGCAAATGTGTGCTGTGTGGTATGCAGGCACACCACTCAGCCCTCAGCGGCTTCTGGGGGCAAGTCATTTGTAAGTTATGTTTTTGTCTTCTTTACAGCGTGCATCCAGGAGCATTACAGGGTCTTAGTGCCTCTTGTAGTGGTTCATGTTGCTTTTTTTATTGCACCAGAGCTACTAAGTAGTAGCTGGCTGAGCAGCCAGAGCTTTTATAGCAGTGAAATTCTTCTGTGTGGGAGTGTGTGGCCCTTGTTGAAGTTTCAAAAGCAGAGACAACCTTATCTCCCTTAAAAATGGGAGTAATAATAAAAAACAGATTTAAAAAAATCCCTAAGAGAGTCATGATAATTTATTAAGGGTGATCTGCAGAGGAAAGCAAAAAGGGTTGGTGCTCTATGCTTTACTGATATACATGTTTCCCCACAGCCTCCTCTTCCTGATGCCACTCTGTGATTTTCAGAAAAAAAAGTATTTTTCAGTTTTGTGCATGCCTCTTGCCCTCTTTTCTTCCTCTGCATGTAAAAAGAAAAAAATGCTTCCCAGATTTGCCCACCTGGACTTTTAGCACGCAGTTTTTGAAAGTAAAATCTGATTAATTGCTGGAAGAAGAATGTGGTGGTGATATTTTTAATTTTTTTCCCCGTGGAGGCCATTCACACTTTTGGTAGATAATATCTGCTTCTGTGATAACTGCTCCTTCCTGTTTGTCCATTTCATTTACCTGTTGTATCCTGTTGTAAATGGAAATCACATTCTCTTTGGGTCAGGGACTTTCTCTTTTGTGCTGGTTGTGTATAAGCCTTGATATTTGATTGAGGTTTAGTGGGGATTAGTGGTTACTACCATAAAACAATTAGTATCCTCAAAAGTCAGTGAACTAGAGGTCCGGAATGGAATTTACTGAATTCATTGCATGTGCAAATGAGCCCACACCATTCAGCTGGAGGGCTCTGCTCATTTGCTTCCTGGAAGGTAACTAAACTTCCAGATTTTGGGAACCTGTGTTTGTTTGCCTTTCTAAATATCCTTTTATATCTTAAACTTTGCTTTACATAGCTCTGGGAACATTGGTGGTTCTGAGAAAAGATTAGGCTCTCTGAATGGTCACGTATATTGTTATACCCAAGGATCGTTTATGGCTTTTGTATGCATGACTGCATTGAATGCTTTTAAAGTTTGATATCCATTCTTGTTGTATCAAAACTCTGGAGTGTTTCCAGTGTCCTTGTGTACTTCCACAAGAGAGACCTATCACATGTATTTTATAGAAAAGCATTGAGACCAGTGCGGGTGGGTGGGTGTAATTTTGGTAAGAATAAAAGACGTAAAAGGAGTCTGAAGGTTTTGAGAACTTGGGACTAAATCACCTAAATCTAGCTAAACTGCATCCACTAGAACAAGAAATGAATCTTACTTTACTCTGGTGGAGAACTGTGCCCCCAGTGCTTCACTTTTTTTCAGTCTGGTACGGCTTTTACCATTCTCTCATGTATGCTAAACAGAGTACTTGCCCCTTCAAGCCCAGAATTTGCAAATGGGAACAAGAAATGCAGGATATAATGTCTTCTAGTTTAGCCGGGGCACTTCTGTTTTTTCTTTGATTTCTGTGTAGAGAAAGGAGATGGCAACAGTCCTTCAGTTGCAGGGAAGAGGAGTGTTCTTAGAAGACTGAAAAACCACTACCAACTGCAGGGAACCACGCTACAGTGAGTCAGCACATCTCAAGGCTGGTTTTCCTGCTGCGGGCAGGTGCTGTCCTTGTCAGAAAATGGATGGTAACACCATCTCCTCTTTCCATACCTCCTCCCTGTGCCCTCAGCAGGCGTGTGCTGCTGCTGCCGGTGCCGGAGGCTGAGGCAGCCCAGCCATGCTCCCACCAGGTTTCTTGTTCTTCCAATATAGAACAAGATATCTGGGACAAGGAGTGTCACAGCTCTGGGATGAAGGCTGCTGCAGTTTATTACAAACTACTGTCCTACTTTTTGTATGGGTGGCCTGATTTGTACAATAGTGCCAATTCGCATTGTGGTGTTTACAGAGTAAAGACAGGATGTGCGCCGGCCTGTCTCAATGCATTATCTGCTCGTGTTGTATTTTTAGGCTCTTGCTTCCATGACAAAATATTCAGTGACAGTATATTTGCCTACAAGCCTTTGAAGGTCTGTTTTTGCCTCATGTAGGCGTTCCCATTGTTTGGGATTCACCAGCATTTAAGCAGCAATGCTGTTTTACATGTCATCTCCATAATGTTTTTAGAAACAAACTTTGTGTTGCTTTCAATAAAGCCACGGGTCCTGCCTTAAAAAGGTTGAGTTTGTGGCAAGCTGGCTGCTGATCAGTTCTTCATGCCAAACAAATTGTGGCGAGTGTTATGAAAGCAATGGGATGTGTGTGGTGCTGTTAATTATGATAAACATAACGGCCTGTGGAGTAGCTGTACTCAGGGGCCGCTCCTCAAGCTGGTGTTACAAGTAAGCCCAAATTCATAGGAGGGCCAAGAACTACGCAGTGATCCTCAGATCATTCAGTAAAACAGGAGCAAAAATTACTGTTGCTGGTATTGGAGCTGAAATGTGAGAACGCAGTGCTTGGAGAAGGAGGAGGACATATACTTCGGGTGTGAAGAGTTGGGTCAGAACTGTGGAACTTTCCACCAGCAGAGAGAGCGCTAGATCCCCAAGCTCAGCACATTCAAAACCTGAATGCAAAACTCATCTTTTCCTTGAGTTTGTTTGTTTGGTCTTTTCACAAGCTCACAATGGATAAAAATAAATGTGAAGAACTAACCCAGTTAAGCTTTTTCTTGCCATGGAGAGGAGAGACAGAACAATAAACACTTTGTTTCTCTTTTGCAGTATCTGGTCAGTGTTCAGATACAACAGAGGTAAAGAGGTCATGTAAACACAGATAATTTGGAGCTGCCTTATGGGTCTGGGTGGGAGACTGAAATTTTGATGGGGACAGAACCAGGATAAAGCATGTGGGCATGATGACTTGGATGATTGAAGAAGACAAATCATGTCTTTTGGGCTCATCTATGAATCAATTACCGTTTTTTCCTTATTAATAATTTAGCTGCCAAGAATGTGCTTATTGCTTTGGGGGCGTGGGGGCGGGAAATACAGACTGTCCCTGTACTGAGTAGCTGGCAGTCTAAAAGACACAAGACAGTACTCTCAGGAGTATCCAGAGAAAACTGTAACTGTGGTCTATATTAATAACTTTAATATTTTTGTACCATCTCCTCCCTGTAAACCTTTTTGTCCGCTTGCATCATGTTGATAGGGTGTGGCACACTTGGTTTAACTGGCCTTTCCAAAGAAATGAGATGGTGAAGGATCATCCTTCCATCTCGTCAGGACTGGAAGGTTTTTCTCTGCCCCAGTGTAATGCTGAAAGCTGCACGAGGCAGGGAAAGGGGCAGGGAAGGAGAAGCCAAGGGGAAGCATGTGGTTGATGTCCAGTCTAGGCAAGGAATTTGGGAGGAGGTGGGAGAAGCTGCAGTTGGGATGAGCTCTCAAATGTGACATAAAGAGGGCTGAAGTGCTCTGAGGACTGTAGGCTGTTTGAACTTAATACCTTGTAGAAGATACCAGACCGATTAAGAAGGAAGTGTGACTGATAGGTCGGAATGATAATTTTAGCAGCTGGGTTTTTTGATGGGTTAGAGGAACAAGATATTTATTTGATGTGCCAGAGATTAGTTGGGATGGCATAAGGACAGGCATGTTGTTTTGGTTGCTAAAAGGAAAAAGGAGTAGATTTTATTTTGCGTTGGGGGTTTGTTTTTTCTTAAATTTTGTGCGGGAAAATGTATTGAGGTACAAGTAGTGAACAAAACAGAAAATGGCTGGGAAGGCTGCTAGAGGTGGTGTGGAGCAGTGGTTCCAGATGGTGAGTAGATTTCTAGAACAAAGTTTAATACTGTTTTTATGCAGTAGGTCTGTGCCAGGATGGGGGTGAGATCTGGGTTTTCTGCCTCCACTGGCAGGCAGTGTCCTTGCCATTACACCAGCAGTGCTTAGCCATCACAGCAGCAGTGCATCAAAGGTAAGGCATGGCACAAAGCCTAAGTTAATAAACTCAGCGGGATGTTGGGAGGCAGTGAGGCATGGAGTGCTGCCAGTGCCTGCCCTTAGCAAAAGGCAAGAACCTCTGTGACACAGCCCACTGCCCTCATTTCCGTGCCGTACTTTTGAGCCCTGGTGGTTTAGGATTAATTCTGATCTGTGGCACACTGGGCACTGCAGTGTCCTCTCCCTGGAAGCAGCTAGGAGTGATTTCAGAAAGTTTGTCTGGGTGAACGATGTTGTCTGCAGACTCGGAGGTTTGGGAATGGGATAAGAAAAATGGAGATGAGTTGGACTTGCTAGTGTTTAATGTCTGGTTGAGAGAGGGAGTTGGATCCTGTTACATACAAAGTAGACAGTTGGTGCAGACTCTTAGTAAATAGACTTAGTGCTGTGAGGAGGAGGTGTGATTGGTCATTGCCTGTGCGTATTTTAGAGCAATCAAATTTGTTTCATGGAGATGTTTTTTGAGGATGGAGTGGGTGTGTGGACCAAAGGCTTAGTCACGAGGGGAGGGGAAAGAAAACTGTCTTGACTTGTGAAATCAAATATTTGTGACTTACCCTATTGTTTCCCTATCTTTGTGTGGCTTATGCCCATATTCACATGCTGTAGGAGTGAGCACTGCTGCTAGATTTGCGTGTGGCTTGTATTCCTTTCCACAGCATTCAGGTATTCAGAGAGGATTGCTGACTCTTTTGCACCCTTGATAGTATGCTCTCTCTCACTCTCACTCATGCTTGGACAGCCCAGTAAATATTTAGGGAAGGTGTAGGTAGTGAGACATCTCCCAATCAACAAAACCTGGAGGGTGCTTAAAAATGTGTGGATGATTCACTGGAAGGCCCTCTGTTCTGAGTCACTGCTGACCCAGGGACCTAGCAAGTGCTTTGGGCTGCTAAAGAGGAGACATAAAAAGAAGGTCATAATTGACTGTTACCTCTATATGCCTCATTGTGGTGTTTTAGAGAAGCTGGGTGGTGTTCCTGGGTCTCCTGTCTGCATTTCATCTTGAGTAGTTACTATGGTTTGCTTCTAAAGTTCCCTCAAGCTTTGATTTGGAATGAGTGGTGGTGGTCTTCATGTTGGCCATGAAAGTGCTGTAGTGTTGCTGTGAGCTGTTAAGTAACGTTTTAGTGTTACTCTTGTCTTGGCTATACCACAAGATGGACAGATCTATTTGTACACTTCTGTGGTTTTGAAAACACTTCAGGATTTGAAGAACTGAAAAAAGTTTTGTCTTCTGTGGATTCCCTTTTCAGGTCACAGCAGAGCGATGCTGGTCTACTGCTGCAGCCCAGGAGGGATCTCTCCTGTGGCTTTAAAGAGCTTCCAGTCTTTATCTAGTGTTATTGCTCAGGCCAGTACTCATGAAGTTGCCAGATGGCAAGGTGATATGATGCCTGGGAAAGGGAGGCCTGTGTGGTTACGGGATGGGAGCAAAGAGGAGGAGAGCTGTGCTCCCAAACAGCATTCTTTGCCTCTTTTGTGAGTGCCAAAACCACACACAACAGTACAGCCAAACTCCTGTGTGGCTGGCATTAAAGGCACTCGCCAAGAGGGGCCAGAGAGAAAATAAGGAAGAAAAACATCCCTTGTTTCTGGAATTCTGCTGATCATTTTCCATAATTTAGCTGATAATGACTGGCAGTGTCACTGTCACCCTGGACCAGCTGCCAAAGACGACACGAGGTGCTTATTCCCCCTGTGCTACCCTGCCCTACCAACATTTGACAGAAAACGATGTGAAGTTGGCTCGAAAATCAAAAACAGCTTTAAAATATACTCTGGCTTTTTCAAGTACAAACTAATATTTATATGTGACTCTGCTTCCCTCCTTGTTCCCCTCTCCTTGGCAAGCTCTAGATCTGCTTCTAGTTTAACCTTAATGTTTAAGCATCTATCCAGTGAGGTTCCCAGGACATGAATATTAAATATTTTTTTTAGTTCAGGGAGATGACAACAGGAAAACTACTTGAAATTGTGCTGTCTTACTTAAATGTGAGTTTTGATGCAGTTGGTATTTTCAGCTATTCGTTATGGACGCCTCATGGAAAACTTTTGAAAAACATCTCATTTGGGAACAGTTCTGTCTCCTGTGGTGGTTGAAGGGTGACCTGTTTTCGTGTTGTTTTTTTCTGGACCATTCTTTAATTACTTCTTGCCTCAAGTTTTTATTATTGCTGAAATTTACATGAAAATATGGTATTTGTTTATGTTGATTTCAGCTACTTGCCTTTTCCTGGTCCTTTTTGTGTCATACCAGCTGGATTTCCATACAAGCAATAGTAATGATAAGACCTTTACAGGAAAGGTACTGTGCACGCACATGCTTGAGATCCTGTTTGGATGATAAGAATGACTTAGTGTGGTACTGATACGTGCTTTATAGAGCTGTTATTCATGCCGCTGGGTTGCTCTCCCACACATCCTGCATTAGTCAGAGTTAAGCATTGAAATTATACATCCTTGCTCCCAGCCGTATCACCAGTGCAGAGCTGGTGTAGTTTACAGCAGGGGAGAGTGAAGGAGAGAGGGAAAACATCTGTGCTTGTGTTGGTGCTGCTTTCCTTCAGATAGATAGCGAGTGCTGCACATCTTGATGAGAAAATGGTGCGTCCTGATTCAGGGAGCTATAACATGTTAAAGTCTGGTGAGCAAGGGAATTCCTCGTGCCTTGCAGCGTCGGGAAAATACTGTTCTCCCCTCCTGTTCTCGAAGTTTTTCAGTGTGGTTTATTTATTTATTTCTTAACATAAACTGTAATTTAGGAAAGCAGAATTGGGCTTCCATGAAGAAGGTAATTATCTTGGCCAGAGGGGATGGCTGAGGGAGTGACTTTCTCTTGCTGCATGGCATGTCTGCTGTGCTGTTAGGCTTCTAGTGGCAGCCTGAAAGAAAACCCTTTCAACTGATCTGTAGATTTACTAAAAGAAAGGAAGCTTTCAGGTAGGCCACATACATAGCTTCCCTTTTTGCTGCTAAGAGTTTTTCGTGGGGAAAAAAAAACATTTCAGCTGAAGCATTTTCCACCTCTCTGGTATAAGAAACCCTCTTCTCTTATTGTATAGAAACAGTCCCTCAAAATAAAACTAACCAACCGAAAACCTATAACACCACCTCCTCTCATCCCTCCCTTCCTCAGATGTGTTGTAAAACCTGATTATGAGACAGAGAAGTTTACAAAGGTGTTATTCCAAACACGCACGAACTCTTGCAGAGTCTTGAGTCTCTGGTTTCACTAGTAATTACAGACATAAGAGACTGTAAAATATTAACTTCTGTGGGCTTTTAATGAGGCATTTAATCTTAAATCTGCAGCATTCCCCTAAGACATCACACTCTTTTAGGTTTACTTTTTAATCTGGATTTCTCCTGCATTGCTGGTGACTCATAATTAAGGAAGTCAGAGTTGTAAAATTAACACAGCCTTCTTCCACTACCCTTTTCACCTCTCTCACACACCTTCTGTTAACTCCTTGTGGAAACTTCAAGGCTTGTTTTGGTAGCGGAGGTAGTTCTTTGTCATCGGGACCAAGGAGGAAAGTCTGTGAGAATCTGCTCTGTGATGAAATACGCAGTCTGCACATGGGAAATGATTCATGCAGAACTGATTCATTAACAACTCGCAGGATGCCAGAGTGGGTCGGAGGCTGGGAAAGCTCGATTGGAAAAGAGAGGTGGTTAATTGTTTGAGAGAATGGGAGAGACTGAAGGCTAAGGAACACAGACTAAAGTTTTTGTAAGCAAGCTGCATTTCATTTCACGTTGATCACCCTTAATGAAGAACAGGTCCTCATCACAGAGCCATCTGAGCACATGTGTAGCTCTGCTGCTGAACGGATCCCAAAGGACGTCCCTGCGGAGGGGCTTGGGGTGGGGGTGGATGTTGGACGGAAGTGTGAGCGTCTGTGGGACCGGGTCCCCTGGTTTGTGGTATGCTGTTAATTAGTACTGGTTGTGCAAATAATTATATATCTGAATTGCTGTTAAACCAGCTTGAAAAGCAATATAATGTAGAGCCAGTGGAATTAATGAAAGACTTTAAAGGCCTACGTAATTCAAGGAAAGTATCGATCTGTGTCTTAAGTAGCAGAGTTGCTTTCAAAAATAGGAGATGGGCACTCTGGAAAATTTCACTCTGGATTTTGTTATCCGTGCGTGGGAGGTACAAACACAGATGTCAAATCTTGAAATAGCTGCTTTTCAAATTACAGGAAAAGCAGCAACTTTTTCACTATATAATAAAGAAAATAACAACAAGGAACCTTGAGTAGCCTCAAACTATTCCAAACAAGATAATTGGAGGCTGTAACACAGTGTATTTTTAGTTATATCTGCTATACAGTAAACATGTTCTTTGCCCAGGACCACCAAAAATGTTTCCATAAGAAATGTTGGCTTTGCCCCAACTTGATAAAATGCACAAACATTTCTCTGAGAAGTCAGTTCCGACTCCTGGTATTTATATGAAGTTTCTGTTGAAGGTGCTGGGAATTGTATATATTATGAAGGAGAGTCCAAGGTCTTAAAACTGTCATTTTTCAACACTCACTATGATAATCACTTTTGCTTTTGTTAGCAGACATATATTTGGGGCAGTAGTTCTTGGTGTGAGACTTCTGTCTAAACATTGAGCAGTACGTTAGTTTTTTTCTCTTTCAGCAATTAAGAAGCATATTCTTTTCTTGGTTCTTTTGCTCTGATTTTATTTGGACTGTATCAACAGCTGATGCTAATTTGCAAAGCTCTCCTGACTTCAGTGAAAATAGGAAGATTTTTTTTTCCCTACAGTATCAAGAAGATGCATGTTGAAGCTAGATATTAAATGTAAATCAGCATAAGTACCATGGAAGCTAACAGAATAACTGAGAAAAGAGCTTTCTTTTCTCTTTCGTGTGGGTTTTTTTTTTGGTTGTTGTTGTGGTGGTGGTGGTTTTTGATTGCTAACAGGACCATGTGCTCCAGTTATTCAGTCTTTCTTGAAATGCCTTTGTTTTGAATGCACTCTGTATTATGAAAGATTATCTGAATCTCTTCGGCATTTCCATCCATCCATTTTCTCCTTATGAAACTCTTCTGAACATACAAATACACAGACCCATCAGTATGCCTGGAATCTCCTCGGAGAGAGGAAGTTGCTGGTTTGGTTGGATGGAAGTGTGTTGGGTTTTGGATTTCATGATTGGAGTTAAACACAGGATTCTGGGAAGAAATGACGAGCTCATATGATAAATGACTTTTCAGAAAGGCACGCTCCTTTTGAGAGGCTGATTTTCTTATTGTGTCTGTTTCCTCCACCCCCAGTCCCCTTAAGGATCAAGCACAAATAAATTTAGATGAGTCTGACACAGATTTGGACAAATAAACTTCGCTGAAATAAATGAAAGGACTAGAACTGCTTAGAAAAACTGGATTTCAAATTTAGAGGGGTTATGAAAATCAATCAAAAAGTCACATTTGCTCCACAAAAGGTAACTGGGAAAGGGCTTGGATGCAATACCTTCAGATTCCACTTACATCTCTTATTTGCTACCAATTGCTATTCATGGTAGACTAGTAGTAGTGAATTACCACATTGCTACAAAAATACAGCTTGCCCTATCTGCCTCTTGCAGTAGTAACAAGGATAGTTGGGGGGTGGGTTACCATTTTTTGTTTTTTTAAAAAATTTTTGCTGACAGCTGTGAGCTTCTGAAGGGTAGAGGGGTACCACTGGAGACATTTTAACTGCGTAATTTCTGCTGCAGCTACTAGTAACGGTGTGTCTTCGGGATTGTGCCTTGCTGGGTAATTCATTGCTTTCCTTTGAAATGTCAGTAAAAGAGTGCCTTTTCTGAGAACTGCCATCTGCCTTGCAGGTCCAAGTGCAGTTGGACAAGTGTAGATGGCAGAAATATTGGGATGTATATTAGGAAGTTTAGCAATGGGTTTATGATTAAGCCTTAGTTAAACATTAGGATATATTATGTCCATTCTAGGGTAGGAGGGTGAAGGACATGCATGGCTGGGCCTCTGAAGTACCTAGCTGCTGTGCCACTGGGCTATCAGAAAGAGGAGGAGGTGAGAGGGATGCAGGGGTGGATAATTACAAAATGGCCAAAAATAAAGGAAAGAGAGCTGGATTTGATAGCCAGTAGCCAATATTCTGTAGCTGTGGCATGAGCAGGAGTGGTGTAAATAACAGAGATTAGTAAAAAGTGCGGAGGAAAAAGTAGTTAGATTGTGATGCTACATGACAAAACAAGATCTATCTGTAGCTTTAAAGAAATCTAAATTAAACTAAGGTGTTATTTGCATGCCAGCAGGGAGTAGAAGTGGACGCAGCTCGGAGAAGAGAGCTGTGGGGTACAGGACAAGCAGAAGGCAGCTTTAGAGAAGCAACAATGGACAGACAGTTTATGGTAAACCAATAAAATGTACTTATGTCTGAATCTGAAATTAGACTCTGAAAAATATGGTCTCAAGGCACCTGCTAAAGAGCTTAGCATTACTGGAATCTTAATAAATGACTCATGCTGTCATAATCTGATCCTGACATCAACTCTCTGTGCTGTATTTCTTCAGCTTTTGAGTGGGGGAAGGGGAAGTCTGCAAACCTTAGTAAAGACCAAGAGATGTAAATAGGTAGTTAGAAGCCCACACAAGAGATATTGGTAATTTCTGTATTGTCAGCTGCTTTTCAAACCCATGAGACTTGAGTACCAGAATTGTGCAGCATCAGAAGAAATAGGAATTGCTCTTAACCTTTAAAATCTTTACCTGATGCTGCAGGCTGTAGGTTCTATTGGTCTCTGTTCAAGACTTCATGGCCAGCAGATGTGTGGAGCTGTGCCACCCACTGGCTGTGATCCTGTGCTTACCTGTAAGTACACACGCAGCGGTCTGCTCAGAGGGCGTGATAACCTTTGCATGGGTTTCCAGGCTTTGCCCATTGCTTCCTCTTCATGTGTTTGCCACAGTCCTTCTGCTCCTGTTAGCAACTCCTTGCGAAGGTCAGAAGCATCCGAAGTCAGCTACCATCTGCAGATGTAAAGGATGTGTTTTACTTCTAAATCCAAAGGAGGACTTTAGTGGGAAGAATAAGCAATGCGGATGAGAGAAATACCAGTGCCAAATAGCAGTGATCTTTGATAGCATCAAGGGAGTGATGAACTCCTTACTCCTGGTGTTGGCTCTGACACAAACTTTTCTTTTGCTTTGGGAGAATCGTTTACCTTCGTTGTTTTGGGGGTAGTGAAAAGTTACCCTCTTCATAGAGATGTGTTGCAAAGTAGAAGTTTGTTAATACTTTTAATCTTCTATAAATTTAAGTGCTAAGTGGAAGTATTAATTATTAGTTTCCTCCATGGCAGTGTGATAACATGCATTGCAAGCCTCAGTTCGACACAGTTACTTCTATTTCTAGAACTTGAATGACAGTACTGTTAAAACTGTACCAGAAATTGGAAAATTTAGTGATGCTGAGCAAATTGAGGGGAAAGAGATGGCAAAGGATCAGCTTTTGAATTACAGATGTGCTGCATCAGTCTTTTTTTGTATTCAGTGTTGTTTGTTTGGCCAGTATGCAGGGAAAGTTGAGATATTATCCAACTTTTCAGTGAAGCCCTGTGGATATTGCAGTGCTCTGCACACAAAAGCCAGATTCTGCTACAAGAATAAATGCTTATTTTCCTGGTGTAGACCAGATGCAGGGCCAGTAAGGAGCTACTAATCATGTTTTGTGCTTAAGAGAAAATCACAGCCTGTGGCCATGGTTCTTGGTGCATTTTAGAGCATGCTGGCAACTTATTTATCATGGTTTTTAAAACCAGCTTCTGCTCATGGTTTTTAAAACCAGCTTCTGCTCATGGTTTTTAATAAGAACCTCTTGGAAATGCATAACTTAAACTTTTTCTTCCTGATTGTTTTTCTCTTTTCCTAACCGTTTTTTTGCACATGCTGGTGTTACTGGATACTTGAGCTTTCAGCTATTTTGCTTTCTTGGAAGATTAATGACAGGGATATAAAACTGATGGGCTTTGCAAACAGGAGTGTACGTGTCTGAGTGGTAAGGGAAGGGAGTGGCTCTCTGATAGAGTTTATCTGAAGATTTCCAACTTGACAAAAAAAACTTGTAACAATTTATTGCTTATATCACTTTGCTTAATTTGCACTACTGCATTCCATGGAGTTCAACTTTACTTTTAAAGAAGGCAATTGGGTGCAAGGAAGAGTTCCATTTTCCATCTAGAGGAAAGACAGCTGCAGAATACTCAAGGACGAAAATAGAAAATAACAAGTACATCTTTCAAAGTGTGGAGTGGTTTTTGGTTTTTGTTCTTTCCCAGTTCAGGATCTTACAAATTAAATTAGGTTAAAAAAAAACACAACCAAACACCACGAACCAAACCAAACAAAACACCACCACCCCCAACAACAACAAGAAAAAAACCCTAATGAGGCCCAGAAATCAAATTCCTCTTATGCAGTGTAATGTTCTCCTATTTACCCCTCATTTTTTTTCAGGCAGGCACAGAGGGTTGGGTTTTTTTTCTTTTTATAAAAAGCTTGTCAGTGTTTTTGTCCTTTTTTCCTCCCTTCTCTGTTTTTGCTGTTAAGTCACTGTTGCCCTTTGTTCTTTGAGCAGCAGTAGTCTGGACAGTTTGGAGTAGCAGTTTCATGTGTTAAACATTCCTAGTAAATGGCTTGTAACAAAATACAAGCATGGACTAATCCTAAAGGTGTTCAGCCTGAGAGGTTTTTTTGTTTGTTTCTTATGGACACTGCAAATGGTGTCCTGACCATGCCTTACACTGTTGTGCAAGCAATTAAGTGACCTGATTGCATTCCTGGAGTCTTGGTGTCTCTTTCTTCATTCAGTACTTTTTAATCTCTGGTTATAACTGCCCAAGGTGTGGAGTAACCACTCCACTGGGTACCTCTTGATCGTGTTTGAATGCCCTGTATCGGAACCCTCAAGCCTTTGGCTGGCTTCTCCTTGGGCATCTTTTGCCAAGCACTGAGTCTTCTGAGCTGTATCCTACATGCAGGATAAGGGTGCACAGTTACTGTCTGTATTGCTACCACCCACAGCACAGGCTGGGACAAACGTACTGCGAGGCATTAGCCAGTTCTCCCACCTCGGCACAGCCACCTCGGGGGTCTGCTGGCCACCTAGTCATCATTCAGGTGGCTGATCTTTGACATTGCTGAGCCTCTGTGTTCCTCCTTGCTGCTGCTTCTTTGTCTTGTCATGTCAGGCCTTTGTTTTTCTGAATCATTGTTGAATTTATTTGTTTGTTATAAACCACTGCTAAGTGGTATCAGCTCAGGAATCTTGCTATGTTCTGGTGTTGTTTTTACCTTATCTTGCAGGCTGTCATAGCCTACGTGCTCTTACACTTGCAGGCGGTGATAACTACAGCTCATCATATTTCCCTTAGTAAAGCAGGCTTGTGGATCACAATATTTTCTCATTTTTTCTTGCAAGTTCAGGACACGTGCTAGTTACGAAAGATGCACTAGAACACCCTCTGGCAGTGAGTCTGCATCACCCGCTCCGTCTAAACATTGACACTGTGCAAAGAAAAGCTCTTTACAACTTCTGCTATTTAAGCCCACCATGCAGTACAGAGACACTTTGAAAACATAGTGTTGCATCAAAATAAACGGTGCTGATTTTAGAGAGAACCATCCAATACTGAATTTTTGGCCAAAGAAAGATATTAAAAGAAATCCTGTTAGGTAGTATGGAATAATAAATGTACCAAGTCTGTTGTACAGGGAGATCTGCTCAACACAGGCTGATTAAAAGAAAGGTAAGAGGCAGGGTTCAGTAACCCAGCGGAAATCTTAGTGCTTAAATTGTGCTAATTTTAGTGAAGCCTGGATATGCTGAGCTCGCGGGTGATTTGGGGAATACTTCAGCCTTCAAGATCAGACTGTGCTTCAGAACAGGACCAAGAAAGGGTGGAAGTTGTGTGTCCTATGGAGCTTATTGTCAGATTACTCTGCATATGGATGTGTGAGACACATGCTCGGGTCATCCCTGAGGGCGGTAGACTCCAGAGATGGTGAGCCAGTCAAACGCATCCTCAGCTGTAGTACATGCTAACAGAAGTACATACTAGCTTAACTCACATCAGCTTTTGGCTTTCATCAGGTTCCTCCAAGAATGATCAAAGCCTGCTAACCCGTGAAAAAGTGGATAGCCTTCTGCCAAGTTAGAGACCTGAGCCAGCTTGTGGTATGATGCTGAGGGGACAAGAGCCGATGAACCAAGGGAGATGAGATATGACAGGGCTGTGGGAATGGGAATGTGTTGGGCAGGAGGAAGACCATCTTACCAAGGTCGTGCTAGTCCTGTAGCTTGGCACATCTGCACTTAGGACTGCAGCTTGCCAGGCTGATGGTTGGATTTGATGATTTTAAAGGTCTTTTCCAATCTAAATGATTCTGTGATTCATAAGTGAGATGACTGGGTGCTCAAGACGGTTCTTGTGGTCCATCAAGTGTTTGCATCAACAAATGCACATTCAGTTAGCTAATAAAGACATGGCAATTGACTGGAGTAGTTGGGGTGCTATATCTACATAAAAAGCTGCCTTTAGAAGAGCACAGTCTTTCTTCATCTAATCTTGTGTCCCATCTCAGCCATACCAGCTATTTGTTGCATTGGAGAAAATACTTGAGGGTTGAGGCAGGACAGCTGAAAGAAATAAAGCTGCCCTGTTGCTTAGCCACGTTCTTCCCAAGAACATGCAGACAATGTTGTTTTGTCCCAAGTCCCTTAACAGAGAGGAGGGATTTCACAATCATAAAAATGTAATTAGCCCCCAGGGCTTTGGGGAAATAGAATTTATTTTACCTTATCTTCATATTGAGGGGAGAGGGGAGAAGGGGAGGTTATTATATTCGAGAATAAAACATACGGCTCTGTCATTTTAAAAAGTCTTCTTACATAAGATTATAGAGAAGTCCATCTCTTCTGCCTTGTAGAGAGCATTCATGCTGTGAGCAGCGGTAGATAGCAAGCCCAACACAGTTTTTGCAGTGTGCAGTCTCTGGTAACAAAAATTGAGTAGCTGTGTTACTGGTGCTCGAGAGCTGTGTTACGCTTTTAGGCTGGTTTTGTTTTAGATAACTGCTGGAGCTGTTCAGGATTTGGGGGCTGGTCAGACATCAGTGACTTGGTGACTGTCTCCTGCAAGACCTTTGTCAGCAGAAGGGCTCCATCAGCCTGGGTGGCGAGGGCCACTGCATCCAGAGAGTGAGCCAGGCATGTGGATATGCTGGCTCCTCTTCTGTAAAGACTTCATAGCTTTTACCAGGAGTCCTGGGGTGGTAGTGAGAAGTGCACTTCACCATGTAGCTGACTGAGAAATTTGTTGTAAGTATAAAAGAGTTTCTTCTATCCTGGGAAATGTAGGGAGAGACCCATCCCTGCAAGCAATCCCAAAGTCATGCAGACTTTGTATTAGTCCCCCCATCTCAGCTGCTAATGTCAACCCGAATCTGTCTGTGCTGCTGTGATGTCCATCTGCTGATGGTGAATGGGAACAGTGTAAGAACACTTGCCAAAGTTGTATCTCCTGCGGGACACTTGGAATAATCTTGAAGTAATTTTTTTTCCTTTACTCTTACTTAGATGTAAGATATCCTTCTAAGTGGGCAAAGATGTTTGAAAGCAGAACAGAAAAGCAGTCATTTTCTTTCTTCTTTCAGCCTACTCTCTTCTTGTTAAATTTAGTTAATATTTTCATGCTTTTGGTGTGGTTTGGTTTTTTTTTTTAATTTTCCAAACTGACAAGTTTTGAGGTCACGTAAGTCAAGTCTTGGCCCCATTGAAATCAGTACCAAGATTCCCACCTTCCACAGAAGATCAGTTCTAGACGATTCCACTTGGGAAGACACAATTTCTGCTTTCCTGTCCTTGGAAGGAGCTTGGCATAAGAACATGCTTGGAAAATATGCCAGATACTCAGCTGGCTGATTACCCCATAACAGAGCAGTCTGAAGAGAATGCATGATCCATAAATAACAGGCACAATATGAAGAAATACATACTATAAGTGCATACTATAAATAATAACTGTGGGCGTTGCGCATTTTTTAGGGCTGTAATATACTTGCAGGTTTTAGATGTTTTGTAACCAGTACCAGCAAGTCCCTCAGTGATGGCATAGCCTCTTTACATACTTCATAGTTAACAGTTAAATGACATGTTTTCTTGCTCCCCTAAATCAAGTGCTTGCTGGTAATAGCTTGAATTGTTTGCGTTTTGCCTTCCTTGTTGTTGTAACAGTGTTTACAGGAGGTGTGCGTGTTACCACGCTCTGCCAGAGAAGCTTTTGGAAAAACTCTTATACGGCAGCCAAGACTGGCGCAACCACTGTTAGAATAATTGTTTGTGTGTTTTGGTTTGGTTTGCTTTTGGTTTTCTGGAGTGGCTGCCAACACGAAGAACCAAGGGAAATAATTCCGAGTTAATTTTTTTTTTCTTTCCTTGACAAATTAAAAGTAGAAATATTTAATTTCACCAACCCCCTGAAGTGTTTCATTTTGGTCATTAAGAAAAGCAAGGGAAATGAAGGGTTAGACTTCAAAGAAAGTGCCTGGGGGTAGTTACCATTTAGCAGCTCAAGAAGTGGAGCCCTCATTCAGGGTGGAGGAGACCCTCCTACAACTCTTTCCTCTGCTGGAGAGGATTTGAACATGGTTGTCTTGCTTCCCAGGAAGGTTTGCTAGGAACAGGCTGTTCTGGGGTGAGGATAGGATTAGGTGAAAAATAAGTTGGAGGAGACATGGGCTAGATGTAAAAACAAAAGTAAGCAATGCTGAAAAAAAATTTTCTCTCGTTTTCAAGCTGCTATTTGGAAAACGAAACTGGAAGCCTTTCTTGTTTGTAATGTTTGTGAATACTTACAGAAAAGGAATCTGTATCAATTTTGGATTATTTTGTCACAATGGAAATTCATGTCTCTGTTTTAAAAGTCTAGTTTTATTGGCACATATTTTAAGATGTGATACCTTTACATGCACAGCACAAATTGATGAGAGCTGTGCAAATGGCCTGTTTGTTAGGACACACACAAATACTTCAGATGTACCGCTGATTCAATGTATTCTTACTTACTGTAGCTCTTGTTTCTGCCTCCAAATTAACCTCTTCTCAGAAAATTAGTAAATCCTATGTAAAACAAACATTTTACAGTTTTCAGAGATGATTCCTTGGCCTGAAGACTGGGACCAGAATGCCTCCTTGCAGCACTGTCCCCGTGGGTTTTGGTGACTAGCACCTTTTGGGATTGTGTCAAGGTTGACTGAGTTGGCTGGGCAGCCTGTGCTTCGAGCCTCCTGCTGGTCTGCAGTCTTCACATTAGGTGAAGTGTTTGGTGGGATGTCATCAGTACTACACATGTATTAACGCCATTAAATTGCTGTCATTTGCATATTCTGGCTGCAGATCACTAGATGGCCGGCTGCAAGTGTCTCACCGGAAGGGTCTTCCCCATGTGATCTACTGCCGGCTGTGGCGGTGGCCAGACCTTCATAGCCACCATGAGCTGCGTGCCATGGAGATGTGCGAGTATGCCTTTAACATGAAGAAGGATGAAGTCTGTGTGAATCCTTATCATTACCAAAGAGTGGAAACCCCAGGTACTGCTGGCCCTGTGTGCAGATGCCTCAGCTTCTCAGTGCCAGCATAAGGGATTTATAAGTGCATTTCAAAATTGAATAAAGCAGCAGGCGTAGGGTTTTAAAACCAAAGGGTATCTATTATTGATGATAATCTCTTACTGTATGCAGTAGAATAATTTATGAATCTGCACTCGGGGGGAAAATACCATTTTAAATCGATAAAATCCAAGTCGGGCAGGTTGCGTTGTTGCCAGGTCCCTAATACGGCATTGTGTGCACGTAAACAATTCACACACATAGTGGATACAACTATGAACTATGGCAGTGTTCTGTGCATCCCTAATTCTTGGTATTAAGTTAAGGATAAACTTACTGTTAAGTCGAAGTGGATCTAAGAATAGCTCCCAACACAACTGAACTTCCTGTTCTGAAGTCTCCTCCTGCCTCTAAAAGAGACTTTCATCTGGAACTGCAAATACTTCTGCTGCGTGTCAGTACAAATCTGCAGAACCAGTCTGGATGTTTATGCTAATCCTACCTTACTGTTTCATTTTATGTGAAATTTATTCCTTTTGAATCATGTGGTATAACTTCTCTTAAATGGTTTTTCAGGATGACCTGTTTCTTTGCCTTAGAAGGGGCAGACAGGCTGGGTGTGTTCAGATAAGCACTTATCCTGTCCCCAGCTGAGATGTGTTAAGAATAACTGCTGCTGTTATTTCAGAAGCAAGTATCGAATTGTGTCCCTTAATTAGTGACTTTGGTGTTGCATGTATTTAAGGGTGTTACTCCAGACTAGTTTCTCTTCATTTTCTAGGGTTTCAGTCATTTTATTTTAAAGCTGTTCTATTTTTTTCCTTTCCATTTGTGCAGTGTTACCTCCAGTGCTGGTGCCTCGGCACACAGAGATCCCAGCTGAGTTCCCGCCATTAGATGATTATAGTCATTCTATTCCAGAGAACACTAACTTCCCAGCGGGTATCGAGCCACAGAGCAACTACATTCCAGGTACCATATATCTTCCATACAGCGAGTGGAGGGAAAAGGGTCACATTGCACAGAGAATTGTGTCTATGTATGCTAAGCTTGAGGACTGGAAAGTCTTTTTTCCATTGTTGCTACAAAGCTAAGGAGTGGGAATCTATATAAAAATAGATGAAAGCTGTAAATGTAGGCACACGACAGCGCTGTTTATAGTTTTGTTTTGTTTTCATTAAACTCACCTCTTCCCTTCGGTAGTGCATACTCATTTTATTGTGAAATCTAAAGCTGAATGTTCCCTTAGCAAGTTTAGATTTGAGTGAAATTCAGCCATTTTGATTTGAGTAAAACTCTCTACATTTCTGATGAAATTGAGCTCTTCTATTTATGTATCTCTTTTACAAGCAATTTACACCTTATTTGCATGGACAAGCTATGCAGCTGCACACCAGGAGAGGAAAAATATGCGGACAGAAAACTGTCTACATGGCTTAAAGGTTTATGGGACTGAAAATCCAGATTTTTTTGTTTCCCCCTCCTCTGTTATTCAGAAATACCATCCTGATTGTGCCAGCTCCTCCTTTCAGCAGCTTGAGGAAGAAAAGTAATGAAAAAGAAATTCAGCTCCTTGTGCATAACAGAGTATATGTTTTTGGCATCTAAAATCCAGACTTTGCATCTAGTTGCAATGACAGTATGATCATTTTATGCTTCTAGAGACACCTCCTCCAGGCTATTTGAGTGAGGATGGAGAAACTAGTGACCACCAGATGAACCCCAGCATGGATGCGGGTAAGTCATCTTGTGCCATTTGCTGCAGCTTTCTAGGTCATATCAGAGACACTTTTAAAGTTTTTCTTTGCGACAATGAAGATCAGATGGTGGTTTCAGGTATTTTATCCCTGTAGGAGTGCAAGTGTAGCCTGACATGTCATGCAAAGCACAAGTTGGTGTGTTTTGGAGCTGCTGGTGAAAGGTACAGCATGTTCCTGTTCTCCCCAATATTCATCATTAGATACTACTAATGATACAGGAGCCTGCAACAGTGGAGACACATCTAAGGATGATAGTTTGTGTTGTATTTGTGTCCTTGCATCTGTACACACTTGAAAATTTAGCACATAACTGGCACTTTTCTGCAGAAGCATTTTCCTTATCGCTTGGTTGTTTACATACTTAAACATCCAGTTTTATTATACTTGAAATGACCACTAGCAGATTTTTTTTTTAAATGGGTTTATCGTTTAGTGGCTATGTCTCAAAGGAAGTTGAAAGTCTGGGTTCTCTTTCATTTCCAAGAAAACCAGTAACCAGGTTTAGAATGAGCAGCCTTAGTGTTCACGCTAACCTGTATCAACACTTTAAACCAAAACATGCAGGTCTCATCTTTCTGGGAGTAACTGTTTAGGGCATCTTGTTGATCTGAGTGGTGTCACTGCTTATAAGAAGCACTGAATCAGACTCCGAATTCATAAAACTTTTGCTTGAAGAGCAAAAACACATCCTTGGTTAGAAGGGCTGATGCTTTGCAAGAGTGATATGCAAATCCATGGCACTTACATACAGGTAGACATGCAGAACCTAATTAATGCAAATACTGCACATAAATATCCTGGTTTCTTGCATGCCTTCAGCCATAGAGCGTACGTGGGATTCTAAAAGAGGGATGACTGATTTTCAGTCTTTCACCACAGTTATACAGATGGAGGAAGGCAGCGTGGGTTGGTTTGTCTACACCAAGTGTAAGCCTATTGACACGATCCGTTTTAGTGCATACAATTATTGGCAGTGTGGTTGACATGTGGAATGTATGTATGGCTTTTTGGGAAGTGGACTGGAATAGGATTGGCCTGGAAGATGCTATAAATACCCAATTTATGTTCAAATGCTATATCCCTCCCTTCAAGTATTGTGGACTTCCCCCTTTCTAGAAAAACAAGTTTTAAAGAAACCAACCAAACTCAGTGTAGAGATGAAAAGAAAAAATGGACTGTACTACCTGTCTGCATCCTTGTGGCATCCAGAGACTGTGGAAATTGCTCTGGACATCCAAGTGCAGATATTTGAAATATATGCACAGAACATGTGGACCAAATTGAAATGATTTGGGATAAAATTCTGACAGTTGTTCGGTCAGATCTGTATAGCTTGATCCAATGCTTCATTGTCCCGAAAACAGTAAGATTTGTTGATACAAAGCGGTATGGTTTTGACTGTTCCGAGTGTGTTTTGTGCCTAGCGATGTAAAATCAAGCTCTTAAATGCCCAGCTAACTAGCTGTCATGATGGTACCTGGAGTTTTGATAACTGGAAGTGAAAGTAAAACAGCCAACTGCATGCTCAGTTTTGAAAATTAATGGGCTCAGCTTAAGTGAATGCATTATGAAGATGCTTAGCAGTGTTGCAGATGCAGCAAGATGATATAAGTAATAGCATTTGGAAATTTATGTAAAGAGTAATCAACATCAGAGAAGCTGCTGGTGTCACAAAGTGAGACTTCAGCGAGAAATGGGTTATCCCGCCAACAAGCCTGGGCAGCACTGAACTTTTTGGGCAAGTGTTTGTCCTTGTGCAGGTGCCACATTAACAGTTATAATGTCTTGATTTTCAGGTTCTCCAAACTTATCACCAAACCCTATGTCTCCAGCACACAATAATCTGGGTAAGCATGTGATCTTGAGAACTGTATGCAATTATAGTCAAGATAGTGACATATTAATGATGATGTTACTGCTTGAGGTTGTGCACTTTTGATGAGGTGGAGAGTACTGTTGACATTCCTTTCTGCTAATCCTCTTTACTGTGATGACGGTGGTTCATAGTAACTCTGTGTGAAATAAAAGACATCTGAACTCTGAACTTACATCAGAGAATTAAATAAAACCAGGAAATGTTGGCAGACAAATAGCAAAAAGGATGAGTGGAGGACTGCGGAAAAAACACACTTGTTGGATTACATGAATTTGCAAGGAATATGTCCCGTACCTGTTCTGCTGATGGGTTTGTGTTCTTATATTTTTAAAGGACACAGACTGGGGTAAAGTTTTGTCTCCTGGAATTTACTTCGTAAATTTGTAGTGTTTACTGGTCTCTTTTACAGCGTACCAGAGCAACTTGCAATTTTTTGGTATTTATTAACTTGGTGTTACATTCATTATAGGGCAGATGCTGTTATGCACATATTGTGGACAGGGGGCTGAGGTTCAGAGTGACAGTTCTGCCTGCACCGCTTTGCCAGCTCGTGCAATCAACTGCTTTGGTGAAGGGCAGCAAAGGCATTACATTCTCACATAAACCCAGTGCGGGAGCAAGCCCAGGTCACCAGCAGAGCAAGTATGCTGTTACGCAGCACGGATGGGCATGGCCTTGAGGGTTTAGGTGGCAGTGGCTGGGGACTCCTAACAAAACTGAGTGCTGGGATGTGTCAGACCACAAGGTAACCCTACCTGCAGGGCATCCCTAGACCACATAGCAGTAAAGCAGCCCAGAGCCCTTGTGTCCCAGTGCCCTAAACCACTGGAAAAACTGATGTTGCAGGAGTTTAAGTTATTAAGGTATGAAATTGAGCAGGGTAAAATGGAGGCGGCAGCTGGTTGGTGGTTGTGTGGTTGGAGAGTCCAAATAAATGGAGAGAGGGCAGGAATGCTAACGTATGGAGAGGTGCAGAAGTCACAGGCAGCCTTACTTGAACATCAGAGGTGTTTGTGGGGTCTTAGGTTCAAATGAGCCTGGAGGAATGTTGTAGGTGAGATGCACAAACCACAGATGCACTGTGGGATTTTTCTGACCAACAGCCAGTTGGTTTTCATCAAGCAAACTCAAGTTACAGTGCAGTCTTGAGTTGTCTTTCCCCCACCTAACCCCATGCTGAGCGCCAGGGAGATAGTCCAGCCTTAAGTGCTATACCAGACCACTGAGGTCACTGATTCACTCCATAACCTGTAGACAGTAAATAGGAGCAAAGCTGAAGAAGAAGGAATAGCAGCTGAACAGGGTCTTTACCTTTGAGATACTGTTAGAGGTTGTGTGGCTATCTCTGAACCTCTGTTGTCTTCTGAAATGGCTCTGCCCTTGATTTTCATACCTACAGACATAAAAGGTCTGATCTTCATCAGTTTGAGCTCTTAGCCTGTTTGAAATTGCTCTCAATGGTCTGTCATAAAAAGCACTCATAGCTCTGGCTAGGTGCAGGATCAGTTCTCTAAATGTTCATTAAGCCAGCAGACAGAGGCCACTTGAGATTACTCTTGAATAACCATAGCCATAAAGTTTACATATGCTTTTAATCCTGGCACAGAGCACTTTGACACTGCTCCAAAATTTGTCAGTCATTGGCTGACTTGTGGATATCTTGGGGCTGTTGAAGAGGGGATTTCTTTTCTCTTTTTTTTTGCCCCCCTTTTTTTTGGTAAAGCATGAGATATATTGCCACAGTGCCACTAGATTTTTATTTGCTTTAACTGTTAAAGCCTAAGAAGAGAATGCATAGCTGACTTATTTTTATTCCCGCTTTTCTTTTTTTGTTTGTATCCGTTATACTCCAGTGTGCTGCCTAGGAGTTGATGAGAATTTCTAGCAATTTTTTTCAACCTAAAAATAAAAAGGCAATTACATGTAACAAAACCAACCTGGCAAGTTGACTGTGGCATCTGCCTTACATAAGGAAGAAAGGAGTTTCTAGGAAAGAGGCCCCAGTGCATATTCTTTCTAACAAGGATGCTGGTTATTAACACATGCTGCTCAGCTGATGGGCCTCTCAGATGTCTAATGTGCTGTCTGGTGACAAAATCTAAGTAGGACCAGGTGAAGCTGGTTAACCACAAGGAATCTTTTTGTAGTCTAAGGAGCAGACATCAGAAAAGCATTTTAGCTTACCAGTATTAGAAGATACCTTTAAGTTTTGCAAGCCAAATGTTTATTCCTCTTAGGCAAGAACTTCCACAAATTAAGAATGTCTTGTCTCTTCTAAAAAGATTTACTGTAAATTTTTGCATCTGAGGAAGTTATAAAATAAAAAAAATGAAATGGCATGTAGCTGAGCAACTCTTAAAACTGCCAAATGGCAAAATTGTCATCAGCTGTACTTGTAGATAGGCCTGTAGATGTCATGTCTGAAGGAAGGAGCTGCTTGCAGCAGCGTAGGTAAAAACACCAGCAGCCCAGCTGACCTTCAGCCTGATGGTCTCTGCAGCCCAGAAGGGGGTTGCATGGGCTGGGAGAGCAGAACTTCTCATCTCTGCAGGTTCTCTCTCCACCTGGATGTTACTTGGTGGCTGGTGGCCTGCAGTGCTCCGGCTTTTGCTGTGCTATAGAATTGTGTGGACAAGTAGAACACTCCCATGTCTGGAGCTGTACTTTGATCTGCAGAAGTTTAATCTGGCTTTCTCGGTATGTTTGTTAAGGAGATTGAATAGAAATTAAAAAAAAACCACAACAGTATGCAATGAGGAAAATTATCAGCAAGTTCTCAGTGGCAAAATGTGGTGAGCTTTTGCAGTTTTGCCATTGAGAAAATAATGTCACAGTATTGATGTCTGTTTATTTAACCAGAACTACCTGAAGCTTTTAAGACAGTTTACTTTGTGTAAGCTGAATTTTGGGCTTAAATCCCATGGCCGTATTCCAGAGAATTACAAAGGTAATAAATTAGCATGAAGCAAACCAACTGGGACAATAGAAGCAAGGTTTGTTTGAGGTGCAATGTATGTATTTCAGCAGAAAGCTGTAAGACTGTGCTATGGGATTGAGGGAGTTTAGGGAGTTTCATCTTTCCATTCACAGGCACAAAAGCGTTGCAAGGTAACATATTGGGATTTTATTTTTTCCTTCATTCAGCTTGGATGTTTGATTTGGAAGCATTCTCATTTTGGTCCAGAATTTCAGTTGTCACATTTTCAGTTGTCAGACATAGGCTTTAAATGGAAACTATAGCTATCCAATGATCTCTTCTGTATTACTGAAATATGAACTGGAGAAAATACAGAAAAGAACCAAAATGAAAGGAGATTTGCCAGCATTATGTGGACATTCGGAATGAAGTCAGGGAGTTTACACTGGCTGAGGGCCAGGCCTGCGGTTGCATGCATATTGTTATTTTGGAGCGAGGCAGTCCCTTGGTGTACAGGAAATCCATTGTCAGTGTTTGCTCCGCAAAAGACTTGACGCAAAAGCTGTAAGTGAAATAAGCACATACCCTACGGTCAAATCCATCAGGAACATAAGCCTCTGTTACTCTCTGTGTTGAAACGCTGTTTCCCAAAGGAGTGAAAAGGCAGCCCTTCTCAAAGTACAGAGGGGAAGGGAGCATGCATGCCTATTTATCTTTCTGTTTCTGAGAAAGGAGTTAGAATTAATGTGGCTGCAACTAATACCACTGGAAAACATGTATCGGTAATTTCTGATATACATTGTGAATCAAATGCATTAACTGAAAGTAAGCTAACAGCTGTTCTTAGGTGTAGAGGGCACGTTGTTGAGAGTGCAAAGCAGCCAGCAGATCTTTTTTCCTCCGCAGCTGGACAGAGAGTACTCTCATGTTGTAGGGAAGATGCAGTATGGGTAGCATCCCAGAACTCGGTGGACATTTGTGAAAGCAAAGCTGTAGTGAGTCAAGGTTGAAATTGTATAGAGGTGATTCAGGCAGGATTTGCTTGGGTTTAGTGCATCATGTTTTAGTTGATTGTGTACCCCCTCAGGATTCTTTGGCTTTAGTGGAGCTACGTTCTCTTACTTTTCCCCAAACAGTAAATCCATGAATTGAAAATGAATATTCAGGACTGATCTAACGCAAGAGGAGGCTTGCCCATCCCGTGACAGCTTAAGCTGAAGCCTAAGACCACAAATCACTGGAGAAAGCAGCATTGTTAAGAGCTTGGTTGCATTTTTTAGAGACAAGTTTTTCTTCAAAATAGGATTTGTTGGTTTGTGTCTTTCCTCAAGTGGCAAATAAGCCGGAAATAAGATTTCCGTACATCCTTCAGTGGGGAATCCACAGTTCCCTTGAGTCGCAACCAAACGGAGGTGGTTTCTGAAGGAAAGGACCACGAAACCATAGAGAGCAATACAAGCTCTGGTGTTTTTATAACTCGAATAGTACCCATCTGAGGACGTTACTTAAGGATCAAGAAAAGTTGATTTGTTTTTTCTGGAGCCGAGCAGCCTTACAATTAGAAAGGCACTGGCTGTGGAGTAAGAGCACAGTCATGTGGAGCACAAGTCTGTTTTCTTAAGTGGGTGGGCACACCTGAAGAGACTCTGGTTAGTGCTGGTATTTGCTGTACCTCTATACAAATGGCACTGGTGTCGTGAAGCCCAGAGTCAGTTGTGACATGTACAGACTGCTGCTGCAGGCCACAGCTGCTAATTGATGAAATGAGGCTGGTATGGGAGAAATATGCCTGATGTGGCAGTTTCCAGTGGGAAAACCAAGTATGTCATACAAGAAAAAAAGGCAGAGACAGTAAACCTGTGTGGCTCCTGGTTGTGTTTGATATCATCTGTGCATCTGAGGAGAGGGGCTTGCTTTAAGCTATAAAATTATTTAAAATGTGACGAAACAGCAGGTATGCTTACCAGATCTCTTAAGCTGATGCAGCAACCCCTGTCCTGTTGAGCTGCCTTCTGTTAGCTTTTGCTTTGAACATTATGTCCTTTTCCTTAAGAGGAGGATACACTTTTGCTTTGTGGGTGTAATGTGTGGAAGAGAGCAGGAACATTGAGCTTTGCTTGTGATAGAGCGTTTTTCTTTCTGATGATACAATTAAGGAAAGAGAGAGACTGAAAGAAGCTGGGAATGGGTATAAGGTCCAAAATTCACAGACTTTGAAAATCTACTAAGGATTATAGAGTTCCCCAGATTCACTTTTACTCAATTCCTTATTTGCTGTCAGCAAAGTCTGTAACAAAGCAGAAACCGAAGTTTTTTTTCTCATTGTTAGCTACTTAGGGAACTCATACACCACAGTAATAAAGAGGAAACCAGCGTGTCTTTTGGCTAGAGCCAGGCTCTTCAACCAGTTTCTAAAGGTTACAGAGTAACAGCAGGTACCAGATGCGAAATTACTCTCAAACCTCTGTGGAGACACTCTCTTCAGTGTGAGAGGAAGCTGGGATGCTAAAAACCTATCTTTGACTTTTGGAGCTGATCTGTTAAGCCCCAGATTTGCTGAAGCCTTGCAGGAGCAACAGATGGGAAAGCCTATGGAAAAAGCTGGGGTTTGCTGCTTGATATTAACTCTTTGCCCTGATGGGAAGCTCTGTGTTCCGCTTTTAAGTACCATTTGAGTGAGGATGAAGTGATAAACTGGGGGGAGGACTGGAGGGAATTCTTCTCTCGCTTTTAATTCTTGCATTGAATGTGGGGAATAGAGCACTTATCAATTAGCTTCGTCTGCTTTTCACTTCCTCTGCTCAGCAGATTCTTGGCTCACAGCAGGACTGGGCACCATCTAGTGCATTATTTCCTGGAAATTTGACCTGAGCCTTCCTCTGCTGAAATCTCATTGGATTTAGTGCGAGCAATTAAATCATTTGATGCCTTTTGAATGTCCTACCTTTCTTGTGTATGAAGTATTGTCTTCCTGAGATTGCCTCAGCCTGCTCATGAACTTTGGTCCTTTCGCTTCGCTCCACAGGTTGAGTCAAACTATAACCCCAATAAAAAAGGCGTGCCATCATCTACTGGGGAACTGGATTTCTTTTAATAATTTGAGATCAAGTGCACTGGAAGAAAGTATCTAATTTTCAAATCACTTTGATGACAGTCTTACATACAATTTGATGCATATTTCAGACAGCTGTACTGTTTTCATCAGTGCCAGAGAAATTGTAACAGAGTCAGTAAGAACAAAAGTTGGACTTGGTGTAAGTGCACAGCATTATGGTTCTGGAGACCCGTGTTACTGAAAGCAGATTTGTGGTCTGCTCTTTCTGTTTCTTCCTTTTCTCTCCTTTTCTCCTTCTTAGGGTACTGGCTACCTAAAAGTGATCCCACATTTCATAGTAAAGCTAAGGTTATTTTTTTAAATTTTCTGCGAGTATGAAGATAGTTAAGTGACACCCCACTTGCTAAGTGACTAATATCTTCGCCTGTTTGTGATTGTTCCATGTGCCAAAAGCTTCAGGAGTGATGTAACTTTCTAGCTGCAGTCCATTAAAATCTGTCAAGTAATTAAAGTTTGGTGGTTAAAGAGAGCCCAAGGAATGAAGCAGAACAATATTTCAAAACAGTCGGGTTTTTTCATCCCCCTTTCCCCGCCTGAGGGCCCGTGATTCATTTTGCTTTTTATTTTTGTGCAGATCTGCAGCCTGTTACCTACTGCGAGCCAGCTTTCTGGTGCTCGATATCCTACTATGAACTCAACCAGCGAGTGGGAGAGACTTTCCATGCCTCTCAGCCCTCTATGACCGTGGATGGTTTCACTGACCCATCTAATTCTGAACGCTTCTGCCTTGGTTTACTGTCTAATGTGAACAGAAATGCGGCAGTGGAACTCACAAGACGACACATTGGTAATTTCTGTTTCCTTGGTTTAGTCAGTGTCTTTCAAGGTGGAAGGTGGAGACCTGTGTGTAAAGCTTTTTATCTAGCTGATCGGCATGCAGCTCGGTCAGTTTCAGAACACTGCAATGTTTTAATAGCCATGGTGTTTTAGCAGGCTAATCTTCCATAAAGGAACACTAATTGTGTTTTTTCATAAAAGTATAATTAAAACAATGCACTGAGGAACACTAAAATTGCTGCGTGTAATAGAGACAGAATTCAAACTTCTGCGTGCACTCTTCTGTATTTGGATGGATGTTAGTGATAATCTGCTGTATTCATTTTCCCTCCTGCACTGTTTTGTTTTCTAACTGACCGTTAGTTTATAAATGGAAACTTATTTCCTTGATTTTCATCTCAGTTTCCACTTTTCCTGCTTATACTGCAAAGTAATGTTCAGGGAGTTTTTCAGTTAAACTTGGGCTAAATAGACTATCTCAAATTTATGCAATTTTAATAAAAAGCAAAATTGCTTATGCTTTGCTGTGTTTTCTGCTGACTTCTATAAAAAATGAACATGGTTTTTGTCCTAATTTTTCTCCCCTTTATACCCTTTCCTGAGCAGTAAACTTCATACAGGAGCATCTTTCTTTGCTTGTTTCTAATATGATTTCTAGAACCAAAAAAACCCAACCCCCAACACCTAACCAAGATTCAGAAATCAGACTTTAAATTCAGCAGGCTCCTTATGCTCTATGGAAGGATGAAAGCAATATTCAGCTAGGAATGTGAGACCGCAGCAAGTCTTTATTTGAGCAACAAGGATGTATTCCCAAAATTGGTTTCTTTATTAACTGAGATTTTAATAATTTGTTTTAACTCCTGTGGGAAACACATGTTTGTCCTTGTATACAATATGATCTGAAGCAAAAGGCAATGATTTGAAAATGTTGTATAGTTTAATTCCAAATCACTAAGTAAATAAACAAACACATTGTATCCAGCTGCGATGACTTTCAGAAAAGGTTGAAAACCATACATTAACTGATAGAATGTTTGTATGGAAAATGTCAGCCGTGCATGTTAGAGTAAGCAGTCTGTGAGGTGGTGAATGGATGCAGTCCAGGCTGTGATTTACAGTGGGACTGGGGAGTGCAATTCTGACTTTATAAATTGATCCTCCCACCTCCCTCACCTTAACTCGCTCTCAGAGCAACTTTACGGCTCCCCGGTGGGAGTACCCGTGGGTCAGAAGAGGTGGTTTTCATTTTCCATCATTCATAGTTTAGCTACTTTTGGAGAGCTGTCTCGTTCAGAGGTTGCCTACGTCCCTAGCAGCTCCTCTTGCAGACTTTGCAGATGATTGTTCTAAGCTAAACCAAAACTGCCATGTGTTTCCTAGGAAGGGGAGTAAGGCTCTACTACATTGGCGGCGAGGTGTTTGCCGAGTGCCTTAGTGACAGTGCCATTTTCGTCCAGTCTCCCAACTGCAACCAACGCTACGGCTGGCACCCAGCAACAGTTTGCAAGATTCCACCAGGTAAGGATGCCTTATCGGTGATCCTACACAGACTTCGCTTTTGCGAACAGGGACTTGCTGCGGAAAGCTCTACTCCTTGTTGAGGTAGGCATGGGTCTGCTGACCTCTGTTCTGGACAATAATCAGAAACTTTTACCCTGTTATAAGCAACTTGACAATTCAAGCAGGGAATTTTTTATAGCATGAAGATAGCTATAAAGGAAGCTCCAATAATTGTTTGCGCTACGTTCATACACGTAGGAAGAAACAGTACTTCAGGATCTAAGCAGAACTAAGAGTAGAATCTGCCACTTGTTCTGTGCCGTGTTTTATCAGTCCATTATTGCATAGTAATTATCTGAAAATCATGTTTATCATTTTGTTTGTACATTTAAGTGAAAGAATATAATGTAAGAATTTTTTCTTAATTTAGCTTCACCCGTAATAGGTTTAAATTGTTACTTTTATCTGTTCTGTAGCAAAACTTTCCCCTACGCTTTGTGAATTAGTTTTATTCTAGGGAAATCGCATTTGCAGGCACCTTGTTGTTCTGGTTACAGCAAACGTATGCTGAAAGATTACAAGAGAATTTATTGCATCTATCTGGAAAGAAAATATTTTGCTGTTAGACACATGCAAGAGAGCTAGTATGAAAGGATGCCATTTGAAACGGAATTTAGCTAGTTAGCTAGGCTTACAAAAGTTAGGTTTTTTACAGTTAAAAGTATATATGTATTTAAAAAAAACTCTTTAATTTAGAAGTAATTGAATAAAGATTGTCTTTCTTTTGAGAAGAGATCTATATGCTGCAAGCTCTGGCCCATCTTAATGGGTTTCCTTTCTCAGATGCTTAGGAAGCAGCTGCCAGTGTTGCAAACATGACTTAATTCTCCAGCCACATCACAAGAGTCCACCCTGGCTGGAGTCAACATCTGAAGACATAAACAACCCACACTTCCGCTGTGGATTCATCTAAGGCACATTTTTTGGACTGCAACTCTCCCCACTTTTGCCACAGTCTTTGGCCGCCTTCTTAGACTCATCTTCAAATCTTTGTGGGGTTGAAGCAGTTTCTTCACTCCCTTGTTGACATGATCAAGTCGTACCCGCTCCTCCCAGGCACAGTCGTGGAGAGACCTCCTCCCATCCCGTCCTGAAGTCTGAGCCGCTTGGCAGCCTGATCCTCATCAAGTTTTTTGCTTCCCTTGCCATAGCACTTTCTCTGCTCAACCTGGCGCTGATGCTCTCGCCCTTCTTATTTTCCCCCCTTAGACTGCAGTGTGCCTGCCACGGCTTCCCGTCAAACCCTCTGCAAGATGCACAGCTCTTGGGCTGTGCTCTTTTATGGTTACAAAAATGGGTGGCTGTTTCTGCAGCTGATGAGTTGTTGCATGCGGTTATGCTTTGCTATACGCAGCGTGACCCAAAACAGATGACAGTATGAGTCCAGCCCAGGAGAGCAGGCTCAGAAGTGATCTTAGAAAAATACAGTTTGTCGCAGCCCAAGTGGTTGTTTTTCAGACTTGGCCCACACCTAATCCCAAATGAGCATTAGTTGCATGCCAGGTTTCAAAGCTTCACTTGTTTATGGTTATCCAGGAGGAAGCAAGCATAGCGACACGTTGGGTGTTTTTTTTTTTTTAAAGAGTTGTTCATTTAAGCTATGATGGGTGTTGTTGTATTTCACCTTTATCACCTAAAACCAGTGGAATAAGTTGTTCTCAGTCTTAGCTGGGACTAAACATTGTGGAAAAAACTCCAGTTTTAAAGGAAAATTCTTTGGCACGTGATAGTTAAATTTAAGAGAGGATTATAGCAGAAGCAGCTCTGCTAGCAGCCTTTTTAACCCTGATAACTGGTTTCTGGGTTACCAGAGAGGTTTCACTTCAGAGCTTCTCCGTTACTTCCGCTGATGGACACCATGTAAAGCCAACACTGGTGATTCCGTATTTTTAGCCTGTGCATTCCTTCCTTTCAGGCCCTGTAGTGATTGCCCTTGTGAAGCATTAAGGTCATAGTTGGGGTTTTAAATTGCAATATAAGGGAAATATGTGAAGGAGATAGGAAGAGGTTCTACATGGGGATCCCAGGTCTGGTCTCGCAGATTGCAATCTGCTGTGTGGGCACTAGCATCAATCGTTCTCTGTCCTGTAACACAGTTTTCTTCCTTTTCAGCATATGAGCTGTGGAAGTGTGGCAACCGTGATTCCTTTTTCTGAAATCCTGTGTTTAAACAATCTGTATACAGCGTCGCATGGTCTGAGGATATGGAGAAGCAACACTTGAGTTTCTTTTCATCCTCAGAAAGAAATGGATTTCTTAATCTAGTTAAGCTAATGCCTTGGTCTTGTCATCTTCTTTTTTCACAGGATGTAATCTGAAGATTTTTAACAACCAGGAATTCGCCGCTCTCTTGGCTCAGTCTGTAAATCAGGGCTTCGAAGCTGTGTACCAGCTGACCAGAATGTGCACGATTCGAATGAGCTTTGTCAAGGGATGGGGAGCAGAATACAGGTCAGGCCTTCTGAATGAAACTTTGCTTGTGCTTGCCATCGTCACCCCTGTATTTCACAGCCTGGGGCAGTGTTCTGCAAAGCTGCTTCAGTCAGCTTTTAAGGTGATGAAGAATTAGCACAGAGTCTCTTCAGGTTGTAGCTGTTAAGAGTGGATTGATCTTGCCTCTCGTTTTTCCCACCCTATTTGTGTAAAACATACATCGTGTGATGTACCTGGAAGACCACGTGTATTTGGTCACAGAGCCAAGAGCTTTACCTGAGAACAGCTGATGAATCCAGATGGCCAGTGTAAGAACTATGGCTTTTATTTCTGCTTAAAATTATATGTATATTGGATAGCTTGAGTGTCTTGTGACTACACTGCTATCAGAACAGGATCAGTCAGAGTGCTTCCTAACAGATTTGGGTGGGGTTTGATGCTTCTTTTATCAGGGACTAGTGGGATTCAAATAAAAGCAGATTGGCTTGAAAATCTGTATTTGGAAGAACTGTTAGAGTTGCTTCAAAGTTACAGTTAAATCTCCTCATCCTTTCCTTAGTGCTTGTTGTAGGGCAATTGCTTAAATGTGACTGGAGGCAGCAGGAGAAGCAGGGTTACTGTTTTCCCCGGTGAATATTGATGATATAAAACCGAGGTGCAGTAGGGTCTGATGTTTGGCATCGGTGGTGTGGTTATTCTGACAACACGGGGACAGTGGAGACAGGGTGAGGGATGGAATACTTCATAGCTTGCGTTGCTGTTGCTCCACTGCATTAGCAAGCAAATGTCTCTAAGTAGCAAAGGGAATGAAATCAACGTTTAACAGTACAAGTAGGGGAGATGAAATTCGTTGGAAAATTAAGGTCGTTTTATGAGAGAGAAAGCTGGCAGGGATTTAAGCCAAATGTGATTTTGAAATACTTGACTGTATACCCTTTAAATCTGTGGCCTTATTTGAAAATCTGGGGGCAGTCCCTGCCTCCTGGAGCAGCAAGGCCGTCTGCTGGTGCTCCCCTTTCACAGCTGCCGGCAGCAGACGGGGGAGATGCCATAGTATCAGCTGGAGCCCGGGCCCTGCACGTTACTCTCCCACTTTCTTCATTTCTCCAGATGTTTGGAGTCCATTTTGTTTTGAAATTGTCGTGCACCCGGGCCAGAGCATTTCAGCCCTGGCTTGCAGCCACGGCTCGTAATGAAATCCAGATGAGCATGACTTACGGAAAGTCAACTATCTCATTTAGAGTATTGTAGTCAGTGAAACCCTACACTCACGCTGACCGCACCGAAGCTGCTCTCCTGCTCCTTCATTTCCCTGCCGCAAAATACTACATCTGATTGCCTTTGTCCGAGCACGTTTATTTGTTGAACTGATTCATATATGAAAACGTTACTGGGGGAGCGGCCTCCAGAGCACTGTCCCAGTGATTTCTGGTTCAGCTGCTTAGCCTTTTGAGCAGTCTAGTTGTGGGGTGTTTAGTGCTCACGAGTGCCAGGGATTTGGTGGAGGGAAGAGGGGAGAAGCCAACTGCATAAGCAGCCTGTGCTGCAGAGGTTCTCCTCTGTCCAGCGGGAGCCTGGTAGAGCAGGCTGAAGGCACGGAGAGCTTTGAGGGTTTGCCTTTCCAAAAGGCTGGAGCCAGCGTGCTGGTCGCCTAGGTGGGAAGGCAGAATGAAGTTTGCCGTGATAGATGTGCAGTGGGCAGAAGCGTGGTAGCCCTGTGGGTCGTGGGTTTCTGTGCAGAGGTGCCAGGGCGGCTGTTGGACCGCGGCGTTAGGCTGGTTTTGGGCAGCAAAGCGCTCTGCGCGGAGGGGGACTGGGTTTTCCTGGGACCCACGAGGTCTGTGTGCTTCTTCCTGACGGAGCGAGAGGTGCTCTGCTCTCCCCGACCGTCCTGTGGTCCTCCTGCCGGAACAGCTCAGGAGACACCCTTTAATGCCAAACACCATGAAGCGGCCGCATGGGACAAGCCCTGCCCACACGCCCACTCCCGGGCACTGGTGGCCCGCCAGCCCCGGCCGCCTGAGCTGGGAATGGGTGGGGTGCCCGAGGGAGCTGCTGCTCGGAGGGTTTGAGGGATCCGGATTCACCAGCAGAGCGGGTTACAGCCCTTGGCCAAAGCCTTGCAGAGCTGTACCCTCTCCCTGCTCCTCGACCCCGCCATGAGGGGACCGGGATGGCGGTGGGAGCGCAGGGCAGCCCCACGGAGCAGGGGGTCCCCTTTTCAGCAGCGGTTTCTCCCTGGGCCCCACAGACTTTGGCTTCTCCCTCCCACAAACAGATTCCAAGAACAGCTTCTGTGGGAAATGAGGGTGTAAAACAAGGCTGTTTCCAGGCTATTTCTCTCTCTCCATAATCTTCCTCCTCCACAGCAGCTGTCCCTGCCTCTCTGCCTGGAATAAGGCTTAGGCCACCCCTCAGCAGAGGAGGGAGAGCTCCTTGCCCTCTGTCTCGGGCTCCCTTCCCTCCCTTCCCTCCCCATCTCTTCCTGCTTTACCACCTGAAGACACTGCATGGGGTCTGGCCTCAGGGACAATACAGAGGCAAACAGGAGAGGAGGAAGGTCTGACCGCAGCCACCAGCTCTTGAGGGATTTTAAAACAACATTTCTGCTTTTCTGATAGGTTTTGCAACTTTTTACGCTCTGCAGCATTTCTGCTTCTTTTGAAGCAGCTGATGAAATGCAAATCTGTTGGACTGCCCCGTACACAGCATGTGTAGGGTAGGGTTCAAGCCTCCCGTGCATCCTCCCAAGCTGTGCGAAAAGGATGCTCAGCAGCAGCTCTGGCCACACAAGGAGAGGGCTCCGCAGGGCTGCAGGGGGGAGTCTGGACAGCTGAGCGGTGATCTCTCTCCATCGCTTCCACATTCTGCTAAAACTTAAAGATACAGTAAAAAAGAGAGTATCCTTGTCTTATACATAGAGAAATTTTAACATATTTGGTAAACTGCTTACGTTGCTATTTAATTAGGCGAGGTCTGCAAAATAAAACTGAAGAATTCTGCTTAGGTAAACACCTTACTTTCTCTTCAGGGAATCAGATGCTGCCTGTTTTCAGGAATCTGAGTAGTAAATAGGTTATGTAGTGATCTGCTCCCTTGGGATCATAAGAGATGTAAAGAGAAATGTAGGGTTTTTAAAAGCAGTTGGCAGCATAGGCCAAAAGCGTGTTATAGAGGAGAGAGACATTCCTTTGGCCCCACATGCAAGACTATTGTCTAAGCAGGAAAGAATGCTTCAGTAGCTGTAAAACCTTTTCACATTTGCAAAGTTTTGTAAGTCACATTTATGTTTTTTTTTTTTTTCTTCTCTCCCCTCCCCCCCAAACCCTTCTTTCTTGTAGGCGGCAGACTGTGACCAGTACTCCCTGCTGGATTGAACTGCATCTTAATGGTCCTTTGCAGTGGCTAGACAAGGTCCTTACACAAATGGGCTCCCCGAGTATTCGTTGTTCCAGTGTCTCCTAAGGAAACATCTCCTGGGGGTGGGTGGGGGAACAAAGACTCTGGAAAAAGGAATTGGCTTAACCCTTAGCAAAATGCATAGTGCATAGTCAACAAATTCCCAGTTATTGAAGTGATGAGAAAAAAAAATCTGCTTTAAAAAAGAAAGTGGTTTTCTTTGTTTCATTTTGTGTTTTTTAAACTAAATGCCCATTTAAGCCACTTCCACTGAAACTGTTAGCACTTTGGTTACAATGCTATGGGCCATTGCAGTTAGAATTTGAAGCTGAAGTTTATAATGATAAAAAAGTGGACTTTGTTTTAGCGGAGAGAAGCCAGTGCTCCGCCTCCAGCCGTGCCGTGCCTGCCTGGCCGTGCGCTCTGTGCTGGTGTGAGCGTGCAGGAGGCACCAGCAGCTCAGAGACTTCCCATTTGCCTCGCACAACTCCAGCGTGTCATGCAGCATCTCTGAAAAGCCAGATACCGTGGGACTTTGGGATGACTCTTGCTCTTGCACTCCTGTCGCCATCCACCTGATCCACACCAGTCCTCCCTGGGATTGCAGCAGCAGGGGAAAAGGAAGCATTTAAAGCACACACAAGAGCTAATTCCCCCGGTAACATTCCCCAAAGGAATCGATTTCCCACGCTGGACTGCTAACAAGGAGGCAGAGTCTTGTTTCGTGCCTGAGGGATGCAGCTGATACCCTGATGGGCTCAGGCTGGATTGCCATTGAAGCAAAAGGCCAAACTTAAGGCTTCCTCTGATATTGCTGCAGCAACTTTTGACTTGAGCTGCTCACAGACGGACATTTGTCATGTGGGGAGCTCTGGCTGGATAAATTAAGCCTTCGTTATTGTGCAGTCTATTTGCATTAACTACAGAAAGTTTGTATTCTATTTTATCAGTATTTTGAATGGTATCTGCCACTTCTGAAGTCTTAGGGGCTTAATGAATTCTGTGTCCAGGTCTGTCTAGTAATGGAAGTCAACAGGCCCTTGCTGCCATTTTCAGAACATGCCATTTAATAGGTTATCCCATGCTGTCACGTGTGACTGCGCATGAACCAGGGCATCTCAGACACAAAACCTCTCTGTTTAAAACTTATTTCAGCTGATTAAAATGCTCTGAGATGTGTTTTTGCCTGGAGAAATTGGGAGAGTGTGTATTTACTTGTATTATAAAATGTTCATTTTAAACATACATGCTCCAGACTGTTTAATATTTTTTTTCCCTGCAGCAACTTTCATGGCAAACAACTTCTACAACTGGAAAAAACCCTTAGCACTTGTTTTTATGGTTCACATTTGCCAAATAAGTCTCATAACTTTGTCAGTGCTCTCCAATTATCTGTTTCTTTATATCTGCATTGAATATCATATGCATTTGTGCCAAAATATTAGAAGGGGGAGGGGAGAAAGTGATAATCAGTTTCCTATGGAAATCCTTTTTTCTGCCTTTATTTTTTTTATATATATATATATATATATATATGAAAGATAAACACCCAAGCCTAGATCTGGCTCTGGGAAGGACAGACTCAGATGGACTTTACAATGGTTTGTGTTAAGGCTCTAGCCCTGCAAATTTTTGTGCTCCCAGGTGTGAACGTGAGCGGCCCCACTGAGTTGGGTGGAAGTTTCCCTGCGTGCTGGGTTGAGGTTTGCAGCTTCAGAGCACCTGGGTCCTGTGACGGGGTGCTGGCTTGTAATAGCATTTCAGACGCTTACTGGGAACTCCTGTGTCCCTGCCTTTCTGTGGAGAGGGGCTTTTCCGACGTGCTTGTTCCTTTGAGACCACTCTGTCTGTCAACCCCACCACCTGGGTTGCAAAAAAACCAGCACTTCTGGGCCTGCAGCATCGGCAAGATGGGTACAATGTACCCCTTGCTTGGTGGGCACGGGCACAGCTGACCCAAGAGGCTCGGTGCCCGTGTTTGTTTTACCAGGTCATGAAGGGATGCTTTGGAGAGAGTCTTCTAGAAACAAGACATTGTATTTGGTAGATGAAATCTAAATTCTGAGGAAGACTTTCAGTGGTGGATGTGCTTCTAAACAATAACAGGCACTTTTCAATATCCTCTTGCGGAATTTTGACTGGAGCTTTCACTGTGCAACACGGCCTGTATCATAGTGCTGGAGGTTTTCTAGGATTTTTAATTTCTATTTTTATTTTTGTTTTTTTCAGATTTTTGCAATGTGTCTGATTTTAGTTAAATTTCTGATTGCATGACCTTGTGCGATAAGAGGATCTGTATTTTCTGTTTTCTAGCCAGTAGAAATACTTTAAAAAGTATTTTTAATACTTTAAAAAGTAGATCTATCTGTCATTGCGGATTGATTTGGCGTATATTTCAGATACAGGTTTCTAACATAGTTGCAAACAAAAATTTATCCTGGCTTTTGTGGAAGTATTTGACTTGCTGTTTTAGTGAGAGAGGCGAAAAAAATGTGCCATGTAAAATGGCCCCAGGTTTCCTCTCTCAGTGTCTTTAAGTCATATCTGCTTATTTTAGTGAACAGACTGTTTTCATTGCCCGCATAATCACGGAGGAAGTTGGACTCTGTGCTGCCTTGTGCATTAGCAACAAAAATGACATCTTGAATTGCAGTGTCAAGAGTTCATTCCACGTGATGGTGTGCGCAGGAACCCGGCCTGACCCCAAGGCTACAAGCTGGAATAAACCCTGACTTTAATATGAAGTTCGCACACAGATTCACCTCTTCAGCCAGACTAAGAATTGGGCCTGGATTTCTGCTAGGAACCAGATTTCTATCTTCTACCTGATAAAGGATAATTAATTGCTAACAGTTATTAGTAGAGGCCTTTTGAAGAACAGGATTCAGATGATGCATAAAAACTTGGGTTAATCTCACTTCATCATCCCTGAAGTAAAATGACTTCAAATGGAAAATGTAAGCTGGTCTAGCAGTACAGTCAGATAAAATTGAGAAGATTATCTCCACTAAAGTATTAATTTCCTCTCCTCCCCTCTGTTTGCCTTCTCACTAATTCATAAAAGCTTTCTGGTTTCTCGAGTTACCTTATAAAGTCAAATGGAAAGTCCTGTACCACGCAACAAACGAAAAGCTAAAGGCTGGGGAAGGGGTGTGATCCAAGGGACATCAGGCCTGAGCTTCCTTTTGTGTGGCACGGTTGCAGCGGATCGTAGCGATGAAAGCTTGCTCCCCGCCAGAGCTGAGACGTGCTTAATCACGCCACTCACGTGGACACTAACGAGAGGGAAGAGGTAGCGTTCGGCTGTAGGTCGCTGTAGGCAGCGGTGCCGCAGAGCTGCGTGTTGCTGCTTCTTGGTTTTACTTTTTTCTAAAACTTTATTAAAGTAGCTTTGATATGTAGCACAAATGTATGCGATCGTCCATGCCCTAGCTTAGATTACATGTGTGTCCTGGAATATCTTCTCATTTAATGGTAGCCTTGGCTAGTTTTACCAGGATTTCATACATTTTTGTTACTAGTAGAGAGTCACTAGCAGGAACTTTGACTCTTTTTAATTGGTGTAGCCATACACAAGGGCCTGGCTGCTGGCAGATGATATTGATGGCCTTGTGGTTTTAAATGACTGTGGTGATTTTTTTTATTATTATTAATGTATTGAACTGATTTGCAGTTTGTATTTTGTGTTAAGCTTGTCTTGGAAGTAATCCAGTGCTGTCCATTTGATTTAATTGCCAGGAATCAGCATGTGTATGTGCAAAAGATGGAGAATCTCATCATAACAAATTTCCCCAAAGCTCTGGCTACCCATATACGCCACGAAAAGGCTGCTGGGGGGTAACCTTTGAGAAAGAGTTAAATCAGTTTCCTCTCCCCTGAAGGATCAGCATAGTTTGAACCATGCAGAGGACTCCTTTGCAGGGCGAAGAATATTCAGGACTCCATCTCAAGCAGCAAGTATTGACATCCGTGCCTTGTGCTGCTTACTAACAGGAAAGGCACAAGGAGCAAGAAGAACACAGCTCAGTGAAGGACTTCAGCCGTATCCCACAGCATCTGTGAGCTCTCCTAGTTCTCTAAGGTACTGGATAGGTAGGAGGAGCGGAATTTCACAAACAAGCTGGTAAGCTAGAACGAGAAATAATTAGTCACTATATAGTAGTTATTTGAGCGGTATGGTTAAGAAGTTCAGTATACGTTTTTTATTATGTACATGCTCTTGTATTTATGTTGTCTTTCTTGAATATTCAGATGAATCAAATATTTAATTTTTAACAGAAAGGGCCATTAAAGACTCAAGAGTATTAAATCTTTTGTATGTTCCTTTCTGACGATTGCTAGAAATGAGGCAGTTACTGATGTGAGAACAAGAGGCTCACCTCAGAACTGCACAACAAACCCTCGCCAGTAAAACTGAACAAGGACTTCTCCAGCGGACGCCTTTGCCCCAGTTCCCGTTTTATCTTTTAACAACCAGTCAGGTTCCCAGCTGGGCCCCTGAATTGTGCTCTTCAGGTCTTTTCAGATTTCTGAGGCTTTAAAGAGACAGTAACATACTACTCCGTAAATGTTTTGGTTCATCTTGCGTTTCCTCCAGTACGTGGATACTGGAGGAATCTGCACCAGTCTCTGCTGCCGAGATGCGTCTCGCTCCCTCTCCCAACGGAGGCAGCCTACTTTCTTCACGCTAGGTCGAACTATCCCCCCCTTGATAGCTATGTACGAGCATGCTTGCATTAGTGTTTAGTTTTTCTTAACCTGAGATTGTATGTTAATGACTGGTGATGTCACCTACATGCTTTAGCTTGTTAAGCATTATTCACCTATTTTGTTACCGAAGGCCTGTACTATGTATGCCCTCTTATTTCGTATGTGAAACTGTAAGTTCTATTTTTGACATTTTAATAAACTTTGATTTGAAAACTGAGGCTCATGAGAAAATAAGGATATTGGCAAAATATATTTAAGGACAAAAACTGGAAGCGTTTGGAGTTGTGAAACCACAAGTAATTCAGAGAGAGCAGCATCTTTAGGTATGTATGATGAAGGCTGTTCCCAGTAATTTGCGTGAGATCCCAGTTACAGGTAAGATCTTTATTCTTCTTACAGTTTGGACAGCTTGGTTTAAGAATTTAAAGCCAGATATAAGAAATGATAAAAAAAAAATTGCAACTAGTTCTTTTAACTAACGGGCTTCAAAGGTGAGTAGAAGTGGAGCACTGTGGCTTAAAGGATTTATTGTCAAAATGCTGGGGAGGTCAGATGCAGCTAAACGTTCACCCTGCCTGGTACACCGAGCTGGGGCTGTACTTTCACCTTACAGCTGTGAATTGGGAAACTCAGAAGTGCAGGAGCTGCAGGGGAGTATTTACCGCTTTGTCCTCAGTGTCTTGTCACCAGGCAGAACCCTGAAACACCTCTGATGTCTTTGTGTTGAGGAACTGAAGTCCCGCGACGGAGACCGGTTAAACCTCTCCGTTGTTTGCTCCTGCAGAAGGGAGCGAACCGCCCTCCAGCGGGTGGGTGGGCACAAACGTGGGCTCTGGGCTGCAGTGCGTTTGCGAGAAGGTGTGAAGTTAATCTTCTGGTCCAGCTCGGTAGCGTTCACCCAGTCAGCGTGTGCCGCCTTGCGGAAAGACATGGCTTCTCTCAGGCCTGGTTAGAAGTGCCCCACCGTTCCACCAGTTCAGAAGAGCGATGGTTGGAAGAGACTACTGGAGGTCTCTAGTCCAACCTTGTGCTTGATCCAAGACTGTTGCGAACACTAGATCAGGTCAGCTGGGCTTTTGTCCAGATAACTCTTCAAGAAAAATCCTACAAAAGAGATTCTGGCCACCTCCTCCCCAGATAAGCTGTCGCATGGCTGCATCTTGTTCCTAGTGGAAAAGTTTTTCCATCTTAATCTCCCAGGCTGTATTTTTGGCTGTTACTCCTTGCTGCAACAGGCTTCTCAGGTCTATGGTCTCTCTTTGCACCAGTGATGCTGCTCCTCCCTGCCACTCAAAGAGGCAGAGTTGGAAATTAAACAGCAGCCGAGTTTGAAGAGCAGCAGCTGCGTGGTGGTGGAGCCCTTTGCACCCACACTGGTCAGCTGGAGAGAGCCGGACGCCGTAGATGTGTCCCTGCTGCCTCAAGGTGACTCGGCCATGAATGTCCAGCGAAGCAGCTGTTCCAGTTGAAGGCAGGCAGGTCAGGTGCTACACTGGGGGGAAAAATACACATATACTGGCGTTCAGCTGGCCTCGGAGCGGGCATTCTCCAAATAGCATTGCGAACTAAGCCAAGGCACACTATGATCTAATTCTGTGAACTCCTAATGTTCCTCCTAGGGTTTCACTGAAATTCAGATATTTTTTGTTGTTTTTCCTGACAGAGGATTTACGAGAATACTTTTTCCACTCACTTTTCCAACAATGTGGTAATAAAAGGGTCTCGTCCAGGTTTTGTACTGGGGTTGCCAAAACTCAAGTGTGATGTAGTAAATCAGGTCTGAGCTGCGAGTTCTGCTAGTTGTCACCTGAATATATTACGGATTTCAGTATCACAGTCTTCTCGTCTGTGCTGAAAATGGGAAGCTGAAGCAAAGTACAGGTTTGATAAATGAAAAATCTCAAAGCCTTAGCAAAAAAAAATATATATAAAAAAATAATTGACATTGCATGACTGTTTTAGTTCAGGCAAAAGTTGGGTAAAAAGTGGGTCTGTACTGGCAGGGAAGTCGCGCCAAGTGTCATCCCAGACCTTCCTGAGGAGTGCAGCCTGGCTTGTACAGCCACGCCGGAATGCCGTACCAGAACTGGGAATGCCGGACCAGAACTGGGAATGCCGGACCAGAACTGGGAATGCCGGTGATCGGCTGCTCTGAAGCCAGGGCAGCGGGGCAGGCCTCTGGTTTAACACTGGAGACGGGTGGCTCTGGACTGAGGTTCCCACCCCATCTGCCTGCTTTCTCCTGGCTCAGAAGAGGGGTTTCTCCTCCCCGGGTTGCACCAGGCAGGCTGCTGGGGGGGAGGGAGGGAAGAAGGTGGAAGCAGTGACAGCGAGCCCCACCAAGGCTGGGAACCAGAGCCTTAACACCACAGCACCCACTTTACAAAGGATATAAACCTTTTTATCTTTTTTTTTTTCCCTTCTTTTTTTCCTATAATCTACTAATTGTGGGTGTTCAGGACAAACGTTCCTGTAGCCTTTAGTCAGAGTTGGAAGTTGACTAGCAAACAGTGGCACGTACTTGCAGTTTGTCAGTTTAATTTTACTCTCAATGTACTGTATTTATAATTACCCAGCAACTACTTTAATCACAAAAAGAACTGGCTACAGAGAAAGACAGGACTTGGCCTCAGAAGCTGTATGGCCTGTTTCATATAGGTAACAAAATCGGTACCAGACAGCGTAACGAAAGCGCCTTTCCTCAGGTCAGAGAGCAGCGGTACTGCAATGGAAAGCCTTCCAAGGCCAAGAAAACTAGAGCGTGTTTTGGCTGTATTTAAGGACGGATTAGTAAAACTACCAAACCCGAATGCTGAAGGCGATGGAGCCGCATTTGTAATAGATACAGAGTCGTAACTGACTCCTGAATGAGTTTCTCTAAGGCCACAAACTCTTAACTCCCTTCTGCAAATGCTCCTTTAGATTAGCAAGTGTCCAAGCAAACCCATGTGGAGAGACAAGAGGATTCCCCCCGCCCGCTGCCGTGCGGAACAGGCTTCCACCAGAGCAGGCAGGCTGCCAGGCTGGGGGTGGGAGGTGACTTGGGGAGCTAAGCCAGCCCTAAGGCCAGGGGGTTACGCCAACTGCAGTGGGCTGCCAGCCACGCGCTGGGAGAGCCAGGCGTTCCTAGGCGTGCCCGTGCCATCGCGAGTGCAGGCTGCCCGGCCGGGTGGCTTCTCTGAGGTCCTTCATTGACCGCTGCATGTAGCAGCAGCGTGGAGCAATGGGAAGACGATGTTTAAATACTGTTTGATTCCTTCACTGCTTCTCGCACGCTCCATCTCTGTTCTTGATTGCGTCCCCTGCTCGGTCGCTCTCTTGCCACCAGCTGCTCATGTGGCCGCTGTGGACCCTCGGGGAGAATGAACTGCAGGCAGTCGTGCAGGGAACTCCTAGACTGATGGAGCCTCCAAGGTTTAATTGGCCACAGTGTGTTCTCATGAATTTCAGTGATTGTTGTGCCATGGCTAATGCTGGAAGTGCAATTCCTTCAGTTCTGTTTAGTTTAAAGGGCCTCCACAGCATTCAGCGTGTCTGCTGTGACCCTTTTCAGATGCTCTTTGCTAAACACAGATGCAATTACTTTCCTTTGAACTTTCTTGCAAAGACCACACTCAGAAACCAATGCTTGCCATTTTCACTGAAGCAGCATCGTGTTTTCCTTCAAAACTGTGTCTAACGATTCAGTTACTGTATATCTAGATGCTCTCATGACCATCTTTACCTGGGAAAAGCTTCTACATCTAGCCACAGTGCATTAACTTAACTGCAGAGCTGTTCCACAGCAGTTCCAGTTCAGCACTGGAGTACCAGTACCAGCGAAAGCTAACACCTCCAAAACTGTTACAAGGACTTAAAACCTGACCTAGCGGCAGGGGTACGGCACTAGATGATCTTTAAGGTGCCTTCCAACCCAAACCTGAAAACCAAGATGGGAATTCTTTTGTTGTTGCTAAACAATGCTGTGGCATACAAAGAAAAACTAAGTAAAAGACACAACAACTTTCAGGTTTGTTTTTCTGCTAATGCCCCTTTTTATTAATTTCTGTAACATCTATTATGTGAAGAAATTCTGCAGCCAAACCCAAAGCCTCTCTTCAGAAAAAAAACCCAAAACAAAACAACCCACAAAACAAAAAACAAGCTGCCAGCAAAGAAAACTTTGATTAAAAAATACAATAGTCCTTAATGATCCTTAAAACTATTTCCTAGTTTCTTCTAGCTATACTTCCTACCTTGATGAACTGTGCTTTTTTAAAGCACAGGCTGCATCTACAAACAAGACAGACATACACAACAAAAATACATTTGAAAGAGTTCTTGCTATGTTATCAAATTTTGCACCAAAATATTGTCTGTGCAAATGTTCTGCTAACCTCAGGCAGAAGCAGCGCGGATGCCTTCCCTGTGGCACGGTGGCTATCAGGCCTTCCTGCTACGGTACCAGCCTCCTTGTTCTTCTGGTCAAACCATGCTTACTTGTCCTGTCAATGCCTCTTCTGTGCTTTCAAAGGCTTGTTTTCGTCATTAAACCAAGAGCTGTGACTCCTTCCAGGATGTATTTCCTGTAATACAAATCTCCTCATCCTATTTGTAACAGGCTGAAGAAGCGTGTTCCCCAACTGGTAATTCTGATTCCTTGGATAAGGCATCATTTATGGGGAATTTAGCTGCTGATACCTTGTAAAAAGGCAGGAAAGAACTTTATTTTAATTTGTATAATGTTACTAAATAAACCGTCACATGTACATCACACGTCTAGAGAACTGGTTTTTACCAAGTATCCATGTGCATTATTTTCTTCTCTGCCTTCATCTAATTCACTCTGTGCTTTTGCCATTTATCACTATTGCACAGTAAGTATTTAGAAAGAAAAAAAAAAAGAAGTCTTCAGCTACCAAGAGGCAAACATGGAAAACCATTCCCTACTTGGAAGGAACCACCTTCAGTTCTTTTATTAGAACCACAGTTCTCTGTGCTGGGGAAAAAGGAGGAGAGAACGGGAGGAGCTGGCAACATCACAGCAAAGCCTGGCGGCTGTTTTGTATTGCTCGCTTTGGCAGAGGTGGCCCTGGTAGATGTGCTTCCTTGACATCTGTACGTGTATCGCTGTAAAAGGAACATTGCTTCTTAAAAAATAGGTACTTTACTATGGCAGAGCTATTGCTCAGTCTTTGTATGAGAGATACTTCTCAAACTACGAGCCAAGGCTTCAGTTCTATTTCTTAGAGTTGAAAACGCTGCAGTTTTTACTCAGGAAATTGTTTACAGCAGTCCAAGAAGCTTATTATTTTATCTTTGCTTAATCTTAAAAGAAGAGGCAATGACTGTCAAGAACCACTGTGAAAGTGCTTTCAGGATTTAAAGCTGTCAAATAAATTATGGAAAGCCATCATCTCAAGACTCACAAAATTTACTGTCACAAAAAAACAGACGTTGGAAAAGTTAATTTCGAAATTTCCGAGTAAGATTGCTTAACGTGGTGTATTTTCAGGTTGATAAGGAATGCTCTGGGGGAAAATACATGTCGTTTCCCAGGGTATGCCAGACAAGCAGCAGAGAAAGCCTGGTTCTTCAACAGGGGATCTGCCGGCTACCTCCTCCCGCTGGTCCACAGATTGTATCTGACAGCTGACTGCAGCAGAGAAGGAGCCAGGCTGACGTCCACCTTTTCTCTTCTTCCTCCCCCACCAGCCCACACCTTCCTCCTTGTTTTCCTGGTGCCTTGCGTGTTTATGCTCTCCAGCGAGTCTATGACCGCCTGCCTGTGCAGAAGGTGAGAACACACCACATCTGAGGACGAAGGAGTTTTTTCTAATGCCTGATGCCACGAAGCAGCCATCTGAGACTTGTTACCCTGGTGCCTTCTCACGGAGCGTAAGTCTGTAATACCTGCCTCAGGTGACAGTGTAGGGTTTTTGAAATCACGCTTTTCTCTTCAGCTGTCTGGGACAGAATTCACCACCAGAAGGCCTGTGCATTCTGCTAGGCCTCGGAGGCCAAGCACTGCAGAAGGTTTAGGCAGGGATCTTCCCCCCTGGAACAGCAGCAATACTCAGTCTTGCATTTAATCCCAAATTTAGTTTCTAATGGAAACCCAGGGAGTGTGACGCAACACCTGCCTTTCCAGGGAAGGACCACGTACTTACAGACAAAAACAGAACTCGGAGCCTGTGGGCCATTTTTAATAGTTTTGGCACTCAGCAGGATTAACCTTGCAGCCTTGGCAGAGCATCCCTCAATAGGGCACAATTCAGCAACTTTCACTTCATGGCTCATATAAATCTGGTTTGTTTTAACTAGTAAGTCAGTTATAAAGCTACATAAAAACATCAAACAGGCCTACATCTAAAATGTTGAGTTTAGAATTAAGCAGTCACTTAATAACCACCAGCCATATGGGGAAAGATAACTGGTAGTAAATTTGTTTATTTAACTCAAAAGAGGAAACAATAAAAATGTTAATTTGAAAAATGTAAACAAATTATTATTTCCTGTAACTGCGTGCATCACCTTCCAAAATTCTCTGAGAGAGAATAGAACAGTCAGACAAAACCACTCTAACCATCAGGTGTTGTGGAATGTGTTACTTACTACAATGATGCGGGGAATCCTTTAACCAAAGAAAGCAACTAAAGCTAAATGGGGCTTTTCGCAATAAACACTCATTGCAGGAAAAGATTGCTCTTTTAGGATTGCTCTGTCGCTTACAGCTACAGAAGAGCTTAGTTTTCTTCATCTGAGGAGAGACCTTCAATTTCATCTCTGTCTCCTCCAATTGCCATCCAGAACGCTTTGGCCACCTAGCAATGGAAAACAAGATGGGAAAGGGAGAAAAATTCCCCTCAAATGACTGAATATTTTCATTTACCATCAAAAATCAGAAACTGAGCAGCAGCTAAATCTAGCAGCCATAGATTCTAAGTACAATGCTAATCCTCTCTGAAGTCAAGACATTTCAACAACACAAAGGCAATAGAATTCATGGGAGGAATATGTGATACAAAACTTGTGATAATTAAGGCATGATTAATTTTTTCTTGAGATCCAAGACTTTTCCATTGACTTAAGTGGAAGCTGGCTTACACCCCCAGTGACTGCAGGGCCTTTGTTTCAGAAATTTTGGAAGGGGAAAGCCCATTCTGGCATTTCAAAATTCCAGGTTTGTTATTCAGTTCTTGGGAGATACAAGACAGTCTTTCCCAAGGCTGTGCAGTTTGTTCTTACTACTCTTAATACAGGAACTCTACAAGTAGAGATGTCACTGTGGCTTAGAAAGAAAACCCCTGGTTTTAATCATTCCAATGCCAATTTCAAAACCTCACCTTTTCCGCGTGTAGTTTTCTTTGTTCATGAGGCAACGCTGCTGCTTTATCTGTGGGAAAGAACATGACATAGGCTGTCAACCTCAGCAGTGAGCAGGGAGAGAAATGCCTATTGCAGCTGTTTTTAGGGGGACTACCAAGAAACTAATTTAAGATCATAAAAAAGGAATGTTATTTATTTAGTAAGATCAATCGCAACTCCCAAACAGCAGAAAGCTGATGCTTCTGAGCACACTGGATTTTATCTCAAACATGTGCAGCTTTAAACTGCAGGATTAGCAGGCAGTTGTAGAGCTAAAAAAATATAAAGTCTTCTTACAGTGTTTATAGAAAACTGCAGCATTAGTTCACGGAGAACAAAATGAGTGCAACAGCTGTCAGCTGAGCAATAACTACTTCTTTCAAGAGCACTATCAAGACAGGCAAATAAATGAAAAGATCAGCTACTTATAAAGAACCTCAGATAAGAGAACAGGAACTCGTACAATCTTCCCAACATACACACTGGGTTTTATGCCTTCCAGTCATCAGAACCGGTGATGTAGCTCAGTATGTCTCTCCCTAGTACATTACCTTTCATTTCTTTCAGCTTTGACAACAGCCTTTCCAAGTTCTCCAGGTCACCATCTCCCGTGGTTAGGCTGGCTAACTCTTGAATGTCCACATCTAACAGGGGATCTGAAATAAATGCCTATAGGTTGGTTTAAGGTAAATTACTGTTTTGTCAGCAGGTATGAAAGCCTTTCTGATAAAACCAGTATTTTAACATCTGCAAATCCCGTTTGAAAATTCCAACCCCACAGGAAGGAAAGAAACATTTAATTTACCAACTGTTCATACAGAACCAACTGTTCATACAGACAACTCATGGCATAATTACAGTGGTAATTAATTTTTACACATTAGATTACAAGAGTGTTTTTGAGTTCATCCAATATTTAAGGTTTCTTGCTTATTATAAAATGATCTGTCTATGAACAGCCACAGAGTAAATTAAAGATTATGCTTAGACCACAACTAACATCACCCAACCCTTAGAAGATCTCCACAATACAACTTGCAAGAAAGTCCCATCTCCTGGAATAGTGCAATTATTTAAGGACCTGTAGCTCAAAACTCTTGAACCTCTTAGGACTGACCCAAGTAGACGGTGCTTCACTCACCTCCTGCTGGGCCAAACTGCAATGATTTTTCTCTGCAACCATAAAGCTTGAAGCTTTATTCATATAAAGATGCAATATATGCATCAGGAAATTGCACAAAATCAGATCTGAACATTTCCAGTCCCTAGTACTGCAGGGGCTCTGTCCTATCCAAACCTCGGCCCATTTTTTCAAGAACAACACCTAAAGTCACAACAGTTAGCCTCTACAGGCTCTGGCAAGCACACTTAGGCCACACTTCCTGCTGAGAAGCAGCCAATGGCTTTCTAGGACCATCCCAGCCAGGGGTGCCTGCTCCAACGAATCTTCCAAGCAAAGAAAAAGCTTACCTACAGTGTTGTCAGTCTGTAAGTCGTTTGTGCTAGCTCCATCTTCTCTGCTGTCCAAATGGGATTCTTCTCTGTCTGCTGCTGATGGTTTGGACTGTCAGGAAACAAACAGACAGTAGAATATCCAACAATGCACCTAAAAAGCACCATCAGCAAATCAGGCGCTCCCCATTTTCACTTCAAAACTTATGCTTTATCTTAAACTTTTACTTACTGCAAAACCTGTACCACCTGTATTATGAAAAGCCACTTTAACAACACTGTAAACAGGTACTACAAGGTTTTCTATGATAGGTTTCTTGTTGTTTTCTAAATAAAAAAATCAAGTGATAGTTTTTGTCTTGCACAAAATACAGCTCTTGGATATAGATGAAAAACCGCATTTTGAATGGAGCTTTTAACAATCTTTCCTTGGCTCCAGTGAGTTGTCTGGATAAAACATTTAGTGCACAAGTCAGTGTGATCAACACCCAACACTGAGCACAGAACTGGACATCTCAGGTAACATGATGAGTTCTGTGGCGATGTCCTGAAAAACAGCAAGCTCCCAGCCATCAGGTGATAGCTCCTAGGAGCAACTGTTTCAGGAAGACTTGTAGGAAAAATGCAGAGTTTTTCAGACTTTACGAATATGTCCTTTAAAATACATTCCAACAGGCTGTGAAGCATCCCTTGAGAAAGGAGGGAAAAAAAGAAAGCTGCTGCCACCACTACACCAAGCATGACAACAGGAAAGAGCAACACCAGAAACAGTACGAGCAAAGAGCAAGAAATAGGGATTACTGTTTACTTCTCTATCTTGGTTCTCTTCTGACCCAACGCTATGGTTCGCGCCCGCCAATGTACTGAGAAGACCAAAGCCCTGGGTCCTGTCTAAAAACAAAACAGCTGTTAGTTTGGCTGAAGATGCAATATTATTACAAATAGTTCTAACTGCTGAGTTGGGACAGAGAATATTTTAGGGAAGATACACAGCACCTTGCAAAACTGAGTCAATGCACTTGAAAATATATTTTAAGCAGAAAATTTTTATATTCTGTAAGTTTTTTAAAAACTATATTAACAACATTTACTGCTAAATATTACCAACAGGGAATAGATGTGTACGCAATACGAGATGTGACTCTTTCTTATTACTGGAAGTCACTGCTCTGTGAGGAGTTCGTCTGGACCATCTGTTCTGATTCCAAACAAGGCAGTTTTCAAAATACAGAAGCAGCATTTGCTATTACAGACATGCAGCGGACCAGGTTTCACCATCCATGGGAAGCAGCACCAAGTCTGTGGTTAGATACAGGAAATGCAACAAGTGCCTTTGCTTGTACACATATTATCTAAATAGGCTGAGCACTACAGTGATGGCAAAGGCAATTTTTAAATATCTAATTCAGAATTCGTGGAAGGACCCAGCCGTTAAATCCAACGTTTCTTCACACTGCAAGGTGCTTTGGGCTTTCCACATCTGCTAACCTACTGTGTATTTCAATGATATTTTAAAATCCAACCTAAAAAGAAAAGTTAAGTTCAAGCCTAAAACTAAACAACCATCTAATAGATGCAGTGCAGTATTTTTGAATTAAATTAACTGTATTTTAAAACTTCACTTTTAAAAAAATGATCTTAGGTGATCTTAGGACGGTTTGGGGTTTTTTCTAAGCCATGTTTTCAGCTGGCCTTGCATAGAGTAGCAAATATTTGCAGTTATACAAGCAACTCAAGAGGAGATTTTTCTGAAAATCTTAGTATTTTAGTCAACTAAAGAAATAAAAGTTAAGTTGTTGCACCACAGATAGCCAGGGAACAATGTCTTGTGCCAGAAGAAAGATTAATATTACTTTCTAAAAAAAATGTGTTCTAAATTATTGCACTAATGACTAAGCTCTACACTCAAATGTTGAGATGATGTAATTTTTATGCACTGTCCAAATTTATTTGCCATTTATACAAAACTTCATTTTGAAGAGTTGAATGTGTAACTAAAACCATCAGCTATCCAGAAAACATGTAAACATGTTGCCATTAGAGAATTACTAAGACATCATTTCCTGTTTAATAATCTTCACTGTGTACTTAGGCTAATGTGTGTCCTGCCCCAGTCCTCCCCTCGTGCTCCCCACATCCCCCAGCAGGTATTTCTTTCAACTGGCCCTGTTTTACACCGTTTTACTGCTTTAACAGATCACTCGCCAAAGGTTTGGGAAGAAGTGAATCAGTTTAGCCGAATTAATTGCCTCAAAAACCTTCAGTTGCAGGATGTGAAAGCCCGTGAAGTCTGCCAGCTGAATTAACAGACAATTGAGTGATAAAAGTTTGGGACTTGCAACCCCCCCAAATTGCAGCAGACTGAGCAAAGAGCTTGCTTTTGGGAAATTGTAAAGATCAGCATTTAGCCAATTTCTTAGTCCTCTGAAGCTAGACTGGACATTGCAGTCCAGAACGTACTTGGGAGAGAACATTCCCACATTGGCAGAGGGGTGGATGAAGTGATCTAATCACGTGCCTCTTCCATATCTACAGAGAAAGTTAATCCTGTACAGAAAACCAGCAGTGGCTCCATCCCCACCACCACCACATACACATAACCTCAGCCAGCATCATTACAAAATGTCCCCGTTACAACTGGAATCTACAGCAGGGATCTCTGAAAAGCAGCTATTTGTTTCTGGATCCATGGCTAGGGAGGTGGCAGACATAACACTTGGTTGCAGGCACACCCTTGAAAAAGCCTGAAAGCCTTCCTATAAACTCTTTTTATTGGATGTAAAAGTTATTTCAACTTCTGGGTGCAATTCAGGAAGTGGCTGATGCCTTACACAGTGTTCTTACAGCATCAAAGCCAAAAATTATCTCACTCGGCTTATTGTAACAGTTGATGGCTTCATTATGATAGAGTTTCTGTAGTTTCACAGGTGTCACCCATTAATAGTTGCAGAGCTCTATTACACCGTGCTCTGAGCATGGCTTCGAGATGCACATATGCTCATTTCATAGCGAATGTTTTCCGCTGCCTTCATCCACCATTCCTCCATAGCGTGCCTCTAGCTGACATGTGGTGATCCTGACTTCCATACAAAATTGGAACGAAAAAGTCAAAATTCATAATTTCTTTAAATTACTAAGCCTAAACAGTCCTCCTAAATCAGGTTAATTTTTTGTAAAGAGAGCCAGGCTAATTACTGGCCCCACCCTAGGTAACCAGCTTCAGCTGGGACCAATAAAGCATGTATTTAAGCAGGAAAGGAGCCCAGCAGCCCCCTTCAGAGGGCACTAGGTTGTTTCTCTTCCTGACATCCAGGCCAGCTAGCTTTGCTCTCGAAGGGACAGATAAGGACAACAGCAGCACATGACCTTTGTGGGGGGGGAAAGATGTTAGCTGGAGAACTCCTCGTGCTCTTGCACGCAAAGGGAAGAAACCCACCTGATTCTCAGGCTGAAGAGAGCTCTGAGGCCGGGAGAACCAACAACTTTACGCCAACTACAAAGGGAATTGCCCTCTGGAGACTCTCAGGTAAGACTGCTTATTTTTCTTTTGCTAGAGACATCGCTGCTTTATTTACTCACAAAGCATATGGTGTTATTTGATGAAAAAATGTTTATAATTTGACTGTGTTATGATTAATACCTTTTTTATGAATTGCTGTAAGAATCAATGTCTTTAATAGTTAGAATAAAATTCCTGAGCTTTTGATTTTTTCCTAATAGGTGCGTGTGGAAAAAAAACCTACTTCGTAACTTAAGAAGAGCTGTCTTTGGGTTTAAGATAAAACACCTTAAAATAACATGGTTTTAATGTTTGTACTTGAAAAAAGTTATTCCTGCTGTCAGTAAACTTCTCATACAGATAGCTGAAGTAAGGCAATGCTGTAACACTGGCTTTTTGGATAGCCACAATTAACAGCGCTATAAACATTTACTACTACACCTACTCTATGAGAAATCTTCATGTGAAGTATGACTGTGTGGTTTCTAAATGGCCAGCCGTTATAGCCAATTTGCTAGAAAATCTGAAGTTTGATTTACATGGCAGCCAGTTTCCAGGATCAGGAGGAAGCTGAAAACAAAAGGTACTTTACAGGTTGTAAAAAGTTTTATTTTAAGTAAAATGAGCTCAACAATTTCCCTTTGAAGGCATAGTCAGGTTGCAACAACTTCCAAATACAGCTCACTTCCTGAGGGCTTTGTAGCAATGTGCATTAACGCTGTGTGGTTTCTGTACTGTGGAGACAGAAAATCTGGATTTTCAGGGAGCCTGACCTTTACAGAACACACCAATGATGCACAGGAATTTCCGCCCCATGAAGAACTGAACATGTGACTAAGTTCTGTTCTTCTGTAACCTGGCATCTGTCAAATGCAGGAAATAATGATGCTAAGAAAACAATTTAACACTAGTGAGACAACTTCACACCATCCCAAATGGCTACCTATTTCTCTACAATGGTTACATTAAGTTAGAATCCACCTTAACCACAGTCTGACGTGGTATAAGAAATACTCAAAAGGCTACGACATTTACAATATTAACAAAAAAAATTAAAAAGATTATCAGTTTAGTAGTTCTCATTCTAGTTCTACTGAGCCCCAGTAACCATCCTGCAGTTACAGGAACTAGTAGAAGCCACTCAGCACTTGAAAACATTACACAGTTAAAAGACGCAGGAAGGAAGCAGCCGCAGCGGTGGAAAATTGTACCACAGGGAGCAGACAGACATTGGAAACTTGCTAGTGGGATAAGGTTTTGTGAAAGAAGAAATGTAAGGCCAAGCACTCAACAAGGTTTTAATCTTCTTACATTTCCTGCAACAGCTTGTGTTATTAGAAAGGTAATTAATGGTTTTCAAGTAAATGGAAGTATCTACACTTGCAGTAACCCTGGGCTAGCCACAGCATTTTGTTGTCTAATGAGTCTATCCCTAAAGTGATTTTTCCAAGTTTCTAACTCTACCTGATAATCAATTATCTTCAGGAAATCATCTGGGCTTGCCTGCTTTTTGCACTGTTTTAAAAAAATTCTGTGACTTCCATGTACTCAAGTGGGGTTCTCTGTAGGGAAGACAGTCCTTCCAGCAATGCACTTAGTATGTCCTTCAACAGACATGTGAAATCACTCTTTGCCAAATCTCATTTCCACACTTGATATTCAATTCTCATCCCCATTTCGAAAAAAAGTAACAAATTTGGAATTGTAAACTTCTACACTTAAACCATATATCGGGTCTTTAGACAAAGCTGATAATGACTAGCTATTTTCTGCTAAGAGTCTGATGGAACAAGCTTTCATTTTTCATTCAAACTTGAGGAGTTAGTGGAATATTTAACTCAAGCTATTGGTAGGGAGCAAGTTATACAGAGGGCACAGGAACAGATGCTGAAACAGTTATAAATCTCATCCATTGCCTATGAGTTTCTCTGTCATCCAGAGACAATGAAAGCAATACCTGAAACCCTACTATTCCATGTAAAATGTTTGAGTGGTCTAGTTCTCTTCATACTGATTCAGTTGCAGCAGTACTGTAGCTGCTCAGTTTACACATTTGCTAAAAATACTAAGCCCTCTCTGCCTTGCATTCTCCAGAATTCATATAAAAGGAACCTGTGTTACATACCGCTCTTCATGACTACGTTGGACCACACATTGGCATTCAAGGCTTGTACAATTCGTTTCACTCCTGTGGACTCTGGAAAGTCATCTAAACCAAAAGACAAAGAAGATATTGCTCTCCTAACAATTAGACTAAAAAGCATGACATGCCTGAAAGTAAGGAAGTGTGTGTCTAAACCCGTCCTACTCAATGTAAGTTACTTCTGTTAGGAAACACAGATTTCTTGCCTTTGCTTCGTGAAAGGCCAAATCTAGGCTTCCAGGTACTATGTATGAGCTGTGACCTCTCAGCCTTTTGTAGAGAAATCTAAATTCAGAGTGGGGTTTTGTTAGGTATGTCGCATGAGGCCTACATCGTTAAATAACTGAAGTAAATTTAATAGTAACAGACAATTTTTAAGTTGCTGTTAAAAGCAAGGCATCTTTCACCCCATTATCTTTTACAATGCTGAATGGCATACAAAATGGATGTTAGAATTACTTTTCCTTCCTTTAGAAAGTAAAGAACTTCAGACAACCATTTAGAAAAGGTGTGACACTTTTAAAAAATGAAAATTGTCATTGTAAAGCTATCTCCACAACAATCTAATTCCAAATGTTCCAGTAATCCTGTGAATTACAGTAACTTGAAAGATTATGAAAAGCACTATTTGGACTTCAAATTATTTTCTGAATAGATCTGACACCACTTTGTATAAAGTCAGTTTTCCCATTTCCTCAGTTTAGTCAGCTTCCCATGTTTGTGCAGGTCTCACAAAGCAATAGGGAAAAAAAAAAAAACAACCCTTTGGATACAGAAGTGTGATTGCTTAAAAATCAAACTCTTCTAAGATGACTCAGGGACAGGTGCAGTAATTGAAACTGCCTTTAAAAATTAAATTAAAGCTGCCTATCAACCCTTAGATCAAATCTTTTGCCTTCTATGATACTGTTGTTTGGTTTTGTATCAGAGTTGTTACCAAGTCTCAGTTTAGGGTTCTTGTCCTTACTGCACAAACAACTGACTGACAGTGTAGTCATAGCAAGTGCTCCAGCTCAGTTGTGATGAGCTGCCAGAAATGTTGTAATTTGTAAACAGATATCGGCCCAGTATGTTTACTGCATCCATTGTATCTCTTGTAATTCACACACCATGTTTATGGGGCAAACATGTTACTCACTGGAACACAATGGCTCCTATGCGTGAGTCACAGTGAATCAACTACTGTATTAAAAAGCCATGAAAGAATATATATAAATATGCCACAGATTAACATCCTATTATTCCTATTACTTATATTATTTAAATGGTAAATAGCTTGTTCTTTACAACAACTACTGAATAGAAAAATAACTTATTACTACTAGTATTTCCTTTTAAAGCACTTCATAAGAAAACTGTAGTCTAAGAGGTATGCGCTTCTGATTTTTCTGGTTTCTATCCATCAGAGGTATGTGTATCCCTTCCTCCTTGACTAACACAGTGCGAAAAAGAAGCACCTCTTTAAAGACATGGCACGGGGACAAGGAGCATTCTTAGCTACTCAAGATACGATTTTTATCTAGGCCTTTAAAGGACAGAAGGGGTGGGACTTGTGCTCTGGCTTAGGATTTTAGACTACATTATTTCTGGTGACAGCTATGTACTTGGTGAACCTGAAATAGAGCAAATGTTAGTGACTAATTCCACTCAAGTCTGGAAATGGGGTCAGTTATCTCATTTTGGCTCTATAGAGGTAAGATGTAAACACTTCTTTTCTATCTCTGTAATGAGGAGATAAGGCTGATGCTGATAAGGCTGTCAGGAAGTGCACAGTCACTTTTTAAGAGTGGAACATCACACATCATGCTGCTGACTTTGATGGGATTTTTCAAGTTATAAACATATGGTCAGCCAGTGATTTTGAAACTGGTTTATTTCCTGTGTAACAGTGCATGCTATTCTAAAATGTTTTTAACAGTCTCTCATTTTCAACCTATCGTGTCACTATTTGAATAAGGTCTATCTTCTCTGGTAGGTACAATAGTTTTTAAAGTCTTTTAAAAAGAATAAGAATTTTCATGCCCTTGTGCATCTCTCTGGTCGTTGTTCTTTAGATTTCCAGAGTGGAATATAAATGCTTCTGATCTGTCAATATAGTCCTAAGATTAGTGCCAGAAAAAGGAGCAGATATTATTTTTATGTAGGTGCTATATAAACAGCAGCTGTATTTGGGAGGAGACAAATAGAATTTCTTGGAGGAAATAACCCCCTCCTCCTCCTAACCTTTTATAGCTGGGACTAAGCCTCACCAACTGGAAGCATTTCTTGCTGTAATCATGTAGCACATAAATAAAGTTACGCCCCCTTGCAATTGTTTAGAAGATATTTTGGTATGTTTTTTCATTCTAAACATTAACACAGAAGTAGCAGTCCTACCATCTTCATCAGGCAGTTCCTCAGGACTAAGTTCTACCAGTTCAAAGCCATGCTTGATGCACCATTCTTGAGCTTTCTGTCTGTTAACACCTAAATTTGGGAAACAAAAATGCATACTGAACATATACATTTCAGACTAGCATCAGCAGCTGAATCTTTAGCTACATTTTATTCTCTCATAGTTGTTTGCTTATTCTGGATTGTATGGGGAAAGAGTATACAGTAGCTGGTGTAGGTCCTCCATTCACTTTGAATTTCATTCCAAAAACTCCAGAGTTAAACAAACTCCTCCTTTGAATTGTTTCTTTTAAAATACCATAAAATCAAATGGCTTTGCAGTGGGTACTCAAAGGGAAAATGTCTGTGAAGTGCCACGGGGAATGAAGACGTTCTATTAAGTTTGAATTTGAATTAAGTTACAGGGACATACCTGCACCTTACAGCTTGCTGTTGTATCGCATATGCTAATTGAGAACCAAAGCAAACGTGCATATTTAATGTCCAAATGGTCAAAATGTTGAATGTACTTTCCACTGTAGTTAAGCAACCAACAGTAATCCTCCCTCTTCACCAGAGGGGGTCATGCACATCCAGTAACACAAATGCCTTTTTAGTTACCTTGCAGTACATTCTGGTATACTTATTAGGAATGGAATACAAAGAGCTCATTTTAAGCAAGCTTGTAAAAATCTGGTTCAGTTTTAACCGCAACTAGATTAAGACTTCTGTTCCTGGTCACGAGAATAACCTGGCTCTTCTCAATCAAATCTCAAACCCAATCTCACCCAGGTATTTTGAGAAACAATTGCCTTGATTTAACTAGAAAATAAATCATTATACAGGGTTAATAACTCTAAGCCAGTATGGAACTACTTCAGGTTTCATACCATTTTCAGATACTCTGTTACAAACCAGGATCATGACTTCTGGTAACCACTCTTCTGTCAGGGGAAGCCATTCAGAGACACTATCAAGTCCAGATTTCTATATAGAGGAGGGAAAAAAAAAAAAGTTCTTTGGAACACATCCTCAAATACTTTTAAACTAGTTTTTAAATCATTAATAGTATTAGAATAAAATGAAGTAAGGAAATATGCTAGGCTGCATATCAAGTATGTTTCAGATGTGTTCTACTGGAAGTTGACTTATATGCAACTTCCTACTGATTCTTGACACCTTACAGATGAGTTAATCCTACTGCCTTGGACCTCCCTTTTATGTTTAATATTAATTATGTAATCCTCATGTAGATTAGTAAAGATTTTTACTGAAGGCTAATCATGAGTATTTCATTTTAAGCATGTCTTGCGTTTAATGTGCAGCTACTCCATCTTCCACGCTAAAGTGGATGTTATGGGGGCTGATGAATTACTCCCGTTGCTCTAGTTTATTCTGAGACAGCCCTGAGATGTCTGGTTAATGGTATCTTTGCAGAACGCGTGGTATGCACCCTTTCCCATCTGTGGTGAAAAACAGTTCCTTATTTAGAATATTTTTTTGCCTCAGAATCTTTCTGGCTTTTGCTAAAGCATTGTTTTCACTCCTGCCAGCTTAGGAGAACCAATTTTGGGTAAAATGATAGCACTGAACCTTACGTTTAGCTCACATTCTTGGCTATCTTAAAGCAGCCTTTCTGAACTAGCATCAGCTAGGAGTAAAGTTGGAAGTGGTAGGCTGGAGGAGGAACTGCCTTAGTGGCATATTTGCATCCTGAAAACCTCTCTTCCAGCTGGAGTATAATAGTAAAAGGGAAGGGAACTTCTTCCATTGTTAGCAGGCATAATTTAACTTTGATCTACTGACAATTAATAGAACAGCCTAAAAGGAATGGATGGCACAAGATGAAGAGCATATAATTTGTGGTTATTGCTGTGATAAAGCAACCGTACTGTACAGATAAAGCAATATAGGGAAGCAGAAGAGTCTTACTATTGTGCTGTCGAAGTACACAACGAATGCTTGCACAGATTCAGCAATATCTCCAGTAACAAGAAATGTGTTTGGTACTACACAGAGGTGAATATCTGCAGAATAATATTTATTATCTATTGTCCAGGGGTAAAAATTCACTTGTCCACGTGTAGCTGCACCCACAGTAAGGTCATCTCTTCCTATGATACCTGTAGAAAAGAAAATGAGATGGATGATTAAAACCAGCATCAAGAAAATAATTTGTCTAGAGAAGCTTGGTACAATGCCAATACAGAGCCATCCTCACTTACTATAATAAACCACTATATATTTAAGATCTTTAAAAATTCATGCTCAATTTGTTCCTCTGTCCTAGAGCTTATTATTTAGCTTTCAGAAGAGTTTGTTTTCTGGATTTCAAAATAAAATGTGGTACAGAAGCTCTTCAGAAAGCAAGCCTTTTTTTCCTAGAAATGCCTTTTGAACTGTTAGCTTCAAACTCCCTACCTGTAAACAGGATGTATGGAGAGAATACGTAGACTTTATTACAGCAGAAATAAACCTTGCATGTTCATTCAGATGTAAAGAACTGTTTGACTGTGACCAAAACCTGAAGGTAACTAATGAGAAAATAAACCAAGTTACTACAATTCAGTTGTAATTCCCATTAAATTCTACGTAGGAGTTCAACAATTAAAATCCAAGGCAGTGCTTTGATAATGTAATGTTAAACACTGCCCTTCGTGTGCTCGTAGCAACCTTCACAGCGTACACTCTCATAGCATGACAGCCACCTGGTGGAGCTGAATTATAGTTAGTAGCAGAGCATCCCATCTATACCTTGCTGGAAAGGGCAAAATACCATGTTCTAGCTGGACAAACTTATGGACACTTTAAACCACAGGTTAATTATATAGAAAACTGACAGTCATCTAAAACTGCCTTGGGCATCAGAAGAGTTGAAAACCCATGTATTTATTTTGGTTTTTAAAGATCTTAAAGGTCATATTTTAAAGGTACTGAGAGATGTTCCTGGAGATTCTGGAACAGGCTGCTCCCCAAATAGTGTAGAAAAGAATTTGAAATTCTGTACCGTATCAACAAAAAATCGGGAAAATTCCATTGCCAAGGTTGTCATAGAAAAGGTTCAATGATTTTTGCAGCTGACTGCAGAGTCTGAGATTAACTGGTGAACGAGCATGGTGCACAAGGCTGCACAGAGGAGAGCTCTAAATGAGAAGGGTTATTTGCAGCAGTCAGTGAGGAAGATGACACGGGGAATCTGAGAAAATCGACCTTGGAAACTGAAACCTGGAAGGGAATCTCCTGTCTGGTTTTCTTTAAAAAAAAAAAAAAGTGCCAAATCTACATGTTTCTTCCAGATTAAGTCTGAACTTTTAATTTGGATGACAATAGTTTTCAGAGTAATTGGTCTCCAGTCAGAAGCTATGCTGTGATAAGACTATCCATGTCTCCTTGGGGCCAGGGGATGATGATACTGAGTCAATCCCAACAAACCTTGATTCTGAACTTTGTATTCTTAGAGCATTATCCTGTTCACATAAATATGGAAGAGGCTATCAATACAGCTAACCAAAACAGGTAACACTAAAATATTTTCATTCTTTCCCAGCTCTTTAAATCACTCTTAAGCAGTACACACTAGTTCCAGTGGCACAGAGAAACTGTTTTCCCATGCTTATATCAATTTGTACATGTGGATCTCCTCTTGCCCTGCAATACTTCATTGTAACACTGCAGTCACTTTGCAGCAGGTATCTCCATCCTGTTTGCATTAGCTGATATTATGCACCGCTGACCTGAAGCAAACACCTATGCAGTCACCTTCCACGGAGACATGAGAATAGCTTTTCAGTGTTTTAACTCAAGCTTTTCAATTTAGGCTACGCGAATATATCAGGCCTGTTCTTCCTCATGCTCCCCCTGCCACCCCCCCAGTAACTAGTAAAACAGATCATCAAATGTCACTATGGCACTTTACAAATTCTATAGCTTTAATGTACATATTCTCTTCTATAATAAAGGCATTTTGGGAGATGACAATTTTTTTTCTGCCATGAAACAAGAGCTTTACGAATGACTAGTTAAGTGCTATATGTGGTATAATGCAGTTTTGTATCTTTGGTAAATAGGACTATGTATGTGCCAATTGCTACTAGACCAGGAGTTATGTTTAAACGGGTATTGGGCCCATGGAGGTAGCTTTCATTCTGCTTGAATAAAACATTGACCAATTTCCTGAAACTGGGAGAGGAAACAGGTTAGGCAGACAATGTTACTGTTCATGTCCAGAACACAGGGATACCTTTTATTTCCAGAATTATCCATCGCCTAGCTTTCCAAATGCAGGCATAATCTTAATTTTCTGCCCTGGAAACCAGATGTTTGGTTTAGAGGTTTTGAATGCTAAACAAAATGTGTTTTAAATTTCCCTTCACAGGTGTTTTGACAGCTAAAAATAAATAACTATATAAAAATCAGTTCTAAGCTAAGAGAATTGCTAGTCAATGCTGCAAGAAGCTAAGAATAAAGGAGCCCAGAGAAATTACTGAAACCCAGAAAATCTGCAATCAGACTTAGAAAGCCTAAGAGAGGAAAACAGGGTGAGGAAGGAAAATCAATTCAAAAGCTATTTCAGTGAAGTTAGCCACCCTAGCAGGAATACAGAAGAAAAGAACTTTTTTATAAAAAATTTTCAAAAGCTGATAGCAAAGAATTTTCACATTTACTTTGTAAGTGCTTTTTTTTTCTTCTTACAAAAGAGTTCATGGACAAACTTAAGCCTCAAAGTACAGCTAGAAGAATGAGGATGTGTCCCATTTCCTATTACATGCTACTTGTTCCTGTATTTTAAGCAGTCTTCTTTCATCCCATTGTGCTTCTGATTACCCATCATTCATCTGAAGAGATTTTGCCAGTCCCCTGTGAAATTTCTCTCCCAGTAAAAATGGATGTTGCACACTAAACTCAAAGGACTGCAGGAACTTTCTGAAAGGATTCAGACTTGCTATGTCTCAGCCTGCATGTAGGGTTGAAGAAATTACTGCACAACAGCCTGATTACTCATGGCAGGAAACTAAATGCAGTCTGGGTATCTTGTGATTAGTTCTCTTCCACAAAAGTCACTTAGACCAATTAGGTTTTGGCCTTTAGAAAACAAGCAGAGACTATAAAAAAATACACACTGCAACTCAAACTGAGTTGTCAAGGTTATATTCCATGATGGAACTAGTTTTACATTTGCCACCACCCCTGGATTCCAGAAATTTCTTTCCAAGACAGCCTGTATTTTAATGAAAAAAGTAAATTCAGCCAGAATCGTTTCGTATCTAATTTAGAGATATTCATCAGAATAAACCCCACTTAGTTTTATGTGGATACAGAATAAACCTCTAGAAAATTAACACTGCAAAAGGAGGTGGCTTTCAAACTTATCTCTAGTGAGTTATTTGTTTTTAATTTTAAACTCCTCAGCCATTGAAAGTGCTAGTGGTTTGCCATCCAAAGAGCCTGGAAAACCAACTGAGTCACGCTTTGACCACAACAGTAGGCAGGCCTACTGGGCTGACTTAATTAGCTTGCCTTTTCATAGAGCAGAATTGGCTTGTTTGGATGACAGGAATGCAAACAGACACCAAATGCATCACCATTAGAGAGTACTAAAAACATGCATGGAAAAGTTCATGCCACAAAAGAGCACTACTTAGTGTCATTCAACAACGTGATTTAGAGTTAAAGGTCCTCTAAGAAGTACGGCAACTACTAATGCTGGACACTTACTTTACTGAAATAACTTTCACAATTTTATCAATAACTGCTGAATACTAATTAAGATATCCTCTATTTCAGTGTCCCACACTCTTCCTCATCTACAGTGAATTATTTGATCCTAGGGACCAAGCAGGCCATTTCTAAGCTAGCTCCAGTATCATCCTCGGGCCATTACCTCCTGAGTAAGTTGGCAGTATTCACCTATGCAACCTCCAAAGCCCCTGTACTAACGCTCACCTACGCAAAGATCAACACATTTTTTGGACATGGCCAATTCTCTTCTTCCAATTTATCCCAGGTCATGACTCGCTTTGCTTGTTTTCTATCAGAAAACCATTTAAGAATAAAACAGCAATTGGCATACAATATCAGTTTATGGCTCAATCCAGTAACTGATAGTGACTGATGAGCTACAGCTCAATGAACTTCCAAACTTTTGTAGAATCTGTCCAGAAGGTTTTTTACTTCCAGCCAGAAAGTCACTAGCTTGTGTTTTGCAAACTCATTAGTTGTGTCCCTTCTTCACTCACGACTATCTGTAACTTTTAATAAAGTGGACAAAATTCTGACCAATACTTTTAGAAATTAATTTTAGTATTTACATAAATGTCTGCTCATTTTACTGACTAAACTTGTTGACTTTTAATTTCATGTTCTTGCATATGTAAACAATGATGCAAAAAACAAGGAAGAGGGCATGGCAAAATTATAAAACCTAACATCCATTCCCTTTTTGTAATACAGAAGCTTAGTAAATATTCTATAAGTGTGAGACAGCAAGTACTTTTTCAAAAGAACTGGAGACCAGAAATAACTTTTCAGAAAAGAGCTGAGTAATAACGAAAGAACCAGAGGTAGGTCTCTTGCCTCTTGGCGCAGTGCTCCCTGTTCTCTGAACCCATCTGGTATTTAAGCACTTCTACTATATTGTGTGTTTAATAGCAACTTTTTTTCAGAATCGTTGCAACTCCTTTATGCAGCTCCTTGGATTAAGATACTGATCACTTTTCCTGGTGTATTTCAGATTTGATTACATGCTATAAGAACATAATCCAGTCTTCTACAATGCCCTAAACAATCCCAAACCCTTTTAGTTGGTATGTTCACCAAGCACTTCTCACATTCTGGGCCTTGAGAGCCACCTGGTGGAATATGCCATAAAAAATACTCCTGCAAATTACACAAGGAGTAAAGAGAACTCAAAAATATGCTGTGGGGGAGGAGGGGAGTGGTAAACAGTCATAAACGGGGGGTGGGTGGGGAATCAAGTCAGATAGTATTCACCTGTTGGCCAGTGTTTTTTAAAACCTAAAACAATTTTATTTTCCACTTTTATTTGTGATAAATATATCTGAAATAAGCCAGTCCTATTCTGTGCATTTTAAATAGTTTTGTTTTGTGACAGTATACAGTGAAACAAAGCATTCAGGGCATCCCACAAAACTTGAAAGAATAAAAGTGTATCTAGCAAATGTACTATAATATTTTTCTCATTCTCAAGCCATTTCCTACTTACTAGGATGAAAACACTGGGAAAAGCCTTGTAATTAGCCTGGAAAATTCTGGCAGGCAGCAGGAGAAATTGGTTCTCATGTATATCCTAACAGTGAATGCTCTAAGCAGCTTCTTTCTACTTATAAAAGGGGTTTGCCTACTAAGAGCATGTACCAGAGAAAGCCAGAAACACAGTGGCAAAAGCAGTAATACCGGTAAGGAGGGCTTTGTTTCATGTTTCTGTTGTGAACACAAAGCCTGACTGCTGTATGGCTCCTACCTGTAGAGGAATTAGAGGACTGTATGAAAAATGTATTTGTAAAAGGGTTGTAATGATTGTTAAAAACATAAGGTATGAAATGTTAAAAAAAAAAAGAAAGCGGGGGAATTGTAGAAGAATGAAGCTGGGTTAATCAGCATTGATAATATACAACTGTGGGTTGGCTTCAGGGGTGGTGGGTTGGCTGATGTAGGTAAGATGCAGGTGTGGCTAATTAACTTAAGTGGTTGAGAGCCAATGAAGAGAGAGCAGCTGAGGAAGAAGCAAGGGAAGAGAGAGCAGGCCCTGGATGAGGCAAGATGAGAAGGCAGCAGAGGGATTCTATGAAGAATATGCTGGTATGAGATGGTAAAAGACCTTGTCGCAGCTTGATAGCTTGGAGAGTGCTGTGACACCTACCAACACAGTATTTAATAGCATATTTAACCATACATATTATATCTCAAACACTCTACTGCCTCAGAGGTGCCAATATAATGGTCTGGTTCTCAGCATTCAGCTAAACTACTATCAAATAGTGCCTTTAATCTGGTGTGATGCTTTCATGCTGTAAAAGCACAAGTTCTCCAGCCTAGCCACAGCTGCCCTGTCCTTACCGGTATGTCCTTGAATGTTTTACAATGTTCGTTTTGCTTATGCTTCTGTATCTGATGTAATTTCACTTGTTATACAAAGCAGGCACTTAAAATTCTCATGGTTTTTATTTTAAGAAATGATCATATTTCAGGAAGATTTTAATGTCTTCTGTGAAGCAATCGTACCAGAGGACACACAGACTATCTGTAAGACTCCAGTTTTGGCACTAGAAAACAGTGGAAAGGTAGACATTTCAAAGTGAGTACCATTTTAAGAAAATACAATCAGAAGTTAAGTTTTAAGACTTTCTCAGATTAAACAGCATTTCCATGAAGCTTTTTGCTTGCCTTTATTTAATTTTGCTACAAAAAATAATCAAAAGAAACCTACAGGAACTTTGAATATTCCTTCTAATTTGCTTATCCCTTCCTCAAAAATAAGGAACAACCAATAATAAGATTCTTTGGTATGGAATCCTTACATAATTCAGTATTAACCCAGCTGCTTTGACAGAATAGCCTTTGACAGCAGACCTTGTACTGTTACTCTTGTTCCAAAATGTGATTTAATGAGATGGAGGGAGCCAGTCCCTAGGGACAGCCCTGTGCTATATGAGGTCCTAAAATTTGATTCAGAAGTGGCTGGAAACAAATCCAGAAGAGGGGATGGAGGGTGTTCTAAGTTATACATTTTAGTATGCACACAGAACTGTTCATGACAGTCCCCTAAAAAGTAAGGCTATAATAATAAGTTTTAATGGCAAACCCAGCAAGATCTAAGCAACTTCTTCCTGAAATCTGCAATTTTAGAATGACTAGAAAATCCACCAAATTTTTCTCTATCGGGTCTTACTCTCTTCCATTCCCTTTTTCAAGCCATAAAAACAGGAGCTAAAAGGGGTTCCAAGAAAATCACTTCCTACAGAATGAATTCTAGGTATTTGATATGGACTAAGTGTGATCTACAATTCCAACTGCAGAAATATTATTTTTTTTTTTAGCTTTCCCTCTTTTGTGCTTCTCTATAGGGACAACAAATGGTCTAATGCATGAAAGCGAGCCTAAGTAAACCAAGAGTTCAGACCCACCAGGAATTCTGAAAATTTTACCATTCTTAAGGTCCAAGATAGTCTGTTTCCTTCATAAATGGAAAGAGGAAACCAAAGGGACAGCAGTCTGCCTTTGGTTTCCTTTGCCCATACTCCTGAGCTGCTCTGGTTGCTTTTGGGCCCACCTGGGCCACCATGTCCCAATGAAAGACGTTCATTTTTGCATGTGTGTGAATGACTAGAACAGCCAGCAGCAAACCTTATGTTATGGTCTCATGAATCTGTTCTTCATTTGATAGTCTCCAAAGTATTGTTTTTATTCAGCATCGAGGCAGTTCTCAAATTACCTAGTCCAAGTATAACTCAGGATGGTTTAGTCCCATCTAAGCCATGGCAAGTGGCCAGCAGACAACAAAGCATTTTGGGATGCGGGGCTGCTTTTATTTCCTGTCGGTTGTGGTGGTGCTGCCTGCCCCTTGCTCTCAGGCTACTGAATACAAGACCTGCGGCTCTGCACCACCTCTCTTAAATAGCTTATTTCCTTGAAGCGATAAGGAGGCCCTGGCGCCCTCCTCAAGGGCAGGTGGTTAAACGCGCAGGCCCGGGGGCCGGGGGGGCTCCCTGGCGGCCTCGGCCGCTCTGGGGTCGGTGCGTGAGGGGAGCGCGGCCGCCCCCAGGGCGCGGGCTGGGGGCTCGGAGCTGCCAGGCCGAGGCCTGCGGCTGCGGGCGGGCCGGGGCCCCGCGGCTGCGCCCGTCCGGGCCCCGCAGAGGCGACGACGACGACTCACGTTTGACGAGCTCCTCGGCCGCGAAGCCAGCGGCGCAGCTGGTCACCAGCGCGAAGGGCCCCGCCGCCGCCATGGCGCCCGCCGCCGCGCCCCTTCCGGCCCCGCCGCTACCACCCAGCTGCGGAGGGGGAGGCGGCGAGCGGCCGAGTCCTTCCAGGGAGGGGAGGGAGGAGCGAGCCAGGGAGCGGGCTCGGCCCCCGCTTGGTGTGGCCGTCCCCCCGCGGCGAGGCGGATGGTGCGGTCCGGCCAGCGCGTCCCGTTGCTAGGGGCGAGGGCGGCAGCCGCCATGGCCGGCTTCGCGGGGCCGGGGCTGGAGGCGGGAGCCGCGCAGGTGGGTCCGGGCAGCGCCCGAGCCGGCCCCGGCAGCCGGGGTGGCGATCGCCGCGGGGCCCCTCCTGCCCCGGGGAGGCCGCCTCCCCCGCAGCTGTGGCGCGGGCCGCCGCTGAGGGCCGGGGGGCTCAGCCCCTGCGAGAGGCGGGAGCGGCTGCCGCGGGTTCTGAGGGGCCTGGGCCCTCGAACTTCTCTGCTTAACGCTGCGTAAATACACATTTTTGTCGCGGGCTAACGTGATCTCCTCTGAGGCTGCCGCTGCTCTTCAGTCCCTCGTTAATGCTTTTGAGATTCCTGCATAGCTAAGCCATCTGTGCCAAGAGAGAGGTTTGAAATGTCAAAGGAAATGTTCCTTGGCTGAGGACCTCAGTCCTGAAGTTTATTGCCTTTTTTTGTGAGATTTGTTTTAAAATCAAGTCTTTTCGAGTTTTCGACAATCAACGACTTCGAAGGCATTGGCTTTGTATTCCTTTATTTATAAAAGTATGGAAGATTGTGTGTATTTTTTCCTGTATTTAGGAAGCATTTAATTTGGATTAAATCCTGCTACGTAATCCAGTGGGTTTTGGTTATGGGTATGACTTTTGTCATAACTTGTTTTTTAGGTTCAAGAAGACCTTCACAAGCTCAAAGTTAAAGTGAAAAATATCAACTTGAAAGGAAATGTAGAAGCCGTGGATATTAGTGTCCTTGAAACAGCAACTGAAAGAACTGAACTTGGGCTGAGAGTAAGTAAAATAGAGCAGATCCAGAAGACAATTCAGTTTTTGAGGTCTCTGTCAGTAATTCACTTAGAGTACGTTGCAAGATCCCTTTCTGATTAGCAAATCATGGGATTCATCAAACATTACAGTTCAGAATGATGGCTTCCTTTTTTGGGTCATCAGAACTAACTGGTCTTGTGCCCATTAGCCAAAGTCAGTCCAACAAGAGCACAAACCTATCTAACTTTTCAGTCAAGTGAAGATCTGGATTTCTAAATATTCTAAATAATTTAATATCCCTCATATCTTTGTAATCGTTCTAACATAATTTTTTCCCTTTAACAGAAACATGCTGAAAATTATTTAAATGTCATAAACAGACAAGTGTTAATGATTTCTTCTGCTGATAATAAAGTGCATTCAAAAGAGCACCCTAAATGGTAAGTGAAACAGCCGTTTTATTGCAAAGACAAATACAAGCAGTGAGAGAAAAATTGTAGCATCAGAATCTTGTAAAGCAAATAGGAGTGTTGGCCCAGATGAGATTATTTTGTTCATTTGCTATTTTGGTTGTATTGGATTTAAACTTAAAACCCACTTCTAAGTAGCTACAGCAACCTTCCGCTATCTCCCTTGATTATTTTTTTTGTGAAATACTAATTTAAATAAAAAGATAGTATTTCAGATTCAACCAGATGGAAGCAGTATGGGTTTAATAGGTAAAATCAAGGTAATTTTTTTAAACCTCACTGTTTGTTTCTTTCTAAATCAGGGGCCTTCATTTTGGTGCTTCTCAGAAACAGCTTATTTTACCACGAGTATCTGTTGAGCCCATGACTGTCCAGGCGTACAGCAAATCAGCACTACGTGTTTCTCGAGGTTCACAGGTCTGAAATAACATACTACTTATTCTGCCACAGACCACATTAAATGAGTAAACTGGTGTCTTGTAGGTTACCAGTTGATCCCATAATGTTAATATTCTGTCTCCATGGATTCAGCTTTTTATAATATATGATTTAAGACTGAAAGTGTTAAAAAATTCTCAGTAGAATGAGTGGGCTGAGAGATAGGAGCCTTCTCCCAGCCTCACAGTCAGAATAAAATCTAGATTAGGAAGGATTTCAGTATCATCATGGGAGCATCCACAAGCCCTCCAATCTTTATCTACACTCCTGCCCCCACATGGATATTGTTAAAGTCCTGAAACCTGGTGGTGGTTGTGCTTTAAGGTCCCAGTCCTGCAAATACCACATGCTTAATGGAGATTCTGCAAGTGACATGCTTTAAAATAAGTGGAACTATATATTGGACTAGCATGAGCACAGGTGTAAATGTTTGTGTTGTCTGAGACTGAAAGTGGTGGTTTTTGGGGTTTTTTTGCATAAAAGATATGGCAAATTGTGGGAAAGACTTCTGTTCATGTATAGGGTAGTCACTTCTGATAAATGTAGCTTTTATCCTTGAAGTCTGAATTTTTGCTGTTTTTAATAAATGAAATCCTTGTAAGGTCATTTAAAGCCACCTTAAAATGTTTGTATCTGAAGTATTTTTGCTTTTTTTATTCTAAGCTGTGAATTTTGACTGGCGCCTTCAAGGTGGTTTCCTCAAACCATTTAAAAACAAATGAACGTAATTTGTTGAAATGAAAAATACCCATTGTCATAATTTTACGTTATTACTGTTTAAATTCAAGGGATCTTTGAGTGGGGAAAAAGCCTTAAGAGGCTCTCTATAGTACGAAGACTGTTACCAGAAGCTGGGGATTGAAGCTACTTGAAATGGTATAATCAGAATGAGCAGCCTAACAATTATATTGCTGATTAGCTTTGTAAAAGAAGTCCCAGTATAAAGTAGTGTTAAAATATTGCTTACTCTTGAGATAAAGCATAAAGTGCAATGAGATCTCAGATACTTTTTCAGACTGTATTCCAGCCCTGTCCTATATGAATACACTTATATTGTGGGAAAAAAAAATCAGAGTTCAGCTGCTCTGTAAACTATTATCTGTGGTCTTTCAACTCTTCATGTGCACCAATGAGCTTAATTTACAGTGCAGCACATGCTCTGTCCTGCCTTGACTTTTCCTTTGTCTTTTCATTTCTGATATCTATGGCATCTGCTTAGAAATGCATATCCAGTGACACACAAGCTAGCTCTAATTTCCCATTATAAAGAAAATGGCAAACAGTGCTGTTTTACCAGCTGTTCTACATGCCTGGCATGCCAACATAAAAAGCTTTTTATTATTAAATAGTTGTGAAATCCAGCTGGGAAATTATCACCTACAATTCCTTACTTCCTGTCTTTTCCTTACTTGTAGCTATAAACAGTTTTGGTTTTTTTTTTAACTTTGGTGTTCAAAATTCCTTTCCACTCAAAAGAAATATTAGTGAACTGAACATTTTCCATTTGCAGACAGTATTTCCAGGTACATAGGCTTGAAGAAATCAATGTTTCAATTCATAGGGGTTCCAAGAGAAATTAGTAATTCACGCGGTAGTATTTTTGTGCTTTGCAGTCCATAGTATGCTGTGCAAGTGTAGGAATGGAGCATAAGTAGTGTTTGTAGTAGTTAGGCTAAAACAAGGTTGCAGTCAAATAAGCACAGATGCTATTTTCACATATGCGTTGCTAGAATACTTGTCATATGGGAAATAGCTTGCCCACAGGTGTCAGAATAGGCTTAAAATTATTGTTTGCTCACACATACAGTATTTCTGAGTCATATCAGCAGCTGCGTACCATTCTGCAAAACAGGCTTACGGGGGAAACTGGAGCGCTGTCCCCCGCTTCCCCCCCACACACTATGTGTTGTAATTGGATTTGTTCTAATAAAGCATGAGAACCATAAAAAGGTGTCTTCCTCATGCAGTAATTGCAAAGCTTCCGTATAGCAATGGCTGAAGAGACATTGTTATCCATAACTGCTAAGTGTATAAGTTAAAATTACTGGTTTTCTAAAAAAAACATACTTAATTGAAAAATCCTTAACTGATGCTTGTTCAGCTTTGGGTGGTTTTTTTTTTTTGTATGTTTGGGGTTTTTTCCCTAAAAGTTGATAGTTTCTGTGACATTCTGAATACACAGTAGAAGTTAATATTCTTTCATTGCTAATGGGATTAAAGATGTAAATGAAAAGATGTTTCTAGGGGATTCTGGAATATGCAAATAACATAAATAGCTAGACATGAAAAGGGGTTTAGTTACCAGTAATACAGGTTGTTTCAAAGATGAATACAACGTAGTCCATTCATAAAGGAATTGGACTGTATTAGATACCATGCACCACAGGCATCTGCAAAGCATAGTGAGTCAGATTTGTTGGCTTACTACATGATAAAAATATCCTCCACTCTGAAATGAATTTTGTGTTGAAGCAGAATAAGATTTGAACCATTTAACTGTGCTAAGCACATTGGCCTGTTCAATATACTCCAGTATACTCCATGTCAATTACTAAGCACAATTCTCATTTTCATTGAGCATTATATTAGTAACAATGCATGATTTGCCCTGCTACTTTCATCTTATTCTGCATCAAGATTGTTCAAGATAGCTTAAATTTAAGACACTGGATGATATAGATAGATGGGTGATATAGATGGAAGAGACCCACAATGCCATCTGCTCCAGCTCTTGCAAATGTAGAATTGTTACTTGCCATACATCTAAGCTGACAAAGTAACTTTTAGCAGTTTTTTTGATTTATTAAGCATTTCAGTTCTTGTTATCCTGTATTGAGTCTGTCACTCCAGCATTGATCATTTCACTGTCAGTCTGAGTAGGGAGTCTGCACTGTGAATCATCTCCTATTTTAATTCAGAAGGTACTCAATTTCCCCCCAATTCTTGTTTAATAACATAAGCAGTTTCCTTTCTGTACAGCGGTGTGTTATAGTAATAAAATAAATACCACAAAATCACTGATGAGGTGAAAATTGAACTTTCCCTCTCTGTGCAGCCATGTGGGTAAAAGAGTAATTGGCTTGGATAATAACTTTCATTCTTACAACCCCAAATCTAAATGAGCATCTCATTGATACATCTGCTCATAATTACTATCAAAAGAAGAGAATATATTGTGCAGATAAATAAATTAAAGCACTTTTAGTGCTTTCATAAAGTAATACAATTGTTTAATAGTTCAAATAAACATCTAATGATTTTTAAACTTTTTATAGCATATTTTGCTTGTGAAAAAATAGAATTGTCATTAATTTATTTTTACATTTATACAAAGGAAGTATCAGTAGAATTCTTGTGTATAAATGTGTTTATTTGGATCATACTATGTAAAGGAGCTTTTCTATTCCTGTATCCATGCAATGGGAATTAAGCATATACACCACCAGGCTCCCAGCTTCTCTGAATTACCTTAGTTCTGTTGACTTCTCTGGTGTTAGATTAGTTTCTGTCATTTGAGTATTCTTCGTTATTCAGCATAAACCCTCTTGGGTGCAGAGTCTAGTTAGCAATGTTACTACAATAAAAGTGTTGGGAGGTACTACTACACTTGATACAGATCCAGGTGTAAACTAAAGCACATGCATTAAGATGAACCCAAATGTTTTCAACCTAAGAAACTTTAGTAAAGATATATGGCATTGCTTCTGGCTTTTATAAATAAGTATGTGCTTTAGGTAATACTTATAACAAGAAGAAACTTTTAAAGTTTCCATTGGGATTTAAATCAGAATTTATATTAGCAAAATATTTGAATCCATTCCATGCAGATAACACAGTACATTAAGAAACTGCTATGTTTTAATTCTTATTACTATAAGGATTTTTTATTTCCTCATTTATAAGTAAGTGCTCTATCTGCATTGAATCAATGGGCCATAACTGATCCAAAGAAGCTGTTCTGGTCCATGAGGTCAATGATTCCTGAATTAAAGTCTCTGGCAAAGATGGCCAGGGTAGATTGGATTCTTATTATCATCTCTGGGAAGAACGCACATGTAATACCCTCCCAATAGATATGGTGTATATAAAACATTTGTTGTAATACAGGTAAATGGAATTCTCAAATGACCTGTGTTAATCAAATGAGTCAAACCTGATTGTCCTTTCCACTCAAAATTTGACTCAAAGGCACACAAATTCAAAAATGTCAGAGCTTGTAATAGAATTAATAGGAACAAATCTTGGCAAAAGCATATATGTGAATAATGGTTGTATGCCCTCCTATATTTTCTATCTAATCAAAAGGTGTTTATTCATTGTTTGCCCAGTTCTATGTGGATAGTCAAATAACATGAATTATCATCATTTTGCAAATTTACAAATGTTAGCCAATGCCTGCTTATAAACACTTCTGTTTTAGTGCAGTTATTTTAAGACTATGCTTGTTATATATTTCAGCAGCAGGTGGAAATGGATATGAAAATTATGCTTGACCCAGAGAACATCGATAATAAAGCTGTTCTAAAACAACAGGACTATGAGACCAGACTGCCACTTATAACTAAGAAAAAATCTGCTCCTGTAAGTAACTTATTTAATGGCCTTATTATATGCATTACTTTTCACTATTGAAGTTAGTATGTATCAGACCTAAATAAAAGATGTATTTTAAGTGAATGTACCTCATAATTTCCTACTTTCTGACACTGATATGTAATGATCAAAATGTTTTGAGTGATAATATTGGGGAAAACAACCCTGTAGCATAACAGGTTTAGGTCGCAAGACCCCAATCCACAAACGCATAAGTATAACATGGAAATATGCGTGGTAAGTAATTGCAGTAAAATCAGGGAGTGAAGATAACCAAACTGGAGCTTGTGGAGTTATTAGGACCTGATCCAACAAACAAAGAAGTAGTAAAAAGAGTTTTGCTGACAAGAGTGACCTTTCAGTTGTTCATTCTCTGACCATTTCTTAAAAAGACAAGAATGCATTCCATTTTCAAATGATAACGGGATTGTTAGGAGTAAGTGAAAAATGTTTGTACTTTGTTTTGATGCTCTTTTTAATCGACTTTTTTTGAAAAAGCAATCCTGCCACGTGATTGGTGACCCTGACCAGAAATCAGTGTCACGGAATCAAAAAAATAGAGGTTATACTGAAAGAGAATCAGAATCCTAGAGTGACTACATAAATTTAGCTGTCACTCATCTCTTGTATTTCTGACACTGTTTGGGAAGGAATGTTGAGTTCTACTTCTTATCTTCATGCTGGGAGCACTTAGTTTGAAAGGTGAGGGACAGATTCAGATCCTTCCTTTCCATATGAAGATATTTCTATGTCTTCTAGATCCCAGGTGTGTCCTCACTGTCAAGCTACAAAGTATTCTGAAGCACAGCCTTTCTTTTTTATCTAGTCAAGCTGTTTCCCTTAGTGCAAAGCAATTATCTACCAAAGCTGAGACTGAGCACTTCCACAACACTCTAAGAGTACCCTGACTAGTGGCCATCAAATCACTCTTCTCTATTCTTCTCTCTGGTCTGTGAATGTTATAATTGTGCAAGATTACATTTTGATTCTTCCAAATTTCTGTTCTGCAATTGCTGTTCGTCTTTAAACAAATGAGCATGAAGATGACATTTTCTGCAAAGTACGCATTTAAAAAATTTAATAGGCACAGGCATCCCTCCAAAGATCAATTAAGTTTACAAATTTAGCACAGCATTGTGATCTACATGAAAGTATATGCCCAATAGTCTCAGACAAGGACGCTCTTCTACAATTTAATTTATGTAATAGAAGCATTATTCAGCAATCCCAGTGTTATGAGTGATGTTCTAGGATATTTGGTTTTAAGCAACATAAACAGAATCTATGAATGGCACAGTTGCAAGCTGCCATTTATAAAAAATGATTTTTGGAAGCTGTTGCCCAGACTAAGAGGTGATTTGTCTAACCCTGTGATATAGAGTTAATTAGAAAAAAGCATCATGGCTAATAGCTTTTTAGAACCACTCTAAAACACTCACGGAGAGCAATATTGTACTACTGCAGAGAGCCATGTGTTTTACCACTCTCACTGAAACATACTGATCAGAGAAAACTTCTTAATGTTGACTTAAATTACAAACATTTAGTGTAAATTAGTCAAGCTCTCTGATACATATTTACAGTTGCTAAGGAACTATTTATGACAGGGAGATAGGCTGAAAAAACAAGTAGGTATTTCCTATCTCTAATTTATTATTTTACAAGTTTTCAAATCCCGTGACACAATCTCTGTTTTGAAATGTTCTGGCTTCATTGGGGGTAAAATTTTTGCAGTTAGATTTGCAAAATCCACTATTGAGATTGTGAATTAAGGCATTTTTGTTAAATGTGATCTATACTAGCACTTAGAGGAATGAGAATCGGTATCATTGCAGGTCTAAAATTATATGGTCTTTACTTTTGAAAAAATAGTTCTTGTAGCTACTTTAACTGTTAAGTTAGATGCTATGTACCCTGTTTTTACTAATCAGCCATTAGAGGGCAATATTTGTACGCACACTTGCGGGCACACACACATATACCATGTACATGCCCTAGATATGTGCATAAGTTCAAAGATTATCTCAAAAAAAAATCAGTGGCAGAAGGACTCTTATTGAAGTAAATTAAAAACTAATTGCTTGGTTAACTGCATTCAGGTTTTTTCCAAGAGTTGTCAGCATCTGAGTTTTCAAGGAGACCTGAGCATTTAAAAACGTGATGAAATTAAAAACACTGGTTTTGAGGTGACTAGATGGGTCAAGCAGAAATCTACACAGACTTTTTATTATCCTGCCATTTGAGTAGTTTGGAAAATTATTTGTAAGGATCTCATTGTTTCATGAAAAATGTCATTTTTTTTCTTGCTCTTTTGGTATTATTAAGTTGCTGATGCTGTATTTTATGATAGAAATGAAGAACAATTAATTATTGCCCTTTTGTACCTTTTTGGGTCTGATAAGCACTAATGCTTCATCCTCTGTAAAGTTCTGTAGTTATTTTAAAATGAGGACTGTAAGTCTGATTGAAACACCATGGGCAGACTGGGCATCACTTTTATTTTGCAGGCTATATCTGGATAACAAATGAAAAATGATGAGGAGATAATTATTAAATATGTATACTTCCCATGGAGTATCTAGCAATACAAATAATAATCTGAATTGCAGCAAAAATAATTCTCACATACTGCTGCAATGTAGAAAAGATTCACAACTATACCTTTCATTTTCATAGGACTGCTGTTCTTTTATAGAATTATACTGGCACTTTTTGGTCCTTGTTTTCTTATAAATGTATATTATACTGTAAACTTAGGAACCTTTTAAATTATTCATGAGGTAGAATTTAATATGGTGATGATTTCTAGCCTTTATGAGTTGCATCTTATATAGTGTGGCTCTAATGGTGATGGCAGTGATTCTGTGTTGTGGGGGGGGTTTCTTGTGTTTTGTTTTTTTTTAAGCTAACTTATTTGAGCACAACCATTCTAATCATATCGTCAGTTATTCATTCTTTATTCAGTATTTGCATCATGCTTATCACTGAAAGTCTATTCATTTCCAAAATTAAAAAGTAAGGCAAAACAGGGCAATTATTTTTATTTCAAGTGACTAGAGTAAGTTGTAGAAGCAAAACGGGTCTTTTGGTCCTCCAGACCTGATTGTGTTTTAAACCTATGCATGTGGCTATAATTACAGTCAAAGCATAATTTGGCAGTGGTAGCAGAATGAGACTTAAACAAATCGATGTTACACTGTAGTAATTTAAAATAAGCTTGTTGCATTTGTATTATGGTATGTAATCATAATAAGCAGCACAGTGAATTAATAAAATCTTCTTGTCACTAAAAATAAAAAGGAAATAATTGGTGAGATGGAGTTGACTTAACAGATGACTATAGTCAGCATCCTTTCAACCTAGAAATGGGAATGTGAAGGTCACCCCCATCTCAGATGACAAACGTAGAACATTTTGTTGGTAAACAAATTAATCTTTTGAAAGGTCACCATTTGTTTTAAGTTTTTATCCAGTTCTTGTCATCTGGAATTGGAGATTGACTGTCATTTTGCTAGGTAGGGGTGCAGCTGAAGCTGCTGAAGCTGTTTCTGTACATATCAGCATTCCTTGACAAAACTTGGTGCCTGATTGTGATGCTATGGGCTGCTGGTTTACAGCTGTCTCCGGACAAGAATGGAGGCCCACCCCTGAATTCCAATAAGTTGGTCCTGCATATTCTGCCTCGTGTAAGCTGGCCCTTTGCCCACAAGTAAAATGTATTGTAGTTCAAGCCAGCAATTATCCATCTTACTTCCTTCTGTGCTGCTTCTGTTGCCTTTTTCAAAAAGCAGATGTGGGATTCACCAAAGTTCTCCATCTATTCTCTTTTGCACCTGTTACGGCATAATTTTGATAGAGGTAAATTTCTGGGAGAGCTAGCAGTAGGCTATGAAACAAACAAAGCTTCATTTTTCCAATGGAAAACTGTCGGTTCAGAGCCATCTCTGATTACTTTAAGAGCTTAAAGTAGGTAAGAATAACATAAGACCTGTTGTTAAAGATGCCTAGTTGCTCCCTAGTGAAGGTTTAATGTTGGGCTTTCCAATTTAAATAGGACTTTATTTCTGCAGGTAAACAAAACCTGAGGGAAATAAGGTGTGTTAATATCTTAGTATTACATCTAAGGGAAACTGCATCAATCATTAGGTAGATAAAATGCTGGACTATGTAAATCGGAATGAGAAGGACAAATTTTAATTTTCTATACAGTTTTCCAATTCAGAAATCTTCTTGAATAAAAAGACAGCCAGTCATAAAAATTGTTCATGTTTTAAATCTATTACAGAGACTGTTACAAATTTGACTTGTCTGACTTGAAAATAATTCCACTGACACTGGTGAGAATTTGTCCCTTACTTAGCATTCACTGTTTCTGCACTGAATACCATATGCTGGTTCTTAGACTTGGAGGACCAAAATTAAGTTATTTGCAACCAGAGTTAAATGCTTTCTTTTATTTGCTCTTTATTACTAAGATGATTTGGCTCAGTTGTCAGAACAAGATTCTTTTTCGTAATAGAAATTGATAGATGATGGAAGTGTGAGTGAAAGTGTTCCTTGATGCTGCTTCCTTGCTTTGCTGCTCAGGGTGTAAATCAACACAGGAAAAATACATCTGTTTAGACTGCAAGGCTGTGAAGTTATAAAATGCAATGAAATTCTACAGTAATTCTCATCTAGACAAAACCAAAGCTGACCTGATCTATTGTGGATAGCAGACTCAAGACTGGACTTGGTGTCCTACAGAGATCCCTTCTAACCACATTTCTATTATTTCTATGATTCTGTGATTGAAAGCAAAGAGTGAAAATCACTTTGCACTTCTGCCTTTACTCCATTTGAGGTTTTTTTTCAGTCTGAAGTGATTTTCTGCCACTGCTTAACACTTAGATACCTCCTTCTCCTGTGTGAAGAGCGGACTCTGTTAATTTCTAACACTTAGGTGGCAGGCCCATTGAACCCTTTCAGTATCCTTCCATACTGACATAGAAATTATTTCAGAATTAGGTATTAAAGCAACTTTGCATCTTTCTTGAAGTTTGTCTACACCACACTTTCTTAGCTTGCTTATATAATATCATGATCAGGTAGCTTTAAAAGCCTTGCTGAAGTCAAGGTAAGTAGTGCTTACTTTTTCTCCCCTGTTCACAATGCTTGCTAATCTGTTGTGGAAAAAAATTGGATTGATCTGACAGATTTGAACTTGACAGGTTCAAGTCGTTCATTGATTTGTTACTTTCCAGATGTTTATAATTAGCCTATTTTGTTACTTAAGAATTCTTCCAAGTATCATAGTTAAACCGGTAGGGCTAGTCAATGCATCCTTTGTCCCTTTCTAAAGATAAGCACTATGCTATTTTCCAGTCCTCTAGTGTATTTTCCATTCTAGAAGAGTTCCACCATCAGTTCTGAAATTCCTTTAGACAGTTCTTTTAAGTATCTTAGAGTATATTTCATCAGGACCAACCGATTTCAAAACCTCTGAACACTCTCTGATCTGTTTTGCCCTTAAGTTAGCCTGTGATCTCTTCCCTTTTACACAACAATTAAGTGAGTTAATTCTATTCATAAATAGCTGCTTTTTTAATTATAGTTATGAACATACTTAATTATGTCATTTTTTTATTACCCAGAAATTTCTTTCTACTTGCATGTCGTTTTGTCTTAGCTGTTTAAGCAAATCAGAAGTGGTCATCAATACACCCACCTTCTGTTTTCTGTATGCTTTTTTTTTCTTGTGAAATTAATGAAGAACATAGGATTTATCAAGTTTGGTAATTTGCTATCCCTCCTATCTTGCTTCGTCTCTGGCATAGTTTGAGCTTGTTCCTCTAGTACTTTTTATTTGTGGAGCAGATAGTTCAGCAGAGTTCCAATTTCTTCCAATTAGATTTGCCTTCTACAAGCTCTTCCCTGCTAGTTTCCTGAGCATAAGGAAAACTGACCTTAGTTCCATTATTTATTTCGCTGTGCTTCCCACTTCCCTGTATAGGGGTTATGAACTTTGTAAATCAAACCTTGTTAGGAACTTAAAAATATAAAGGTAGATGGCAATTTGGAGAAGATAATCATGAAATGATAGATTACTGTTACATATCTTTTCTACCATTACTATCAAGCTCTGTGGTTTCCTGATACTTACTTACAAATCTCATCTACCTAGCCTTCTGGGTTCATAAACTGTAGTTGTTTTTATACAGGGTAGTACTCATCTTCTCTCTGTATTTAATACTAGTCTCTGTTCTTTTACTGGGGGAAAACCATAGTTATAAACATATTTTCAAAAAAAGTTGTTCAAGTTAAATATTGCTGTCTAGGTAAAAAGAAAACAAATGGAGAACTAATCAGCAAATCCCTGTGGTGTTACAACAAGTGCCCTATTTAAAATGAAGCAAAAAGAAAAAAAAAAATCAAGTGGGAGCGGTTTATCCACAGGAGAAAAACACTTTAGAAAGGGTAATAGAATTGTTTTTCTCATGTCCCAGGTTAATTACACTCAGAAGCACTTGAAATGGAAAAAATAGTTTTTCAGCACACTCCAAGCATATTTTAAGGCAAGTAAGCCTTAGCCTGCACTGCAAATGAAGTGCTTCCTTCCAGCCCTATAAAATTGTGTTTTAAGAGTCCCTGTGATGAAGCAGACTGTGTGCTGCCTTCAGTAAAGCATCCTTGCTGAATCATAATCTTCATAACAAACTTCACTAGAAGATGTTATTCATACAGGAAAATGTTTGAGGCTCCAGTCACCTTGCAGCAGTAGCGGTGTCTTGGGTTCCCCTCTTGCCAGAGGGGAAGCAGGTGAGGTGCCTACAGGTTAGTCTTGTATAGGGTGTGATCCTGTGCTTTCATGTTGGTTTGGTCTGTCTACACTTTAAACATTAAATGCTAGTTAGGAGCTGCTGGTTCTGGAATGCATGGTATTAAATTCCCTAGATTTTGTGTTTATGCCATAAAAACTGTAGGTGTGAGTAGTTTTAAATTGCGCTGACATTAAGCAGATGGAGGTCTATTGACAACATTTTTAAAAGATGCAATCTTTTAAATATCTTTTTAAGTTAACTTACTGAATAATGGTAATAAAACTATATAATTATGCTCAAACCAAACCTTTTTCTTGCAGTACTTAATATTTATGATGTTTAAGGTCTTATTTTTGTAATTGAGTTGGTGTAATTTTAGTGCAGATAACTGAAGGATGACAGCATTTTGTCAACTTCTGCTTTGATTGCTTACTGAAGTCTTCAAGAGGGCAGGTAATGCAGCAAACAGGCTGCTGGAAGAACATAGCAGAAGGCTGTGCAGACTGGGTGGAATTTTCATAGGTAACCATTCTGGGTTAGCTCCGCAGTTCTGCGATGCCGCCCTGTATTACATAATGAATTGAATCACAGTGGCACTGTGCAATGTAAATGAGAGCTTAAGTTACATTACAGTTGCATCTGTCCTTATTTTAACTTGACACCTGCCCTGGACTTTATAGAAATTAAAGAATACAGCAAAGAAGAATTGAATATTTATCTCCAGTTAAAAAAACCACCAAACCAAAGCAAAAAAACCCTACCAAAACCCCCAAAAACCTCTAGGCGGCTTTTGAACTCATACCCTTCACCTGAATTGCTTTTCTTTGTAGCTTATTACATCTCTACAAACACAAATGAAATATGTATGTTTCACAGTGTTTATCATCGCAAAACTGCTGGGGTTTAAACTAGGATAAAACTGACCAATAGTAAAGTCAGTGCTGCTTTACTGATACAATAGCAATAGCCTGAAAAAGGAGTCACTATTTAATTAAATTTCTTTCATTTTATATATTTTTGGGGGTCCTCAACAAACTGCTGGAGCTGAGAGTGAGTGGAAAAGTGTGGTTTATTATACCCTTTTCTCAGTATCAAGCCACTTATATGCCAGCTGGTATAAAGTTAATCTTTGTTTTATGCGTATCGCTATTTTCTTGGAATGCAAGGACGTGAAGATTCATACATCTAGATCCCTTAAAGCATGATGCTTCATAATGGCCATAACTAAAATGAGTGCCTATGATTTCTCTGAAAGATTCTCTATTATGATAAAGCGTACATATTTTCTATCTCCCTAATGTTTCCTGTGGACAATGTTATTATACAAATTGGGAGGAAAAATTACAATAATTTATTTTGATCTATCTCATTTCCCTGGTAGGATTATAAGTAGTTCTTTAGAGTTGCTTATCCCTTTCTATAAAGTTGATGGTTGACGTTATTCACTAATTATGGCACAATAGTGCTCAAAGAGCCCAATCATGGCCTGGATCCTATTGTTCTAAAAGCTGTATACAAGCATGATAATCAGTCATTAAAATCTAGTATTTTAAACCAGAAAGTCCCAATGTGTTCCATAACAGGTAAATATTATTCCCATTTTGCAGAATTAGAAATATTTCCTACCTTTATTATTATATGTATTTAATATTAATTTTAAGGTGTCATCATTCATAATGAAATAATTTTTTAAAAAGAAAATTAAAAAATTTCCACTATGTGGCATTATGTTGTCTTCCATGTAGCTCGTCAGTAGGGTTCAGGCGTGACTGTCCAATGTAAGAATTTCTAACCATTAGACTAATGAAGTAACTGGTAACAGATTGTCACCCACAAAAGCATAGGGCATTTTTAAAATTTGGTTTCACAGCTATTTGCTGACTACAGATGAGACTAGAATCTTGAGGTCCACTACAGATTGTGAGGGACGTATGTACTGTTGCATTCAAGCCTGTCTGCTTCCTTTTCTCAGCCTGCCCCAGTCTCCCCTTTTCCCATTTTTTACTTGCCCCAGTCTCTGTTCCTTGAGTCTGTCTTCTGAGACTGCTTCCAGAACACATCCTAGTCTTATCTGCCTGATTCTCTGCCAGGCTCTTTGTCCAGCCTGTCCCAGTGTTCTTTCCTAGCCCTGCTGTCTTCAGGACTTTTTTCCTCATTCAATATGCCTGTTGGCTTTCCTGTTTGCTCGAAGACCCAGTATGCCCCTCCAACTACCTTTCTTCATCTTGAGATTGATAATGTATTCACCTGTGTGCTGGCACACACTTACCCTCTTCTTTTAAACTTAGTATTTACCCTCTTTCTTGTGTTTTCTGGACCCAGCATGAAAATTAACTGGAGAACCTGTAAACTTGCAGAGGAAGTTCTGAGCAGCATATATGAGAGCACACCCAGTCCCTAGGTAGTTTAGCTGCTAAAACTAAGAAACTTTTATCTAGATTTCTCAAAAAAAACCCCTGTTGACAGAGTGACAGAATAAGGTTTGATAGACTAGTGTTAAATTTTCCTTTTGCTTTATAAAACATTTAAGTTGAATCTTTCATGTCTCTCTAGGTTTATCATTGTCTTTTTTAGCATCAGCCAGGTGAGAGAAAACAATATAATCTGGTAGTGGCTCACTATCATCAAGTGAGAGATCTCAATGATGTTATTTCCCTAGAAGTTGCATGTGCTGTAATGCTTTAAACCCACTGAATATCTAGCACTCTGTTTCTTTAGGAGTTGAGTACAACCCACATTGCAAATGGAATAGTATATGTATTCCTAGTCGGGAAGAAACTGAGGATACTTTGGAGAGAGAAAAAAATGTTAAGATGGTAACACAGACTTTTTCTGTTTATACTACTGAAGTATAAGGTGACAATATATTCTTTTCCCTGTACAATGCTCTGTGTGTGTGATACTAAGTGTAATAGTAAGGCACATGACATCACTGTCCCAAAGTGACGTGTGTCATTGCTTGAATTCCTGGCACTTAGAACCAGCAGGTTCTGTTTTATCAGGCAAGCACAGGTTAATTGGGGAAGTAAAGGAGCTTTAATCCCCACATTAGCACAGCCAGCATGGCACATGTTTCCACATCACATTATCAGGCTGTGTCATTCCCTGCTGTCCTTGAGGAACCCTGAAACTTCAGAAGTCTGTGATACTTACAGTTCTCAGATTTCTGAGCAGTTTCATGTATTTTAATTCTATTGGTATGCTTTCCAGGGAAGATTTATTTACATATTTGAAAGTGCTTCCTTTTTTTTCCTGGTACCTTGCCTGTATATGTATTTTATGTATTTAAAGACTGTTCTGTCAAGAAATACTATGTTTATGCTATACTTATTAAAATTGAGTAAACTTCTTGTGATTCCTTTATTAACTAGTACACTGATTTTTGCACAGCAAAAGTCAAAGACATCAATTGGATTTAATTAACTTTATTTTAAATTACTGAAGTTATGACAGCAGACAATACTGTAACATGTTCATAAGTTGTAAAAGCAGTGCTTATACTGATACATTATCAAATCTTAATGAAGCAATTCATAGCAGAAATTGTATTTGTTTATTATTGTGGGAGTAGAAAAGTGTGTCTTTGCAAATCCCCCATTTCCCTTTGTTAAAAGAAGATTCTGTCTCTTCCTAGATGTGTAGTCAGAAGACAGTGAAAGGTCATACAGTTAGCAACCTGTGGGACTTGCCTGCCTCTCACTACGTGGATTCTCCCTTACCCCTGTTAGAAGAAGATACAACAAAAGGTGAGTACCGAAGGCCACCTGGGTACTGTTGCTACCAGATGTATGCTACATAGGCAGTGTTGTTTGCAGTTTGGAGCAGAAACCTGGTAATCAAATTTTCTGGCACCTCAAAACCTGTAAGAATTATGATCTCAAATGTTGCAAAGGGTAGAGATCTACTTCAGACTACTATACTCCATGTGGTAGCTAACTTAAGACATAGCATATGTTATGTTGAACATTCCTCCCCAAGTTAGTTATCTTGTAATTCACAGAGTTCAGCTGCTACTGGAAAGAACTGTGTGCGATGGAGGGTTCTTGTATGACTAAATACCATGGTCAAAATAAACTGTCATGATTAATGTCTGGTTATTAATCATTCACTTTTAACTATGTCTGCACTTGGACTATTTTAGCAATCAGCCCATACTCATGATTACATTGTGGTTTACAAAAGTGTATTCTCCTCCATTCTACATACTAAATTGCCATGGTACAAGCATATAATTCCTTCTCAGAATCAGAACCATTACAGTATCTTTCATGTAGTTGTCAATTTTTATAGGCAAAGTTCACCTTCCTTGAAGGTAAAATATTGAAAGATACAAATCTTTCAATAAAAGATGACTTCTGCTTTTCTAGTTTTGATTTAGAGTTGGGAGAACTTGGGTCTGTCTTTGTTTAATTCTTTCTTTATTGCTACTAATTTTTTTCTTTCATAGCTGGAATATATATGAATTGTAGAGTAATGTTATCTTTTTGTAGGTATTCTGAGCCTAACTGAACAAAGACCCATCCCTCCAGCAGCAAAGATAACTCTCCAGACACCTCCTGTTTTATCCAAAGTGGCACCTTTCCGTGAATTTCACAGGCAGCACAAGAAATCAGTTGTAGGTGAGTACAAAGGGTTAATAACAACCATCAACTGCACCTCCAACTTCACTTTCAGGCCCCTTGTTTTATCTTACAAGGAAACAGCTGTCTAATGAGCATTCACTCAAATTCTTAAGAATACTAAGTGCATAAAGATGTATATGAGCATCCTGTGTCTTACAGCTGAATGGGAATCAGATTTCTTAAGCCCTGTGAGGATTTGGTCCCTGTTCATTTCTGAAATCCTGGTACGCTCCCACCTGTGTGTTTCAAATTCTAAGTGCCTGAGTCTGAAGCTATGACAATTGGTGGTAGTGTAAAGCTGTGACTTACATGATTTACAACAGCTCATCAAGCAACTGTTTTGCCAGTGTGATTAAATGAGTAACTCCTAGTAAGTGAATATACTCTGGGCAATGGGATTCTGAACAAAGGGTAGTCCAAACTGTTGTTGCTACAGCTGCTTCTGACATGTGAGGTCAGTATGGAGAAGAACATAAGCAACTTGAGCAGCGGACTCAGTAACAATCCCATAAACTTGAAAGTTCTAATGAAAAGGGGTGGTTGAAAACTAGAATTATATATGGAATAGCCTAGAGTATAAGTGCTGATATTTTGACATTGTTATCCTGGTTATGCCGTTGGCTGGCATATTACAAACTTTAGAACATCATAGATTAAAACTGAAAATTGCAACCTACTTGGACATGAGAGCAAACTGGGGCATGCCAGTACCTAATGGTAGGTGGTAAAGTATCAATTTGATGCCATTCTTGCACTTCTAACAATGAAACCTGTGATCATTTTTTTTCTTTGGTACAGGAGAGATTAGTAGTAGGGTGGACCCTGAGAATACAGACACCAGCATGTTTGCAAACTCAAAGGAAGCAATTTATGGCACATATTCCTCTAGTAAAGGTAACATTGCACCACTTCCATCCAGCAGCTTCATGGTTTCAGCAAGGAATTCAAAACCGGTGTGGATGTATTCAGCTCAACAGCTGGAATCTGAGCTGCAGATTCCTTCTCAGACACAGGTATTTAGACAGTGAGGATAATAAGGGGTTTGTTCATGTTTTTAATACTGTCTTCACCAGAAATGGTTTAGGAAGTGACTGTAAATCACTGAATTGGTACAGGAGGGTTTGAACCAAATCCAGTAAATAGTAAATATTGAAGTGTAATAGGAAATACTTTTTATGTTGCCGGTTTCTACTGTTGCAGGTCTTCTACCTAAATTTGTCTGGATTTTTTTCACAGAAACTTAGAAAATAAGTCTAGAAAGGATGTTATGAGGTTATCTAGACCTCCAGGCAGAATTACCTGTACCTGTAATATTGCAGACAGATGTTTTTCTAACCTGTTCTGAAAACTTTCGGTGATAGCAACTCCACAGTCTCCCTGGGCCATCTGTTCCAGTGCTTAACTAACTATCTTTACTGTTATAAAAGAGTTTTTTAATGTCTCATCTAAATCTCCCTCACTGCAGTTAAGCAAATGTAGTGTTTCCCTTTATATTTACAGAAGACTATAGGGGAGTTTGACCTTGACTGCTTAATGCTTGCTGATTGTTCTTGATCCCCATGCCAAAAGGACTTTTTTTTTATGGCTAATTATTGTGTTCCACAGCAAACTGTCTGGAGTTTTGCTTGATATTTCCAGACTTTTTGACTTTTGTGTTATTGAGGAGATCTAAAATCAAAATAAAGCAAACTTGAGAAATGGAGATCAATGAGTTACATAAATAAAAATAATTACCTAAAACCAGTTTGCAAATAGAGCAAATGAGCTGCTGGCTAAAGTTGCCAGTAGATCTGGAATTCTGTTAAGAGGGAGGAACACTTTATTCTGAGTTTTACCCTATTTTCACTTATATGGCAGTTTTCCGTTTTCTGGACTACATGGAGGCAGTCTCAGTGGAAGAATGCCATTGCAGTTACTTTCTGACTGTAGTCCAATGAATAACTGTAGAACTAAATTTTTATATTCAGTAAATCGAGTGTAGTTCGTCTGTGCAATTAATGTATTTCCTTAAAAATGCTCATAATCTTGCGTGACGTCTGAGGTCTTTATGTGGTAATGGGTTTTACAGTGTAAAGCTGGGCTAGACTGTGGTTATGATGTGTAAATCAGTACTAGTATTTCAGATGCATAAATTCCCACAGTTAAGTAATAAACAGTAATACAGTAGCATGTCTTGACCACTCATTTATGACCAGTGGCAATTACTCTTAATCTGTGGCTGTTCTTTTCCCACAGCCCCCACAAATGTTTCCACATCAGTCCTTACAGGATCTGTGCTTTGATTGCGACATTGCTGTTTACCATGGCACGATAGACCGGAAAGCTCCAGGATTTCTGGCATTCAAGCAACATTATTGTTTATCTTGGGGGAGCATTATCTTTTTTTTGGAATGTACAGAAAAGCTTCTTAAGGACTATGATGTGCCATTGGCTACAATAAACTGTAAAAAGTTGGTGGAAGTCGCATCAGACTTTGAGCTTAACGAGAATCCTACCAAAAGCGACATTCTGTCAGTGATAAAGAATCAATCAACTGTGGAAAAGATCTTAAATCGACCTGGCCAAAGGTACAAAGGCCAAGGGGGTACTGAAATGGCCGCTACAAAGATCCAAGCAACGTGGCGATGTTATCAGGCCAGAAAAGCCTACGTCCATTTCAGGCAGCAGCAGTGGGCATCAGGTGTGATCGCGGTTTCTTGGCTCTTGCGTAATCACATGGCACGTGTGAAAAAGACCCTGAAGGAGTCACGTCAGAGACACCTGGAGAATTTTTACATCAGGGCCAAGGTGTGCAGTGCTACCAGCTGTTACGGCAGCACTTCTTTTCTAAACATCTCTTGCTTCAGTGATTGCAATAAGCTGTTTCCATTTTTTCCCCCTTTAACCGTTCACTTGTCCAAGTATCATATTTCATCTTTCATCAGCAATTCAGCCTTTGTGGCTGCAAAATCTGTTGCAGTGTTTCTATGGAAAATGTCCCTTCACTTTGAGTTCAGTAGTTCTGTCAGAAAATCAATGTTTTAACTGCATTACCTTAGTTCCTTATATATACCTTGTGGCACTTAATTTGCAGAAAAAAAAATCCCTCTCTTGTCTACATTCCTGTCACCACTTTGTCAGAAAGTATTTAAGTTTGCAGACAGCCTCTTAATTAGTGCTCACAATTTCATTTATGTTTGCTTTCTTTTTTTTTTCATTCATATTCTGTTAATTAAGTGAGCAGCCTCTAATCTTCCCCTGCCAGTAGCTTCATGTAGCCACCTAATTAAATTAATTGGGGAAGATGTTTTAAGTATGTAATTAAATCAATTAATATAATTTATGCCTGGCTTAACTGTACAGTGGAAAAACAGCTGAAGTTTGACTAGATGAATCCACTACAGCTTCCTGTCACTGATCAATGCTCTTCTTGATTTTTAGCATCTGGCAGCCAACTGGAATCGCATCAGGACCTCCAGGAGGACTATTATCCATATCCCATCATTAGGTATAACACTTTTGCCTGCAAATCTATCAGCAACCTCTATTACCCACCACATTATGACTCCTTGATTGAGTTCAAGGAAGGCCCCTTGTTTTATTCAAATTGGTCTCGGCAGGAAAATGTTCTCGACATGATGAGAGTAATAACACAGGGCCTTCGCTCGAAACGGCGTTTAATTTGGGGATTAAGCAAATAAAGTCATTATGTGGGGGCCGCTATTCAGTGGAGAGGTGATTTGCTGTAATTTGCTTTCATCTGTATGAAATGAACTAAAAAGTTGTATTTTTCCCCCTGAAATAACAGATAATGTTTTCAGTCTTCTTTAATGATAGGAAAACATGGGCCTGTGTGTGTTGTTGCTGTTACAGCAATAAGCCAGGATATTGCTTGTACACTGTTTTTAATCAAATGTGCAGTCAAAATGATAAGCTACATTCTCTGAAATTATTTAGTTCTAATTACGAGCAGATGGGATGCTTTATTTGCACCTAGGGCGCCTGAGCAAAAGGAAATGCTGTGTGAACAAGAATAATTAAGAAGTTGAATAGTGGTTTTTGCGCTTAAATAATCTGCAGTTTCATGTTAATTAGTACTAATGTAATTATTTAATTACATTTATGAATTGGGGAGCTTAAAAGCTGTTTTCTGCAATGCAATGGCAGTGTAGGTGTTCAGAAATTACAGAATACGATTTCCTGGGAATTTCTAAAATGCACTGATAATCTCTTAAAGCATGAAATCCTGTCAAAATGCTTGTAACTTGATTTATAATTTGTACTTACATAGCAAATTAATTGACCTGAGAGATTCAGGATTTCATAAAGTGACTTGGTTAAGACCTGAATTAATGAAGACTGTAAATAAGTTTTAAGTTCTCAATTTTGGAGCCCAGATAGCCTTTCATTTCATGATTCTGCTGACTGTTTAACATAAATATGTTTGATGAACAACTGAGTTTAATTACACCTCTGTCTTAAAAGTCTCATGTGGATATGCTAGGTTAAATAATGTGACTGAATTCTATTTTAAAGCAGGATCGTTTAAAAATAATTTATACATTCCACTGTTCTAAACTGGTTGAAGATGTGAAGGAGAGCATTTGTGCAGGAAAAAGCAAATATTAATTAGGTGTGTGCATTCAAAAGTTAACAGAGTCATTGCACAACAGATGCATTCAAAGTTGTATTAAAAACATCTCAGTGTAATCAAAACAAACTAACAAAAAATTAATTATGTCCTTGTTCCTCTGATGGATTTGTAGCATGCAGTGGAATTAATAGAAGTTCTTAAAATTATTTCAACTTCTTAAGTGAATTCTAAAATTCTAGTGAAATTCCACTTCATTTAACACTTCACCTGGAGCCCAGGCCCCAATACTGTAACATGCTTTGTGCAACCTTCTGCTGTAAATACAGGATTTTGTATATGCATGCATTGGAGGCTGCAGTATTCAAGTGGAAATTTTCCCTTAATGAGGAAGTAAGTAGTAAAGATAATTTGAGTGCAGATGTTTTCTTAGAAAATTAGGATACCTATTTAAGTAGGGCATGGAAAACAATATTTTATGCCCTCCAAAAGAGGGATTTGAAAGTGCTGTTTGAAAAAATTATTCATGCTTGTGGTTATTAAATGCGTCGGCTATATCAAGAGGTTTAGTAGAGTTCCATAGGGTTTTTACATGAGTTAAATAATGATAAGCATTTAGCTTATTAAAATGTAATGTAAATATATGGCATTTTTTTCTTTTGACATGTTAAGGTTGAACTGATTTTGAGAAACAGCAACATAAAATGTCGAAGAAATTGACCAAATTTGGTTTTATGTCACTTTAAGAACAGCTTACATTTAAAATTTGAAAAGATAAAAACATAAAGTCTGTAAACTAAAAATCTTTAAAATATAAGAATAGAAATAATTTAAAATATTTAATTGTTCTGCTCCTACATATTTGACCTTTAAAAAAATTTGTAAAATTTTGGGCTCATTTACTGGAACACTTCCAGCTAGTAACATTTGTGTAGTTTCTTCTCAGGCCTTTTCCAGTTATGCTTTTGATCTGCCATGTCTTGTCATATTTGATTGGAAAAAGAACTGTTAAACACCCTGAAATATTTTGCCACCTTTTCTTTAGCCTTATGGAATGTTACAGTTAAGAAGTCTATTTGGGCAGGAAACTGGACAATTTAAACCAGTAACATGTTGTTTCGTTCTAAGAGGACAAAAGGACAGCTGATAACAGCAGGATTTGGTTTTTAATGCCTGAGTCTGGGTAATCATAAAAATGCTTCTAAATGGCAAGAACTGGGACAGAGCACATAAACACCAAGACAGAGAAGTAGTTTGATATGCTGATAGTGGGTTTTCTATTCGGTTTTGTAAATCTAAAATAGAGCCTGAAATTTTCTACTCACATTTCCTTGACTTCAGCTTTTAGGGCAAATGAGTCTGCTTTTTCTTCCCATGCAAGTGGAATTCCAGTAAATGGATATAGTCATAACTGTGAATTTCTCAGCAGTCTTCATTTTCACAGCAGTTTCAGATTCATGTAAAGTTTCTGGAAATAATCCAGAAAAAGGGATAGTGAAGGGCTTAAATTATACTGCTGCAAAATAAATGTTTCCATTTATTTCACCAAAACAAAACCTTTGGATTTCTACCATAGCTAAAAAAAAAAAGTAGATTCAGTTGTTTAAAGATTGTTTAGCATTTTTATGAGCTAGTATAAGGAAAAATGAATTTGAACTTTTTAATCAGGTTTACTCCCACACTCTAATGGATGAATACACTTCTGCAGTATTTGGGATTCAAATACTGTTCCTTGTTTTAATTCAACTATTTTGAAATGATTGCCCCATCTTTCTATCCAAATAGTTAAATGTACAATAAATAAAATTTGTCACCCTATATGACCTACTGTATATGTATCAAAACTTCCTCTTGTGTGATACATGAATCCTTTTTAAAAGCAGTTTCAGTTCAACAGTAGGTGTGCCAAGTATAGTAAGAAAAGTTAACTATTATTTATTAGACCTGTCCCAAGCACTGGGAAGCACAAGGTGGCTGAATCCTAGATAGCTCTTTCCTCTTTCCCCTTCAGACATCACCCCGTGGTTACTTAAACTGTCATGTCGTGTCTCCCTGTACTCTGTACTGCTGCTTTTTTCAAAGGCAAGTTTGAAAGCATTGCAGATTCTTTGTTGAGAGAAGACACTTTGAGATGAGCGAAATTTATCAAGAAAATGGCATCTAAAGGGCATTAGGTCATAGCTGAGTTTGAAAAGGGAGGTGAAAGCAGGCCCTTTACCATTTATTCATATACCCCTTATTTTAGTACTTCTATAACTCTCCCTACACTTCCCTCTGTGCAAATTGGGAGCATTGCACTGAAGTTGTTGCACATACACTACTGTAAAACTTCAAGTGAAGGAGGAAGGCCCTCAGTGTCCTTTCAGTGCCTCTGAACTGAGAAATAGAAATTTTTCAGTTCTTGCTTCCCAAGGTCAACCCTCCTGCAGACCAGCCCCACCAGCAGGCTGCCATGGTGCACTGATGCCTTGTGCAAATGAGCAACCCCGTACTCAAGCGCTCTGCCGCGTCTGGCTTTTGTTACCATCGCTGTTTTCAGACACCATTTGGAGTTTAGCTTACCCAGATTGCAGGTATAGATCAACTGAAGTAGTGGTTCTTTGAATCAAAATCGGAGCTTTGGCTTCTGGCAAATGCAAATTTATCGGAAATGTGGCATGCATTTGAGACCAAACGCTGTAGCACAAAATGTTAGTGATACATAAACCAGCTGCACATAACAAACCAGAAATGATGGCACAGGTTATAGTTGTGCTGGAACACGCAGACTATGATCGCAGTATATGTCATTCATTTGGGTTGAAGTTTGTTTAAACTGCAGGGAAAGGAATATTAAGCCCCTGCCTTCAGTAAGCGTTGTCAGATGACTGGCCAGGAAAGTACAGAGCATTCAAAATGTAGCAGGTGTGAGGATTAACATGGTTCATAATGTCCATTGGAAGCTGAGTGATTCGCAAGGAGTGGATATTCCTCTCATTAAATCTAACGAGGTCATGTCAATGGGAGCTAATATATAGTGAACTAATGTTTTATTAACCTATCTAAGGAAAGTACACGTGGTAGTTGGTGTAATGCTATAGTGTATCTGCAGAACCATAGCAACATGCAAGTTTTGTTTGTTCAATTGCTAGTTTAACTCTTATCCTTTCAAATAAGTACTGTTTTTCCAAGCAGTAGTTGCATGTTATTTTTCTGCCCAGATTCCGTTCTTAAAAACAAATGTGTTTTCAAGAGGACAGTTTAGTGTAGGGATACCGGCTACTTTCTACATTTGAAATTTAAATGTTTTGAGCTTGTTAGGCAGCATTGTTAGTGGCTTAAAATTGGTCCCCACCTGAGACAACAAAATGAAGCCTTGAGACTGAAGTATAAGGGATCAGAGCAAGCTTTTTTGAATTACTGTAGCTTAATATTAGAGTGGCAAAAAAAAAATCAGTATCTTTTACCTTGATATAGTTCTGCAGGTGCATGGTACCGTTGTGCTAACTACAATATGTAAGTTTCACAAAAAATTACTAAAAGTGGAACTGGTGATTTCCATTTCTCTGTATTTTATTATGTTCTGCTCTCCTGTGTGCAACATGTCATTGCCACAGTCCCTTAGAATCCTGATTACTTGTAATAATTGTCCTTGTAATTTGCTTGGAAGATCCACTATTGCCGTCTTTCAAAATGAAAGCACTGAAATACTAAGCAGATTTTAGTCAAAGTAAGTTTTTCATGAGTTTCAGATGATTGCTGATGTGCAGATACATGGAAATGTAAGGATCTTGGTAGCAGATTGGTCAAGATTTTATGCTGAACACTGAATGTGAGGCTTAACTTCCTTATTGATTCAATCACAGCTATTGCAACTAGCAACTCACGTTTTGTGGTGGTGTGTGTTTGTGTATGCACACCAATTAATTTAGAATTAGCTGAATTTCGAAATTACAGGATTAGAGATTATAGTTACAGTGGTTATGTCATTTACTGCAGTCTTTTTGAATGCAAGTATGCAGTCAGTTGGAAGTGTGAGCTCCAAATAGATAATCCAAGCTCAGGCAGGCCGCCACTCATTCATCCCCTGCAACAAAGTGATCAGATATCACCCAGACATCTCCTTAATGAAGTGGTTTTGTTGCCTTTTATCTGTGTGAAGAACAAAATGTACCAGGATTCTTGCTTAATGATGGTGTCAGGTTTTTTTGGTGTTTAAAAAAGATCCAGAAACATAGAAGATTCAAACAAAATAGTCTACGTGTTTTAATTATAAAGCTCTATTAGGTCTGTAACATGTAGGTCTGTATTTAAAATCTCATGACATGAAAACATGGTGTTGCATCAGTTGACTAATAAAAGTAAATTCATAAAGATGATGCAGTTAGTGTTATACCATGTTTGAGGGATTTTAATACTTTTATTACAGCTTCTTTTAACCCAAAAGTCTAATTTCTTTCAAATATGTACCAGGGGTTTTCTGAATACAGTTTGTGAGGGCTTTCCCTGTTTTCCAGGATATTCCCAGTGCACCCGTGAGCATATTCCTGATCTTGCTCTCCAACAGAACATGCAGATGGGAAGGCTGTGTGACATACTGGGTATGTTATGAGCTGTTGGCTGCCTATTTTTTGACCGTTATTTGCCCATAGTTGTGAATAAAAGAAAATGACCAGTGAGGACTTTCTTTTTGTATTAATGTTAAATACAGAGAACATATAAACTCAGAAGTAATTTATCTGCTGTGGCATTTTCTCCTGTCCAAGGTATTAAGAAAAACATGGTGATTCTTTCTGACTCCATGGTAAAGTAAAGCAGCCTCATCCTGTGGCATGCTGAGCACCACAAATGATCAAAAGTGTTTAGTGTTCTACAAAATTAGGTAGCTAATTCTGCTAGTGTTCATCCAGGCTCATATGGAGAGAAAGATGTGCTAGAAAAGAGCAACACCTTATTTAAACCATTTTTTTTTTAATTAGCAAATGAGGCAAAAGACATGCATTTAAAAGTTTTTCCTGGAATGACAGTCCTCTTTTAAGCAAAGCAGCGAATAATATTATTTGTCAGTGACCAACTTCATTGGCTCCCTGGAATGACATACTTTACATGATTCATGTATATTTCAGTATCATTATTATTTTATAAATGCCATTTAGTAAGTTTGTAACAAAAATATATTAGATCCAGAAATTTACAGTTGCCTAAAATAATAATGTAATTGCCTTTATATATTATCTAGGCACTAATATTGTTTTTCCACTGTACAGTTTTATTTTTTAATTTTTTTAACATAGGGGTGTTTTGGGTCTGTAAAATGATAATTAGAAACTTAAAGGTACAAAGGCAGCACATTAAACAGGCATTCCTTCTCACTTTAAAATCTGTGAATGTGAGAACTGGTTCTACTGCAAAAATGTAAGATAGACTATGAGTAAAATACAAACTAATTAAATATTAATACATTATTAACTAGAGGAGATGCTCTACCTGTGCCTGGCAGAAGAGCATTGATATTTACCACGTTAGTTTTCTATTTCTTTAGAATACCAGAGGATTTCCTTGCTTGTTGTGATCTGTGAGTTAATCTGTCTCTGAAGCCCCACCGTGCCCAAAGGAGACTTGTATATCTCTTTACAGGGCAATGCTAAGAGTAGTAAAATGTGTTGCCACATTTTATTCAACAAATTCACTTGAGCTTGTCAATTTTTGACAGTGCAGTCCATTCAGCATTACAGCCGAGACTGGCAAGTAGTCTTTTTGTACCCTAGCTGGTAAATTTTCAGGCTTGTTTTGCAAGTCTGAGTAAATGCCTAAAAGCAATAGAGTATTGACTAACAGTTTACTCCTTTTAATCATTTTAAGAAGTGATATGGTAATGAACTGCATTATAGAAAGGCTGTGCGGAGGTTTCAGATACAGGGCTGATTGTTGGATACTGTACTACTTTAATGCTTCAGTTGAGATTCTGGCCGTACATTTTTAATGCGGGCTGTTTGCCTGCTGCAGTATGGCAAAACAAACAGAATGAATGGGGTATCTTATTCCTTTAGAACATTAGTCTCCGGGTTTCCTTAGTCCAATACTTGCTTTGCTTCTGATTCATTCACATGTAATAGCAGTTGTCACTGGCACTTTCCAGGCTCTTGTTCCTGTGCCCAGTAAAGACAATGAAAGACTTCCTACTGATTTCAGCAGGAGCTGGATCCAAATCTAGGAGTGCTTTTTGGCAGCGTGTTCTATTGATGTTGCAAGGCCCATTAATTCATTAGCTCATCTATTAACATTAATATTTTCGAAGAGCAGAGTAGTTAAAATTTTCCAAAACAGTGTATATTAAAGGCTTTCACTTTCTCACCTTGAAGTGTTTGTGTACACACTGTCTTTCAGCCCAAGTTGTTTTACATGCAGAAAAACAGATTTTCACACTGTGGTATTTAACTAGCTAATCTGCACACTCGCATGCTCAGCAATAGTTATTAATGGTATCCTACCGTGTGCTTTGTTGTGGACAGGACAAGAACAGGAACAGGCCATGCAAAATCCAGGCAGCATATGAAATTGTGATTTCATCAGCTTTCTAAACTTAATAGCTCGGTTTTATAATTTACTGAAGTTAATGGGATATATTTTTAAAGCAGTGCACAATTCCCATTGATGTTAATGTGAGTCGTGCATTTAAATCCCCCTGCAACACTTTCAAAATTCTGCCCCCGATATGTGCTGCCGATTGAATTTCAAAAACTAGCTATTTCTTTGGGTTGCTGACCTGTCTTCAGAGAAATGCTGAAGCACAGGAAAATCAGTTAAACAGCTAAGATTTGGGAATTACAGATCTCAGTTTTATTTCCAGTGGTCTTTTAGGGAAGCTGTTTGTTTGCAAATGATCAGGAATTATCAGATTGCTGTTCTGAATGGAGTTCACCTTTCTTCCAGTAATGAACATTGTGCCCCTTTGTTTTAGATGCCAATGTGGACGTCATCTACATCTGCCCCCTTCATCTGAGTGAGGAGTTACTGCAGTATTACAATAAACTCCTGGGTCTGCAGGCAGCTGTTAGATCTGGGAACCCTGAGGACATGGGTGACCTGCAGGACAGGTTCAAAATTCTCACCCCTGAAGCTATAAACAGCTTCCCTGTGAGTTTGTCTTCTAATTACTACAGCTTGAGGGATGCAGTAAAATTAAATTGGAAATTTTATAACTTGTAACGCTCTGGTACACATCAGTGAAATATTATTGCAAGTTTAAGGGCTTTACTGATTAGACTACTAGTTAGAGCATTGGAAATAAATATCCTGGTTTAGCTTTATAGACTTAGTTGAGAGAGTCCTATATTGGCTATTTGCAGACCACCGCCCCTTCTTACTATATGCTTGGGACTGAGAATGTGATAGATTTATATCTCTAAGCAAATCATAGCGATAAACCGCTCTTATTACTCAAACTTTTATCTCCTGGTAGCCCAGCATTCAATCATTCATGTGTTTGTAGTGTTTCTTGCAATTAAATCCAATGCAGAAATTCTTAAAAAACATAACTTAAAACGACTTGGGTTAGGTAATACAGAAATATTAGCTCCAAACTTGTCATCAGTTTTAAATCTATGTGCTAAAACATGGTCTAAAAGGAGACCTTAATTAACGTACACTACGCACAGTGTTTCTGAGAATACTGCAGTGTGGTGAAGACTCTATGCAGTGGAGACTAGTTTTATATTGTAAATATTAAGTCCACAGTGTCTTAGCTGAGATTTGATTTTTATGAATCTTTGTGGTGTCTTTATATCCCTAGGGTTTATTCCTGAAGCCCTCCTCCTAATTTTGATATATATTAATAACAATCTTCTAGTTATTTTGTTAAGCAAGTATTTGTTTTACTGTAGACTGATTGAAACTGAGGGCTTCAGAAGGTAAAGAAACTTTTTATATTCCTTAAGTGTGAGTATTCAGATGTGTTGCTGAACAGTATGCTACTGTAGAACTACTCTTGTGTACGTGTGTGAATCCTTTTCTGTTGAAATAGTCTGAAAATAGCTAATGCAAGAAGAGTGCTTAGCTCTTTTGCTGTATAGGGAAGGACCCCTGAGTCACAGCTGTCTCTAGGAGTTTGGCCCTAGTTAAAATGAATTCTGTAGATATGAATGTGTTCTGTTTTCTCTGAAACTGGAGAAAAGCATCAAGACTATATTTGTGTTTTTAGGAGCTGGCTTTTCTTTAGTATTGTCCTTTTATCCGAGTACTGGAAACCTGCAAGAATCACAACTGCCTGTGCTGGGTCTTAACCTTGTAAAGTAGAATTATTGGGATGGTAAATCCTTGATAAATACCAGTAATATATTTTTTCTTTTTAAATTGCACTTTGACAACTGTAGCTGGATACTGGGTTATTTTTCCAGTACTAACTACCAAATATTGGAAGCTTTAAGAAGCATTCTACATGAACCATGCTACAAATATCACCTAAACCACATCATACTATGGATACAAGATGAACTGCTAAACATGGACAGGTTGTACAGGAATGGAAAATATACTTCGTGGACGATTTTGGTCATACTGATTTGGCTGAAGTAGTTTCGCTGTAAGAAAAAAAAAAAAAGCAGGTTGTTTTTAGGCATCCATCTCTTGTGTATAGCCTTCACTCTTCCAATTTCTACTGAAATATTCCAAACAATGTTTTTTTTTTTTGAGGTGAAGAGCAAACAGCTTTCTGAAAATATATTACACAGCTATGATTTACTGGGGAAAGTTACATGCTGTGATGTAGGGAGCCTAACCTTAGTTTCAAGGGCTACATGGTTCTTCTGCGCTATGGATTGTGCCGCTCCCGCAGCTGTAGAGTGCTGAGGAGCATATATCGGTGCCAGGTGCCATCAGAGAGAATGGGCCATTGCAGGTGTTATGTGATACCAGGCTGAGGTACACCCTTGTTCAGTGTGGTGCACCCGTTTATATGCAGAATCCTCAAAACTACCTTCTTTTCATTAAGCGTGTATTCTTTACCGTCTATTAACTGATGTGCCCAAGAAGTGTATCTTTTTTTGTGGAGAGGAATCTGTACTCATAACTGACCATAGTCATCCATTGGCTTCAGTGACCATGGGTTTAGCTGTCATTTTGTCTGGGTAAGGGTTAGAGCTTTACAGGTTCTTTAAGGATCTTTCTTCTGGGTTATTTAATAAAAAGCTTTTGTTGTACCTAATGTACCTAAATTTATTCCCAGTATGTGAAAGTGTGGCTTAAAGGCCACCTTAGCAGGCTCCTTTTAGCAGTTCTAGAAGCACAAATTGGCCTTGCCCAGTTTCCTAGTTATTTTGATGGAACTGGATGTAAGGAATATCTGTAGAAAAGACACCCAATCACAGATAGCTGTGTGCCCTTTGGCATCTGCAGAGGGGAGGCAGAGAGAGACTGAGGAAAAAGTTGTCCATATACTGTCGTCCTTAGGCATTTGCTAGCTATTAGAATGACCTCTTGTGACTTGGTGCATCCACGTGCAGTGTGAAAACACTTCTAACCAAGGGTTACATATCAAATATCATATCAAAACAGCGTGGTGGTGGCTTTGCTCATCGTGGTAAAGCTGATGCCAAGGTCAGCTTCTCTGATCTTGAGAAGTTTAAAGACAAAACCAAAAATCAACAGGCTTGAAAAGCAAGACTTAGCCCTTTGGTTAACCTCCTAACCACTACTCTATGCACGCTGCACTCAAATTCAGAGGATTCCTTGGTTTTCCTGCTTTCACTTGCACTACTGTATATCATGGCAGCTATACCACTCTTAAAGCAGGAATGAACTAGACTTTACAACCTGTTTCCTGCACTCCTTAATTAACTGTAAAATCCATTATTGAGAGAGACAAAGCAAATCTCATCCCTACATCACCACTTGTGGCCCCAGGGAGCAAGTGACCGGGGCTGGAAATTGATCCTGTTCTCTACACTGCAGAACTCTGCCACAAGACCAACAGAATGGGCCATCTCCCTGCTTTTATACCAGTGCTCAGGAGAAAGGAAACAAATGAATCAGAACATTGAGTCTCAGTTTTAAAACCGATGGAAGGAAAAAGACTCCAGAAAACTTGTTTGTTGTTCTTTTTGCCCTCATACTTCTGTGACTCCCTTTTTCCTACTAGAACTGTGAAAAGCATCTCATTTCTGATTTACGTTCTCATTGTCCTTGCAGTATGTCTGACTCCTTTACAGAGATACTTGGGCACTTTTTGCAGCTGCATGTTTGGTATGAGAAAGCACCAAGGAATTGACAAAAGGGGATTCCTTTTGTCCATTTCCATGGGCCTCCTTGTCTCCTTTCCCACCATCGTCCCCATCCAAGTAGTGGAATCAGGATTTATATTTCAGTCCCTATGGAGGAGCATCCAGGATTTTGAAGGAAAATATTCTGGGTCCTACAGTCCTGGAAATCCCTAGCAAATCCAGTATTTGTGTGATCCCAAAAAGGAATACTTTCCTGACTAGTGCCTAAATTAGACAAAAGCTCCATATGAAGAGGATTTTCTTCTTGTTACGATTATGAATTGTTTATGGCAATCTGTTGTGGTTGATGTCCCTTGTACTATTTCTGCATGATGTCTCTGCCTATCTGTCTCAGCCTCAGTGCACCTCTCTGTCTTTGGAAAGATAATTGGGTTATCTGCAGGCCATGCATGGGATACATTGTAGAAAATATTTTTGAGGTTTCACCTCCATGACTAATATTTTCAGTTTAAATTTAGAGGTTATAGTATCTGTTATGAGCAGCTTGTTCAGGATTAGATCTTCTTTTTTAGAAGAAAAATTCTTTCCAAAAAGTTGAAACCCTTGTACTTAAACAACAACAAAATTACTACACTCTCTTTGAGTACTCTGTAGTTGTGTTTACAGTAGCTATCTAGAACTGCTGTGTAATGGAAATGTATATCTCTAGTAATTTAATGTGATCAGTGAAAGGTTTTGTAAATCAAAGTGGTTTATTCTCAGAGAATCACTTAAAATACTGCTGAACTGTATGGTGAAATACATTCCCTGCTATAGGGTTTTTTTCTTCATTTTTGTATTGATTTTTAGGAGCTTTAGAGTTAAACCATGCCAGAAGTGTTGCTGAGATGAATCACTATTATCCAAAGGCCACCAGCCTCTCTGCCGACTGACAGAAGGATAATTCCGCATGGATCAAATAAATACAGATGTGTAGTAATTAGTTCTATTCCCAATGAGCCCATTTCCAACACACTAAAGATGTGCACGATTATGGAGCCTCACCCCAACAGCTTTTATCAATTTAAACTGCTAAGCTACAGGATAGGTCATAACCCAGCCTGCTATTAATAATGTATTTATTGTGTGCAACATTATAAATTAGGTTCATGGAATAGAAAAGAACACCTTTTAACAAGAATAATGTTATCTTTATACAGAAGCATCACATGTGCCTAGCCACTCAGCTGAAGTACAGTCCCAAGACAATCAAAAGAATAAAAATTCTTATCCAGAACAGAAATGCCTACATTGTTGGAGGGGTTCCCCACAAAGATGATTTAGCGGTGGCTGACATGCTAAATGTGCCTATATTAGGCTCCGTGCCAGAAGTGGCTCACCTCTATAGTACCAAGTCTGGAAGTAAACGAATTTTTGCCAATGCTTGTGTGCCAACCCCTCCCGGAGAATCTGACATCTACAACAACGAACAGGTAAGCAGGATGTGGTCTGCGATGGGTCAACATGCAGGTGCCTGGTTTCACCTGACAGGATGCAAATGTTGCACAATTGCAATGACTCTTCTCAATGAAACCTTAACTGGGTTTGATTAAATCATGTATGATGTTGATTCTTTTTTGGCTCTATCTAGGTAAATGCAATTTGTTTCCTAGTCAGGAAGTAATAGGGTTGTTCTGGTATTCTTCATGGTCTTTCTTGAGAAGATTGTGTTTGGCCAGTTATTTCCAACAGTTTGTGTTGCTGCTCCATGGATGAAGTCACAGCCTCAGTGAGATTAACAGGAGTTTTACCAGTGACTAAAAATAGAACAAGGGTTTCTGGGAAAATGAAGTATTTGATGAAGGGAGAATTTCTTCCACTTAAGCAGTCAGCCTATTCAAATTGAGGTTCAATGAGCCTATCTGCAACTGAAGTTTTACTTTGTATCTAGCTTAACATTGCTAAATTCACCTATCTTGTTAGCATGACCAGTAAGAAGAGAACAAAATATTACTGAACTAAAATCACAAGGCACAAGTTTTCTGTACTGTGTTCAATTTATATCTATTTATTTTTGCGTTCAGTGCCTCAGTATTTCACCTATAAGCTGATTTTGCAGTTTGCAATGATATGTCTAAGTATGATCTGCACTGATTTGTAAAAAAATATATTTATTGTGGTGCAACATCTCACACAGGAAAATCATCAGTGTCAGGGTTTGTAGGTATTCCTGCTTCTTAGAGAGGCTTTTCACGTTGCTTTGCTTTTTATTAATCATCCTTAACACTGAAAACAATCTAAGCTATACAAATACATTGTGACTGCTATGGTAGATGAAATAAATATTTGATCAATGATCTGAAAAACAACTGTTTGATTTATTGTAAATAATTTATGTGCATCAAATACTTTTGATTCATGCTACAGTGTTATGGAAGTTCTACTTCTGTTGTTTGCTTGTATGAGATATTGGCATTTTAGGGTAAATAATCTAAGCAAGGTGATGCTATGTTAAAGCACAATTCAGTTTTCACTTAAAGATAGAACATAATTCTTTGTGATTGGTACAGTCCTTACAATATTATTGATCCATTTCATTACTGTAGGGGGGTCATCAAGAAAAACGCATTTATGCAGTTCTCAAAAGCCACAAATAATAGCATCGGGAGCACACATGTAATTGTACTTTAGGTCAACATTAAAAAAAGAAACGAAAGTCCCCAAATTTACTACACAGAAAACGTGGAAGGCTCTAGCCAATGCAACAAGATCTGATAATACTTTTACCAGGTTCAAAGGCATTTGCAGTTTTGAAGAAGCTAATTGCATCCTACACCAGCTGGACAAAAGACATTTTAAAGCCATTTAAATCTGTGTACATACACAAATAAATAATTAGCATTTTTATAAAGCCTGCCTGGTAACTCCTTCGTTCATTTATAACCGTACAACGTACTCTCCAGTAGGAAAATTTCACAGATGTTTTGGCTGGTGTTAGAATCTGGCACAATTATTTCTTAGATTTTGCAAATACTGTAGCCCATCCCACATTGTACCCTGTCACAAACATTTATTGAGCAGTAGTGATTATCCAAAGCCTAAGATTCTCATCAGACAAAAAAGCCTGGACAGGCAAATTTCTCTCTGCAGAATACAGCTTCACTGACTGCCAAAGGTGCTCAGTTGCTGTTTGGTAGCCTGTACTTGTGGACTGAAGTGCAGGATGGAGGCCCTAGGTTCTCCACCAAAAAATGTTCAAGGGTGCTTTCGCTCCTTATTCAAGATAAGGGTAACAACTCAAGCATCTTTAAGAAAAAGAAGCGGTATTTAGAAAATAAATTTCAAGTCCAAGCACTGGGGAACTGGAAGTCTAAATCGGGGAACAATTTAATATTGTCACGGTGCAAAAGATCTCTGTGTCATTGCTCCACAGATGATTAGCGTTCTCAGCCAGCTCATCATTGACAATATGGAAGTGCAGCGTTGGTTGTTTAAAGTGAACAATGAGTCTGGAGGAAATGGCACTGCCTATTGTGACGTTATTTCGCACCTGAAATGTTACCACTGGATTCAAAAGGAACGTCAGCGACACAGCCCTGAGATATGGAGTAAGAAGTGGGCACACGTAAGTGTGACTTGTTTAATTTGTTTTCATGGCCTCTTGATAGTCCACTGGGGTTCTTTGGCACAGCAAATCTTTTCTCTGAGCTTTCATCGTAAGACTTTGGTAAGGTTGATATTAGAGTCCAGACTCGCTTGTACAAAGCAATAGGTAACAGTAATTCAAATAAAACAGTTAAATATTCCAAAATAGAAATGAATGCCTGGCATCCAACTGTGGAATAAGCTGGGTGTCATAACACTTCATTCATATGCAGTAACATGCAAATTTTACACAGAGGTTTTTTTTATCTGAAGTGAGGACATGTATAAATGAAAGCATACAGGTGGCAGAGCCTTAGATCTACACAGAAACTTGGAATTATTGCAACAAAGTGTTGGACTAATTAGTTGAACACTACTAATCAGTTGGGGACTACATACAGACAGATTACTACTTAATCTGGTTTTCTAAGGGTTTTTTTTTTATGTTTTGCCTAACTAATAGCTTTTAAACCTGTGAGCTATTTTCAACTGTATACGACAGAACACTTGAGGTCTGTGAGATCATTTAAAGTCCTGCGTGTTTCATTACAGCGGGTGTTTAGGTAAGGAGAGAGATCCTATAAATACTTCACTAAGGGAAACAGTATAGCATGAACTCATGCAGTAGATTCCTAAGAATCCACGTGACTGAGAGGCTGAAAGATGATACATTTCAACTGCAGAAAAATCCATATGAAACTAGACTTCATTAGTTCTGGCATTCAGAGAACTATTTGTAGTTTAAATATTCATTGGTATTTAAATGTGTTAATTTCAATAAGCATTTGATATTTCTGTATATTGTGCCAAATTCATTCCTAATGTAATGGTTTTAAAGCCAGAAGGAATGTATCCAGAAAGAATGGTTTAATTTACATAAACTACTCATTATAGCTCTTTTGATTTTTTTAATTCAATCAAAACTGGTCTGAAATTTTTGTTTGATTGAATTATATTGTATATTAAAATTTCAAATTGTGCTGATTACAGTTCTGTTGCATTTGACAACTACAAAATAATTCCACATTATAGAATAGAGCTTATGATACAAAGCTGAAGGGCTAATTTCTCTGATCTGCTGAAGATCCCTCACTCTGTGCAACTCAAGCAGTATAAAGCAGAGCACCAGAGAGCCACCCCAGTGAAGCATTACTGGGCCACCCAGCTCTCTGGGACATAAAGCTAACAGTATATCCAGATCCTGCTCCCACCGTCTGAGTCAGTGGGGCAGGAGACAGGATTCACCAAGTCTAGTTCTTTGCTGGTATAAATTCCCTATATAAGTGGTGTTACCTAGAGTTAGGACTAGCGTTCCTGTGCCTTTTCCATTCTTTCATGGCTAAGTGACTCTTTATAAAGGACATCACAGTAACTGGCTTTTTTTGGTTTACCATTTATACTGCATTTATGTTGAGATTTGATGCAACCAGGAATCAACCCGTTAGAAGCCCTTAAACACAAACATGTGTTGGCGGTTGGAAAATACATACAAAACATCATGTATTTGATCTGATTTCCTACAGTCAGCAGGAAGCTTCCATAAACCCAGACTGGTATTAGCGGGCTTTGGCAAAATGTGAAACTTGCCACCATTTTGAATGTCTTGTTTGAATATGTGTGTTCAACTTTTTCTGCCTTCTGAGTTTAGCCCTCTTTTGTAGAACAGGAGACCTTTTTTATATAATGAATTGCAGCCTCCGATGAGTATTGCCATTGAGAGCAGAGGATTAAAATCATCCTTTGTTAAGGAATACCATTGTAATGATACACATTTAAACATCAAAGCATTAGTTTATGAGCACAGGCATGCTTTAATGTCCTATTACAGTATGTAGACCTGTTTCTTTTGATAATGAAGACATTGTGTCATCGGCATAGGCTGCCACATACAAAACGTATGCTGGCAGGTTATTAAAAAATTCAGCTTCTTGATGAAAGACTATCCTGCAGGCTAAGAGTACAGTGAAAAGACTCCCCATTCTGGTAGAATTATTAGAAATGAGAATATGACTGTAAGCACTAAATTATGGTAATACTTACAAATAGCATCATTTGCATAGTAGTTTGCGACACGATACCCAGATTTTCCTCGTTGGTATGTAGTAGGCAACAGATTAAAAATAATGTAGTTTGTGAGTTTGAACTGTGTAAAAAAATCTATTCCATCTAAAAATGAGACCGATTTTAGATTCTTCATTTCAAATACAACGTTGGGCAAACAAAAGTGCAGGACAGGATTATCGATATATTTTACCTTGTTAACTTAAATGCAACATCTGAGTTACCTGAAAAAATATTTTGCAGCTGCATAAAGGGTTGAATTCACAGACAATGCTGAGTATGCTCTGTAAGGCCCTCATCCTACTGTGCGCTGCTGAAGTCTGTCAGTGTATAAAAAAAATTCATCGTGAGGCCCAGATTCCAACAATATTCAGTGTCAAGATAAGTGCTGCCGCCACAAGTGGACGTTTGGCAATCGTGAGGCCATTTGTGGAGGCATTCTCCAGTGTGAAAAGGAATATTGGGATCTGGCCCCCATTTTCTGTACCAATTCAAGCTTCAGTTAGTCCATGCGTAGCAGGAAGACTGGTTCTGTTACTGTTAGAGTAAGTGAAAAACTGTTTGGAGTATCTAGAGAAAGATATCCATAATCTTTGTTAATCTATGGTTTTCCAAAGTGTGCTAAGAAGCTGGGCATCTCACTCTTGTTGGAAGTCAGCAATTCAGTTTTTCAGGTTTTGGAAAATCTCACCTATACTTATATGAAGCCTTGCTGAGTGACTTTATAAATTCATGGAAGAGAAAATAATTAACTATCATCACCGACAGAGTCTCTGGCTTAAGAGGGATTCAGAGCTGCAAATTGTTGGAGGCTGGGAGAGTATCTGGGGAATGGAAGTGTTTGCTCTGTTTTCATACGTGCCTGGGCATCCACTTGTGACCACTGTCAGAGACAAGATTCGGGGCTAAGCAGACCTTACACAGCCATGCTTTCGTGACCCTGAAGACATTCAGATGCCCACTCACAATTAAGCTGAAGGTTGGTGGAAAAGTGGTCTACAAAGTGTATTTGGTGCCTTTTGTTTGTTTTTGAACAGGCACCAGGCTGTCAAAGTCTGTGATGCCTCCTGGCCTTTGACTCTGAATCTTGAGACTCAGACGGCCACCTTAAACTCTCAGAACACTTGCAGCCCTCTTCCCTCTTAGAGGAAAGAGAACATCACCTTCCTGCTAGTGCTGCCATTTTTCTTCTTTTAACAGTTTCCCCTTTTATGTAAAATACAGCACTATGCAGAGTTCCCATCCTCTTGTGTAACTGTAGAATGCTAAACAGTATCTAAATCACTAGATTAAATTACTAGTGAAATTAATTTTAAAATTATCTTTTATTACACTGCAACTCTTAATTAACCACCAGGACCAGCCACACGATATGAGTTTACCTAGCAGCAATCCTAAAGATAACGAAGATCAAGCTGACGACAAAAAAAGGGATCAGTGTGGGGGGTAAAGAAGAGAAGAGCTGAAAATACAATAGAACAAGGCACAGGAAAAAAGCATCAATGTTCTCTCAATAAGCCATTATAATTGGCCATAGCTACACAACGATTTCAAAACTCTCCATTAAATATCTGTTGTAGAAGAAGAAAGCTATTTAATGCATTTGGGCAGCCTACTGTTTTAAGTGTTAGAGTGTTTGAATCTTACTGCCTCCAGTTGTGTCACAGTGTTTTGTCACAGTTTCTTTTCCTTATAGACTGCATCTTGGTTAATTCACTAAAATGTGTACAAGGAAATTAAAATCTTTTCAAAAGGTGACAAATCCAACTTTCACTCTGAGTTGCATAAAGCAATATTCAGAACCTGGCTGCAAGATTTTGTATTGATTGCTATTGGAAAATTACAGTTTGAAAGGCCGAGATAAAATTATGTGAAAGGCTGGATGTTCCTTTAAAATAAAAATTTTCTGGTCAACTTTCAAAAGTCCTGTAATAAATAATAGATAAATTTTGTGATTATCTGAAAATCGGGAATAGTGGTGAGCAGATTGTTTACTGGTTAAATGAGTCACATTCACTGCAAAAAAGCTGAAGCTTACATACCACATCTCATTTCTTTACTGAAGTAAGGAATTCAGAGTAAAGAGTGTATGTTTGTCAAAAGAAACCCAACTGTAATACTGCCAAAGATGTAATTTTAGCAACATGGCATTGCAGGTGCACTATTTCTGACAGTCTTTGAACACAGCAAAGCTGCCTATCCTTGTTTTTTTCCTTTCTGCCACCCATTCCCATTTTCACCACTCTGCTTGCCTCTTGTGCCGCCACCGGCCTTGTTCTAGGGCAGTGCTGCAAATAGTGCTGCAACTGGGATAAACCGCAAGCGATCAAACTGGCCTTGGTGTAACACCTGAAGTCTGCCCAGGGGGTTCTTAAGCGAGTAGCCTTTGCTCCGCTGTTGGTGCACACACACGGTTGCAGGTGTGGTATTTTTTTCAGCCTGAAGAGGGCCAGAAACTCTTGACAGATACACAGAAGATGCGTTTACAGCATTTTGACAGGCTTGTAAAATTTCTTCTAACTGATATGATGTTTAATAGGAAAAAGAGAAAGAACCCAAAGGTTTCGGACAGGAATTGATTACCTATAAAGCAATACAGCTGCAGGTTGTTTCCTAGCACAGGCAGTGATCTCGCAGCAATATATCCTAAATAGCTTAAATATTCACCATGTCCGCAAACAGTCCAGTGTGCTCTTTCTCAGATTATTAATATACCTGTGTGCCTGCCATGGTGACGTTTCAGGTGATTCTCAAACCTTAAGTAAAATAAAGCGTGATAATTGTATCCCTCGGTTAGATTAAAGCCATGATCTCCATTCGTGAGACTTGCAATAATCAGATATGCAAGCTGTTGGTTTGTATGTCCTATTGATTTAATATGCTTCTAATCAGTACATAAAGCTATAGGCCTGCAGTGTTAATTTTTCATACGCTTACAAAGTACCCTTTGATTTTCTGTCACGCGTTAATTACAGCGTTTTGCCATTAAATAGGAAGCTTTGTGTAAACTAATTACTAGGTAATCATTGTCTACCGAAAGCGTGCTGTTTGTACCTTTTATTTTATTCTAAAAATGCACAGATCTCGCAGTCTGGAACCACTATACCTTCCAGCCATTAGCTCTCACTAATTCATAGCATTATTGTGTTAAGATTGTAGGAGTTGTAATTGTTGTGGTATCAGTGCTGTTAATTACCGGAGTAAACAGTTGAAATGGTGCCAAGGTCTATTGTACAAGGCAGAGGAAAGGAGGTTTAAATGTTACTTCCACCATCTGGGGACTGGAGTAGAGGCAAATGCTAGAAAACAGCAGTGAGGCAATATCAGAACTTCAGCTCCAGGGTTTTAGGCCATATGGATCCAGAATATTTTGAATCAATTGAATTTAAGTGCCAGTTTGTTGCAATAACAGTGTGGAAGGAGAGGATAAAGCAAGAGCACTAAAGAAATTTGAAATCCGTTAATGTTATCGCATCCAATAAAATGCCTGCTTGGATTATTTTAAAAATGTTTATTTTGCTAAAATCCAAAAAGTAACACATAGGCAACTCTAAGAATAAAAGAAGTTTAACAGTGTGTTGTTTGTGAAACACAATGCAGGTTTTGTCTGACAATTCCTTTAGCGTAACAGCTCTGCAATTTAGATAAAATTTCTGGGAAGTGACTGTGGATTATCTATATGACATCTCTTTTCTTTTTGAAATCACATTTTTGGAACTCATTAGAACCCTTTCTTTAGCGATACAAGCCAGAAAGGAGGGCAAGTGAACAGAAATGAACAAAATCTGTGGAGACTGAAAGAGAGAAAAGTAAAATATTATTAATCTGAGGGCATCTGAATTGTTTGTGCATTTGCAGAGATCTCATTAAAGTACAGAAAAAGAGGCTTTCAAATATTGCTTATCTCGTCTTTTTATGAGGATTAACACTCCGATGTCCTGAACTTACAAATGCTACATTTGAAAGAAATATATGATTAAAAAAAAAAAAAAGATTTTTTTAAGATTATGATGGTTGTTTTCTTCACTGTGAAGGTAGATGTGGGGAACCTTGAAAAACAAAGGCTGCAACCTCGCAAAAAACATACTTTATGCATAAAATAGCAATGCACATCGGTTGTTTTTTTTAATTAAAAAAGCAAACTATTTAATAAAATTGTCCTAACCTCAGATTAACATGCTGTGTATAAATATGGAGAATTATTTGACAGGTTCATAGAGCTTTCAAGATCCTCTTTCGGTTTGCTTTTTGGAGCACAGGCTGTTCTGATTTTATATTTGATTTCCCCGCATATATTGTTTTCAGAGATGACATCTATGAAAAGGGATCTTGCAGCATATTGCTGCTGCCGGTTTAGGAGCGTTCAGAGGAAATAGAAAGAATCTCTCTTTCTGAACAATCCTGGTTTATTTATTTTTTATTGGTCTGTTAGCAGATGTTGAAGTAGTTCAGGGCACAATGTAAACATGTGCTTTTCAATGGAGGCACGGTAAATAGCAGAGTATACAATGAGCCAACCAATTGGGAGGGGGGGTTTGGACTAGGCCAGTGGGGTTTTTTTGCTTTTTTTTTTGGTGCGTGTGTGTGTGTAGTTGAATTTAGAATTAAAAGAAGTGCTTGATCTTTATATATTGAAATCCTCAGCGTGCAGAGTGACAGCATGAGCCAGAAGAGAAAACCATGGCCCCATGTGGTGTGAAAAAAGGAACAGCAGTTTAAGTGCTGGAAAGTTGAAAGAGAACTAACCTTCTTGTTCTTGTAGTCAAGGAAAGTGGCTGTTTTGTGCTTTTGTATTGAAACATAGCATATGTGCCTCAGTTTGACAAAAAGCCTCTTGAGTCAAAGCAACCCTAGTCCTGCGTGCTGATCCACAGCGAAGGCCATGATAATGAGGGACGGGCTCTCAGGAAGCAGTGAGTAGATAATACTACATAAGTGGAGAATTCTGTGCACTGTTTTCACCATTCTACTTAATGCAAGTTGCAGCCACGGTGAATCGCTTGCCATACAGCTGAAATGGGCCATTAGCTATCAGGGAAAATTGTCTTTGCTACTTTCAGCAGATGGAGCAAATATTTTACAAAGCAATTTTACATACAAAAAACATTTGTGTTACTTGGTAATGATGACTGTTTTACATGATGTTGCCTTCTATCAGAACATAGTTTTCCAGCTCATGGAAGGCAAAATTGGCACTTTTTAATTTCAAAATTTGCAGTTAACAATTAAATGCCTGGGCTTTAAATCAGGTTGCAAACTTTAAGTAGATAGGGTATTCAGTGTATCACTTCCAAATACATTTCCATTTTTATGAACCTCTCAGATTGTTTTGTTCAGTGTGGTAGATCGTGGTTCTGGCCAGCACGTACCTGTCTGAATTAGAAAAAATGTCAGAGCAGTTTAATTTGCAAAATAGGTAATAATGGAATAATTTGGACAGTCAGACTGCGGTCACTGGCCTCTTCCAATATAACCATATTTGCTGGTGTCACTAAGAACATGAGAATAAGCTGGGCTGGACCAATTCACATCAAGGCAGCTGGAAAAAGTTATCATAGCTGCACTGATTGCAGTATAAAGGATATACTGTATAAATGGTATGAATTGTCATAGTGCCATCGAAGTGGCATAAATTGCCATAGCTTCATTGACTTCAGCAGAGATGTGGCACTTTGTATTGCTGAGGATCTGTCTGCTGATTTTATTCTTCTCTGGCCCACTCAGCTTTACTTATTTGGAGTTACTTTCTTCACTCTGTTTGCTTGCAAGGTGTAAATAATTTCCTTTCAATCTGATTTTTAGCTAAAAAGCCCATGGTCTTTCTCATGGATTCTGCTCTGCAGCCTCTTTCTTTCCCCAGGTCGGTCTTCCTATTTCTAAGTCTGTTTCTTCTTTCTATTTTTTACTTACCTTCTCAACAGGCTTTTCTTTGCTGCCTGATGTGTCTTGAGTAGATTTCCTACCCATGCCTTCAACATATGCCACATCTGGTCCTAATCTTTTGTTGCAACTGACATTCTAAGAAAGCCTTTCAAAATCAAGCTTGAAGAAGGGTAAGAAATCATACTTAGGGGGGGAAAGGTGTACGGGGTTTTTTTCATACTTATTCATTGTTGTAAAAAGGTGCAAGAGATTTAAAAGATTTCTACATGATGTAAACAGTATTTGGGCTGCTCCTTTTTCACTGGTGCTAAGAAACATCAGCTGAAGGTGTTGAACAAATGCTCCCTGTTTCTATTGAGCCTATGATTCTGAATTGGTTTGGGCCACATCAAGAAATAAAACATTGGTAAGCTCTGCTGGAGATACCGTCCAATTTAAATGAAATTAGCCTACCAAGCACTGATCCTTATAAAAGGTTTGACTTCGTGAGTGAGTATTGGATGCGGGCTTGAATTTGCCTACTAAAACTCCCTATAATCAGGATTATTGCCTTTTTAGAGCTTACAGTTGCAAAAAACTTCCAACTAGAATTCCAGGTGCTGCTCCTTAAAAAGCGGTTGCCTGACTCCCTTCTGTGAACACCTTGATTATCTAGGCATTACCGGTTAAAAGCACTGTTACGTTGGATTTGATTTCATGAGAACATTTTTCAGATTTTCTTGAATTAGTTACTTTTTTAAAAGCCACGGTCTTGTTTCCGTAAGGCGCTTGGGTTTGATACATGCATCCTTCGCAGTTGGCAAATACTGAGGGTGCTTTGAACTGGAAGATGCTCCTGAGCTGGGCACTGTGCGTCCGCTTGCCCTGACGGGCGCTCGGAGTTCATCCTATGCTCAAGTCCCCTTCAAATGCTATTTGACCTGATGTAAACAAGCAACACTTGGTCTGCCAAGGCAGATCCGCAACAGTCTTGCCTGTCTAATGCTCATCATAAGGACGGAGAGCAGTAGCATTGTGATGTTACTATATGTATAGATTGAGGTGACTAGAGTCTCTGTGCCTTACCAGCTGCCTCCACTTTCCTGGCTCACAAGTGCCCTTCAGTATGCTTCAGAGTTTGGGAGTTCTGCTTGATTTTGCACCCAGTTTAGGAGCTTTCTTTCCCAGACACCTGTGATCCTCAAAACCAGCTCTCTCTAAAAGGAGATACAACTGTCCCCAGCCCTATTCTGTGGAGCTGATGTGGCTGCCCTCATGTCCTTCTGAACTGTTGCAATGGAAAATTGTATCCCCTTTCACGTGCTCATAATTTTAATTTTTACTAACACAAGCTTGGTCACAGCATTCCCAAATGTTTCTACAGATCAGCAGGGATTACTGTTTCCCCCCCCATAACTTATCAAAAGCTTTCAGGCAGCCATGGCATGTCTCTTCTTTTGTTTGTTTTTTATATTTCTGTTTAAACTGCACAATACCTGAAGTCAATGTAACTCAGGCATGAGGCAGAGTGACAGAGGTATCGCGGAATGCACTGACAGGTGCAAACTGATTTGTAGGTCAGCATCTCCATGACATCCATCATTGCTTGCATCCTCTCTCCAAAGCTGCCTTTATTTTCACTGTGCAGCAAACCACCTCATCTTGTGACTTCTTGGCTTAGCAATATTTCAAAGTAAATACAAATTGAGACAAGGCCAACTGATATTTGCTCACTGCTCTGTTGTTTTAGTCAGCTGAGCTGCCCAAAACCTGAATTCCTCTGTACAGTTTGTAAGGAAACGAGCAGTGTAAGACCTGAATCTGGGTTAATTCTGAACTTGGATCTCATATTTTATGTGGCCCTTTGTTTCTGCCGTAAGGTTAAGGTCGTGCTGCTTAGTATATTGATAAACTGACTAAACCCATTTTTTAATGTTTTTTTCCGAGATATTTAAAGTCAATAACATACTCTTCTCCTTGGTATATGATAGGGGCACACATAGCCCTATGGGATCAGCATCATTACCTAAGCACCTCAATATTTTTAAGACTTTTTTTTTTCCTCAATTCCAGGTGAGATAGGGACAGCAATTGTCCCCCTTTCATGGCTGGACAGCTGAGGCACAGACAGAAAGTGACTTTCCTGAGGCCTCAGGCAGAGGTCTCAGTCTCAGGTATTCAGGAACAAGATATATCTAGGTCTCCTATACGCAAAGTTGATACCCATCCTCTTCTTCCTCCTTATTCTGTTAGATACATCACAGTAAACTGATTTTGAATTTATATTTTGGTTAAGCCACATCATGTGCTTCATGAGAAAGCCCATCTCTTCAAAGTCACTGGTGTGGAAAAATAGATATTTATTTTTTCCCCTATTCTTAGATGTTAGCCATAAGGTTTTATCATGTTCCTTCAGAGCTCAAGATAATATGATTGTGGCTTAGGACATTGCCAGGATCAGAGGATGGTTGGTCATCTTCTGAAACACAGGATGCTGAAGAGAGAGGATGTAAAACAGAAGCAAAGAGACCCAGGGGAAGCAGGCGAATGCTTATGAAGCAGCAAGAAAAGGAGCCTGAAGCAATAGAGTCAGGGTCCTTGCACTTTATATGCTTGTATACTTCTGGGACATTTTTGAACAGTAAAAGCAATGCAGTTAGTTTCTGTATTTAATGGGGTTGTTTTGTGTGTGTGATAATATAGTAAAGAATTTGAAACTAGGAAAAAGCTAGCTGATCTCCTATAGTATGACTAATCAAGTTTGACCAAAGATAGAGGCACAAATACACTTGTGAATTTATGTTACTTACTGGAGAGTGTAAAGGATATTTCCTGCTTTAGAAATGCTTTTGGCTGATAATTCTTCCTTTTTTTTTTTTCTTTCTTAAACTAAAGGGTGTTTGTGTTGATATAACAGCTTAAACATAGAATCAGTAAAACTACTTCTGGCATATGTGACTATTTCAATACACTCAGTTTCAAAATATAAACAATGTAGAAGTTATTGACTGCTGATATTGATCCCTAAGCAGTTACCAAGTGCTTAGCATTTTCAGTTGCCAGATCAAATTATTGATATAAATTATAATGCAATAGGTGCTATGCTGAAAGGGGGGGATTGTCTTTCAGAGAAGGACAGTTTTCAATAGGAGGGAAGAGTAGTAAGCAGAAAAATTAAAAAAGGCTTCCTGACTGTGGGTAAACAGTAACCACATTTTTTTTTTTTTTTTTTGCCTGTTGGAGGCCTGGTTTTTAATCACCCCACAAGCAGTTTTCATTTCTGTAGTAAAATTGCTTGTGGTTCTATTTAATTTGTTTCTGCAGGAGCCAGCTTTGGTGAAGATCTCCGAGGAGCTGCCGGGCCTTTTAGCACAGCACGTACAGCCAGTCAATGAGAAACGATTCCCTACATGGGAAAAATTCCTCCAAACATTTCTTAGTCAAGGTAAATAAGACTGCAAAGTCGCTGTTAAGTGTTATAAGGAGTAATTATACCATATTGTATGCCATATTCTTGTTAATCTTGGGCCCATTTCAATATTTATTTCCTTTTATTTCTCCATTGTGCTTCAAATGTTCATTTACGAATGAATTACAGGCAACTATTCTATCATTCATATGTCCTATCCAAGCTTTTAACCTATATTAATCCTGGATTACCTTTCTGACATGATTTGGAATCGATAAGCACCAACTCCTTAACCCTGGGTTACTGGACTCAAGGGTTAGGGTTAGGGTTAACCTTGCGTTTGGCAAAGGGCTGTCAGGAATGCTAATGTCTGAGTGTGCGCGTAGGTGAGTGGGAGCGTGTTTCATCTTAGGTGCTGGTGAGCAGAGAGCTGCGGGACTAGCTTTTCCTTCCCATAGGACCAGGAAGGGTGCTATATGTAAACTCTGGATGCTACATACATACATTGCACCAAGTCAAATGTGCTCACAACCTTTAACAGATTGGCAAAGAGTGGAATTTTTGCCTCCCCAGTTTTTGCCTTTCAGGCAGGTGGTGTTGCCACTGCGGATCAGTAATGCAGTGCCATATTGTCCCTTACAGTACCTTGGCACAGACGCCTGGTCAGACCATTGCTGTGCTCTTTCTTGCCCTCCAACCAAAGGAATATGAATGAGCTCTAATCTGATAGCTGGATCGTTCTGTTCATGTAGCACTGAGTCCTCAGCAGGGCTTCCTGCATTAAACCTATTCATGGCACCTTTGGAGCAAAGTTGGCCAGTACCTAACTGGCCTAGAGCTCAGAACTGAGACTATGTCTGTCCCTAAGAGGCAGCGCAGATAATCACCTTGTCTAATCACTGCAAATCAATGTTAGCTTTGCACAGACATGTTAACATCCTATATTGGTCTGCCAAATTTTGGATGGGAAAGGAGTTTGTGGTTGGGTAGTAAATTTCTGTGGTTACTCTGCCCTGCCATCATTTTGTATTCTATATAATGGATATCTACATTCCATATACTACTTTAGCTGTGGAAGAGACAAGATTGATTCAAAGCTTTGGATGTATTTTTCTGACAAATAATGCCAGTTAACACATTTAGTACCAATTTTTATTACATAGTAGTTTATCCTGAGTTATAGCATTATATGCAGTAAAAAGGCAAATCCAAAATGCCAAGTGGTTTTCTTTGTGATTTTCCTGGGCAAGACCATGCTAGAAGTTGTCATTTACAAGCCTTCCCATCTACATACCAAGTTCCTCATGTGGATGAATACCAAAGGGCAGGCTATTTGTCAAAGACCATCATATGAATGGAAATTTCCAAGGCTCGTCCACAGCAGGAGATACCACTCCCTCTGTGGTCCCAACATTCATTTTAGTGCTGTTCTGGGCCTGGGGATTAGGTGGGCTGTAGGTCAGGCCAGGATTCATTCATCCTACCCAAGAGCATACTTCTCCAGTCAGGTGAGTGATATATCTAGTTTGGAACTGCTTGCAAAACATCTGCAGCTGAAAAGCCACTGGTTGAACTGTGCAGGGCTATAGTAGATGAGATATCTTCTTTCTCTTCTAAGAGATTAATGGGTTCTAGCTATGCTGCTCATATTACATTTATTTACTTGCTGTATCTCCATAGCAGTCCTCCCTGCAATGTCTGAGCACAATAGGAGCTGGATGGTTTCGTTCTGTGCACTCTGAGGAGCATCACATGTGAATTTGATTACTAGCTTAACAGCTAATTCATTTCTTACTAGGTGGTGTGATAGAAGCTTTCCCGCTCTCAGGAAATGTCACAAACCTTACGGTGGATATGCTGATAGAGCCAACAGGCAAGATTAAAATAGTGTCATCTGGAGACCAGCTCCATGCTGACGGTCCTTTGCGATCATCTGGCACTACCATTCCACAATGTTCTGTTGATCCAGCAGTTCTTAATTCACTCTGCTTTAAAATTGGAGAAACCTGTAAATCTAAAGGAGTGCTCGGTTACTTCTCAGTTGATTTTGTGACTTTCACCCATCCACAAACGATGGAGCAGCAGGTGAGTGGGGCAGATATATTACCTCATGCTGTCCCCCTGAGATCACAGAATGTCTGCTTTCCTACTTGATTCCAACAGATACCAGCAGAAAGCTTTGCCCTTTTGAACAAACTTCATTTCTAAGCCGTGAGGCACGCAGATGGAGGTAAAGCACATGGTTATTCTAACAGCAGCATAAAATTTAGACCTGATCGGCCAGGTGGACCTAAGGAACCTTTCTCATCAGCCTGAAGAGTAACAAACCAACAAAGCCTGCCACGGCTACTTTCAAAGCTGAGTGATAAGAAAACAATATTTTAATTCTTTCTAATCCTTTCCCCCCCCTAAAATAAGTGCATTCTGAATTAAGCTAGTAATTACAGGTGATGGTCTTACAGCTGTTTAGATGATTTTAGTTTTGATGTTCTGCATCTCTTGTATTTGCTTTGTAAAAATAATTACAGGGGTTATTGTACTATTTTGAGTAAACCAGTGTCTGTAAGAATGCACATCTGAGGTTTGAGGGTGGATCTAAAGAAGAGGGAATATTGACAATTTCTACTAGCAAATAGGATGGTAGTGAAGAACAATTTGGTTTACATCATAATGGCTAATTTAAGTAGAGAGGTGTAATGGAAAGCAGTCCAGTTGTCACAACTCAAGAAGTTACAGCCCTGGGTCAGGAATTAGTGTCTCTGAGCTGGTCCAGAACATCTGACTCTGGGATATCTGTTCACCGTGAAGGGAAAGGAAGGCATGCTCATTCAAGCCACTTTTGCTCTCCATTTGACTTTAAGAATGTCTGAGCAAAGAATTTACTGCAAGACAGACAAATGTGATCTCGCACCAGATACCAAATTATCCCCCAATATCAAAATGGAGACAGAGGTCAGTGTCTGGCATGTGACAGTGCATATGATTAAAGATGTCATTGCAGGGATTGAAATGAGCCTTCGTTGCTTCCCAGGTGTAGGGGCCTGGGGGCAATGAATGCAGCAAATCCATGTCATCTCACCTGAGGGGCAGTAACTCCTTAAAATGTGCTCATGCGATAGTTTAAGCTGTTTATCTCTAGCAATGTTCCTGTGGAATTCCCTCTGTAGATCCTTGTCCTAGTGAGTCTTCTGCTTGGGCTGCACAGGCTCCTGAGTGTTTCTGTCAGAGCCCTTTTGGTCTGTCAAGGCTCTGAGCCTTCCTGCATGTGCAGTATCAAGGGCAGTGCACGAGAGCAGAGCAGTGCAACACGCCGTTCCAGCTCTCACTCTACAGCCTGAGGTTATGTGCTGCTTTCTGCTGCAGTGCAAATGTGTCCACAATTAGCAGTTTGTTTGCTTTCAAGTATTTTGAATTTTTTAACAGAAGATCAGCAGATCCAGGTACTGTGATGCATTATGAAACTCAGTTCTACAGTACCGTCTGACAGTATATCATACTTCCTCCGGTCCTGAAAACCTGATACGGTGGGCATGTTTAATGGCAGGCGTAGGTTGTGTTAATGTGGGAAGAGATGGGTGGCCCTTTAGGGGAGCCTAGACTGAGGAATACAGCTTTTTGAAGAATGATATTCCAAGGTTAACACCTTGAATGATGTCGAAAGGAAAATGTTGCTAGGAAGCCAGTGCAGTTTTGGGGTGCTGGAGCACTGCTGACTTACGTCAGGCATAACTGAGTGGAATGGAAGGGACTAAAATGCTTTCTTGTGGAATCCTGCCCAGGAGAGTCTTTTGTGTAGGTGAGTAATGGTGTCTTTTTAAAAGGTAAACCCAGAACCACTCAAGTGACCCTAGTCCTCCCTGCCAGAGTTTACAAGCCTATCAGCAAAACCTCATAGCTGTATCAGAACTTTTGCCAACATAAAAAGTAATATATTAAATGAAGCCAGCAGAAGGGTATTGACTCCAGAACCTACTGCTGCCTACACTGGATGGCCGGGAAACAGAGGAGAGGTGGCCACTGTCCCTTGTCATGCATAACTAAACTTTTAGATCTTATAAGTGATGGAGGATATTGTCCCAAGACACACAGCTTTCAGTGCCAAGGAACAAATAGGTAAGAGAATGGATTTAAAGCAGAAATTTAATCCCCTGCATGAATGTTGATGATCAGCCTTGATCATAGTTTGTAATAAAATATTAATCTCGTGTGCTTCTATGCTAATCTGGTAGTTGTTTTATTCATAACGTCTGATTTCTTTGTCACAGCTCAATCTATTAAATTCTTTCACCAGTCAGACACTATGAAAACAAAATGAAGGGCATTACTGAATACTGTCTTCTATTAAAAAAAAAACCACTTTCATGAGCTTGAAAACAGCGAAGCCACGCTTCCCATAGATTTGTGCCTTGAAATTACGCTCCCATGTGTTCTCCAGCTGAACTTACCCTGCAGCCTTTCCCACTGTAAGGTCGCTAGTAAGGTCTCTTTCCTCTGTCCACCTGCTTAATTTAGCAATCTTGTGGGAGTTTAATATATTTGACAATTTTACCTTCTTCCTAATTTGGGTGATATTGGCCACTTTGATTGAATTTTATGACCAATGTATAAACCTAGAGCATAAAGCCAGACTAAAATAAAATTAAATAAAATCTAGGTGAGAAACTGAGCTTTCAGTGTTCTAGTAGTGGCCTTGTGTTTAAAGACTAAAGAAAATAAGGTAATTTTTAAAGAACCTTATATCCTTATTGTTAGTGAGGAATAGTGTTGTTGAGTTTACTAGGTACAACTATCCTAATTCAAGATTAGCATATGGATACAGATGTGAATTCAAGATCTCAGCATCAAGTCTCAATTATTTCTTATTTCCAGTGCAACTTCTTGTTATTTGCTCTCTTGACATTGTTTTCTTCTACGGTGTTCAGTTAGGACCCTCACTGTCTAAGAAGTATTTAACTGTAAAAGAGAACATACCTGTATTTAATGAGATAGGCTATGTAGTATAGGTGGACTTTCAGAAGATGGTGCGGCTGTACGCACTCACATCCACTTGGGTGTCTCTCCTAGGCATCTGAAAACCACAGCTTGTATGGTGTGAGAAAAGGCTTTAAACACAGGGCTTGTATTTAAAACCAAAGCGTTAGCATATGGTATCTATTGGCAAAAGCTGGCTCTTTGGCAGTGCTATGGTAATTATATTCCATTTGAAGCTCAGAGAAGGCTCACAATCCGGCTTTTGGTAACTGATACCACTGTAGGGTGACTGCGGTAAACCAGGGAATCGCAGCAATGTTAGCTCTGAAATACAGATCACAATTGACTCCCAAAATGTATTTACACAGGCATTGTAATCAGAACTGCGGATAAGCCATACTGGACAACTTCCATGTAAAGTTGCTTTAAAAAGATTAAGGGATGACATTCTCACCCACTGAAGTCAATGGGAGTTTTGCCAATTGCTTCGCTCAAGCCAGGAGTTCACCGAAACACAGAAACGCTTCCTAGATTATTAAGGTTGTGACCTTTCCTGGCATGAATGAGGACGTATTAAATCAGTCTGTGTTTCTTGTGGCCTCTTATTATTCCTGTCTGTCCTGTCTTGGTTTTCCTCCCTTGTTTCCAATTGATTCTACCTTAATATTTCCTATGTTTGTCAGCATGTACCACAACTTTAACATTATTTAAGTGCAGGTTTTTAAATTTAACTAGATGTAGAGGCAATTAATGATGCCATCTGTCTTGTGAGAGAGAGATTACACAAAAGATTGTGTTCCTGAAAGCACTATTTTTTTGCCAAACAAGAAATACTATTAGAGACTCAGAACATTTGCTCACTAATTCTAGAAGTGCCCGCTTTAATGCAGGAGCTGAAAGGCTCAGATACATTTCATGGAAGCAAAGTATATATCAAAGTTGTATTTTATAGAAAATACCAACCAATACATGATATTTTCAGTAAAACTGAAAATTAAAGATATCATTGAACATCTGTTGCCAATACAGTCTGAATATTTAAACACTTAAAAATCCCTGAAATGTTCATAAAGTTACATGCTACATAAATACAAGTCTTAAGAAATGTGAAGGGCCAAATAAGTGAAAACATATTTCTGCTTTTGTGGACTGAGCAGCTAGATGCTGCAATCCATGTCTTCTGTTCGTCTTCAGACGAACTTCCCCTGTGTACTCGTGCCAAGGGGACTTCAGAGGAGAGGAAAGAAATGCACGTATTTTCAGTTTCAGGCTCTTCATCTGAAGGCCTTTAAAAACTGTGTCATAAGCATAAAATTAACTTTGATAAGAAAAAGGGAGAATTACTTATCTTCTAAAAGATTGCTCCTGTTAGCGAGTATTGCCCTTCAACGTGCTTTTGTCATATTACTGTGTTCCTTTGGAGGACTGGTAGCAAACAGACTCTGCATGATGGATAAGGAATGATGGAATGATGCATGTCTGTCAAACACACCAGTCAATGGGAAGCCAAAGTGAATGTAGAAATGAGACAGTACTCTCTGTTTGTGTCACTGTAGGGCTTTGTGCCTGTCACAGAGACACTGACATCCCCACTCCCTTGCAGTTCATGCGGTCTACACTGACCAAAAGGTGATAACGGGGATGCTGTCCTCAGGCCCAGGGGAGCTGGGTGATGCTGTAGCATTTCAGATGTAAGATACGCTGCCTCATATTTCCACTGGGCTTTCCACATGCTTCTATTTGGTACTCAAGTGTCTCCCAGCTTCATTTTCCTCATCCTCACAAGGGAGCTTTTCAATCTGTCACTGGATGTGCAGTCCTAGCTGGCCTGTTAGCCACTGTTTCTACATACAGCAAGGGATTCACAGACTTCTACAGATTATCTCATCCTCCGTCAACATATAGGTCCTCCTTAAATTACGATAGAACTGGAGAAGGTTGCAGTTTGCAACCAACAGCATTGAGGGTAGTGCCTGTAGGAGCTCTTAACTCCTGTCTGATAGCCCTCACACCTCTCTGTCCTGCAGTCTGCTGCACAGACTTCATTTCTTGTGTTTCATTGTTGGTTTTATCTGAGATCGGATTCGCAGTGTTGAGTGTCAGCTGAGGAAGGTGGCGAGGCAGAGCCTACCGCTGACTATGCCGTGCTCTGCGCTGCCCACCCTGCAGCACAGCGTGGGGCTGGGCATGGCAGAGGCACCCACGGGATTATGCATTGGCTGCCACAAGCTGCCCGGCCACGAGCACCCTGGCAGGGATCTGAGGGGCAGAGAAAGCTGGGGACTTGACACAATTCTCTGCTTGCCTCGGGAATCTGTTTCTGTCTTGATTATAAGCATCTGTGATTTGTTCCCGAGGGAAAGGGAGATGGGAGTCATGCTGTTTTCAATGTCTTGGGGGGGAAAAAAGTGGAGGAGAAGAATTAGGTGCGTGACTTGGACTGAATCGCTTCTGATTCCCACTCTGTTTTTCAGGACTGATCTTTAAGAGCAAGGCCCTGACCCTTCGAAGTGAGGTCTTGCACGGTATTGACTGAATGCTGCTTAGGTCCCAACTTGCCGAGGAGCCGCACCTAAATAAGTCCATTTAATTGAGTGGGACTGCCTGAATGCATAAACTTACTAACTACCCAGAGATCTGTGGACAGATAATTGGGAGCAGCAGTGTTGTAAGTCACCTTTCTCATCCGCCTGATAGCTTACACAGCCCCACACCTTTTGCAGCAGTAGTGAGAGAACACTGGATTAAACTGTTCAGTTGGGCACAGAGGAAAAGATGAGGTGGAACATACTGAAAGGAGAATTACAGAGCTGGGAAGGTTTAGGGGGGTATTCTCCCTCCGTTCTAGTCCAGTGGCTTAAAAAGACCCTGAGGAGGATGGCTTCAGGGCTGCCAGCCACGCAGGCTGGTTTGGGGTTAGGAGAAGCTTCAGATGTCTCTGAAGCCCATCAATCAGCCCTGGTGTTGCAGTTTAGTTAGTGCTTTGAGGGATGCTTTTGGTGGGACGCGTTCTTCTGTATTCATATGTGCGTCTTAAGGTTTCTTCAGACAGAATGCAGCATTTTCTATGTGTTGTTTTCAAACAAGAGCCACAGTGTTTTCATTAACCGTCCTCCAACCTTACGTTCAGCGGGACAGAGACTAGGGCCAGTTCCAGGGCCCTGAAATACCAGTTTTCGGGCCAGCACCAGAGCGTCCCAGCAGCTGCCACAAGGTGGCAGCCGGACAAGAGTCTGTGACCGCGGCTGAAATAATTAATTCTATTGCGAATTTTGAAAGTCCTAAAAGAAGCTGTCTTTTCAATGCCCAAGTTGCGATAATATTTTACTAATTGATATTTTTACAGTTTCATTGAACCACTTCTTTAAAAATGGCAGGTGTGGTCTTTACAATAACAGAGAGATTAATATAAGATGCAGGTAAAACAGTTAAACTGAAGAATGAAAAGCTATAGTTTAGTAACTCGTTAAGAATTTGTTTCCTTCCCTTCTCAAGTTTGCGTTTTAAAGCTGGAGCATTTTTATGGCAGTTGTAAAGAATTACACTATAATTGTGACTTTATTCACTTGAGATGCCTTTACTGTGAAGCATAGGCTCTAAGCTGCACGTGCTGAAGGAGAGCATCTCCTGGCAGCGTTTGGCAGCCCGTGTAAGAAGGAGAAATTCCAGACTTCAGTGTATTTCCTTGGACAAACAGCCAGTCAGTCTTGCAGGATGTATTTCTATTTTTATTTTTTTTCCAGTGATGGGATTTTGGGAAGTCCTAATCTGTGTTGTGTTTAGCTTAATCTAAAACCACTCTTAAGACTATCTAAAATCTTAATTACTGCCTCTGCTTTTTTTTAAAAAAAAATAAATCATAAGTCATAATAAAAACTTAGATCTGATTATCTTTGAACTTGCATTTGTTGTTTGAAGATCAAGTATCAGTTCTGGACTTCACAACTCTGTTCCACTTTAATTTCTGAATGCCATGTCCTGAAAGTCCCCAAATCTTGGGTGAAAGCTCCTTATGTTATGCTAATTTGTCATGCAATTGTAAATTGTAAATACCTATGACTGCATACATGCCCTTATTGTATATCCTCAGAAAATGACGATGGAATCAAGTAATGGATATTTGTTTATCTGTATGATTATATCATTCTTTATCTTTACTTAAACTTGACCTTTGCACAGGCCTGCTTCTAACAGCTCCTAATTTACTGGAGGAGATGATAATTCATCTGGTTATTAACCGCCTGACCTCTATGGACATTGCTTTACCTAATACGGAGATATATTCATAAAGTTAAAAAAAAAAAAAAACACCACCCCCCCAAACCAGAAAACAACACAGCTTAGATTTTCAAGGCATTCCAGAAGCTTTTGACACCCATTTTTTATTACTTCAAAGGAAAACCTGTTGCAATCCAATAGATATTACTAGAGAGCTGAACCTAAATGAACTTTCTAGCCTACTAAGAAAAACAGCCCAAACTAATAAGTAGGTCTGATGTTTCACTTGTTCTGCCTGTGCTTGGAGCTCTGTGGAGCTGTTAAAACTGTTTTGAAGATTATGTGCCACAAAGGTGGAGTTGGGTTGACATTTCTAAGAAAAGTTTTAATTTATTTGGGGTGGTTTGTTTTGTTTTTAATAGACTGCTACTATTCTGCATCCTGAGACAAAGTGAAAAGCCTTTAATTGATTTCAGTAGGCTCACATTTCCATGTGTAGGGGTTTTTTTCGGTTAAAGCCTAGCACAGATAGAAATATCACATCCTGCTTGTTTTACTGGGAGGATAGTCCTCCCTTTGAAAAGGGAGCCTTGCTGGAAAATAGTGTTCCTTGTCTGTCGTAACACTAGGCATTGCTGGAAACTATATCAAGGTCTGTTCTTTGCTGCTTTTATCTGATGCTGTGTACTTTTTCTTTAGAGCTGATGTCGTGCCACTTACCTCCCCCCCCCCCCCCCGACTTCTATATCGGTTTCAACTGTTTCTATGTTTCATAGTATTCTAAGGCATTAATAGTGGGAGCCTGCATCAGCCCCTTCGGGTTACCAGTGGTGATGTCAAGAATGATGAGTGCCCTTTTATTTGCCATATAAAATCTAGTGCTACAAAGCATTGCAGGGAACCAAAGAATACATGGAAGAAGCCTTCAGTCCAGTCCCAGCAACAGTGGGGAGCAGTGCTTGAGGTCTGTAAATGGTATTCCTTTCTCCTCACACCATGCTCTGTGCCTCCAAGCTGCTGGAAGAGCCATCTGTGGCACCAGTGAGTCTCAGTCATCCTTCGCAGAGACTATTCTTTCAGTTTGAGTTGTGTCTCCATTTGGGGTGACTGATGCCACCTTTATTAGCATGCTTTCTTCTGCACCATACCCTCTTTTCTGTGTCTTATCTCTTTGCTCACATGCTGTGTGATGCTTCGTTAGGGCTGGCCAGCAGCACTGGGAAGGAGCAGCCAAGCTGAGAGCTTCCTGTGCTCTGACCCTTTCATATGGTAAAAGAAGCAGGAGAGAGAGCAGTAGGTATGTCTTTGTTATATTGCCCAAATTGTTCATGTAAATGTGATGCATAGCTCTTCTTGCTCCAGCATCAGATGTTTTTCTCAGTCCATGTTCTGCTCCATATCTGCTGCTGATGGCAGCCCTAGCCCTACTGATTTAGCTCAGTGCTCTGTGTGCCAAAGAGCGCTTTCAGAGCAGTGGAAATATAGGATCTTAGCATGGGCCTGGTAACGTTACAGAAAATGCAAGTCATCGGCTGTGGAGTTCACCTAATTAGAATTCTTTAGACACAGATATAAAGGATTCTGGTGCTCTTTGTTTATTAGAATTAATTTTAGGTCATTACACTCAAGGGATATGTGCTAACTTCAATATGGTCAACATGTGCTTAGTATGATATAATGAGCTACCCCCTTCCATTTGGGAATATATATTCATATATTATTGGTGAAAGGCGTCAGACTGATAGAGCCAGCACACAGATATCCACTGCCTGCTTCCAGAATAAGAGCACTATAAGCAGCTGCATAGCTGTTGTCTTCCCACAGCTCCACCAGCCAGGCTCAGGCCTGCCCAACTTCCATTCTTGCTCAAAACTACCAAAAATTTTGCCTATTGCCTGATTGCTCTAATTTTGCAAAGGGCACTTGTGACCTTCAGGAAACAGAATGGGACTTAGAAATTGTTCCATTGAAGAATTCGGTCAACTAATTACTAATGATCTGGCCTGCATTTGAGCTAATAAAACATTATCTGTGACAATAAAGTTAGACCCGCTGCCCAGGCATTGTGTCTTTCCCATTTCTGTAGCAGTACAAAGGGGATTGAAATCCAGAAGTGCCCTTTAAATGGCAAAAGGGAATCCCCTGCTAGGATAAAGCCAGAATCTTATGCCATCTGATCTTTCTTCCTTTCTCCCCACATTGGGGGTGTTCTGGGACACATCCAGAGCAGAAAGGGACATGGCCACGATGTAGTGTTCTCTGACAGTCCTGAGCCAGGAAAAGAATCCTTGGGGGTGATCCCAGCTGGCACACAGGAATGACCATTTGGCTGCTTTAACTTGCAATAGGGGTGGTTCAGCCTCAGGCCCAGAATGAAAGGCGGCGGACAGGTGGCTTCCAGCTATGTCTGCTTTCCTCCCCTTTGTGCTTGTGGAAATCTAAACTCTGTATTTAAAAACGCAAAAAATACGATAACTTTACCTATATAGAATGTAGCTGTGACTGAGGCTTGCGTAGATGTTCAGAGCTCTCCTTGCATACAATGTTAGAGAGTAACAGGCAGGGGAGGGGATGGACACCTTCCTTTATGACACGGTAGGGCCGTTAGTACACCCTCTTGATCTGAGCCCTTAATTTTGTAGGCAATGGTATGAGGGTAGTCAGTCTGAGACCATGAAACCACAACCGAAACAAATAGTTGGTACACTCTGAAAATAAACAGGAACTCCTTAACTGAGCATTTGGTTGGTCTCATGATTTCCAGCATAAAACAACTTGCCCTACTACAAGCTTTTTCTCGTCTTCCCTGTGTTGCAGCTCCTTCCTTGGACAGGGATGAGGCTGGAGGCAGCCCCTGCTGCAGGAGGATCCAGGAGTGCTTCTGTGCCTTCTCGGAGCAGCGACTGGGAACGTGCCAGTGGGGTGTTAGAGCCAGGCTGGCATGCTGGGTTTTTGTTTAGATCGTGAAATGTATCACCCAAGTAATTAATGGGTCTCTTCTCTACATCTGAAATTAAAACAACATCACTTGCACATACTTTGGTTTTAGTTACTGACATCATGGGATTCATTGAGTAACTTGCAAAATGTGTGTGCTATCCCACGCTTGGTACAGTTTGTCTGACTCTTTACCAGGGTGTAATGAATTTGTCTTGTGCTAGTGGCTGTTCAGGTTTGCCAGGCTGGATTTTAATGCTTTATCTGCTGTTAAATGCTCAACCCATTCTCTGCGTATTGCCAGAACACAGCTCTTGTACTTAGGCAGATGTGCTACAGCCACAGGGATGTCTTGGCTTAATTTCTGTCGTTTTTCCATCTCTGCCACTTTGTGCTCCATCTTCAGTCAAACTTGCCTCCTGCCCCTCTGTTCCTGCACCAACAAAGCTTCCAGGTGGTGCTGATGCAGACTTCAAGGTTAGAGCAATATAGCTGTAGTATCATGGTCTGGATTAAAAGCATCTGGTTCACTTTGACTGAGCTAGTGAACAGTCCTTGGAGAGCCAAGATTTCCAACAGTCCCTGGTCTTCTCATGTAGTGCTGCCATCTCTTTCTGGGGGCAGAGCTTTTTAACTGAGAATCTAAAAACTCAACACAAACAAGGTTCAAGACACATTGGCTGTTATTGATTTGTTGATAATATTTATGGAAATGAATGTAATCTTCTACAGTATGTATAGTTTATAATTATTATTCAGCTCATTGAAAAGGTTAGCACATACTGGAAAAGTACAAATCGATATGAAAGTTCCTTCCTGTCTTGCAGAAGTGATGATAAAGAATAAATTATTGAAGAAAATTAAGCATTATAATTGGGGAACATTCCCCTATTACTAAGTAAAGCCAGCCATTAGCATCCAATTTGCATTTTATACCATGCAGCAGGAAATATTTAAGTTGACAAATAGGATATTTAATACAGCAACAGATACTTGGCAGTTAGATATTAACAACTGTTACTGATGTGATTTATTCACCATTATAAAAAGGGTATTACTATGTGCATATGATTCAGAAATTAACTCCAGTTTACCGAGAGGCCTTGACTGCCTGACCTCTTAATATCCTTATAATGATGCCATTTACCATTCAAAGGCTTATTCAAGTCATTCACTGCTAGATTTGTTTTAAAGGGGTCCACTGTAGGGCAGATATTTGTGTGTGTTAACATTTCTCATCGGCATAGTAGGCACAAGCATTTTTTTAAATGGAAAAAACTCACAGGTAAAACCACGCTCAGGTTATTGGGGGCGGAGGAGTCCTGCAGAAGCAAGCCACAGTACCTCTGTCTGCTACACATTTGGTGTGGACTGGCTTCACAGATCCTACCTTTTATTACTTTTATTACATGCTTTAATGCTGTGAAACTTCTCGAGGCTTGTATGAGACTTTAATCATCACCTGCATGTATGTCCTGCACCTGGGTGGGGTGAGCTTCCCCTCTGCCTGCCTGTGGGACGTGTTCCACTGGCAGCCTACGATCTTATGGTTTGATTTCTTGTGTAGTTATGTGCATGTAAATCTGAATTGGCACCACAGTACAGCAGTGTGAGTGGAAGCAGAACCATACTGCAAGTCGTATGGTCTTCTGTGTGCCGAAGCATCCAGTTTGATAAAGCTGCGCACTGCAATGGGAAGGGGCTTTGCTCAACCCTGTGATGACCAACACGTGTCCGTGCACATGGATTTCACACTTCCCGACTCCTTTTACTCAGTTTAGCTTTGCCATCTGGGACTTTGCTTTTTCTGTCTCAAAACAGCTATCTGTAACTCAAGGCTGAGTTTATTTAACGCTAATTATTCTTCAGCTGAAAAATCCAGGTGTGATATTCAGTATTTGAATAATTACCTACTTAATGTGATACAGGCTTTACAAGTGTTGAGCTCATCTATCTACTTTTTCTAATTGTTGCTAAAATCTGGATAGTTGTCCTGGTTTTGGCTGGGATAGAGTTAATTTTCGTTCTAGTAGCTGGTATAGTGCTTCATTTTGGATTTAGGATGGGAATAACATTGATAACACGCTGATGCTTTAGCTGTTGCTGCACAGTGCTTACACTAAACCTGAGGACTTCCTAAACCTGAGGACTTCTCAGCTTCTCACGCTGCCCTGCCAGCCAGGAGGCTGGGGGGGGGGGGGGGGGAGGCACAAGAAGCCATGAGGAGACACAGCCAGCACAGCCGACCCAGAGCAGCCAGAGCGATATTCCATACCACATGATGTCATGATGCACAATAAAACTGGGGAAAGTTGGCCGGGAAGGGTGGCTGCACTTGGGGACTGGCTGGGCACCACCACCATCACTGGCTGGTGAGCAATTGCATTGTGCATCACTTGTTTTGTATATTCTTTTATCATTACTATTACTATATTCCCCCCTTCTGTCCTAAAACTGTCTTCATCTCAACCTACAAATTTTACCCTTTTCCCCCCATCCCACTGCGGGGGAGTGAGCAAGTGGCTGGGTGTTTAGCTGCCTGCTGGTTTAAACCACAACAGTAGTACAGGTAACTGCTTTGTCTTTAACCTTTCAGTTTTCTCTGAAAAGTTATTCTGGAAGTTACCTAAGAGTTCTGACTGTTTGCAGTTGGAAGTGGTTTATCACTGCCAAGGATGCACCAGCACAAACAAACCATAAGTATGTGTACCAACATGCATGAAAATAAAGGCATCAATGGTCCTTTAAACGATTGCTGAGTGAATTTCACCCTTCTTGTTCTCTCTTTTTATTTTTTTTTTATTTTAATGCACCTGTTTGTGTTTTGATTAGGTATGGGCAACAGACCTTGACCTTTGCTATAGTGACCAGCTGGCCTTGACTCAGCTCATGTTGTACGTGACAGATGGAAATCTGGATTGTCGCTCTAGCCACTTTGAAGTATCTCTTGGTTCAAAGAAAATGAAAAACCAACATATTCAGCATGAGGAGACAAAAAATGTAAGCAGTGATTTTGTTTAAAAATAAAATTATTAATGTAAACTACCAAAAATTTAAAATCTGCCCTAGGTGACTGTTCTACAGGAGCTGAATCTGCTCCTTTAAGATTTTAAACAGATTTTGTAAGGTTAATAAAGGTGACACCACCACATTAGAAATTAAAGGAAAGTTCTGAATGCTTTAAGGGTACCTGATTATTCATCCTTTGTAGTCAGTAATATTGATTTGTGGCTGTAACTAATTTCTAAATATTTCAGGTAGTTTTCACATTGTAAAAAATGCAGCAATTTATATGTTGCAAGAAAAAGTAAAGTAAGGTGAAAGCACTGCTCTGACTACAGAAGTAACTTCAAAGAAGTTAGGAAGAAATCAGCTCTTTAACTCTGATTTAGGATCGGAAGTCAGATCACTGAAGTTCTACCCCAGCTTCGTACTTTCCTGCACAAAATGCAGAGTAAAGCAATCAGGGCCGCATCTGCAGAAGGATCTGGACACCTAAATCTCTTCCAGCTCTCACCTGAGCTAAATCCATATCTTGGTTCTCACAACCTTTATCCAGTTCTGCATCCTTCTAACTGTTCAGTATTAGTTATGTGAACAGGAAGAAAAACTCACAGCAACCTAATCGAGGTGAGTGTCCTAAGCAGGAAGATGCAGTCGTACTCCCTTCCTGCTCGCTCTCTCCAGACTGAAGTTACAAAGCCCTAGGGCTCGTACAAAGCAAGTGTCACACGCTCTGAATTCAAGCGTGCTTGGCTCTCTGTGGGTACTGCAAGCAGAGCCGAGGTGCTCAGGGCTGTAGGTTTAGGGACCGAAGCCATGCGTGCTGTGGCACTTGCTTGTGGATCTCACCTTTAACCTCTCTGAAAACTCTTGATCGTGTCCGTAATAGTGCCTCACAGGGATGTGATTTTAAAATAAATATTTGCATATTGCCTTGAAATGCTTATAAACACACTGTCACAGAAGCATGGTTAACATACTACTTGTTCATTACTTGTTATACTAGATCAAACCTGGTGCAGGATTTGCTATGGCTCTGAACCTTGCGACTGCCCCTCTAAGAAGGGAAGAAAGGCCTTTAGAAAAGTCAAGAGAAAGACGTGTATGTATATATAAACATACAGACACCAAATGGATGCCGTTTTACACATTATGGCAGAAGATTTGCAACTCCCTTTTTGTTTTTCATACATAGAGGAGGAATGCAGCACCATTCCAAAAATGTCATGGAGCTATAATTTAGAGGTTAATGAGCTCTTGATCTATTGTTCTTGTCAAGCAACCACTTTTAGTTGCAGAGAAGTAAATGAGATATGATTATTCCCAGTAGTACAAGTTTTAGAAATGAAAAGTAATCAAGTAGCAACTTTTTTTAATTAAAATTCTGTCAGAATTAACATAAATCTTCACTATATCCTTTATTTTTCTTCTTTCTGTACTTCTGAGGGTTTTATCTCCTTAAGAGTTAACTACAAAATGTACTCTCTCAGGAAAATATCTTTAGAAAAAGAAACAAACAAACCAAGAGACAAATGCTTTTACAGCACATGATCTGTAATGAATGATTAAGTAAAACACTTTGTGTAAAATTATGATGTTAATAATGATTCTGTCCCTTTTAATTTATTATATATTCGCAATGCTGGTAGGTTTGATTTTGATAAAATGGAGCAGCAACTGAGTTTGTGTGATGATTTTATTTTTAGATATCCTTCTTTGAAAGAACAAATTTCCTAGATACTGCTGCTACTGTAATTATGTACAAAACCAATCACTCATTATAGTTAGGATACATTATCTTCTAGACAGATGAGGCTAAATAAGCAACACATTAATAATTCATACTGCAGTTCATTATGCATGTGTATGCATGCTTTGTAGCTGAAATAAGCACCTCATCAACCTGATGCCAACCCTTAAACAATAGTTCTGTGTTATTGCAGCCACATTCAAGTTTACGCTTGTTAAACTGCTACTTGGATTATTTTATCAAGCATTCATTTATTTGTGGTCCCCTACTGCAGAGAACAGATTTTGGAAGCTCCTTTTTTAAGTTAATGACTTGAGCAATGGGTGTTATTAATTCTCAGAATATTATAAACATGATTAATTTTCAGGCAGAGATGTATTATATAAGGATTTCAACTATGTCAACTTCAATGAGTCAATGTCAAAACAAATATCATTTTAGAAAAAATACTGTAAATTACACGCTTCAACATGCAGTATCCCCACTCTGAATGAACAGTCCAGTATTAAAAATAACATCACGGGAAAGCCCTGGTTTAGGAAAAACGTCTCTATTCACTTCTAAATGCAACATCTCTATTCTTTTGTCCTAAGCACTGGTAAGAGTTTACACTCAAATGCAGTACTAATTTTTATCCATAGCATGAACTCCGCTACTGTCAGTTGCATAGCTCCTTGGAGTCACTGCACCATTGCAGTGATGGGATGACTCCTCAGAGAGCTGCTGGAAAAATTATGCGTGCTAATGCTGTAGCAGAACGGTCAGTCTTGGAGAAACCCAGTTTCAAAAACTACTGATTACCCGCTTGGGAATCTCTGCGAACAAGAAGAGCTGACTCTAGAACAACGTATGTTACCGCAGGGCAGGATGAATTCAGAGAATCCACTTAGAATGATTTCGCAGGGCTGAGTTACCAATGAAGATGGGAAAATATCAAAACATGGTTCATAAAGAGTGATTCCATAGACGTGATCTAAAATACAAGAGTTTACATACCGTGTGAGGTGAGGATTTAATTTTGCTGCATAGACATGATGTCTCTGTTCAATACATATTGTAACGAACAGGAATTCCTCCAAATAAAGCCTTACTCCACACTTACATGAGTTCACTGAGAAAAAGCCATTTAAATAGTAAAAATGTTGGTTTCTGATATAAACTGGTATGAAAATAAAGAATCCTGTATTGTTTTCTCTAGTCTTCTCCAGTGGCTAACCGGTGTGCAGTGGCGAGCAGTCAGCTGAGGCACTCCAGCCTTTCAGTAACCTACTATAATGTTCTCCTCCAGATGTGTCAAGCTCATGGTGTTGGATTTGACCTCCAGGTATGAACGGGAAAGATCAGAAAACATGATGTTCACTCTGCATGATTTTTGTATGTAAATTTTAATATGGTGAAAACACTTAACACAATGTAAAGTTTCAGTGTTATGTTTAGCATAATATAATGTTTAAGTGTTCTGTTAAAAACACAGCAAAGTGTTGTTTTACAGTCTTGTTGAAGAAGACTTTGTATAAATCATAACTGTTTTATTTTAAATTATTTTCATGATGCTAAGGAACTCTGAATTGCATACAGGTCTTCAGTAGTTCCCATACAAATAAGTCCAATACTGTAACACTGACCTGTCAGCTTGCTTTAGCTGGGGCCTAAGTCTTGAGGACTGCACTGCCGAGATACCCAATACGGCTGAAGACTAGAAGCAGTAAAGGATGAAAAGTGACAAATTGTTTCTGTTACGTAGTAGGGAGTGAGATGGTGTCTCCCTGGGGGACTACAGAGAGAATGCTGTCCCGGCGGGTTTGCTCACATGGCTCCATGGGCAAAAAGGATTATGGCTGTCAGCCGGGAGCTGTGCTGGGTTAGGACCATGCTAGCACTGAGGTTGCGTGAGTGCTGGGCCGTTGCATGGCCCTTTCACACAACTCTGTACCCATAAGAGAAGGTACATCTCCAGAGGCCGAGAGCTTGGGTGATAATGGAGAGCAGAAAGAGGAATGAAGAAATGTAAATGCAGTCTTTGCTTTAAGGCTTATGAACAGAATTGTGTAAGAAATGTAACAGAGTTTAGAAGATATTATGCAGGACAGAACAGCGGACAGAGATTTCAGATCCTAGGGCACAGGGCTTCACAGGGAAATGAAGAGTTTTAAGCATTTTCTCAGTATAAACCCTCCCCAGGGATAGCACCTGCTCATGAGACCTCTCACAGTGACAGGTGGCACCGGTCACTTAGTGCATCTAAAAACCAAATGGTGAGTTTTGCTGGTGACCAAACTGTCACCAGTACCAGGCTTGTGATGAACCAGAGCCAAAGGCTAATGGAAGTTCACGTCCCGTGTACATCTAAGGTGAAGTATAGGCTTTAAGAACAGGAAAACCTAAACGTATTTTCACTGTCTTTCAATTTAGGTGTGGATAAGGCTTTTAGGGATTAACCTGTCCCTCAATAAAAAGAACTGTGTAAGGAGATAATTTTTAAGATATTTATGACCACCTCTTACCGCTTTGGAACAAAAATATTTTCTAATGAATAGACTCTGATGTATGTATTCCATTTACATAAACTTAATGTATTCTCTACAATAAGTTAGAGCAATGATTTACCTACACTGAGCAATAATCCATTACACAATTCAAAACTAGCCTTTCTTAGATACGGTTATGTACTTGCTGTCCCTGTATAATACGTTTATTATAATTATCACTATTTTAGGAATCATTAAAGCAACTTTGTCTTTTTATTTAATAGGAAAAACAGGGAACAGTTTTTATATTGTACGAAGATCAGAAGCGATACAGATTAGGAATGATGTAAGTATGTACTGTCAGTTCCATAGTCTGATAAACAGCTGGGAACACACTTCAGCTGAGAATGACACCACAGTGTGTGTGGGCTTGGGCTCTGGCAAAGGTCTTGAAGGAAACAAACAGTCTGAACACCACGCACTCAAGCTCACTAACAGTCACCTCCTGTTCGGAAAAGTACAATGACTTCTTGTAAGATTGGCCTTCTGAAAAGTTTTAGGGAGGCTTTTAAGCATCTTAGTAATAAAGTAGTCCAGGAATCTGATTAGATCAAAGCCTGACTGCATTGCAGACTAAAGGCCTACTGCAATTAGCTTTACAAGAGCTAGATTCACTGTCAATAGCAATCTAGTTGTGAGAGCACACGGATTAGCACAGGCTTACTTTTACAGGCACATTATTAAAAAACAAACTATATGTGATGCAAAGAAGGTTGAAGTTTAATGCCTTTTTATATTGTTCTTCACAAAGTGATCAACGGCAGTCAGGCAACAGCAGATCTGATAGTTTAGTAATTCTTCAGACAGATGAACCTCTTCGAAGAAGTCTAAGAAAGCATATTCTGCAAAAATCTACTATATGCTGATTGAAAACCTCTCCTCAGAGAGAATTTGTGTAAAGTTTACTGCCAAAAGAGGATGTAATGAGTGAGGAGCTGAAACAGTCTGTTCTCAGTCTGTTCTGTATTCCTTTGGTGCTGGAGCTATTTCATTAATGGCCTGGATAAGAAAACAGCTTCCTCAGGTGCTGGATGTGACTGCAAGTATTTTGGAGGGCAGGAACAGCATTCAAAAGGATCTCGAGGAAGTGAAGAAACAGTATGAAAAACAGAATTACCTTCAGTTGGAACCAGGTGCAAGAAATCACACTTGGACAGCAGTAATGAATATGAGGAACAACGAGCTTTGCAGAAAAGGATCTGTGAATTAGTGCCTTACAAACTGCCTGCAAGTCATGACATCATGATCTTACGGAAAAAAGGTAAATAATATAACCTGGGAGACACTGGAAGTAGTCTTTCCATTCTACTCAGAGGGAGGCAATGAAAACGTTTAGAGTTCTAGAAAGCATGTCTTACAAGGAAAGGCTAAGGGAGTGGGGGAGAGGAGGCAGAAGTGAGATCTGCTAACAATCTTCAAGCACATAAAAAGCCTCTGCGGGAAGGAAAAATCTGATATCCATTCCTTTGGTAGTAGGACAAGAAGAAATGACCTTAACTTGCAGCAAGGAAGATTCACGTTTAACATAAGAAAAAATTCTGATAGTAAGGGGAGAACTAATTAGATTGTTTGGCGCGGTTGTCATTGACAGTGTTTAGTAACAGATTAGACAAACCTCTGTCAGGATGATGTAAGTAGCATTGATCCTGCCCTAGCACAGGGAATGGACTAAATGAATCCTAAAGATTGTTTCTCGGGCTATGATTCCTTCAGCCTGCACTGAGCTCCTTGCGGATGAGGCTATTAGTAGCATACGAGTAAGACAGATTTGTTTAAAGCTTGGGTATTCATATACTGTACGGCACTCACTGGCAGTCACAATGCGGGTAGCTTACATGACTGAGCTGTAAGATAAATCTGAAATAAAATCACTAAATAAGAACTTATAAAGTATCTGCAGGAGCCATTGAAAAAAGTGATTGAAGTATCTGAAAGTGTTCCATAAACTGCTAACAGCTCCTAACAGCCCACTGACGCTGAAAGGTGAGCTCTTTCCTTCCCTGACCCCAGCTATGGAGTAGTCCTCCCTCTGACCCTCCTTTTGCATTGTCTCCAGTACTCTCCCACCACTCCAGGAGTTGATTCAGCTTAGTAATTCAGCAGAAAGCTTTTTTATTGGATTGGTTTTCTGTGAGGCCTAAGACGCAGTCCACAGAGGGGTATGCAGTGAGCATGACAGCTGTGCAAGATAGACGGGGAGAGGAGAAGGACCTGCCCTTCTCAGGCTTGTCCCTGCTTGTGGGATTTCACTCTGTTAGCTGCCTGCCTTGGAAAATGGAGTCCTTACATTTGAGATACCACATCCTGCTTACATTCATAACTACTCCTTTGGAACAGTACAGCAGCAGTGGCTCCCTTGGTAAGAAATGTAACGATACCTCTTGGATTACCAGCGTGAACTGGCAGTTATTATTGCCAGAATACACTCAAAATATATTTGCCGTACATTCTGATCCCAGATTTGTCTTCCATCAGGTTTTCAATGCAATTTCATTATCTTGATTCTGAAATATTTTCAAGAATGTAACAATTTGAGCTTATAAAATCACTGAAATTCCTGAAACATCTATATGAATTATCATCCTTTTTACTACATTGGAGATCTGCTGTCAGCTCCAGTTGGTAAATGAGGTACGTTCTTCCTCAGTGCGATGTCCTGTTCCAGGAGATCGTATGTGTTGAGAGTCCATACGTACCACTGAGAAACCAAAGCCTCAAAAGCTACAACAATCTAAGAAATGCTGATACTGCTGAAATTTCCCTCAGCTGTCTCACAAAGTGCAGGCAGAAGCAACAGTTCTCTGAACTAATCTAGGCGTTCTACTGTCTCAGTCCAAACTGGAGTAGCTGAAACCTCACTACTTCTGCTAAGTTGATTAATAAAAATTATTTATTACACAAATCCTTTCTGTTGACAAGTTAAAATGGAGCCTCATCTTTCATATCTCCCTGAAGATTGCCACCTTGTGAGATTGAAAATACTCATTAAATTCCATCACCAGACAGGCACAAATGAGAGGGCGATTGTTTTTAAGCATGTGAAGGGAATCATTGGTAAACTCATTTGTTTGGATATCATTAACAGAACAATTGGAGAGGATCTCCAGGGGGTCCTGATGACCTTTGCTCGCAATCTCTTCATCATCCATCAAGAAATATCAGCACCTAATATGCAAGGCGAGACCAATTTTAAGGTGAGGTGTTAATTAACTAACGATCCTGGTTAATTTCTGTACAAGGGCTGAAAATACTTCATGCTGTATCATAAACAAGTGCTAAACCATTCCTTTTTTATTGTTAGCGGTATGTATTTTACAGTGTCTAGGTCAATATAGTAAGTCTCCCAATGAACCTGTTAGTTAAATTTAAGTTTGAAACTTTTTCTTTGAAAAGACATACTTTGGCATGGAATTATTTGTAATGTAATGCCTCTGCTTGTCCTTTGCAAGAGCAAATGAGCTATTGGCACTGCCTCAGACGGTTCTGTCACAATTGCCTGTTTTATTTTAACGGGACACCATCGAGGTAGGAATCTTAAATTAGAAACAAACTTCTCAGTTTCTAATAGCTCCTTAGATTATTAACACTGATTTCTTTTAAGCAGGCAGCCACCGAGTACTTAATCCGTTAGTTCACATCTTCCACCCCACCATCAATTTCACAAGTCAATTTTGTTCCCAATTTACTCTGCTCTTTGAATCTGCCTGCAGCGCCCATCCCTGCATGCCAGAGGATGCTCTGGGGTGGTGTGGAGGGAGGCAGGACAAAGCGCAGGGGCTTGTCACACAGGGAACGTTCCCCCAGGAGCACCCACCTTTGCTCAGAAGCTCCTTTGCGACGACCTTGCTGGCAAAAGGAGACGGTAAAGCAATAATGAATCCAACCCCGTGCCCTGAAACAAGCGCTCGTTACAATGGTGCTTTTTGATTGCAGAGAATAGCTAAACTGTCCAGAGGGAGTTCTTTTGCTAAACTGTATCACTTTTACCTTCATAAAAAGTTTCAAAGATCTTGTCTGTAAGCGTTTTGTAGGAAGGGGAAGGGGGCACTGCGTTACGGATTTGTATCTTAGATCACCTAACATAAATTATATCGTTCTTTCCACTGTTAATTCTGACTACGTTTTCCTCTGACAAGCAGAGTGTGAAATGGTAGTTTTAGCGAAGATATAATTAAATTTCAACATGTTACAGAATAAACAAAGAACACACTCCCTCCCTTTTTTCCAACATGAGGGAGTGAAGAGCAACCATTGAAGAAAAATATAAAAAGGAACTCTTCTTCATAGTGAGTTAACAATTATTTACATATGTGAAATAGAACACCTGTTAGTTAATTAGAAGTACAAATTGCAACAAATTCTATTTTTTATTTACCTGAGATTTGTACGTATTTACTAATAATTCCCCCAACTGTCCCCAAAGTAATAGTAAATTTAATTGGTGCATCACGTCCTGTGTAACACTGGTTACCTTTTCGAGGCAAGTAGTACCAGCTGTGCATTTTGGCTGCTAGATTTCATTATAACGCCCATTAAATAACTTGTATTCCTTGAATCTGTTACAGATGGCAATTCAAGATATTGAAGCAATTCTAGGAATTACAGCAGAAAACAAACTGAAATTGGAAGAAGAGCAACCTTCGAAAGCAGATGCTCTGAAAGAATAGTTAACGGAAAATGTTTAAGTGCCTTATTCTTTATGCTTCTGGAAATGCTTTCTCATCTGTAAAAACAGGTCTGGTTTTCCTTCTGCACTGGCATGTGAAGTAATATTAACTGAGACAGTACGTTTCCCTGATTTCTGGGTGCAGTGTTTAGAAGAATATCCCTTCTTTCAAAAAACAAACTGTTGAAAAGCAGAGGATCATGATAAACACCCCTGATGTTCATCATATCATTCCTGAAGTGCAGTATCTGGTTTTAAAATCTTACTAATAGGGGGTCATGCTGTCTTTGTCACTAAATCAGACTAGGAGATCACACTCCATTGAAAAGAGTCTTGTAATGCTAAATTCCCTCTCAAACCTCCTGCCTTCTAAAATAAAGGCTTCTGACATGAAAGTAGGTCCAGTGTTTTGCCTATAAATAAATACACTTAAATGCCATCTTATCAGTAAGCCCAGCAACCCAGATTCCTCTTCAGAACTGTCTGTATTGTTATCATTCCACTATTTCTTATCTACAGATTTTTGTAGCAGTCGGTTTATGTTCATTTTGAAATTATCAAAAATAATAACAGCACTAGTTCAACAATGGATTCTGAGAGGACTATTAGAAGTATACTTGTACTTATACGTTCCCAGTATACCATGACTTTCATGGATCTGTCTGTCCATCAGATTAAATTCTGTATTTCAGATACTGGTGACTTCTTTTGCCACAACTGCTGTGCACTGATATGTTAAAGGACAACAATTACATTTGTAAAATTCATCAAATCTCTAAAATCCCAACAGACGACACATTCTCTAAATTTTACTATAGAAGACTGCATCTTCTCTATTGGATGGTGCTGTTGTCCCAAGTATGGCAAGTAGTTTTGAGATTACTTTCCAAAAAGCTCAGGCAAAACCAGTTTTTAAGATGAATAATGAAGGTGACCAAGCAGTTGCAGCCGATCAGTGCCCAGTTTTTCCGATGCTGGAGTCTTTGATCCATTAGCCTCATACATTTATCTTTTGTGTTAGCCTTTTTCTCTCCTACTTTGATCACAGAAGTAATTAATTGAAAATGAGAATGTTTGCATAAATGATGATCCCCGTTTCAAATAAAAACCTAAAAGAATATTTTTGTTTAATTCTTGTTTGGTTTTGTTCCTTTCTTACATGTAATCTCAATATGGTCATGGTTTTGGATATACCATAGCAGCTATGGATTTTCCTAACATGGAATTTAGTGAATGAATGAACTTCCTGGAAGTCTTTATTCTTTGTGGTTAGAAATCAAAGTGACAGAGGTGCTTTTGGCTGTGGTAGGTACAACAATGATCTCTCAACCTCCAAGAAGTAACATGCCAAACCCCACAGTATAATTACTTATTAGTTCTTCCAACAAGGTAAGATATTTTTGTTCTATGTTCTGCTTTGAGGGGCTGCAGAACAGTATGTTGTTCCGACTTTCCTCACTGCATTTACAATGCACTCCCTCCTATTTTGCTGCAAAGAAGCTCTTTGTAGATTTGTCACCTAGCTTCATGCCCAGGTTTTATCATGTTCCTCTTTGGTCAGTAGAAGCAATATGCTGGGGGAACAGGAGGCACAGGAGAGCTAGGCTGGCACTGCCATGGAGTCAGCTAGTTTCTTAATGGTTAAGGAAAATTACACCTTGATCCAAGCCAGAACAACATAAGGTCTGAGAGGCTCATTAGTTCACCGGCACTTAAAAGACTGCAGTGTCCTAGGAGTAAATGAAACCTGCACTTCCTTATGTCTTTGTTCCATTCTGACAAAAAAAAAACTGTACCTGTTTTTGCAGGGAACAAGTGACCTGAAAGTTCCCATCGTGAGAGAGATTTCTCAGGATGTGCAAAGTGTGAAATGTTTTTTGAGAGGAAAAAAGTTTTTAATTACTATTAACACTTCTGAGCGTTAAGCTGATGGAAGGATTGAAACTGCTTTACAGTCTCTCACATTCAACTCCCATGCTGCTGGTGCCAAAAACGTATTTTATTTTTTTTAGCAATACAGCAGATATCAAATGAAATTATAATCTTTAAATAAAAAAAAAGGTCAGAAATATAGTAGTCATTCTCCTGTTCACACAACTGGATTCTTTATTCCCATTCACTAAAGGAGTAATAAAGTTCTTGAACTGTAGCTTGAATTTCAGAATGTGATCTAGACTGGGAAGAAAAGTGCAAGTGCAAATCTAAAGATAAAAAGTGCCTCGGGTATCACTGATCATAAGAAACTGCCAAAGAATTCTGCCACTAAGGACAGCAAAAGCCCAAGCTGGGTGCCCGGCTGCAAGGTGTGGAGGAATGCTTCTGGAAGGAGGTAAGTGGGGTTTGGCATAGACTGCAGAAGATGCAAACAATTAAAATAAAGGTTTTGTGCTCATTTAGCATGACAACTCTGAGCATAGAGCATAAAGCAGTTTATCAGCACAACCACTTCCAGGTGCCTTCTGACATAAAAGTATTCACCCTACCCCTTTCCTGAAAGATCTCTGATACCTCATTGAAATGGCCAGTTCAGGAGTATTCACCAGCTTCAATCTAGATTAAGGTAACAAATCCCTGGAATTTTAAGACTAACCGGGTCCTCAGCATTTCACAGTGATCACCTAACATCACTTCCCATTTAACAAATCACCTATCATAGACCTGAGGTGCTCCCTCTTACAGTAAACGCATTCTCTGTATTTCATTTTAGACTACAGTTGTTAGAGCAATTGGGCGCTAAAGATTAGGAACTACAATCATTGACAACTTTCACGAACATGATTTAACATACCATCTTGACTGAAGAATGGTTAGGCTGGTTTTTGGCTTCAACACAAATACGTACATTTCAGGAGACTGTTTTGATGTAAAAATGATCTGACTACACTGGAATCTAATGAACACAGACACCCGAATCATGCAACCAATTATTACTAAGAGAAGACTTGGAAGAATGCTTTGTAATACTTCCAGCTTCGTCATTAGGATGTTTGGTCATGACTCTTGTGTATTTTTGAAGTATGCGAGGTTTTGCTACGCATTTGTAAATACGGATGCTACTTCATTCAATTTGTACTGCGTTGTGCTAGTAGAGGGGCATCTATATTCTCTTTTAAACAGCACAAAGTTGCTCTGCCAGAGGCTGAAGGATTTTTTTCCTTTTTCTTGCACTTTTAACAATAGGAGCAACATAAAGTTAGTTAACCGCAAAACATCTTGAAAGAACTACCTTTAAGAACCAAATTAACTGTCCTATGTCCACTTTACAGCTATTGCTATGTAAGAGGGAATTCTGACCCTGAAAGATAACAGAATATCACTCTGAAGCTGTCATACAGTAGTTCAGCCCTTCACCATAGTGAGCTAGTGTCAGATACCAACTTCTTTTCTATCCTCATTGTTGCCACTAATAAAGAAATATATCAAAACTAACTATATGCTCTATTAATTATAGGAAGGTGTACTTGAATCAAATTTGTTACTGAAGATGATTAATAAATACTGGTTCTACACACATGTAGTACATTCAGTAAATAAACAGGGTACATTGTAGTGTAGTAATTGATTAATTAGCACGTTCATACTACATCACCCAATGGTTTAAGATTGCTGAGTTTAAGATATTACTTGCAATTATTAAAAGGAAAAAATCTGTTTCTGTTTCTCAGTTTACTCTTCTGTACAGTCTTTTTTTCTCAAATAGAACGTTTAATGGTTCAAAGCCTTAGTTTTTATTTAGCAGAAGCATATAATGGAATATTGGCTATGATTTTAAAACACTTCTCTTCGAAGGGGGTCTAACACTTTCAAAGAAGTACTTTTAACCTGGTATCACCGTCAAATTTCACCAGGTAAAATCAACGCAGCTGAATACGTTCCCTCCCGAGCGCCCGCTAACCGGGTCGACGCTGCAGCTGCCAGCCGTGCCGGCGGCACAGGCTGCTCCCGTCAGCTGCTCGCAAAACCATTCCGAAAAAACGTGAACTGTGCGACTCCGTGCGATACTCCCAGCGCCGCGGCGCGCCCCCCTGCAGGGCCCGGCCCGCCGGCACGGGGGCTTACCGCCGGCGCTCCGCCCGCCTCGCCTCGGGGCCGCGGCGCGGCCTTGCCCGCCCGTCCCCGCACGCACAGCGCCGGCCAGCCCCGCCGCTCGCACGGCCGAGGGCCGCCGCCGTGACCCGCCGCCGCCCCCTCCCGCCCTCCGCCTGGCCACCGTGCGCGGCCGGCGCAGGCGCCGAGGTGGCGCAGGCGCGGCGGCCCGAGCCGTGGGTGCGCGGAGCAGGGGGGGCGGGGGGTGGCCCCGCGGGATGCGGGTGCTGAGGCGGCTGCATGAAGCGGCCGTGGGGCTGCTGCTGTGCCGGGGGGCGGCGGCGGCGGCTCGGCCTGCCGCCTCGGAGGTGCTGAGCCAGCACCTGCGGCAGCGCGGCCTGCCCCACTGGACCTCGTACTGCGTCAAGTACAGCGCCGTACGCAACGACCAGTTCGGCCTCTCCCACTTCAACTGGCGGGTGAACGGCACCAACTACCACATCCTGCGCACCGGCTGCTTCCCCTTCATCAAGTACCACTGCTCCCGCGCCGCCCCGCAGGACCTGGCCCTGCAGAACGCCGCCTTCACCGCCCTCAAGGTCCTCAACGCCGGTGAGTCGCGTCCCGGGCCGGCTCTGCGGCCTCCCCTCAGCTGACCAGGCGGGCAGTGAGGCGCTGCCCCGCGGCTCTCGCCGCCCTCCCGCCGCCGGCGGCCGGGCCGGAGCGGGGCGCCTGAGGCGGGCGGGCTGCGACCCTCGCCGCGGGGCAGGAACGGCGCGGCCCCCGCGGGTGGGACGGCGGCGGCAGCTCCCCCGAGGTGCGGGGCCCGCCTGCGGTGAGGGGCTTCCCTGCGGTGCGGGGCCCCCCTGAGGCGCCTGCCCGCCGCCCCCGCGGGTCCGCTGCGAAGGCGCGGGGCTGTAAATGGACGTAGTACCGAGTTCGTCTTTCTCTGTCCACTTGTGTGAGAGAGAGAGAGAGAGAAAGAAAAAACAAACGGCCTTAAAACAAACGCGTGAGCGCTTGTTATTCACCAGGCGAACACCGCGTGGTATGGATCATTTTCCATCTAAAAACCTACGTCCTGTTACCGTGGGTGAAGTTCTGCCCTCTGAGCTAATACAGGAGCGCCAGCTGAAGCGAAACCCTGTGTTTGTTGGGAAGTGCCCGGGCTCATCTGTGCATCTTGCACACGGGCAGTGCCTGATCTGCTGGAGGACTTGTACCGCCTTTGATCCCAAAGTGCTGCTGCAATATAAATGCTTATAAATAAAAATGCTCCATCAGTACCTTATCATTAATGTAAAAATAGGTATAGATAGGTTTCAAAATACGTTATTATTCAAAACTTTGCCTACAGATACAACGCTTCTTTAAATGCTGGCAGTGACAGTGGCATAACTAATAAATTTATTTTTTTCATATTTCATTTTAAAAAAATACTCTCATTCCCTTTGCAAGTCTTCAGTGACTTTTTTGCAAAACTTCTGCTAATCATCATCTTCTGATCTTTCCAGACTAACATTGTGAGAAAATATGATCACAAAGATTGATCTCTTAATAATCACTTTAAGTCAGATCTTATTTTTCCCCTCCGCACAGTCAGACCTTTTATCTGCCCCATCTTTCTTGCCAGCCTCCTGTGCATATTTCATATTTAAATGATTGGCAAGCATGATTAAAAAGTCAACCCATCTCCCTCTGCTGAGAATCTAGCTTAAGCACTTGGGTAACTTTAACCACGCTAAATTCAGTGTTTCCATACCTTGCTGATTTTAGGGCCTAAATCCATCTCCATTTCCCCACCTATATTAAGTAAAATATTGTTGTCTGTAATAGATGGACTTGGCAGTGCTGAAAATGATTGCACTTGTTGTATATACATCTTCCTACTCATTCCAGTTCTGTTGGAGTTGGTATTTTTGACTACTGATCTAATTTCCCCAAGAGCAGCTTTATGATGATCTATGAAGTCGCTGCCTGTTTTCCTTCCTCCTTCTACTCTGATGCATGGACAGACTCTGAACTGATAACTAAGCGGATGTCCAGGGAGTTTGTTTTTTAGTGCTTGGAGATTTTTTTACTTTTTTTTTAACTGATAGAAATCAGGCTGTATGCAGGACCATGTTTTACGTCTTTCATACTGCTGTCCTCCCATTTTCTTTTTCTATTAATTTCTGCCTATTGCTGCTTTTCTTAAGCTGCTTTCTGATTCTTGTGTGCTTGATACACAAGAAGGGTATTACGAACTGGTAGCTGCTTGTAAGCATTTCAGTAAAGGCAGAATGTTAGTAAGGCAGCTTTTACAGGAATGCTTTTCCTCTGACCTGATTTTGGAGTCATTCTGTACTATTATATAGGCGGTTTTAATTTTGCTGGCTTGCTATCTTTGTATGTAACGTTTTTTTGTCTTTTCTTAGGCATCCCAACCTTACTATATGGAATTGGCTCCTGGTTCTTTGTCAGTGTCACAGAGACTGTTCATACGAGTCATGGCCCAGTTACTATTTATTTTCTAAATAAAGAAGATGAAGGCGCAATGTACTGAAATCATGCCCTCAACTACCTGTCATTTGGTGGGTTTCTGTGTTACAGCTGCTACAAATATCTACTCCCTTTGACTAAAAAGAACTGAAGGCAACTGGGGGGGGGGGGTTGCAGTGCATTCTGTTAGTTAACATGCTGTCTTCAGGAAGCTTCATGCACTTTTTGGTCATAAGACATTTATTTTTGCAGAGGTCAGCGAAGCTGAAAAAGTAGAATCTTTGGGAGAAGAATTAGTATTTCTAAGGATATTAGAATTTATGGAAGTCAGTGACTAGTACTGCTCAACTTGGGATAATTTTAAGCGATACATCTACCAGTAACGTACAGAAAGAGCTGTAGCACGCAGGCAAGGAAACTGTGAATACACTAGCCATTTTCAGAATGTCACTGGAAAGATTAAGCTGCTTAGGTTTAGACTCTGGCTAGATGTTTCGTAATGCATTAATTGTCATAGTTGCAAGCATGTTTGAATGAATCCATGGTGCTGACTACTCAGAATTGCCTGGAAGACTCTTCAGAAGAACACCACCCTAAGAAGTTAAAAATGACTGTATTACATTTCTTCAAATGATATTTAAATAAAATATTTAATATATCTTTTATGCTTGTATCTTTTGCAATTCTTGAACTCCAGATACCTGCATTAATTTTTTTGTTTTGGTTGTTTTATAGGTAAGTAACAAAACCTAAATAATCTAGAAGATAGCCCCCTGCCCTAATTTACAAATTGCTGATATTTTTAATTACTACAGGGTAATAAGAATACTACCCTCATTTTTTTTGATGCAAAATAACAGATTTCTCTAGCTGTAACTGAGCACAGCTGTAACAGACACATATAATGATGGAATGACTTAAATTCAGTTGGAAACCTGGGCAAAGAAACGGTTTTGGGGGAGTTATTTGGATAGTGGAAATACGGGATTATTGGATAGTAAGTTCAAGCAACAGGAACACCTGTACAGAAGATGTTACTGGTACTTGGTTTTAGTGCCAGCAAATAATGCTGTCTATTCCAAATTCCATGTCCGTGATGAAAGTTCATGATTCCAGTTTTCCCAAGTAGGAAATGTAGAATGGGGAGGTACTGTTTTTGGAGGGTAATCACTATTTCTAAATAAATTACTATCAAGCTGTGACTACAGTATAATTCCATTTAAATACTTTTTTACTTAAATCCAGATAATGGAACTGTTTCCCACTTGATGAGCCAACACACGTGTTTTTCTAAAAGCAACACTATATAACACTTTGATCAGAGAAGTACTTGCACCATTCTGTTTAATTTTGGAGAATACTCTTGACACTTGTCTTAAATGGGTCTCAAAGATGAGACTATTACAAGAAGCCTCATTAATAATAAAAATGACTTAGCATTTTTCTAGAACTTATTTTTACTGTATTGGATAAAGTTAAATAACTGCAGCTCATAAGTTTAAAGTCAAATACTGCTCATTCATTGCCACGGATCTTGTCAATATCTTGCTGTAAAGGTTTAGTCTCAACGCAAGGTTGATAAAATGGTTTTTAATTACCAGACTATAAATACAGCTCTTCATTGGAGTTGCACCTCCACTCACTGCAGCTTGTTTGATTTCTGATAATGTGTACTGCTGACTTTGCTTACCTGTTTTTCAATAAATGCAGGCAACATGACTCCTTGTCCATACAGTGATGGGCAAGTCTCCTTAGAGAACATCTTTGACAAACTACCCTATTGATTACTGCAATTCTGTGCGGCTTGCAGCATTAAATAGAGACTTGATTTCTTGTTCGATGATCTCACTGTGTAACAATTAAGCAAATGTAATATTTTCTTGTATTACATGAAAATCAATAGACCTCTTGCTCTTACGAAGTTGATCATGCTAAAGGATGAACTAGAAGATGTCTGAGGGCAGAGTGCAGATATAGTATCATTCATTCATTTCATTAAGGCTTGTATGTGACCTGTTCTAGCTTAAGAGGGAAAATATGCTATCTATAAGGGATAATGCTAAAGTTACTAAATCATGACAAAACCCATTTTCAAGTATGAATATAAACCTACTTGCTTGTCTTCAACCAAAGGTAACATACTTCATCTGGCTTTCATTCTCTTTTTGCTATCAATACCTACTTACAAGTATCTCTTTTTATCACTTGAGTTTTGGCCTGAACACAAGATGGAAATGTTGACGGCCAAGAAGATTCATGCCATCTTGTCTCAAAAATTTCTGTAAGGCTCGGGACGAACGTGAGAATAGCAAGCAAGGATGAGCATGCATCCATTGAAAAAAAGCAGTTCTCAGCTGAACTGCTGCTGCTTTGCCTTTCTAATGCCCACCACCACAAGCTCCTTGCCTTGCTGCAGGCTGCTCCTGAAGGGGACGCTCCAGTATGAGGAGACCAGGGTCTTCTGTTGCAGAGAAGGCGGAATGCTTGAACTAAAGAGCGTTCCTGAAGTGGGCTTTAAAGATGAGCTGCTAGCAGTTCAGTTGTTCAAAGGCATGTTATTTGCACGCGTAGCACCTAACTCTTGTCTCTTGCCTGTGAGATCCTTTCAGGTTGTCTTGTAACCCTGTTGCTTCGAAAGACAAACTTGCAGGGAACCAGGCTTTGTTAATTCCTCTGGTCCAGGATAATTTATTTGTAATTGTTTTAATTAGCAGCTTCCTTTTTGGATGCATTACACTCCACATATGTTGTGTATGCAACAACGTACACTGATGTTGATGCATATTTTTTTGCTGATGACTGAACTACAAAATGACCCTTCTGACTGCAGATTTGATCTGCACCGATTCCATTTGCAATGAAGTGTAGTTCATCTTGTAAGTCTTGCCTTAATTATCTCTTTACTGTATTCAAGAATGATGTTTAAATGAGTGAGAGATGACATAAAAGGCAGAGAGCTTTGTTTCACCTCACTTAACAACTACTTCAGATAAATGAAACCTTAGTCTAAACCCAGAGGATCAGGTAGCTACTTCTTGTAGCAGTCTTTTTAAACAGTAATGACCGTTGGGGGCATCTTAACCTAAACGAGTGCTTAGCATTACATCTTACCTAGGTCAATGGTCTCAGGTATCTGAGTTAAACTGTGTTACTGTAAATTAATGGAAAATGTAACTGCGCTTTGCTGAAAGATCAATGTCCAATAAAGGCTGCACAATCAAATCTTGTTGCAATGATTGAGATCCTTAATTGCCTTTCAAAGATAAGGTGGTAATCAACATAGGTTTAACTGATCTTTTTTACCAGTTCAATTACATGCTAATGACTACAGCCAAGTCAGGATCTTTAACTACTTATACTTATTAAATCTTATGTTTGTTGTGAAAAATTACTTAAGCCACACAATCGATAAAACCCAGGTCTTAATTACTATATTTCACTTTTACACCTTTTTGTATGTTTGACAAATGTTTCACTAGAGACTGTGTAGCACTAATGATAGCACACCAAGAAATACGATTTCTGTTATTGTCTCCTCCTCCACATTGTGATAACACATGGCTGGTTTTATGTTTCTTTTAATGAAGTTTTGTACTGCAGACATGTTCCAGGCAGCTCATTGTACTTAAATTTATCATTTTTACATATAATGGCACTCCTTTTAGCACTAGAAAGATACACTACTTGCTAACCTTCAGGTGGACAGTTTCAGCGTGAAGTTCTTAACTTTTTTCCCCAGTGTGAATTAATACTAGGTTTAGATGCTAGTAAGGATTGATATTCCCGATTGTTTATGATGAGTACACTCACGTTGTCTCAAAAATAAGTTGCTGTGCCCCCTTCTTGATCTCTTTTGCTTCCTTGGAGCAATATACAGTGCTTTTCTCATCTTCAGAGAAACCCAGAGCCACCTGACCTTTCATTGATTTAAGCAGAAGTTAGATCCATCCTCAACTTTGTTGACCTACTGTAACTGAGTGCATAGCAGCATTAGGTAGAATCTTGGGATTTTTTCTTTGTTTTTGCATATTTTTACTTTCTCTGCATGCAAAAGTTGGCAGGCATGAACAGATCTCAAGTTTCTCAAGACATGCAAGCTAAAGCAGCAGTATCTCCAGTTCAACCACAGAACTATCTCAAAGTGATGTATCTGTGCTTGTATGCAAGTCAAAGCTTCCAGGTGTGCTAGCTTAGGCTTGCCAAGCTCATTTGTGCTCAATGAACAGTAGGAATACTGAAAATCTGTAAAACGATGATTACATCAATAACCTCATCCTTAATTTCAGTCAATCATTTGCAAGAAATTGTCCTTTCTGAGCTCTTACAGGAAGGTACACTGCTATCAGCTAATTCACTTATTCAAAGGAGTTGCAATTTGGTAGCAGTTGGGAAGGAAGGCAAGTTAATTACTCATCAGCAGAGATAAAAGGTTTTTTTTAATTATTATTTTTCTTTAGCTGCTGAGGTTAAAGGAATTGGAGAAGGGAAGGATAACAATGATGTGGAACTTCTGTAGCTCTTACAGGACAATGGAGTTGAGGAAACATTCTCTGACAAACGTACTGAGTAAATGAAAGACTAGCAAAAATAGTTATGGTAGAATAGAAGGGGTGGAGTAGTGTTCGGATTGAGGCCATCAATTTAGTAGGAAGGATGTCTAGAACAGGACTGAGAATGAGCAAAAAAAGTCAGGTTTTAAGAAGCTGCTTGGCTCAGCCTGGTACTCTTCAGCTGTAAGTATTCTCAAACTATTGATAGTCCTGCCATTACTAATGCTTTCTGGAAAAGGACAGGAATGCCGAGTTCATTCTTGTAGCGCCCAAAAGTGTTACTGCGTTTTGTTGTGGAGAGGTTTAAAATTTTTGATGAAATAGAATTTATTGGCATCATTATGTAGGCAAGAAAACCAAAGTAGAAAAATGTGAGTTGACTAAATGGTCCCCTTCAAGAATCTAATCACAGTAAAAAGATCCTTGATGTCTAAATCTCTTTGCAAACTATAATTATAGGTCTCCCTGATGCACATTATTATTGAATGAAATTTAGGTATTTCTTAATAGTTGAATGCCCTTAGGCCTCTGGTGTAGACCAACTTTGGCTGAAACAAAGGAGATTCTGCTTCATATATTATTTACTTTGGCCATTTAATTTAAATTGGCTTTTCCTGTAAGTCCTTAATCATGTTTGCTACAGAAAAGCAAGCTGTTAATTCTGAGCATTTTCTTGATTTCATCTCAAAATATACATATTTCTGGAAGTAGATGTCACGTTATGCTTTCTTGGGCTGTAGTGTTCAGTTTAAATATACCTTAAAAAAAGCAAAGCGGCAGCTTTGGCATTACAGCAAGGGGAGTGTAGAATAAAAATTGTCACTAATATATTCCAAATTTATTTAAAAGATTTTTTTTCTTTTATTTCAAGAAAATAATAAGATGTTATTACTGTGTTTGCATTTAAGTCTTTTCAATGAAGCACGCGGGCAGTAGAACATGAAAATTTGCATTAATGATTGGGACACAGTGTCAGTTACTGACCTTTGTGAATTAGTAAGTGAATAAATGCAGCTGAAATAAAGAGGGCTAATGCATCACAAAGTATTTATTACTCATACATAAGTGTAGTTTAACCTTAATTATTTATGCTAATATGTCATAATGTTCTAGTAAATGCACTGTGATAGGTTTTTAGAAGGTAATGATATCCACGTAGCATGAAAGCTTTCTGCAGCAGACTGTAAGAGATCATAATTTTATTTGAGTTCAAGTTATAAATGATCCAAATTATTAACATTTTCAGTGATGAGGTTGTCTTACAGAAAACTCAAATATGTATCTGTTCAGCATTTTAAAAAAATACAGAGGAAACCACTAAGGTTTGAAATGATGGAATATGCTGTTATAATTTAGCCAGTTTGGATGCATTACGGTTGCTGTTTGCTTCCTAAGGTAGAATACATATGGATTAGAGTGATTTTTAATAGCAATTGCATCACTTTAAGCACAGTTTATGAGCCCTGTTCTAGTTCATTACAAAACCAATCTATTACTTTCAGTGATATTAATAATCCTAATAGAATTAAAACTGTAAAACATGATTAAAAGCAATCTTTCAGACAAAAAAGTCTGATCAGGGAAACTCTGAAGTTTAAAATGTAAACTTCTAAGTAGACCACCTTTAAAGAACACTTTAACTTTTTGACCAAGATTACAAAATACTACAAAGTTAAACCAATTTTTATTCTTACAAGAAGAAAATGCCATTAGATATGATTGTTATATGCTTAGTGATTCATGGGCCTGGTTACATACATGCTTTGTGATATATGAATTATTTAGTAAGAAAAATCACAATAATTTTGTTGTTACTCAAGAATTTATAGGTTGACAGAAAAACAATTATGCAGACCCTGAAGCTGGTCTGATGAGGGTACAGTAACATTAACAATACACAGCCGGTTTTGCTCAATCCAACTGGTATAGTTTACGTTGTAATTTTTCAGTAATTGTATATTATATCTAGCCTTTAAATATATATATATAAAACATTTTTGTAATCTGCTTTGCTTCAAAATACGTTCAAAATTTAAAGCAAGAACTAAACATTTAATAATTCATCCTAAGTCAAGTTTGCTGTTTCGTTTTTTTTTCAGTTCAAGAGGAGTTTGCTATGAGAAAGTTTTAAAAGATCTATTTGAGGCCAGATTCTGCTCCCACTGAATTGAAAGTAAGATCAGTTTATTTCCTGATATTTGATTGACAAATGGTCCTTTACCTCTTACTCTCGAGAGCCTGTGCACACTGTTTATGCCTGTTCAAGCCCTTGCAAAGTGACTGCAAGGGGTGCTGGGCAGGCACGGAAGGGAGACAGCTAGTTTTCTGCAAGTTGCAATGCAGGCTTTAAGTGATCTTAATCTATACATGTGTTGATCAAGCTGGTACACTTGGGTGATTCTTTCCTAGGAGAGACATTTTACAGAAGAGTATGTTTAGAAAGCCTGGACGCTGTTGACCTACTTTTTTCATAAGCCTAAGGGAACTCAGTTTGCTGCACTCAGTGGCAATCTGAAGATGTGGGAAGAAAAAAAATGTGAATTTCACCATAATAACGTTATTTTGTCAACACAGAAAGTTATGCATTAATCTCTTTGAAAAAAAAAAGACATGAAAATGTATGCTACTAAAGTGATCAGGTGCCATTTTCTTTAGGAAATGAAGAGTTTGTCCTTTGTTATTTATAATACCTATCTAGAAACTGGTACAGGGAAGAAGCAGAGATGCTAAGCTGAATTTAGTGAACCAAGGATTGGCATTTAAATTCTGATTCCTCAGTCTGTTTTTTATACTGTATCTGAATTACATGTAATTACAGCACTGGTAATACAGTATTCCAAAACATTTTTTAATAGTTAACATGTTGAATAACATTTAGGACATGTAGTTAACATGTTAACTATTTAGTCTGTTACATGGTGAATGCATGCTATTCCTATGTCATAGCTGGGCAAATTCTAGCAGTAGTGATGTTAAGATTTCCCAGAAGTGCTCAGTAGGAGCTATAATGAAAACACAGGACTTTCTGAGTCTGTCCTCAGTTTCCTTCCTGTGCCTCATGTCCTTCTATCCAATGGTCTGAGCACAGGACTAGGGGAAATTAGTTTTGGGTCCTAATGGTGGTTCTAGCGCATTTCAAGTCCTGATAGGGCCCAGTGCAACTGGCATCGTTTACCTGCTTTTGTTTCCACTGAATATTTACTGTGGGTATATTGTAAGGGTTATTATAAAAATAGCATGTATGTAAATAAAAGCTGTGTAAAGAGCGCTATGTGAGTTCAAAGCACTGCGTTTTTTCACCTGCATCAGCCTGATCCACTCCTGAGACTGAGCTCACACATCCCCCCACCAATGACAAGGAAAACCTCATAGATACAGGTCCTGGAACAGGAATATTCACGAACAGGGCCAGGGGAGTTGGCTCTTTCTTTCCTTCCTCTTCTTTTTATGAAGTTTTGGTAGAGGGACTCAAAACTTAATTATGTGATGTCTGTGATACTGAAAAGATAGAAAATGAGTTGTGTTAGATAACTTCCTTTGCAGTGGGAATTAGAGAAGGAAACAAGTCATATAACTTCCTTACTTTTTGAGGGCCTTGCAAATTACCATGATAACCATGTTCCAGGCTATCAGTGGGGGGACAGCATTTTTTCCATACCACTCACTGATACTCCTGTGAGATTCCGCATCATGGCAAATCTAATAATTTTAGTATTCTTCTGAGTCAGCATTCTGCTTTTCCTTGAAAACAAACATTTACTTTCTTTACGTGGCCATCTCCAGATCTCCTCTGTCCTCTCTAACCGCAATGGAAAGCAGCAGAGAGCAGTAGCAGACTGCAGTGAGACAGTTTTTCTTGCACTTGTAGCATAAAACCAGCCTGGAAGTCTGTGGCAGCGATGGGAGGATATTTCCCCAACACAAATAAAAATAGAGTTTATAGAAGTCATGAGCTTCACGATCCTGCTGTAATTAAAGAACTAAGATATTGTTTCTTTGCAGATTTTGAATGTTATTTCATTGTGGATAGACAATAACTTTGGATACGTAATTATAAATAGGAAATTATGCATATTTCTTGCTGACAGCATGTCATCTGGATTTAGTGGAGAAAATAAGACTGCTTAATTATTTTTTTTATATGGCTTTCTGGAATTCTTGAACTTCCTGTGTCAGAAACCTTTTAAGAGGAGTTACTTAGGGCAGTCAAATACTGAACTTTAAGAATATTTTATGATACATGTTAAAAAAATACCTGTGTTCTTGCTACACAGATTTTGCCCCAACATTGAGGAAAAATACAAAACCAGGTTTTGGTGAAGTTCTGTTCTCATAGCAGAAGTTCTCCAGGATGATAAAATAAATGTTAACTATCAAATATTGGTGTAGTTATGAGTGAAACGTTCTTAGGAACATGGGATTTAAAGAAATACGTGGCAAAACCAAACCCGTACCAAGGAACACGTGCTTGATGTGCTGTACTTCTTAAGATACAAAAAACCTTGGAGTTTGATTACAGCTGCATCAACACAAATCAGACCAGAGGATTACGGTTATGATTAGCCCTGGAAAAGCTACATAATATTTATGCAAATTTGGCAAATTGAGTTGGTTTTCCCCATAGTCTTGTAAATGAAAAAGACATTTTAGAAAAATTGCAGTTCTATAGAAATACTATGATTTTGTATCCTATTCTTTAAAATTTAATAGAAAATGAATCTGATTGAAATGAACCTGACTGAAAGGTATACAGGGACTGCAGGTAAAAGGTTCATTTGAACAGAAAGACGTCTGTGTGGGCAGCACCAATCCCTTAGATACTTAGGAGTTGGGGCTCTATTAATTTCTAGTGTAGGAACTAAATTATAAAGTTATTGAACAGAGAGAGAATTTCTCTCTGCTAATGGCCATTGAAAGGTCCTTTTTTTTCTAAAGCTCAAAGAAAGTACAATTCTAACATGAGGAAGCCTGAAGATGTTTCAGGAATTAAATATACCTTCCGTTTTCCCCCCCTCTAAATTGATAATATAACTCAAATTGCCCAGTTTTTCATATATGATAATGTGAGAGATTGTGATAAAACATACAGATCAATAGCCTACAATTGAGATAGATGTTCTACTCCCACTTTTACTGCGGAAAGTTTTGTGCCGCAGAGCTGTGCGGAGCGGAGAGACATCCCTTCAACTTTTGTTGGGCAAAAAGCTGCTTGCTTTTAAAAGCTGAGCGTAGCATATCATGGCTTGCAGTTGCGGAGGTGACAAAGGTGTCGTGCCCATGTGCAGAACTGCTGCTGAGGACACTGGTTGTAAGCTTCTAACAGGGGTATTTTTTTTTCGTCGGAGCTGTGCTTTGAGACACAGACTGCATTTTGAAACGGCCCGTTTTCAGAGGCAGTGCTGAACAGATGTGGAAAAACTCTCTGATGAAGGAGTTTTACCTGGACATCAGTGCGGGAGGTATTTAGCTGAGCGTTCTGTAATGCGGCACCAGGGCGAGGTTTGCGGTAGCTGTTGGCAGAGCTGCTGGCAGCATGGCGCTAGCGACGCCTGGACACCGCAGGCCCGCACCCAAGGGCCCACCTTACGGGTTTGCTTTGCTGGTGGGCACGAGGGCCTGCGGGCTGGGGGCTGCTGGAGGGGGTAACCCGAGGGCAAAAGCCCCCCCGAGTTCCTCAGGAATAGCTGTCGCTGGGGCAGGCTCCCGCTCGATACTCTGAATTTCGAAGCGCTGGGGACTTTCCACACTTTTTAATTAACGCGGGAGTCCGAACCAGACTCTGTTCGATTTGTTGTCTCAACAGTGTTGAAAGTAGCAGCATAACGGGGGGGACATAATTTATATCGCTGCTGGCGCGGCTCACTGCCCGCTGCCCGGGCCGCTCAGCGCCTCCTCCCCGCAACATGGCGCCGCCTCCCCTTCCTCCTCCTCCAGCCTTCCCTCCTCCCGGCCGCTGCGTTTTGGTTCCGGGGCAGCGAGTCCTTCCTGCGGGCGAGGCGGGGCGGTGCAGCCTCGGCCCGGCCCGGTTCGGCTCGGCTCGGCAGCCCCGCGGCCCGCCGCAGCATGTGAGCCCGGCGGGGCGGGGATGCTCTGGCTGCTCTGCGGCCCCTCCCGCGCCATGGAGAGCCAGGCGCTGGTCATCCGCATCAAGATCCCCGACGGCGGGGCCGTGGACTGGACCGTGCACTCCGCGCCGCAGCTGCTCTTCAGGGACGTGCTGGTGAGTCCCGCCGGGGGCGGGGGGACGCGGTGCCGCCCCCGGGGTCTGCGGGCTGCCCCGGGCGGGGGGGGGGGGGGGAGTGGTAACAAAAATCCCCCCTGGAAGGCGAAAGGTGGTTTTCTGAGGCGGTTGGGTCTTTTTTTTAAGGAATGGGCTTTTTGCTGCCTCGTGTCTGCGCCTGAAAGTTTTAGTGGGAAAGTGATTCTGGGGGAGGCTGAGGAAAATCCCAGCCCTGGGGCAGCGTCGGTGCCCCCCGGTGCTTTAGGGGGTCAGGGGGAGCCGAGCAGTGGCCCCAAGCCCACCGAAGGGTCGGCTGCTCCGAGGGTCAGCGTGCGGGAGGGCCAGGCGCGCAGCGTGCCCGCGCCTCTGCGCCCCGGCGTGCCGGGGGGGCACCGGGCATCACTGCGGGGGTTGTTCGGGAGTTCGGGCATCGGTGCCCCCCTGGCTGGGGCACGGGCACCGTGCGCTCTGCACGCGGGCTCGAGCTGCCCTTGCTTGTGACGATCTTGCCTGGTTTTCTGCCGTGGGTCTGCTGTGTCACCTTTGCCCTGAACAGCCCTCAACCCCTGCCTGCGTTATTGTCCCTGCTTCTGCACATCAAGTCTACAAGGATCCTCCGTTTACTCAGAAGTGGTAGTGGATATTTATCCCACTTACCATTTCTTCTCAGTTGCACCCTTAGCCCAAAGAAAAGCCTAATCGTTGCATGCAGCTCACGCTTACTTACTCCAGCGTGCCTTGACCTTCGTATGTAACACATCACTGCCAGAGACTCCATGTGCCACTAGTTCTCTAAAGAAAAATCTTTCCGTACCACAGATCATGTGCATACTTAATTTCTTCTGTTGTTATAAATGTTGGAGAGAGATTCTGCAAATTTCTTGAAATGTGCTGCATTTTAGTGAGAAGGCACACGGGAATTAAGGGGTTGATTTGATGCAAAATGTTCGACGTGGGGCCTGTGGAAGATTGCAGAGGTCACTGGAGTGGATGGCTCCAGATGTTCCAGGTTTCATTCTTCCTAACATTTAGCGTTATCCAAGACTTTCTATAGATGGAGGAGAGGGAGCAGAACTTTTGATGGATCGGTGCCATTTTTGGGAGGGGCAGTTTCCCCTTGGAGATTGCTGTGCGTTTCTAGCAGTTACACAGCAAGCTTGAGACAACCCACCCTACCCTTCAGAGACAAGTGGTGCAAAGCTGGGCCAGGTTTACTCCACATTCTGCTTCACGTTTCCTAGGGTTTTTTTTCCAAATAAAGTGATGACGCTTGGACTATCCTTTGGCATTTTAGAATTATTGGAAATTTAAGTTTGGTTGTATTTCTTAAAAGTAGAGAAATGTTGCCAGGTTGAAGGCATGGCTTTAGAAAACCATTTTGCTTCTTAGTTTTCACCCTTGTTGCTTCAGTGTAAAAGCAGCTGGGGGTGTGTGTGCCTTAAAATTGAACTGTGTAGTCTGTTTAACAAGTAGATTGAAGAAAGTGCCACTGAAATTTAAACTCTGTATGCAGTAGGAACCGGAGCCTATGGTTTACTACAGGGGTGCTGACCCTGTTTTTGTTTGGGACAGCAGTGAGGTATGGGACCTGTATCTAAAGCCAGAGAAGGCTTCAGGCAGCACAGCTGTAACTCAGTGGTTGGACCATATCTTACCTGTGAGGCTCTTCACCTGCAGTTTCTGTTGTAGCTCCAACAGTTGCTCCATCAGGTTGCTGCTGGGTCCAATGGATGCCTTTTCGACCTGAAGGTAAAATGAACTTGTGTGATCAGCTGTGATACAATACTAAAAGAAAGCATGCCTTTTGGAGCCAGCTCTCAAACAAGCTGAAGTACTGTAGTACAGTTGTTGGAGTAGCTCAAATAGGCTGTACCTGTATTGATTTATTAGTTTTATCAGGGCAAAGTACTGAACTCGGATCTAGAGTGAGATGCCCTGCTGCAAGTTTGAGTAATTTGCTCCAGCATGCTGAGGAGGGAGCCTGACAGAGCCCTTGACATCTGAAGTGCTTCTAAGAGTCATTATGGTCAATGTGCAACAGCAGGACCTTGAGGAGCAACCAAAATCACTGACACCTGCAGTAACCTCCAGTCATGTAGAAGTGATGCTTTCTGAGAGCTGTGGCCACGCTTAAGTGTGAAAGGGAGGAGAACGTGTCAGGCAAGTCTTCAGCTTGGCATGTCTCAGGACTCAGTTTTTCACTGCTAATGTTTAGGGAGGCAGTTACGTAGGGGATCTGTTATAGAATCAGCATGACAAATCAAGACAGAAGGACTGTGATATAACGGATCATACAGAGCATTCTACCTGCCGCTGGATGGGCAGTTCCTGTGATCAGCAAGCCTCGAGTTTGCTCACACAAATCATCCCCGCTCAAAGACCAAGAACTGCAGGTGGGCTTGGCTAATGCAGCGCTCATCTTGTTCTGCATTGCTGTTGAAGTCACTGAGAAAAGGGGTTTCTAATTCTTCCCCCTCCTCACCCAATTTGGATGCCCATCTTGTTTGTTTACAGCTGTCTAGTACATCTTCTGGACTTCGTAAAATGTATTTTTCTGGTTATGAGCAGGTTGAGCTTCCTGCTTCATAGGTGGTAGTTTCTCCAACCAGCAGGTGATGGTGGAGCATGACAAGACCATACGTTGCTGATTTTCTTACAAAATCTCAGTTTTTGCTGTTACGCTCACATTGATGATCATTGATGTTCTTCACAAATTTCTGTGATGTTTGTGTAGGAAGGTCTGTGTGTTGAGGCAGCCATGAAACCTTTGGTGATGTCCCGTGCCTGTGCTGTTGGCACTTCTGCGCCAGCAGGCACAGCTGCTGAGGCGGGGTGCGTGCCGGTACACAGTTGTTTCATGTAGCCCAGCAGAGCACTCTGGAGAACTGCACCAGGTGGGTGGCCGTGCGTGCTCTTGGCTCCCCTACATGGTGCAGGTTGAGACGACTGTTAACGGTATTTTTGAGAAGATGCAGCTGCTACAGATCACCTGTGGGTTGCTTCACCCAGCTTCTCTGCAGGTACAGGTCTGTCTCTGGCCTTCTGCACACTGAATTATTTCTACATATTGATAGAAGAATATGAACGGTTCCTGGGTTGAAATGTCCCAGCTCTTTGTCAAGTGGAAGTGGACAGGTGTCTGCATCAGGTCACTTCTGTGTTGGTGATGATAATTTTCAGTTACCCACTGTTAGGCTGTTGCATTGATGGTAGTGGTGACAGCAATATCTCTGTCCTACCTGGAAGTGTTGGGTTATGTATGGTGAGTCAGTAGGTGATGACACATCTCTTGTCATCAGTGGAAATCTCAGATGTGGGGATGACGGGTATTATGACAGTGTCAGTTGGGAGTGCATCTGTGCAGTAGTACCATTTGATGATTGTTGTTTTCATGTCAAAAACCCTCTCTTATGGACTGTGAAATCTTTACAAGTTTGATAAGGTCCGAACTGTCTCGAGGCCCTCATTTGTCTAACTGATTGTGTTTCAGGATGTGCCATCACAGGACACGCGTGCCTAATTTGTCTGGTCCCTACAGAAATTAAATGAAGTAAGGCTCCGTACACTAAAGTGTGGTAGATCTGGCACCACACGTAGCTGGGGAGGAGCCCCAAGTGTGGTGGGGACAGCAGGAGTAGGGCTGACCCAGTCTTCTGCTGTCCTTCAGCCTTCACTGTAATTTCCACTCACCTGGTAGGCAGTTACAGAGGGCTTATTTGTTAGAGTATCAATTAAAGTTAATGTGGAGAACTGAGATGTTCCCTGCTAAGGTAAATGACTGAATAGTAATAATCCAGTCAGACCCCACTGTTTCCCTTATTGTCCACGTCTCTCTAAATTGAAGATCCAGGACTGCAAGGTACCCCTTTCTTCTCAGCTCCTGCTGTGTGGGGAACAATCAAGATATGAATAATCCCTGTAGTTTGCCCTGTTCAGTACTGATCTGGCTCTGTGTGGTGCTGCCCAGAGCACAGCAGGCTCCAGCCTGCTCTGTGTACCTGCAGTCCAAGTGGTTTTGTGGGAAGTACTATCTTGCCTTGAACTGTAGAAGCACGTTTGCTAGCCAGTTCCAAAACCCAAGTGCGTAGCCCCAGGTCTCTAATCAGTGGGAACTAGGGGCTTGGGGGAGCCTGGAATTACCTGTGTAGTAAGGCTGTTGTTCCTCCTAAGGTAGGTCCCATGGTCCACTTTTTATTAAGAAAGCCCCATAAAATTGTCTTTGAGAACAGAAAGATATTTTTTTTTAACCTGATTTTTGTTAATTTAGCATCCTAGAAGTGTGTACAGCCTCATGAATACAAATGAGTGTAGCCTCGCAGCATTTCAGTCTGGCATGCAAGAGTATTTCCATCTTCCTTTTTCAGAGAAGAAGCTGCAGTAGAGTCACCAAATATCCTGTCCATAGACATAGAATAATCTGTTGGAGTCAGATGCTCAGTGCAGTGCCTTACACACTAAATGACATGTTTCTTAATTTTCAACTGCTCTAATACTGTCTCTTGGAGGAGCCTTTGACGGTACTAAACTGTGTAGCAGGTATTCCAACCTGAAAGCCTGATAGCTGCAGGTTGACGCTGGTGGTGGTTGGCCTTGATGCGGTAGGACGGTACCTGACCCATGGAAGTGGCAATGCTTGTATGCTTTAGGTTAGGCATTTGCTTGATTACTTTCCTAAACAAAGGTGCTAAGAGCTGTTCTTCATGATGTCACTTTAAATATGTTCTGTGTATATCAGCTTTGCAGACCTGTAAGTTACCAGTAAATAGATTTATTTTAAAGGCACCACTAAATGAATTACAATAAGCTTATTTTTTTCATCAGGCTGTCTAGATTCGTTTTCCCTGTGTCACTGGAGTATTTAAGCACTTGGTGTTAATTCAGGATAACTTCATGATGTTGTACTGAGATAAAACAAGTTTTAACTGAAGCAGCAGTGAGGGCCATGGTTTCAATATTTACGCTGTCATTTAAAGCAGTGTTTTCACATTTTCTGCTTTCTCGCCTGAGAGATAAGTGCTCCGCAGCTCTTCTAGAGAGCAGATTTGATGGAGTTCTTGTTTCAGCTGCTGTTCCCTGATTTTTCTCCTTGTTGTTAGAAGCTTTTCAGTTCTGTAAGATGGAATAGAAGCTATCATGTATGTGAGCCCACTTGAACCACGTCCACAAGTTGTAGTATATTATTGTTTGTGACCTCTGTTGTGATAGTAGAAAACCATCACACACACATAATCTGTTGAAATTTAGAGTAAACCTTTAAGCTTGGGTCACTGGGAGGTCTGCTGAATGTTTGAGGATGGAAGTCTTATGTAACTGATGAAAATACTACCATAACAACAGAGTAATGGTGTAATTTCCACCCCCACCCCCCGCTCTCTGCAAGGCTAGTTTTTCTCAGATGTGTTGGTTTCGTAGAAATACTGAAAGTTGATCGGAGCAAAGTTTTTTTGTGGCAGTTGGTAGGGTTTTCAACTTTATTTAGTATAAGGCAGTTACGGTGTGTAGTTCAGAAATTCATGTACTTGGTTGTTACTCATTTGAAAGAAGTCCTGATATATAGAACAAGTTATTCTGAGAATGTGTACGTACATATTAAAAAAATCTGTTATCACTGTTTTAGTGCTGTCACAGCTTTGGGAGTCTTGGAGCTTTCCTAGCAGACATTTGAAGCTGTTGGAACTGTCCTCGAGTGCCATCCTTACACATCTCTTAAATACGGTTTTTAAATACCCCAGAACTAGGGTCCTTTTCTGATAACAATTTTAAAATCCCTTTCATGGAAGCATCTGTGTGCCCACATAAGAACTTTTTACAAGTGGCTTAATTCTAACACAATTAAAGTGTTTTTGCTGAGGAATTTTCGACGTTTAAATGGATTTAGAAATAATTAGTTAACAGCACAGTCTTCTGTTTAGGTAAGACTTTACAGCTTGGCTGGCTTTTGACAGAGGACTGACAGCTGTCAAACCCTGTAGAAGTATTTAAATGGGAGAATTTTTGTTAACATGACAATGTTTTGGGTTAGGGGTTTGGTTTTTTCCTTTTGTTTTGCTCCACAAATTTACAATCTCCATAATTAAGCAAGCTGTATTGCAAATCTTTTGTATACAGTTAATAGTTTAAATTACATACTATTGATTTATTTTAACATTTAAAATGAAAAGGCAACATGAGAAAGTTTTAGAAATACTATTTGCTTCGGTTAAGCTCTGTGGAAATCTTCAGGTTGCTTGGCCGCTTTCTCATTGTATTGTGTCTCTTTAACATTGCACAGAATGTTTAATTTCCGATGTTTAGACTAAATGAAAAAATAGAGAAATCAAAAGTGACAAGACAGTGATCGCTAAAGCTTTGAAATGGGGAGAGAAGGGGTGCTTAGCACCCCGAGATGCTCACAGTGTATGTACTACCATAAATATTGTTGTTCATTAATTTCTAATCACTTCGTGACACTGTCAGTGGAGAGACGGCGTGACATGAGAAATCAGGCAGCAGGAAGGAAAAAGCCATGCTGTGCATTTATGCCGTGCCCTGACATGACATATTGCAGCCTCACAAAGGCTGACAACAGCACATACACTGGGAGGCCAGGATGACTTCAGTCTGAGCAGCTATTTTTCACTGAATTTTGAGTTAATGCTGTATGTAAAGGCTAAAAAAAAAAATAATTCAAAAATGTTCTCAGTTTAGTTTAGTTGTAGAGGAAAGACTTGTATTAGCAAAAAATAACAGAGAGATGTAACACTTGGATGTTTCTGGTATATTCTGTGATGGGCTTGTGTAGGCGAGTTGCACATCCCTTAGGAAAGGGATTGCGTGGTATTGTCGTAACGGCGAGGCTGGAGGTTGCCTTCCAGGTTGGTGCGTTCACTTCTTCGGGTATTTTAACCTTACTTCCTTCAGGGCAGCCGATGTATTTGCATCCCTCTACCAAGTTTTGAAGAAGTTTAAATTCTAATTAAGAATGACTAAGAGCCCTCCAAACTTTCTGGCTTGCGTGGAGTGGAGAGCATCTTGAGACACAGCACTGCTTTCCGAGGCAGCAGCAGGCAGCTCGACGTGGCTGCTGGGTCCCACCGCTTTCCCGGGCAGTTGCGGAGTGAAAGCAACAAAAAATTTGTTCAGGCTCACAGCTACTGTTTTAATTCATGATGGCAGCCCTAAACCCATTCGGAGCTGTCTCTTACCCTGTTGTTCCTGAGCTGCAGGCAGGGCAGGAGATGGAGCTGTGTGAGGAGGTTACATTGCAGTGGGAGAGAGGACCAGGGCAGTTTTTCAGAAGCAAAGAGGAGGAATCAGGGTGATATAAGCAGGACTGAAAGAGAAAACGTGCTTTCTTAAGTAAAAAAGCCATTCATAAACCTCTTTTTATGACTGCGATGAGTTAGATGTACATTTTTCTATAACCTACAGACAAAATCGATTCTTTAAACTGCAAGAACAGACCACACTGACCTGTTTGCAATTATGATTGAGTTATTTGAAAAGAAAACAGTTTTCCTCAAGGTAACGTGGCGATGAAGAAGAGTGCTGTGGCTTGTACTGATTTGTGTTGTGTGCTAAAAAGTTTGTAATTTTGGGGCAGTGGTGAGTAGCAGGTCTTTAAGTCTACAGCGTGCAGCTGGGGAGTCATTAAGATGATTTAGAGTAAATCATCTCAGGCATTTCCCATTTGATATATTAGCTAATTCTTCTTTATATTTTAGGATGTCATCGGTCAAGTTTTGCCAGATGCAACGACAACAGCATTTGAGTGTAAGTATGACTTGTATAAACTGTCTCTTTTGTCACATTATAGGGCTGTCATTTATTTAAATAAATAATGTTTACGTTCATTATATGTTACGGTTAAACATTTATGCATTAATGCAAGTTTAATGATGATACTGAACTAAGCAATATTTTATTATTTAATCACATCTTGAATGAGCATATTTCTACAATATAGCTTTAATTACCAGCATGACCTTACCGTGCTCTTACTCCTCACTGCAATTATATTGCTGGAATTAAATGAAAAGTATAAAGTACCTGTAGGTCTTAAGTTTAAAATTTTAATCCTCCATTGGAAGAAACCAAAAGAGCAGCAGCCTTTACAGAAATACGGTACAACATACGGACTTTGTACCAAATATAGCAGCGTTAGAAATTAATGTTTCCTTTCACTGGAACAAATGTCTGTTTTTTGCTGGAAGGACTGCTGCGTTTTTATTTTTTCCTTTTTTCCTTCTGCTGGGCTGAAGCTAAATACAACACCTTCTCTGTCTCCTGTGCAAGAGCAGGAGGTGTCAGTAGTTATTCAGCTTCAGCTCCTGGAAGAGGTACGAGAGCTGCAGGAAAATGACACCTGGGTAGACTTGGGCAGCAGTAATAACTTCTGAAAGGCCGTGTGCATCTGGTTGAGAAGCTGGGAAAAACAGCTTCTGTGTAGGGTCTGAGAAAGCTGTCTGTTGGCGTTGTCAATCAGGACACTTGCACCTCATGAAGGTGGTTGTATGATGCATTTGCCGAGTTAGGAAAGCTCTCGGTGAATATTTTAGTGCAGATTTGGGCCTATATCTGCAATTATCTATTTCAGCTCTATTCTTTGAAGCCTGTTCTTATTTTATGAGCCATACCAGGGGTTTTTTCCTGTCTGGAGAGCAATAAGCTACAAAGGGGAGTCAAACAGCTGTGTCTTAGGGGGTAAGATACTGAGCTAGAGTTTCCGTCCAAGTGAAGAGAGCTCCTGCTATTCCCTTTTAATGTTTATTATTATTATTATTTTCTATGTAAATCTGTGTTCTCCTTTGATAGAGATGAAATAGCAAGAGAGAGCTGGAGGGGATTAGAAGTGTTATATGAGTAAGGTAGTGATGCTGAAGGTGAGAGAACAGCTACAAGAAGATAGGACCTGGCCTTGCGTTCTTATTAGCATTTCTCCCCTTTTTAGAGCTTTATGGATAATTCTGTGTGTAGATAATCAAAGGAAATATTGTTCTATGGTTCTTCAAGTGCTGTTTAGTGCTTTTAATCTTTCTTTTCATATGCTTGTGTTTTCCCCTCCTAAACCGCCAGAAACCTGAAAATGGAGATTATAAGTGTTATTTCTCTGTAGCCTCGATATTTCTTCTGCCTTGCTTTTTAAAACAAGACTTTCTACAGAGACCTGAGCAAAATCAGGCTTCAGACCTTGCCATTATTTTTTTTTATGATATGTTAATATTTCTTTTGCATACCTCCCACATCACACATTAGCTTTGTTTGAACTTCATGCACCAGTAGCAGTCGCTGCAATCAGGGCAGTAGCCCATATTAATGGTACCATGTGTAGAACTTTCCTCGAAATACTTATTTCATTGTGTCTTCTAACATCTGCTTCTGTGCTTTCAGTTCATGTCTCTAGTCTGTCATTTACATCTGCACAAAACCATTTCCCCTGCCATTTAACTGGCATCTAAAATATGTTATGTATATTGATGTGCGATTTTTCTGGTTACTTTTTCCATATCAAATGCCTAGATTTTACCAGCTTAAGCTTCGTTCTCACCTGCTTCATTGCTTCTTCGGATGTGGATAATTGCCATCCAGTGCAGGCTCCTCTACTGTTTGTTTAGTTATTGTTATCTACAGCGTACCATCCATTGCGGCTCCTACCTGGGGCTGCACTTCTCCTACTGTTGGACCTTTATGTGGATTTCACTGTTGTATTACACATCGCTAAAAATAAAATCACTAACAACATATGGCCTGTTATGATCCTTTTATCCAAACTCTGCCATTTTGTATATTTGTGACACACTGCAGATTTTGTGAAGATTGCTTCATAATATTTGTTTACCATCTGCTGCACTCTATTTGGTATCTTGTGAGGATTTCTTCCTCCATTTTAAGTGACATTAGCAAAATCCAGCCAGTACGTAGGATTTTTTGGTTCTACTTTTGCTTCCCTAATGTGCTGGAAAATCGTATTGCTGTGCTCTAGGCAAGCAGAGAAGCCTGGAAATCTTTCTGAACCCATGTGTCACATTGAGCTAGTTTTTGGGCTGTGCCCACTTAAATGTCATGGTAGGGTGGCAAAGGATCTCTGCACAGATATGAGATGTATTTTCTTCTGGGTTTACACTTTACAAGCATTGCCTGGCTCTTTTAGATTTGGCTTTTTTAATGCCAGGTAACATTTTCTGCCTTTTCATCAACATGTTTTTAATTTATTCTCTTTGTACCACCATTAGGAATTTTGCAGTTCTGAGAACCTTGGAGTTAATTTCTTAATCATTGAAAATGAATGATGTGTGATTGTTACAAATGTCTTGCAAGTGGACTGTAAGAATTTTCCACTTTTTTTTTTTCGTGGTCCCAGCTCAGTCTGTTCCCTCAAGCCAGGCCTGTTTAACAGCTTCTGTCTCCATGTATTCATCTCCCTCTGTCATGTTTCCCCTCCTCTGCGTTTTACTCTGATCCCTTCTTGTTGATGCATGGCGTGCATTGTGTTCACTATTCCAACAGCTGCTTCTTCAGCCTTTCTTACTCTGTTACACACTGCGACTAGGACTTGGGCTTTGGCCAGGTAGCAGTTTTACAACTCCTCCTCCTTTCTGCCTAAAATGTTTCCAGGCAAGGAAGCATTCAGTTTCAACTCACTAACTCTTCTTAATCTTTTCATCATTCATGACTTGCTGCAGGCTGGTAACCCTAGCAAGCAGTTTTAGCAATTTGGCAGTTCAGCAGTTAAATTTCCATGAGACAAGGCTCTTGTAGGACATAGCTGTGCTATCTAGTTCCTCCTCTTCCAGCTTCCAGGTTTCCAGTGTCCCACAGCTCTCTGCCAGTACATTTTTCAAGTGTAATTCTGAGGTTTTTGTGTTACTTTTTTTCCTTTCTTACCTGTCTCATGTTGTTTTGCTCTGTCTTCTGCATTGCTTTGCTCTTTCCTTGTTACAGCCTCAGAATTACCTGCTAGGTTTTCAGAGGCAAAACGAGCAAACTCCTTTTTTCGGGTAATTTTGATTTGTTGACTTCAGATCTCTTCCCAGATTCTTGTATGTAACTAGGAGCAAGAGTGAGTATTCATCCAGGGACATAATGGCACTTTTTATGTTGATGTGATATGCAGGGGCTGTGATTGCAGAGAGCTCCCGTCTAACTGATTTGGAGCACATCTGTAGAGATGGGGACGGACAGGCAGACTGCCCCAGCCTCTGCTCTGGTCCCAAAGCCATGTAAATGCACTCGCTCATCTCCATGTCCTCACCCTTTGGTATTTAACAGGTGTTTGTAATATGGGGGGGAGGGGTGTTGCTTCTTGATTTCCCAGTGCAGGTTAGCTTGGGCAGAGTGCTTTTCTTTTGTAGCCGTATGGCTTTCTGACGGGCTTGCTTGCGGCTTGGAGCCTGGGCAGAATTGTTCTGGTCTGTCTGTCCTCATGTGTGTGTACGTGTCCTGACACGGTGAGCTCCATCAGCTTTCAGGAAGAGGTGGGTGTCTCAGGCCTTTTAAATATCCCAACTGAAATGGGCCTTCATGGCTGAAATTCCCCGCAGTAAATGTTTTCTGGCCAAAAAAGTGTGCAAATTTGACAGCTGTTCTTTGGTATCAGTTTGATGTTTCTTGTTTTATTTTCAAAGAACTTCCTGTCCAAAGGAAAAAAAAAAAACAAATGTAACACTGGGCTGTATACCAATGGGCTTTGCTTTTGGGTTTTTTCGTTGGTTTTTAATAAGTATCTATACAAGATATTTAATTTGCAGCAGGCAAAAATTGGAGACAGATCATTAACCCCTCCCTTCTCCCCCAAAGCTAGAGCAATAAAAATAAATTAACATTTTCTAACTGATTTGGAGGGGAGGGGTCTTTCCATTCCTCTGGTGACTGGTGCAGGTCTCCCGTCGGTGAAAGTGTATGAGCTTTTCATGAGGACCGGTGCAGGAGTGGACAGGGTGGACACTGCTCCCATCGGAGTGAAGGAACAGCATGGGGTGTCTCAGCGACTGCTGCATGGGATGTTGGAGCGTGTTGTTGCACCAGCTGGTGCTAATGTGGGGGGATTGAGCCCCCCTGGTAAATCTGCACCTGTTGAATCCCGCCATATGTCTTTGGAAAGTCTATTCCTCCTTCAGATCTTCATATTAATAATTCTTTCTGAATGCTTTGCTCTGCTGGAGCCTTTCCGAATCTCGCTCCCTTTCCTCTGGTTCGGTCTCTACAGCAGCCTCTTCCCTTTCACCAGACATGCCTTTTCTGTGCGATTGTGGCAGTGCCTGAGCCATCGTCACGAAACCGTGATCTCCTGATGCTGCTGCTCCTGCCTTCTGCTTCCCCTTTGCCCGCAGTTGCACTATGAACAAAAACTCAACTGGTTTTGCTCGTTCACGAACTTTATCTAAATTTCTCTGTATAAGCACTGCAGATGTGTGTCCACTTAGAAGTTACCATTTTTAAGTCAGTGTTGCTGTGTCATGAAGAAGCAGAGATGCCCATGCATTTCTAACGGGCATGGGGGCACAGGGGTGGGAGGAACTTGACACAGGGCAGGTGAGTTGAGGTGGGGTTGACAGTAAGACCAGAAGTTTTTAGTGGGAGGAAGAGGAAGACTTTTTATTATCATTATTATTATTATTATTTTAATTTCTAGTAATTCTGATGAAAGAAGCTGGCAAAACTTAAATCCATCTGGGAGGATTGAAGCACACTTGGAAACTTTACTTTCTGTTTGCTTAGTACCTTGATGGGTTTCAGCAAGGGGAATTGCAGCCTGTGTAAAGTGTTTGGCTTCTGGAGAGATTCTGGCAGTAAAATCTGTTGAGACCAAAGTTTTGAGCACTTTGTTCATGCCCCCTTTTTAGATGTAATTCTGGTCTTTGTTAATTAATGTTTGGAGTTGTTAAACATTATTATTTTAGAGTATCTTGTTACTTGTGTAGTTGGCTTATACATTCTTAGTATTTTTGTTTGCTTCTAAACGTCCAAGTAAAAACCTTACATACTAAAATTGTAAATATCCTTCTCCCATTGTTCATGAATGTATTACATTTCTTTGTTAGATGAAGATGAGGATGGTGATCGGATTACAGTCAGAAGCGATGAAGAAATGAAAGCCATGCTATCCTATGTAGGTATAGTATAACGAATGCTGGTATTTTCCATGTTGATCAGTTTCTGTATTTTTGTTTCTATCAATGTGTTAAGGTAAGCTGAAGTGTTCCCAGTACAATATTCCTGTATTAAGTTCAGAGCGTGATATTCCTGTGTTAAGCATAGGTGTTTGAAAACTGTATCACATGAGATATATGGACATGCTTGACTTTAAAAACAAAAAAAAAAAAGACTTGTACACTTACTGATCATATCATAAACATTAAGAATAATGCATCTTAATGACTTTTGCATTAGGTATAGTGCAGGCTAAATGGACTATCAATTTCTTGTATTTTTTATGCAGTACTTAAAGTAACGGCTCATTAAAAATGAACCCCTGGGCTCTAAAAATTTTTCAAAATCTACTTTCATCTGGTGACTGTTTCACCCCTCCTAACAGAAGAGTTTCATTGTAGCTGCAGGCTCAGTATTCATAGAGGATTTAAAGATGTATTTTCTCTTTCTTAATACGAGATATATGTGTCTGTGTTTGCCTTTATATACATAGATGTGTGTAAAATCTATCTAGATACCTATAAATATAAAATCTGTCTACAGAAATAAAGTATGCAGTTACTTATTGAAACAAAACAATTTGAATGTAGCTTCAGTGTATCTTTCATGTTGTAGATGTAAGTGAAAAAACATCATTTAACATTTCCTGTCAAATGCAATCAATAAGCAAGAAAATAACAAATGGGTATTCTCTCTCTAAGCCGGATGGACTGCAAGTTCCTTTTAAAGTGCACTTCTCGCAATAGTAATGGCCTTAACTTGGACCATGCCAGACACAAGCTCTGTTTAGTACCATTTGTAGATGGTTTTGGTGGGACTTAGTGACTTGGTTCAGTCCTCGTCCTCAGTTCCCCGTTGCAGAGGAAGCAGAGCAGGGACACGCTTGGATCACCTACTTCTTGCCTGAGTCTCTGCTTAATGGATCCCTGTTGGGCACATGTTCTCTGGTTTGTTTTTGTTTTTGTTTTTTGCAAAACGATGTTGTTTCATTGTTGTGAACTTAGCACGTAAATACATCAAATGATCAATGTTTCCTATGAAGGGGGTTCTTGTTTTCTAGGTGCCAGGGAGGCTTCCCCACTGAAATTCTGGTCCTTTTGATATCTGCAGAGGTCGTGCTATTTCTTGCCTGGTGAAGGCTGGGTGGACGCTGGGTGACTGGAAGTCTGTTAGCAGACCCTGGTCCAAAGAGACTTTAGTTGTTGCCTATGAATTAATCCTGGGGTGAAAGAAGTGCAGGTTCCAGATGCTGGTGATTGATCTCTGTGAAACTCAAGGGATTTATTAAATAAACCCCCCTCATGTGCAGGTTTGGTTTGTCTTTTTTTCCAGAGGAGATGAAACCGTTGTATTACAAGTTTGATACTAAAGAGCATTATGACAGTTGTGTGAAAGAAAGGAAGAAAATCCTTGCTGCAGTCAAGGGGGTTTTGTGCTTGTTTGAGGGGGTGTTCTGTTCTTTTGTTTCATACAGCTAGATCACTGGTGGTGCTTCCCCACCTTGTGTTTCTTGATTATTTTTTTTTCCTTATAAAATGTCTGCCATTTTTACTGTCAAACTGGAAAACTTGAATTTTCCTGGCACAGTCTTAAGATTAATCATGCCTTTGTAAGGTCATCTTTTTGCTATGCTTCCAAGCTTACTGTTAAAGTTTCAGTACATTAGAGTTATGATTGCTCAAGTCTCTGCTTTCCCTTAAAAATTATGGGATGTCTGTAAATGACTTCTTTCCACTTCAGCAGCTTTTCTTCTCTGAAAATTTTCCCTTTAGCTTTAAACTAGTTTTCTATTTGAGTGTTGCATTGATGGCTTAACTTTGTGACATCCTATAGGTGTCATTTTGGGATATGTTTATAAGAAAACAAATGTCCTTAGCCTACAAGAAAAGGAATGAACCTACGGTAAGCTTGAAGAATATACCAGGGGAGAAAACCACTCATTTTTGAGTGTTTTCAGGCCTGCAACAAATATTTGGAGGACTGGACAGCTGCTCACATATTTCTAGGAATTTTGACATGGAACAGTTAGCCTCCTGTTCTGCTAGTATTCTGCAAAATGAAAGTGGAGGGTTTTCTTTCAGTTTAAGAACAAAAAAATAATACCCTGAGACTACAGATCTCTTCCATGCAAGTATGACACTAATTGCAGAAGATGTTTTGAGTCATGCAGGACCTTTTATCTTTAGGTTCTTTGGTTTCTGAACTTGACAGTAAGTGATTTTAGGCAGTTCTGGAATTGTTTTATGTATGCAGAAATACCTTATATTATGCCTGTGCAAATATTGTGGAATGGTAAATAAGATTGTTTTCCTGTTGTGCATTGCGGTTAATTAAAGACGGACACTGAGTAGCAGTGGAGTTGCACTTTAACTGTTGTCTTGTATTGGTATAAAAAGGCAGTAATTTTTTTGACAGCCACTGATTGGAAAGTTGCTTGCAGCTTTCTGAAAGCAAGGGATACATGCTCTGGATCAATAACTGGCAAATTTTCCATTAAAAAGAATACCTGAACAATGTTCCAAATAGCCACTGGCATCTTAATTTTCCATGGAAACCTCAAATGCTCATGTGTGGAGGACAAGTCATTTTCAGACAATTTTTCCAGACTACTTGTTAACAGTTATTGCTGTCCCAAAAGGTTGACAGCTTACATGATTGATATTTCATTTACTTGTCATCGCTGTTTGAGTAATGGAGAGGGCCATGTTTTTTTCTCGCTTTCCCCCTCTATGTTGTTTCTTTTTTACTTTTTGGTAGGAAACAGTCTCATGTATGTTTATTTTAGTTCATTATTCTAGAGAGTATGTCATGTATATTTATACCGTGTATATGTATGTCTTCAGGTCATAGAATGCCACTACTAAAACGGTAATAAAAAAGTTTGTTTTCTTAAGCAATTTTGGCCCCCAGTGGAGCTGGAGATTCTTTCACAGCTCCATAACTACTAGTACTGGTGACAACTTTCTTGTGAAGGGATTTGGGGATGTGGGGGAGGATTTGGCATGTTACTTGTGACCCCCCCCCTGATACAAAATAAGTCTGTGGAGTAGTCCTGACCCCTGAAAAACCTCGAGTGTTTCAAAAGAGAGGGCTTTTATAATGAATAGCTTTGCTCTGTGTAAGCACGGTGGAAGCATTTGTCACACAGTTATTTAAGACGTGGATTTATATGTTTGTCTACTAACATGAGCGAGATGCCTCCCTCAAAAATCTTGTGGTGAGATTTTAATAAGGGAAATGCTTTTAGCAGCAGGCATCGTGTTAGATGTACACGCAGGAGGCGGAACTCCATGGATCCTTAAACCCTCAGGAATTTTCTTCATAACAGCTCTTTTAACGAAAAGGAAGTTTCTTCCTGTTTTTGACATGTATGTGAGAAACAGAAGCACTGAAAAGCTTCTGCATGTAAATTGTCTTTTGTGTCCATCTAACATTTGCTACTGTAGTTCATGTTTAATCCCATTGTAAGAGGAAAGAAAAATATTTTGTAACGGTAGGTAGTAAAGTTTTGTCTTTTTGAAGTTGCATAAGTAAAAACACTTGCATTGTGGGAAACCATTGGTGTGAGTGAAATACGTGTGTTTGATTCCATAGAGACTTAGAATTTTTTTCCTTGTTGACATCCATTCTTGCCAGTTTGAGTAATAGTATCACAGAACGCTGGTAACAGTGACATGCTGAAGTCTGAGACCACACTCGGCTGGTGAGAATTAGCATGAAAGTCAGTGGAGCTACACTGATTTATGCTATGAAGATCTGGCCCACAGCCAGCGTGTTTGCTTCAAAGATGTTTGGTGATTGCAAAAGAAATGTGCTTTGTGATGTGCTTTCAATATTCAACACATTGTGATAAGAGATGTGTGGGTTATAGAAAGTAAACTCACAGCAAGGTCTGTCTCCTGCCTTGGGATTGTCTGGTTGTGATGTTACATGTCCCGTCTGGTGAGTGTTCACCCCCCCTCAGGTGAGGGTCTATTAAAAAAGGCTAATAAAGATTTGAATTTGTTCAATCCAAATGTTTATGTCTTCATTTAATGCCACTCCTTATCCTCATCCTTGTGTCACTTCTCAGGCTTCCTCGTGCCACATTTTCTGTCTTCTTGGGTCTTGATGTTCCCATGTACTTGCTCGCTTCTTGCCCGTTCTTCGCCTGTCTTTATTGATAAACTTTCCCCCGCACCCAGATCACTCCTAGTGGGTTCCTTCGGAGCCTGAGGTCTCACTATGTCTGCAGTGGCTTTCTAGTAATTCTGTTTTGCATACCCTACTGTGCATTAATTTTGTACGCTAAGGGAATGCACAACACCTCTGCTTATAAGGGATGTGACCCCAGCTACCCTGACTATCCCTCAGCCCTACCAATTTGTGGATAATTTCCAGATTTTTTCTCCTTTGGAGTCTTACTAATTGCACCTTTTTTGTTTGTTTGTTTGTTTGTTTTGTTACTGTATTTACAGCATTTCTTTGTTTCCACATTTGACTTGTTTTCCTGGCTTCATCAGGTGTGGCAGCTGCTGTATTTGCTGTCAATGTTTCATTTGCTCCCTCTTCTGAGGTATTCCTAGGTTTCAAGTGGGCCTGAAAATTGCATAGTTGAGCCACTAACAGATCCCTTTGCTGGGTATCGCAGCCCCTTGGTTGTGTTCCTTCCATGCCAGTTTGTTGTGTGAACATTGCAAACAGTAAGAAAGCATTCTAGTGGCTGATATGTACTGTGGCAATTTAAAGAAAAATAAAAATACATTGAATTAAACAATCTTAAGTGTGCTCTTACTACTTTTCATACGTTACTGAGTAATCTCTTTCTTTAATCTCTTTGCAGTATTACTCCACTGTAATGGAACAGCAAGTAAATGGACAGTTAATAGAGCCTCTCCAGATATATCCAAGAGGTAATGCTTAACAAATTCTAATCAACAATGATGATATCAGTAAACTGTTTCATCAACGGTTATGTTTTCGGGAGGTTTAAATGCACATAACATGATGTTTACCTCTTAATTTGGATGGAAGAATTCATTATTGTGGGGAGTGTAGAGAAAACTGCATTTATTGCATATAAAATAGCTAATTTACTGGAGTAAATTAGACTAACAAGAGTCAGTTTGCATAGTACATATTTAAGTACATTTGAAAAACCCATTGGTGATGGTTCTGCATGTATTCAAACCCAAGCAGATGAATAACTTAAGTTTTGGATACTTATGAAAATTGAGCTTTGTTAAGGTCTTCTAATATCATTAATCGGTGTAACAGACTTTGGGAATGTGAATGTCACTGTTCATCTTGAAAACAGGAATGTCTGTCACAGAGGCTCCATCCGTGACATATTTTATTTGAGATTTGGGCACTTAGCAGCAGTATCAAAATGATCACAAGTACTTTAATAGTTCTTCTGAACAGGGAAAGATGTAATCAATTATGTGGGCTGAGGCAATTAAAAAATAGGTCATCTACATCCTGAACAAAAATCCGTAGGCAGCTAGTTAGGTTTTTGGGAACGCAGTGCTCTTTTTGAGCTCAAATAATGGTTAAAAAAAGACGAATACATTACATAATTCCGCTGATTCATTCAGATGCTCTCAGTATCCAGTCTTTGAATCTCTTGATTCTTAATTGATGAAACAGATAAGGCTTAAATTCTCCAAGTAAATCTCCCAGCAATAAATTAATTGAAATAATTAAAAATTAAACTCTTCTCACTTAACTGATATTACACAAATAATCATACTATGAGTTTCCCAATTAAACATTCTAGACTTCCATTACTTACAACTCTCTGAAGTTTGAATTGGGCAATTAACAAAAGCCTTCTCAAACACATGCTAATAAGGTCTCAAAAGGAGGGTGGGTTTCCTCATAGTTCAGTACTCCTATGGAAAAGAGACTTGAATTCAAAGGGAATACGGAGGTTTATTTTTTTTTAGGGCTTAGGCTAGCAGGTCTGGTTGGGGGGGGGGCGGTGCTGGGTATTTGAGCTGCGGGGCTCCAGAGCAATCAGCGGTCCAGACTTGTTCTCGTGAAGACGAGCTCCAGGACAGCCATGAAGAGGGGAGCTGTCTTCTGCCTCTTCCCAGGCTGGGATGTGGGTGTCTCAGCCTTTCTTCTGAACCTCTTTCTGTAGAAGGCGTTTAATTACTTCCTGACAGGCGCTGTCTAAAACCACTGACCACCACTTGCCAGAAATGAGATGCTGGGCTTTCACGTGGCTTAGAGAAACTGATACAGTGGGTGATCCTAGTAGGTGGGGAACCCTTGCTGTAAATGCAAGGCAATTAGATGTATTTCCCCTTAAGCAAACGGTTCAAGGAAGTTGTGACAGGAGGTGCTTAGTAGCTGGTAGGCTGGAGTGTTCAAAGGGACGTTTTGAGATTACAAATCAGGCTTAATCTTCTTGTAGATTCTGCTTTTGGGTTGTTCCTGAAGAACCAGCCAAGTAGATTCCTACTCCTGCTGTTGTCTCCTTTTACTGTTTGCTTTACATCTAAGGATAATCTTTGACTGTACAGGTTCAGAATTCATCTCCGTGCTGCTGAGCTTACGATCCCCATGTATTACCTTCACATTTTCACTGTTGGCTCAACTACACGCGTGTCTGCTGGGTATTGCCTCATAGGTGGCTCACCACTGCTCCAAATTGCTTCAGAGCTGAGTTGCTGTTTCATCTTTCCAAATCACCTTCTTAAAACATCTGTTCTTTCTAGGTTACAGCTTTAAAGCCACTGCACTCCCTTCATACCCAGACGGCCTCTAAGTTCTGCTGCTGCTCTTCTGCGATATTGAACAAAATGTGCTTTCCTGCATATGTTTTTTTTTTTTTTTTTCTGTCGTGTTGTCCTGCCTCTCTAACAAACGTCCCAAATTTTGTTAGCACAAGCATTTTTCTTTCATGCCCTTTTGGCCACATCTCTCTACATAACTGCAGTTTAAAGCCCCAGCAGTAACATGAGCTTTTCTGCCTGTAATTGAAGGTGCTTTCTTTTTAAGAGCTTTCTTTGCAAGCCAAATCTTCCTTTGAGTCCTCTTCCCTTGCTGCCCCTCTTACTTCGAGGAAGCCCCCCAGCTGCTGTCTCCAGCGAACTTCTGGAAAGTCATGTCTTCCATAAAGCCTGCCAGTAGCAAATATTCCTGTGCCATCCTGTGCTGCCTTGGCTATACTGTATTCGCTTCCTAATTTAAAAGTCTTTAAGGGGAACAAAGATCCATTTTTTAAAGAAATGCATTGTTACTGTCCAGGTAGTAAGAGCCAGAGTTCTTTTTTTATACTGAAAATTAACTCTGTGTATTCATATACATAAACAGAGTGTGTGTGAATACATGCACACATATAGAGATATGTATCTCCTGTCTGTTATATATATCCCATCTGTGGAATGCAAAGTGAATATACCATTCAAATATGTCTCATTAAAAATATTATTCTTTTAGTATCTTGTTAAAAATGTTTATTTTAATCTATTAGAAAAAATAATATCCTGATGTATTTTAGAGTAGCTTGTTTTTAATGCCCACAGTATCATAATATTTTTCTTCTTTAAGATACACGTGGTAATTTCTAATGTCATTTAAAGGCACATGGTCTGGCCCTAACTGATGTGTTTAATAACTATCATCTGTGTCCTTCTGACTAATAAATAGTTCTGTTTCCTGCTGTCAAAAAATGAAGTGAAACGCATGTGCATCAGAGAAAGAGAAAAATCAAATTCATCCCTCCTCAGACAATCAATCAAAAGTGACAGGCCCTTTAACATACAATTTGTAGGGCACTGTAGTTTTAAAATGGGAACTGTCTGTAACATGTAGCTAGAAGCCTTTGTGGCTTTAACATTTGACAAAAGCACGTCCACCAAATGGAAGAACAAGGCAATATACAGTTTGAGAGACTTCAGGAAAATACTTTCTTCTCAAGAAGCATGTCCCTCTGTAAACCTAGACGTCGTAATAAGATGCCACATTTGTTCATCTGTGTCCAAAATGTGGCATTTTGTATTGTGTTTATCCAGCATTTGGTTTCCTGAGACTCATTGCTGTTGCCCCTGACATGTTTTTTCCACGTTTAAAGCAAACTGTCTGCATTTGACAATATGACTAATTTGTGATGTGTGGCAGCTGATTCCTTTAAAATACATCTTACAAATATTTCTGTTAAATGCCAGAAAAAATACAGCATGTGAAAATATAGTGACATAAGATTTTAATTTGAATTACAAAAAGAATCTGATAATTTAAGCCAACAGTTCTCTTGATTTTTTGATGTGTTTTAAGCCGAAATTAGAATTTATATTACATGGTGTCAGAAAGCTCTTAGCATTTATAAATGCTCACTCCTGCAAGTTAAAAATCCTGGTTCATAATTCCCACTCTGGGTCTTGTGAGGCACTTTTCAATCATTTCTCTCTGCTAATTTTGGTGTCACCCTCATTTCTTTTTAAAAGATTCATTTTGAGCAAATTTGTAAATGGCCCTGATGTGTTCTACAATTTAGTCAATTACTGTTTCAGCCTGCAAGCCTCCTGGGAAACGGAACATACATGGCCTGAAGGTACGAATTTCAATAATTGTTTCAGTAAAGTTAGATGGATTTGTAATGCTGTGTTCCACTTATTGAAATGTCAAATAAAACTGCACTTTCTTGCGCTCTGACAAGCAGATTTTTATTTATTTTATTAATTTTTTTTTTTGGTGAGGGTGGGAGAAGTATTCATCTGCTGGGTGTTGGCTGCGATATCTTTGTGTACAGTTTTATTAAAAATGGAATTGCTTTTCCTTTTGTTTTTAACCTCTGTTAATAAGGTTCCTAAATTCTAATATTCAGTTTATCAACTGATGTCTGCTACTACTTCAAAGAGTATAAAAAAAAACCCCACCATATTCGTTTGATTTTAGTAATTTATCTAAGTGTGGAAAGCACTGCAGTGATATTCTTCTAGGTTGTTTGATTCATTCAGATGTGCTTATTGCTTCTGTAATCATACTCATTTTGAAATGCAGAGATGAAGATTGTGTTAAATGATTGCTTGGTGTTTAAAATGAGGATAAATGGTGGACATACCATCTCTTTTTCTGTATTATTTAACTAAGCGTTTAAGATGTAAAGATAGTATATTGTAGTCCATGAATTATATAGCCTGCTAACCTACATACAGGCGAGACCTCAGCCATTGCCATGCCTAGCAACAAGCTAATTAACCTTCATAGTGAAATGAGAAATTCATGGCAAATTACAGGTTAATTAGAATAGTGTCCTCTGAACACAAACGACTGATAAAGATCCTTTCCCTGCCCGCAGGTAAATACAAGAGCAGGGTGTGCTAATAATAGCAGTTCGGCAGTCTCGGATTCCCTTCCAAGCAATAGGTAAGAGTCAAGAACAGGAACATATGTTTTGTTTTGTTTTCTTTTATTAAAACAAAATGGAACCTTGTGTGCAGTAGTTACTAATGATGAGATTGATGTTGAATAACTTTTCCTATGTGACTACCGGGCATGCAGGAGTGAAGTGGGGAAGACAAAATTGCCTTGATTCATGGATATTAGACTTGTACTGCTTGTTTCTTCAGGAGAAGTATTTGCTGCCAAAAGAAATAAGTCTTGGCTGGGTATTTCGGATGGTTTTGTCCTTTATAAAGCATTGAAATACTGTTTGTGGGTGGGCTAATTGGTTTTAGTTAATCTAATAATCATTGTCTGTGGCGAGGTCTGTATGTTTAGGTCTTCGTTGCTTATCCTGTTCCAGGATTCTTTGATTTTAAAACTTGATACCCGATTCAGTAGGTTTATTACTGTGCAGTAAGATTTTTGAAAAACCTGAACAGCTTAGGTACCCTGTTTCATACAGTTTCAGCGAAGTTTTGGAGTACATCTCCCTTAGCTTTCTCTTTAGATTCCAGCCCTAATTTGAAAACCCATATTAACATCTTAAAATGCAAGGGAACTCATTCTCTTTTTTTCTTAGAGATCTGTTTTTAAATACTGGAGCATAAACATGAACTGTTACAGGAAGTCATTATACTCAATACTGATGTTGAAACAAATAAACAAAAACCCCACAAAAACCTTTATGTATTCGTAAAAGAAAATAAGAAAAGTCTGGCTCCATCTTCTTCATCTAAGAACATATGTGAAATGTGGGAATAGAAATCTCTGGAGGTCCCTTTCAACCTAAATTATTCTATTATTCTAATAAGCATATAATATTACATTTATCCATGCATCAGCATGCTGCTCCCTTTTCTCTCCAAGAGCGTTCTGGAAAAAAAAAATCAGAACCGATAGAGAAGAGCAAGATCAAAGACACAGTTGCACCGCATTAAGCGCGTTTGGTCGGTGAAGTGTCAGTGCCTGTTCTGGCAGACACTGCGAAGCGCTGCGGTGGTGGGACTGCCCCACAAACACTGTCTTTGCGTGGTGGGAGTGATGTGGTTCCTCACTGATGAGGAGGATGCCATGCCACATGGCTGATAGCAGTGCTGGAGTTGTGCTGCTCCAGTGGGTAGCCCCATTCAAGTACCATTAAAACCAGTTTTGACGCTCCTGTTAGCGACTTAGCTAATTGCAGAGATTAAAAAAAAAAAAAAAAAAAAGCAAGCCAATACCCTGTGTCAGTCTCCTCTGGCAAGGTTTGCCCCCATCCATTGGGGAAGATCTGCTGTGTGTTGCAATGGGGAAGATCCTGTCCAAGACTCTTTAAGAAAATAAATCTAAATGTGTTTATGAACTGCAGTCGTCCTCCCAGCCTATTATACCAGTGAACTAAATAAAGCTGTTTTCTGTTGCTGTTATGTTTGGCTTTCAGTACTTCCTGTACTTTGAGCTTGTTCTTAAAGTGCATTGAAAATGAGGCTTCTAGAAGATTCTTGTCACCTTATTTGGTGGTTAATTGCCATTCCTTTTCCGAAACCTTCTGCACTATGAGTTTTGTTTTTGAAGTAATTGAAAGTCTCTCTTTGTTTCATGTTCACAAATTGTTAGTCATGAAAGATGACAAGATCAACTTATGTTTCCTTGGAAAACTTAATTTTTCTTTAAAGTGGTCATAGGAACGAGAGGCCTATTAAAGAACAAAGCCACCAAATATGAAATCTCTGTTTTCACTGTTCTTGTTAATAATGATCTGTGATCAAGACACGTGCACATGCCTTTCAAGAATATATTATTTTGTACTTTTTTTTTTCCTTAAACTTCAGTAATAAGAGCAGAATGTCGCTTTGAGATTAAGTTTTGCAGACGTATTGCTACCTGGGCAGTTTGTGGTGTTGAATGCAGAAGGAACGGAGTTTGTCAGGAAAGGAGGTGAAGCAGTATTTCGTGAGTGGGTGGAAGTAGTTTGAAGCCATTAACAGTTTTACCTACAAAACACACCAAGCTGATAGCAGTGGTTTGTTAAAGTTCTCTTAGCAGAAAAAAAAATAATACAGGTCATTTTGTGTGGTGTAAGACTACTGACACAGGAGTAGTTTCTCCTGAAAAAAGCACAGAGACTGCAGCAGCAAGCTGACTTGGAATGGGTGCCCATGGCAAGCTGGACTCACCCTCCTCAATTTAGGCATGTCCCTGAGACGCCTAAACCAGGAGTTGTACTCACCTGCTCACCATGCCCCAATCTATGGTCAGTTGAGGTAGCGAGGCATCATCGATGGCACACCCTTCAACTGCAAATTTACAGAAATTATTGAGGGATCATGCCTTAAGGAGTTTTAAAACAGTGCACCTGAAAACTAGATGTGAACACTATTTTCCTGTTGTTTTTTGGAACACCTGGTGTGTGAAGGTATCTTTGTTGTTGTTGTTTTTTAACTGTCAATAGGTTACATCTCAAAGAGTAATAGAGTCAGGTATCTAAAAAAGCTACTTTGTAAAGGCGAATAATATATTGATTTTCTTAAATGTGCATTGCTTCTCCATTTCTCCTGCCTGCAGTTTGAGGAGTAGGTATACTGAACATCAATCAGCATTGCTAAAGTTAAATCTATTCAGAATATGTAAGCATGAACTTAACCTGATGGCTTGTTGTTTCTTATGGTTTCGCTTTGGTTTATAGAGTGAAATAGCACAGTCATTAAAAATAATTGCCTCTTCTTTTTTTCAGCTTAAAAAAGTCTTCTGCAGAGCTGAAGAAAATACTTGCAAATGGCCAGGTAGGTGCACTGAATTGGGTCTTGGCTACGTGCACATCTCGTTATTGCCTAATACTGCAGTGATTGGCATACCACAAATAGGTGGAGAGATGCTTACTGCTCATTTAGGTGTAATGTGTTCTTTTAATACAGAACTGGAGGGACCATGAAAACCGTCATGATATGAATGAGTTATGTGTCTTGATTTACTTTGATTGGCATAGCAATTTGCTTCCCATTTCTCAAAAAGTGCTAATCAGATTTAGCTCCAAATAGATTGAAGTACCTCACACATGTTGCACTGCTGCCACAATTTCAGGGAAGAAAGTTAATCAATTTTGAATAACTAAGTCAACTGCTCGGTTAGAATGACCTTCGTATTTTTTAGGGCAGTAGATCCTTAAATATTTAGCAGGCTCTTGCAAGGAACTGCTCTGTACTGTTTGGAATCACCTTAGGTTGTAGCTTATTTAAAAAAACCCCACACACCAACCAACCAAACTAAAACAACAAAAAACCCCAAAGTTAGAAAGCTGTCTTGTTGCTTTCCCTTGCTGCTCCAGGCATTCAGCTTTGGGCACCCAGAAGTGAAAGTGTAACAATTAATGGACAAGTGCACGTCTGCCACAGAGTAATCGTTTCTCACCCATTTTGAGCTGAATGTATGGGCAGGCTTGCAGTAGCGTAATGACATTAAATATACGCCGTTAAATTAAACTACCTTCGAAGAATCCCAGATTCTTCAGCAGCAACATAAATATGTTTTAATGTTTGTCATAGTGAAAGCCCTTTGATAGCCTTGGAGGCAGGCACCTGTCCATTGCGATCAGGCTTGCCTGTTAGGCTCTATTGACTGAGACATCTGTGTCACTGCAAATAAAAGACTCTTATTGATTTTCTTAACTGCTGTTCACTTCCCCTCCATGTTTCGAAGGCTGAAATCTTAATTATCTCAGATGCGTATTCAGTGCCTTCACACAATGACCTCTCCAAGCCTCATTGGCATTTCATGAATCAAGTAGTTGTAGTTGAGCGTGTCAAGAAGATAAAGGCTGGTCTTCATGCTTGTCCTTCAGTATCACCTGTAACATTGTGGTCTAATAGATGAGGGTGCCCCTCTAAAATGTGAGTCGAACAGCCCGGTATTACAGCCTTGCCTGTTTGTATCCCTTGAATACAGCTTGGAAATGTATTTTTAAGCTTGTCAGCATTCCTTCCTTGCAGACTTAGTTTAATATTCACAAATTCCTACCAGGTAGATTTGTTAATGTTTCAAAATTATAGCTAAATGATCTGTTTCTCAGGATAAGTTAAAATTATGTAAGTACCAGCAGCATACTTCTGAACTTTTCAAGTCAAGATGACAGTTACTCCAATAATATGAATGTTTTTTTTAAGTAGAATTACGGTATGTGAGTAAAAGCCATCCTGTTTGTGATGGAGTCCATAAGCCGAATGTGGCATTTTATTTGTTCCAACAAATATGAGTTTTGTGTGCCCTGCAGTGGATTTACAGATTTCTTTCCTGCGTAGCAGAATTGTAGAAAGATGCCAAGGTATCACACCTCTTATTATGACATTGAAAAATGTTACTTAAACCATTTTAAAATACAGAAAATTGTTTCAATAGTATCTTTTAGTCACCCTGAGCTCGTAGGAGTTAGATTGCTTTCTGTCGAGAGAAACCGCTTTTTGTTATGCTGCATTGCGCTCTGCAAAATTTGGGCACAGACCTGTAACTGGAGATAGGTTTCTAGCTGTAACTTTAACTTTTTCTCCTTTTGGGGGATTTAAGTCACACTTACGATTACTTAAATATGAGTTGGGTTATTTTTTTTTATTATTTTTTGGCAGTTTATGCTTTCAGGCATTCATAATGATATTCCTCTAGTAGTTTCCATTTAGGTTTAATAAGGAATTCATATTAATCATTAAAAGAAGGGGACATGATTCTTCAAGATAATCAAATATTGACAGGTTAGAAATAGCTTTCTGCCTAGGTTCATTGATATAGGTGATGTGATATAAATATTTATTTCTTTTCTGTCACTCAGAGTAAATGCCACCAATTGATTCAGCATTGATATAGTGTCAACAGTTCATAAGAAACATTTGACTGGCTTGTGTTTTCCGATTAGTCTCTGCTCTATAAAGTGGGATTTACTAAATCTCTTCAATTGTCTGCTCATAGAGTGTGACTGCTTTCTGAAACCATTATTGCTTCGATTCGTAAAGCAGAGGTATGGCTATAGGACTTTGCCTCTGTCAGGCCTCTACATATAAAATAAGGATTAATTGAGCATTTTGTTTTTAATGATTTACAAGAGATAGACGCTGATTTCTTTCAAAAACAGCAGGCATAAGCAAGGGATGTTTTGTTTGCTGATCCGTAATTGAAGTCTGTTTGGCTTTTTCATTAATTCTGTTAATATCGGCATCCAATCAAACTTGCTTTTGCAGGTTTAATATTCCAGTCCTTACTGTTGAGTTCATTGTTATTATGTTATCATTTTATGATTGAGAATCCAGTTTTCCCAGTAAAATAAATAAATCACCACATGTTTTTGGCATCTTTATTTGAGCCAGTAAATCACGCTTTATCTCTCGATCGGTTGCTGGCAGATACTTGCTCCACCCCAGTCTTCCTATTTCACCCTGGGTTTCTGGTTGCTCTTTGAAACAGTGCCGGGCTGGCAGTGGGTGCAAGCGGCGCAGCGTCAGAGGACAGAGCTGCTCCTGTCCCTGCCTTCTAGGGAACGGTGTGAAGAAAATAGTCTGCTTTTACCAATTAGCAAAAAGCGGGAGACAAGAAAGTATGCTTTACGTCTCTGGTTCTGCTCAATTTGTTGCTTATAACTTGCATAACTACAAAAAATTCTTCTTTTCCCCCCTGAAGAAGCAAAGGTGCAAGTGTGCGTGGCTTTGTGGATTCATTTGATTTCTCCTAAGAGTTTTGTTTAGAAGAAGATTGCTGGCAGTATAGGAAAGAGATGTTTGTTGTTACCTCAAAGACTGGAGAATTAAAGTCCTCCAGCTTAGAAGAGCAGAACTCCTTAAACACGGTGTGAGCTTTAAATTAATGAGTTCTACAGTCTGAGAGAAATTGTTTTTAGTGCAAGGGATCCAGTATAGATTCTTTACATATTTTAAAACCCATTCATGAATTATCATTCCTCATGAGGTGTCTTCCCCCCCCCACCCCTTATTTGCGTTTTCTGATTGATGCAAGAAGCAACATAGCTTTCAATAATAAAACATATTTTAATTTTCTTCATAAACCTTGATAGTTGGATGAGCCATTTCATACCCTCTGATGATATCTGGCCCAGGTTTAACTACAACTAGGTAATAATGTAGAGTCAGCTTCTGATTTTGAGGCATTTTGAATTTTCTCAGAACTCAGAGAATTAAACCTCACTGGAAGAAATGCGTTGTGTTTCCTGTGAGAAACAAGCTCGTTTTTTATTCAGGTAGTGAAAGGAAAGAACAGAAATTTTTGAGTTCATAATTTCTGTCCATAAAATATATTATTTTAAATCAATTAAATATTCAATTTTCTATTTGTAATTCATGCTGAGTGTTGACTCTTTAGGGCATTTCAGCTTTCTTCCATCACTTTCTTGTTCCAGTTGAAACAAAGTTCCTTGTATCTTCACTGACATCATATCAAAGGGGATTCTTAGACGTGGCTTAGTAACTGAAGGGCACGTGTCCCCACTGAATTTTAAAAGCTGTTTCAGAAGTTGGATAAATACAGATAGCTCTGCGTGCCCTCACCATGGTGCTTGCGGTACTTGAAATTGCTAATTTGAAGCTCTCTCAGACGTGCTTACATGATCTCTAATCACATCAGAAATAGCAGACCAGACATATCATTAGGGGGATTTGATGCCTTTTAACACACAAAAATGACAGTCATGCCAACTCACGTAAAATATTTAACTTGGTATCCCCTAAAATTTAAAAAGTTACTAGAAACATGTTAGTGTTTCCTAGGAAAATAGCTTTTCAAAATGGGATTTGCCCTATCATTTATTACCTACAATGGTCAGGCAGTGGGGGAGATCATTCTGGAATAGAGAATGCATACAGCTCAGAATTTATTCTGATTAAAATATTTTTTTTCAAGTATACACATGTGTTACAAAAACATCTTTAGTGATTATTTTGTTTTTAATAGGTGGTTTAGCTGGAAAAATCAGTATAACTTTATTTGTACAGGAGAAGGTTAAATTGTAGTTTTACATTTGAATTGCTCATTCAGCAGTATAATAAGCTTTTATAAAAGCCATATCAGAAAGATCCTGAGTTGCAGCAGTTGGAACGTGCAGTGTTTGTTACCAGTCTTCTGCTTGTATGTCTGAGGATGTTGTCGTATCTGGAGAGTTGTCCCACTGAACAGAAAGACTGAAGCAAGCGATTACTTGTGTATTTCAAGGAAAATGATTTTTATTGGGTAACAATTCAAGACCTTGTTTCTAAAGGTATGCTTTAGTTAAAAGGTATACAAATGAAGCACTGTGAGGCAATCCTACTGACAGAACTGTCACTCAATTAGTATCAATTATGCCGATTCCAGAATAAATCAGAAACTTTTCTAGCCATACTTAAGATGACAGTTTTCTGTTGGATTGTTTCCATTCACCTCCAACTTTGGCTTTGGTTATGTGCTGTTCTGGAGACCCTTTTCCTATCAGTATCTGTGACCTGACCCTCTTGAGCTATATTATATCATTCCATTTTGACACCTTTTATCAAACTTTAATGAAATGACCCAGGCAAACAAATTGTCATTAAACTTTCCATCACTTTGTCCCTTGGTATCGTCTTTTATAAATTGGACAGCAAATGTTGTATTGATCTTCTCGTTCTTGCAGCTGAACTTGAAATGACCCAGACTGCTTGTTGTTTATGGCCTAGAGTTGCTTTTCCTTGACATTTCCATCCACAGCATGACATCTCTTTTGTTTTTCTTTCTTTCTTGTGGAGATGAATGAACAAGACATACGGTATCGAGACATCCTCGGTCATGGCAATGGAGGCACAGTCTACAAGTGAGTGTTGAATTTCACTTAAAATTTTTGAAAATAAAATTTGACAGTGCTCTTTTATTATTACTACTTTTTTTACCCTTCATATTTGTATTGAGATGTAGGTGAGCCATTGCTGCTATGCAGAAAAGATTATAAAATAAATTTTTAATATAAACTTTTTAAGAATTCTCTTTACATATTTACAAGGTATCTGCTATTAGGTGCCGTGAGGGCTGGTGCATTTTTATTATCTTTTTAATACTTAGCTTTGAATCCCTGCTGGGTAACAAGTTAATGGTTCACAAGTGGAACTTGAAATGTCCTGGAGCATAATGAATTGCCTTCAGTATTTGCAATGCCATTATTCTTGCTGGCTTACCACGCCCTTTGCTAGCCCAGTACTGAGAATGACACCAGTGGGATGTGATGGCACCATTGCTCTGCCTTTCTCTAGCAATTCCAAATTAGTAAATGCCCCTTTTGCTGTTGCAGTGACTTCCCTCCTTACAAGCAGTTTCACACACAGGCTGATGAATATATTAAATGATAAACTCCCCCAAATTTTGGTAGTGAAGCTTATACCCTGCAGCCAGTATTAATTTTAATATTGTAAAGATTATAATAGCAGAGAGATAGTTTTCTCGACAGGAAAGTCTTTCTCATGCATAGTGCAAAGTTTAAACTACATAATGTAATATCTGGTACTTAATAGTCTGCAGTGGTGTATGAAAAATATTCCACTAGGAATTAAGAAATCCATACTTCGTAAGAAAGCCCTGAGGGAGTAATAAAGGTTTCCTCCAGAGAGCTATTTACCATATACAGTAACCCAGCATCCCATTATGATTTTGTTTATACCTTAGACATTTTAACTTTGATATTAACATTTTTTTAAAATGTTTTAAAAGCTACGGTGCATTTAGTTTAATTTCTAATTGGCTGCCAACATTGCAAAACGACCCTACTTGCAGAAGGTTTAATGAAAATGGACTTCTGAAACCTTAAAGGAACAAAGCCAGTCTTTGAATGGACTCTTCAGAAATCAGGTTAGCCTTGTAGATGGACCGTAGTTTAGAAATCTCATTGTTGTTCTCTTGCAGAAAGACATTCCCAGACCAAGGAGCTTGCAGAAACGGTGTTGTTTTCTTACTTTACAATAAGAAATATTTGAGAGAGAGTGTTGAACTTAGCTCAGTCAGTGACTTCTTGGTGTTTCTGGATTTAGAGAAGGTTGCTTCTCTTCCCCATGTATGGCTGGAGGCTCCGGGAATGGATCTTGGTTGGAGAAGCATCACAGAGGAGGGCCACATGCGCTGGTCCCTGTGGAAGGCACTTGAGGCACAGTTAGGGACAAGGAATATCCCACGGAGTGACGGAACCCATGCATGCCATTGTTACCCAGTTTTAGGTTATTTTCCTTGGAGAAGTAGCTGAAATAAGGAGCCAGTAATGCAAAATCGTGAGCAGTGCAAGGGTGGCCATACCAGGTCATACCCAAAGTCTCTCCCCTTCATCCTGTGTCTAATAGTGGCCAAAGTGTAAGGAGTGTAAACCAAGGCAGGTGAACGTGTGCTTCACTAATGTCTTTGCCCTGAGGATCTGCTGAAAACGTCTGTTTGTCAGCTTGGGTCTGCCCTGCTCACAAGGAGCAGCTCTGTTCCGTGTTCAGTGCATGTGCCTAGTGCACACAATGATACGGTGCTTTTAGGTACAGAAGGTGGTATAAAAATATCTCATTCTTTTATAATGTTGCCACATGCGTAGTATGTATTTCAGATTTCATAATATGGAGAATTTGGATAAAATGCTACGTAAAGCCAAACTTACGCTTTTTTACTTCTTTTTGTATTTATCGAAGGTAGTATAGTTACATGCCTGCTTTTTATTTAATTTGACAAAAATATTTTTATCTTGTGATGAATACTACTTTAGGAAGCACGGTGAAGGAACAGAGATGTGAACACTCAAGGCACAGAGGATAATAGCGCAGGAGGGAATGCATAATACTGCTGGCACTTCTACATTGACTTGCTGCATTGTGTGGGCTGATGCTGTGATCTGCTTTGTTAAGTGGTTGAGAGTTGCATTTGCCTGCAATCTGGGAAAGTAAAAAAATTTACCTATAAAAAACCTGAGCCCTCTTCTGTATCAGGGAAATATTTCTACCTTTCTTTTTGCATTTTATTGCGTTCATATTTTAAATTAGCAGACTTCATAGTATTTTCTGCGGTGTGAGTGTCATTCTGCACTGCTCCGGGGACTGTGCACCGTTCTTGCGAGTGGATGTTTTACACATTCCTGAAGTTTGACTTTCTTTGCAATGCAAGTAACAGCAGGATATAAATATGAAATCTGGTTTTCTCCCAAAACTGGCTTCTAAGCTATGCATGTCTCACAGATCTTCCCAAATTTATTTCTTGGTGCGTTGGGTTGAAGAGTTGTACCAATTCACTCTTTCATCCCTGAAGAGCCTGTTGGCTGCCATTGTAGCAGGGAGCTGGCAGTTACCGTGCTGGGGTGATATGCTTTGGACAAAGCACAGACAGAACGTCCTACCATGGAGCAATCACCCCTTTGTAAAAGGGAGACTGTGCTTCCTCATCGAAGGAGCGTCTGTGCTGCACAAGCCAACAAGAAATTGCAAAATGGAATACTTACAGGTAGCGGGATTGCACTAGTCATAGATAGCAGCCCACATATATTTTATTCCGGTAAATCAATGAACATTTGTCAAATAAAATTAATTGCAAACGTTTGGCTGTTTTCCTCTTCCAGCATTCCCTGCTGTTGGTTTGTTTCAGAAGAGGCGGTGTGTAGTATTGATCTGAATCTAAAGAACGAGCATGTCTGTGTGTTATCTTTTTTTTTTTTTTTCTCTTTCCTCTCTAGCTCTTTATACTAAGTCATATCCATTATGGCAATGATATATTATCAGCATTCAGCAAACAAGATAGCGTGTCGCAGGTCGCTGAGCAAAAATTTTCAGCCTCTCTTTCCATGTGAATTAACTACTATTGAAATAGTTTATTGAGATTGAAGTATTGATCACTTTTCATGCTAACCTTGGCTTAAGGGGGGAGAGGGGAGGTGGTTTTGTTCTCTTTGGAAGACGGTATGTTTAGTTAGAAAATGTATTTCATTTATTTGGGTTCTTTACAGCTGCAACTGTTTTATTGCTTGGAGAAGAGGTATCTTAGCTTTATTTTTATGACAGTATAATTATACTTCAGAAATACACTTGATTACTGTGTGTAGCAAAATTGTTCCAGTATATTGGCTTGGCCAATATTGCTATACAAACAACTTTTCAGTCAATTGAGTCTGGTAAAAAATCAATACTTTATAGCAATATTTCTAGTGAGAACTTGCTGAATCTATATGTTTTTCCTGTTCTAAACCGAAGGGATTTTTTAGTTGTTTGTCGTCTTATTTTTCCCCTAGTTTTTGATACACTATTATCTTAATTAAGGAATGGTAACAATTACAGAATTAGATATGGCAAAACCAGTTAATTTCCTTGCTTTTAGATTGTCTGTATATTCAGAAGTATGTGAGAACATATGAACAGTCCCCAACTGTATATTGAATATACAAACAAATCGGAAAGCAAGAATTCTTCCACTGGTGTGTAGTGGGAACCGTGTACCCTGTCTTGAGTAAGATTTGTCAAGAAAGCGATAAAATCTGCTGTAGCAAAGACTGAAAGCACCTTAGTGTCCTTCTCTTCTGTTTACCAGTTGTAGGTAGTTTACCTCATTAAGTGGGGTTTCCACTTTCCATGGAGTTGTTATAAGACCAGTTCCGTGAATTTTTGGAAACTCTCAGCTGCCATTATTTCGTGGAGATGTGCATCTTTCCTGACAAGAGGGCCCCAAGACTGTTACACTGGTAGATGAACAACCCTGCAGCTCTGTAACAGACTTTCTAATCGTTTATCAACTATTTTATAGAAGCCGGTAGGATGGAGAATGAATAGTTTGGGCTGCTTCACAGCAGAAGAAAACAGCTGTGTATCAGTCCATCTATTGTATTTACTTAAAATGCTTTTTTGGAAAAAATCATTCACAGGTAGGTCCAAAGGATGTTTAAAATATGTGCTTCTGCGCTGCATCTTTTAGCTCCATCGTTGACTGCAGAGCTCTCAGAGACTGTTTTGATAGGATTGCTCCTTTTTTACTTGAGTGAAAGATGGTTGGTATTTTGGTTTGTAATAGGATGCGTGCACTTTGCCAGCCAGTCTCAGAAGTGTATTTTTTAGACCTAAAATCCTTAGTTGTATATATTTTGAACCTAAGCATTACAAAGTAGAGGTATTTATCTCTGGCAGGTAATTATTCTGTGAAGTCTCTCTCACATGGTATAGAATCATAGAATTGTTTAGGTTGGAAAAGACCTTTAAAATCATTGACTCCAGCCATTAACCCAGCGCTGCCAAGTCCACTACTGAACCATGTCCCTGGGTGCCACATCTACATGTCTTTTAAAGACCTCCAGGGATAGTGACTCCACCACTTCCCTGGGCAGCCTGGTCCATCCTTGACAACCCTTGTGGTGAAGAAATTTTTCCAGTACCCGATTTGAACCTCCCCTGGTGCAACTTGAGACCGTTTCATCTTGTCTTGTTGCTTGTTACCAGGGGAAAAGAGACCGACGCTCACCTCTCTACTATCTCCATATCTGAAGTATCACTATTTCCTTCCTTTATATACAAGCAGAAATAATGTTTTTCTCTTCTTTCATGTTTTCTTGTTTTTGCTTTGCCGTCGTAGCTAATGAGAAGGGTGATGTTCAAGGAACTGTGTTTAGGGGATGGTATAGCCTTCTGTGTGCCTGGGATTTTTTTACAATGTGTGTTGTGTATGGTTTGTAAATCTTTGGATTCTGTTAGAGGACTCTTCATGAGCAGCAAGCTATAACGCTTTGTATACTGAAATAAACATAAAGCCCCAATGATGCCGTAATTAATTTGTGAAGTTACCTAGTGTCTGGGGGAGAGGGAAGAAAAGGGAGAGTTGGTTATCATCTTAGCAAAATGCTGTTAAACCAGACGGCTTCACTTTAAGTTGAGTAATTGGGAGAGAAGTGGCTGTTGATGATGTACCACCCAGAAGAATTGTATAGCTAGGGAAAATACGGATAAATGCGGAAGCTTAATTTGTTTGAGCAATTTACTTGAGCAGTTTTGCTGTTCAGTTGAGTTGTACATTCCAGCATATGCCCGTTTCTTTATTCTCTATCTCAACCAACCTTGGGGTGCCCCATTAGCACATTAAACATAGCGCGTGGCAAGACAGCTGGAAAGTTGCTATTTCTTGCAAGACAGCCTGCAAACTGTGCCTTGCGAGTATATTGCACATGCTCTAATATTAGCAGAGAAAAGAGTTCTGGAGCGAGGAAGCTGGAGATTTAGCAGTGTTTGAGAGTTAAGGGAGGTGGAGATGATTTCGCTCCCTTTGCTGGAGTGGTGATGGAGTAGCCATTGCCTTGAGGAGCTTTGGCTCAGCAAGGTTTGCTCCTTCTGGCTTGTCCCGTGGCTCGAATGTGGGACACTGGTGCTGTCATGAAGGAGCCTCCCTCAAGCGGGTCTCTGCAGTCCCGGTTTGTTCTTTAGAAGCGGTCGCTATCATGCTTCTCAAATGCTGTGGGAAGCCAGTCTAATCTAAGCAGAGCAGTTGCTCTCCTCTGTTCATTGGTTTCCGTTTTTCTGTATGAATATGCAATCCAGTAACAATCATTTGCCCCTCTTTTAATTTCACTCATAGATTATTTTGGCCCTTTTGCAAAGGGGGCTGGTGTCACCCTCTGCACAGGGCAGAGGGTAGGTGAAGATGGAGGGAAGTTATTTTCCTGAGGTAGCAAAGCGGTGACAGAAGCAGGAACGGGTCCCGTCTCTGCAGGTTGGCAGCCCGGAGCGCTGCTGGCCGACCCACACAGCTTCATTGGGGGGGTCCTTGCCAGGGGAGGTTCTCACTACGTTCTGTACACATTGCTTGTCCCAGCCTGGTGCTTGATGCAGCTCTGAAGAAAGGACCTGCAGGCAGGTTCAGTGTTTTGTTTGGCGTTAAACCACATCTGTGGCCACCTGAAGTCTGAAAATTGCCTCTCCCTGCATTCCTGTGTTGCAGTTGTGGAGGCATTTTCCTTTATTTCCTTTCCCAGACTACATTCATTCTCTGTTTCTCTTGTTTTGCTTTATGTTTAGTCACACTGAAAAGCATTGGCACAATAATAGCTGGACCAAGTTAGAAATACCCAACCAAATTTCTGCATATTATCATTGCAGTTTAAACAAGACTGACCAGTGATTGCTGTTCACTTGTTTCTTTTGACCCTGGCTATCACTTGCCTGCCTCATAAAATCTGTTATGCACAAAAGTGCATAAAATGAAGATAAAGTACCTCCTTCAAGTCTGACAAAAACCATTCCTTTGCAGAATGGTAGCTGCAGTGAAAGTAAATAAATGAATGGACAGCAATCACAGCCTAGTTGATGAAACTGTTCAATTAAAGCACAGGCATTTACATGGTGTAATTTCCCTAAATTGCCAATGAGCCCCTTTAGACACAACCAGTGTTCAAATTGATTTCAGCATTGATTTTGGCTGAAGCTGATAAATTTCTGCTTGTTAGTTAAAGTAATTTTGCAGAAGACTTTGTACTGCAGTATTGAAGTGTTCATTTAGCTGATGGTTAAAAGAGGAGTTATTTACAGAGGGTTCTACTGTTGTTCTGAGATGGGACAATTCCCCGGTCATCTTTTTACTTTTAATTTTTAAGCTTCAGTATACAATCAATAGGTTATTGAAACTGATTAAAATGTATCCAGCCAGCTGCCTATGGCTGTTTAATTAGAAACTGGATGATTCTTAAATTAAAGTTGTTTTGTTTGCATTGTATGCCCATAGCTTGGAAGATTAAGCAAATAGTAATCCTGAAAATTTGAGTTTGTTCTTGTTACCAATGCGTGAGGTGCTGTGTGAGCTTTCTTAGCGGCTTGCCCCAGTGCGGGCAATATAATCTGTTTCTTGGTTACAAATAACACTCGGCATAGCAGAGAATTGTGGAATTCCCCACAGCCACTCTATGCCAAGCGTATAGACACCGACTGTTCCCTAACATAGAATACTTTTTTAATAATGCTTTCGCTCATAGATGTGAACATGAGATGATAAGGGGCAGAAGAATGTGTATTTATGTAGGAGTCCTTTTTTACCATTGTGCTGCCTGTGTTTCAGACTCTCTCCTTAATCTCTGTTTGATATCTCTGTGAAGAACAGCGGGTGTGACAACACCAGCGAGGTGGTCGTTGATTTTTCCATTTCTTTTCACCCCAGACTCTTTGAAAACACTCACTCAAAATGCTAAAAATTAACTGCTTAGATACCGCACTGGTCATCGTAAGGATTAGCCAGCCATACCCAGCTCTGACGTATACCACCTTCCCTGTACGTCACGGCAGCTGTTTCAATGACGATGGCAGGGCACAGTACGAGAGGAGCGATGCCAAAATTGTTGCTAGCACATTGCTCGTGACGATGGTATCTCGGTGCAGTCCAGTACTGAATGGAGCGGTATAACTAACCTCGCGGTGTTTGTGCTCTCAGCCTGCTCCTCGGGAAGCACAAGCTTCCTACTGGAAACCGAACCATGATTAGAAGAAACCACTTTTTCAGCTATTACGGTGAATACCTAGAAAACTTTTGCTTCTTGGCACAGTTCTGTTTTCTTACTATTGGTGATTACTGAATTACTGAACAGCTCTGTTTTTCCTTAATAGTTGTTATGAACACATCTCTTGTGAGCAAATGGTTTCATAGCACAGAGAATCCAGCTTTAGGTCTTCTTGTGGAGACATGTTAGCATCTGAATTGCCGTCACCATAGGATGTGATGTCCTTTTTAGCTCACTCTGTTGCTTCACATTTCTTCCTAAAACTGTGATGGGTTTACTTTATACTGGCAGACTTTATGCTGTGTCAGAGAATGCCTGTCCGTGTCAGTCTAAGCTTATGACTGCTCTGCTCTCTTTTGTCCTTTCAGCTAGTTTAAAGCCAGCCGCTGAAATACATTACTGTGTCTGCATCTGATCTGGGTTAGTCCTGTGGTAGTGAGTGACCTAGTATGGGTGCTGGTGGCACCACAGCCACCTCAAACAGCGTCGAGGCTAAGCCCCCTCCGTGTTTAGTCCTTTCTGTCTGTACGTGCCTCTCTAGGGAATGGGGGCTGAATTGCAATGGGATGGGTACAAGGAGAAAGACTTGTAATCCATTTTTCAAAGGGTGACCCTGAGCTTTTGGCTGCAGTGGAGAAGGAAGACTCGTGTAAGTGGTAACAGATGGAAATAGTAGTAGTAGGTTACAGCATGAAAAGAGGTGAGGGATTCATTCTGCTGTGCGTGGGCTTGGATGCCAGAACTGCCTCTTTCCCACAGAGATGGGTTAAGTGAGACATTTTGCTATCCGGCATTTTCTTTATGCAGTTGCTAGTGCCAATTTTGCTCTTTTTAAAAGTTTAAAATTTAGATACAAGTATTTTTTGTTTGTTTTCTAGTTTAACAACAAATCATTTTGCAATCAGTACTCAAGCATCTGTAATGGGATTTTAGATAGAGGAGAGGTTGGCGTAGATTGCTGTTTGAACTAGCGCAGTCCCCATAAAAGCTCCTTTTTACAACTGCTGTGCACTTTGGATTTCCTGTTTTAACAGCCAGAGAGTCAGGCTAATGTGTTTGTCTATTGCAGAAGGCAACAACTGTCAAAGTGTTTATTTCCTAGAAACAATTTGAATCTGTTTCTTTAGATGGCCATCAGAGTACGTGACGATTCTGTCATTAGACTGCCAGTGTCTGACCAGGAGCACGACAGACAGTGGCACTACTAGGAAAAAAGAGCGGAAAAAAGGAAAAAATTAACAGTAAACCAGATCTGTGGTGATTTGCTGCATATAGTTTGCAGCTGGTGACTGGCATGTCATTCTGCAGTGCATAATACTTAGAGAATTGTATTCATCTTGCGCGACACTGATGCAGTCATTTCGCTCTAGGTTATTTCTCACAGGGCAGGAAAACGTTCAGTTTGACTTCATTCGATGCCCTTACATCTGAAGGTGCTGCTTGCTACAACCATAGCATTTTGTGTTAACTTTCTAACTCAAATCAGAAACCCAGGACTTCTATGCCTATGTTCGTTTCTGTTAGGAAATACTCTGCCTCAATCCCAAAGAAAAAAAAAAAAGACCTTTTGTATGCGTTACTCTGTGTGCTGAGTGAGGGGGGTGTCTGGAGGGCTTCCTCTGCAGTTCCTCAGCGCAGTGAGCTGGCACAGGTAAGGTGAAACAGGACAGTATTTGTGACTCTGAGTCAAATGGTGTTTTGATGGGTTTTACATCAATGTGTAAATTTAAAAAATTACGTAAAAAAAAATATTGTAAAAAAATTATGTAAAAAAAAGGCATGTATGATGAGTGCATACCAGGGTGTGAAGCAGAAGGAAACATATCTGGGAGAAAGGACCTGAAGTATCTACTTCTTATTTTTACTTTGTGGCCTCAGGTTGCCACCTTGGGAAGTGCAGATAGTTAGGAGAAACTTCTTCGCAAGTGAGATGGTGCGGCACTGTAACAGGGCATGAGAGAGGGAGGGGATCTCTGTCCTTGGGGAGAGATGGACAGAGCTAAGTCTGTATTCATCCACTGCTACAGTCCCACTTCAAGAGGGACGTTGGATTAGACGGTGTGCAGAGGTCCCTTTCAACCACCCTTTTGTCCACTGAAAGCATCGTTCAGCAGAATGACACCAACACTTCTTGTGAGCCAGTAGAGCTACAGCAGATCCGAGTTTGTGGCATTAGCCATAAGTTTCCCTGGTACCTCAGTGAGAGGGGAGCATTACATCCCTGCATCCTGCGGTCACATCGCTAACGTAACGGTACTGCCAGTATATAATTTTGTCATATTTGCTGATGTGAGTTATATTTCTAGAAATAAGGGAACGGACTGACTCATTGGCACAGCAGACAGGTCATGGCTTTCCCTTGAATCATTTGGTCTTGCCAAGGAATATCTTACTGATTAGAATTTTTTTTCTGTGGCTATTGGGGGAAAAATAGAAAAATATATCCTGGTGGCCAGGGTGAAAATGAGAAGCAGGATCTACTGCGTGGTAGGCTGCTGCAGGCTTCCTCAGTGCTTTTTTGCATCAGCATTAGCAGCATGATATAATTCTAATGAATTCTTGCTTCTTAGTATTGTGTTTATTTTACGTTTGGAGAAAAGAGTAAACTCAGTTTGTAGTAAAAAGGTTTTGTATATGTTAAGAAAAGCTGTTTGAGAAAGCTCAGGCCCCTTTGCATACTCAGTCCATCCTTCTGATGTGACCGTCCTCAAGTCACTCGTATGTGGGCAAATGCTTTACAATTAAAATTTAGAAAACAAATTCAGAATTGCTGTTTCTCTTGAGTGCCTGCATGTGGAAAGCTGAAGGTTCGTTCTTTGCTTGCCATGGAAGAAATTATACCACAATCACAGCAAGTAGTGCAGCTCCCCACTGTGCTTTTAGGTAAAATTTCTCACAGGAAGAATATAAAATTGTTAGTCTTAGCAAGTTGAAGGGGGGAGAAAATTTTTGTTTGACTTCTAAGCTGCTTATTAAGAAGCTTGTACATGTTTGTTTCATTGGTTTTATTTGTTTTCCTTTTGAACTAAGCAAGTAGAAACTCACCATATTCGGCATGTGAATTTTTTAGCTTTAGTTATTAGGACAGGCTGTAGTTTATTCCATAAAGAGATTTGAGCCAAAGCATCTTATCACCTGTGGTTATCTTCGCAGTAGACCTCCAGAAGAACAAAGCAGACAATGTGAAATTCAGTTACTTTTTTCTTCTTTTTCTTTTTAAAACAGAAACCAGCTGCTTCTGACGCTTTCATTTTTTAATTTGCTTTCCTGTAGAAACACATCTTATATACGGGGGGAGAGATGCCGAGGAGTTGGCAGTTCCCCCAAAGCCCTATTCTAGTTTTCCATGATATCGATTTTTATTTTCTGGAACACAAGGGATGCACATGCCATGCTCCACAGTCCATCAGAAGTTTTTCCGGCTTAGCTGGAGGGCTTTGTTCAAGCAGAGTGCGCGCTCGCTCACACCGTCTTTCTTATTCCCCAAAATAACCCAGCTTTTGCCGCGGAGCTGGGCAGGCTGCCTTTGCGGCTCTCCCCGAGGGGCACTCTCGATCCTCAGAGTTAGAGGGAACAAAGTTATGCTAAAGGACTTGGCTCGCATGGGTCCCTTCAGGGCTTTAACTGTCTAGGGATATGGTTAATAGTCAAGGTTAATAAAATATTTGACACAACTGTGCCAGCCTTGCTTAGAAACTGTTCAATGTAATAGATGTAGGGGGCTCAGAATAACGAACTCCAGTGGGAATGTGAAGGAAGAGATTTACATTTCTTTTCCCCAGTGGGAATGTTTAGAAATCCGCGGTGTTTGAAGTCTGCCTGTCCTTTCCTTACCCAACATGTGGTAGCTTGAAGCCAACCTCTGTGCATCACTAGGAGAACTTCCCAAAAGGAGATGTCGGCCGCTTCCCCCATCTCACAGATGCCAGAGCAGGGGGGAGGGCAGGCCCCCCAAAGCTCACCTTCTCCCTACCTTCCAGCTTTCTTGCTCCATTTTTCCTCTTTCTTGGAGCTTGTGCAGTGCTTTCTACCACACAGCCTCTGTTGCTGGAATATTGGGGTTTTTTCCTGAGGAGGTCTGAAGGTTGCTGCTTTCTTTCCTCCATCCTCCCTGAAGATTTCTTCCTCCTTTTGTGAAACCCTTAAAATATTTGTTGGGAGAGCTACTAGTGTAAGTTATTAAAACATTGTTTTAATTAAGCAACAATCTTTTAGCTTGGTCCCTGCACCAAGTACTGCTAATATGCATAAGGGATGCACCTGCATTTACTTCTTTCTACCGTACTGTTCATCACCTTTCTCCTCATCTAGCAGCGTTAAAGGCATTACTAAAGTGAGTGCAAGTTTTGTCTCTTATCTGCGTTGGTCATAGAAACAAAAAAATACTTCTGAACACAAGAAAGAACAGTTTGCTTCCATGGAGAATTTTCATTTTCTGGGCCAAATGAGTATGACTTAATTTCTAGTTTCCCATATATATCCTGAGACTTAAGATGCAATTTTCAGTCACTAGCCTTTACTGTTCACTTTGAAGATGTCACTGCAGATCGGTTAGAGACACCTACAACTTTTTGCACTGTCTGGTCTTTTTACAGATGCACATCACCTATTTGCAGTCAGACTTCGGTGAATTCGAAAAGAATTCATCGTCTTGTAGGATTGGTATCCCAAAATGGATTCCTGAGCTTTCCTTTTTTTTTTTTTTTTTCTCCCTTTAAAAAAAATACTTTGATCCTTATCCTCTGCCTAAAAAAATGCTGTGGATACCATAGGAAACAACTGTCTCTTTTTCAAGAAAATAAAATAGGTGCAGCTTATTGGACTTTTGGTTTCTTTATGTGCAGAAATTGGGCACCAAATGAATTGCCTGTTTGCTGTTGCGTTTATTTTTTTCTACTATTTTAATAAATACTGTGTCATTGTTAAAAATGTGTATTTTAAAAGTATTTTTAGTATTGGACAAATTTGTTGTTACGGTGATGATTAATCTCATGCCATTACCATCAGTTTGCACTTGAAAAAATAAGACATCAAGTTTACGGTAGATGCAGCTCTCCAACTACCCCGGGTGGGATGATCTGGATCAGGGCCTGCGTAAGAATATATTCTTTATTCGTCCCAACATCTGTTAGGAGCTTCCTTTCTAGAGAGTAAAAAGAGCACTCCGTGCTGTGGCATTTGTCTTACAAATTCCTAATGTAATGAAGAGAGAGACAGGGAAGGGGAAGCGCACCCAGCAACCTGCTTCCTGCAGTTGGCAAATTGCAACTAAATCTAAATAATAACTATTCTATTTTTTAATACTTGACACTGGCATCAAGTGTTCAAAGTTATTTTTCAGCTTCTGATTGCAGAAGTTGGCGTGCTCTGATGTAGTACTGTCTCTTCGATTTCTCCTTAATGATAAATGATTTATAGCCACCTGCTCTCAGTCATCTGTTACAGCTTTTGCAGTGGGTCAAAAGCAAACCAAAACCAAACCCCAACAAAAAAGGGTAGAGGAATGAGCTTGTTTTTCCAGAGCTTGGTTCTGCAGGGAATGAAATTTTGCAAAGGTCAAAACAGTGTTTTCCTTGAATATTTTGCATTTCAGTGCATTTAATTTCTGCTCTTTACATTTGTCTTTAAGTTGTTCAGTAGCTATTTAGCAACTGTTTTCACTCGTCTTTAACATCCACTTGTCTTTACTGTTAGGCACTGCTCAAATGCGTTCCTAGCAAGAGGAGTTGCTGTTGTAACTGTTTATTAGGCAGCATCATTTGCCTACCATCCTGGAAGATTTTTGAGCCTGTGTTCACTGAAATGTACAGCGTTGCTGGGGAACCTTTTGCATTTTGCTACTTGGCTTCGTCTAGTGATCTGGTTCTACAGTGATGAGTTTGTTTATTTGCTTTCGGCGGTGACAGTGAAATCTGTGAGAGTTTACTCTTTTGAGATGAGGCCTTCATATTACTTACAGAGTATGAATATTAGTTTAATCTCCTCGTAGACATCTGTAGACTTACTGACAGGTGCAGTATGCACAAAAAGTATGTTTTTCTCCACGCTGTGCAAATTATTCTGTGGGGTATTTTTTTTAGCGCATCCTTCTGAAGCTACATAAAGGTACTAAATCTTCGGGCTTTAGCTGTGCTGACTGTAACCAAAATGATCAATTCCAACTTACAGTTCTACATAATATCTAACAAAAACGTTTTCCCTACACGCTCATTGGAACGGGTAATTACTGTAGCAACTACAGACTAATTTGAAGTGTTAGCTGTTAATTAAAACACTACAGAGGTGTACGGTTGTCTTTTGGTGTAACCAAAGCTCCTATTCAAACTTCATTAATCACTTTACAGTTATTGTGTTGAGGAAGGTCAGGACAATCGAGATGCCGGATCAGTCTGGAGTAAACAAATTCCTTTCCTCCCAGGTAGCATGCCATTTGCAAAGCCACTGGACACGCTGTACCCATGGGCATGGTATCTCCTTTGTGATCCAATTCTCAGCAATAATTAAATGTTAAATTGGTACTGTCAGTGCTCTGTAAACCAAACCAGGTATCTGCCCTCTGCTGGAAATTTAACCCAAACTTCCACGGATGAATTGGCGTGCATCATAATTAAATAATCAAGTCTTCCCTTTTAATTCACTTGGAAACAGGAGATCTCTCTTATGGAAAAAAGATCAGCTTTCTTGACAAGCTAATTAAGTTGCCAAACTGTCCGGCACAGTACATATTAAGCTAACAGACGTTAAGCATGCTATCTCAACCTGTTCATTTTCTTATCATTTCTGCTGATCTTAAATCCATAATGTTTTGCTACTGTTGATTCATCCATAGTTACAGCAGAGTTCATTTACTCCGTTGGATTCATTGCTTATGCATACAGCTACCAGCCTGTTCAAGCTTCGTCTGATGAATTCGCTTTTTGCGCATTGTACTGATATTAAATAACACTGATTTTTGGTATGCCTTTTTAAGCTGTGTTTGTTCCTGAAAGTTAATGCCACTTAGTTACTTAAATGTTTATCCATGAGTTATTAAATTAAGGTGAAGTTTTTAGAAACTTCCGAGCTATTAACAGAAATTATACAAGCGTTTAGGGTTATAAATAAGATTAAACAACACTCTCACCCTGTACTATGTATGATTTTGCATGCAAAAAACCCTATTACAGCTTTTTTCTTCTTCAGTAATAATTGTTAGAGGTATATAGTGGTAAAATGCTATTAATTCTTTAAAGTTAGTGCAACATACATGACATTACTGTGCATAGTGTCATAAATCAGTATGAGACAATAAAACTAGTGAAGAGGAAAACCTATAATGGTTTTGGGTTTATGCAAAATTACATTGGATTTTTAGTCGACAGTTTTTTCACCTACCTTTTTATTTTCATACGCGTTCTTGGTTAGGAATACACAAGTCATTGTTAAATAGCCAATTATAAATGTTTGTCTTCAGAAATTAAGACAAACTGCTCTTGAAGTACTGTGGAAAATTATTTTGGGTACATGTGAGCATTAACAATACTGCTTTCTAATCTTATGTGCGTGTATACATGCTAATCTTAAATACAAATGCAGAACATTCATTCCTCTGGTACTTTCTGTGCGTCCTTAGGTTGTGAAAAAGAATCATTACCTGTTTTACTTCACTTTAATTGATACAGCTGTGTATCCCACTGTCTTGCCACTGAAAATACCTGTAGGACTGGCAAACTGTGTGATAAACCTTGTTTACCATGAAGATTCTTGAATAATGGATATATCCTAATTTTTTTTCATGAAAGAAAATGTGAAAGTGAATAAATTCATATTTACAAGATTTCTATTATGCTGCACGAAAGTCTTCCATGTGTAGATTTTATGTAAAACATGCAGGCATAAAACCCTGCTAAATGGTTTCATTGTAAGTATATTCTTTTGATCAATTGTTTTCATCAGTCTTTCTTTAGAAATTATGTATAAAATTGGTTTAATGTAAAACGTATTAGCTGCAAGTCATTTTTCTGTGAAATTAGTGTGTACATGTTGCACATATGTATAGAGGTAATTTTATGTGATCTCAAGTTATTTAATTTTTTCCCTCATGCAGGGCATACCATGTCCCTAGTGGAAAAATACTAGCAGTAAAGGTAAGATATTACAGTAATTTTCTTTCTCTCTTTCTTTCTCTCCATTCTTTCTTGACCTTGGTTTCCTTCCCCTCCCTCTGATTGTTAGATCTCAATTTGTTTTATTGCATTGAAGTCCGCATTGTTTATGCAGGAAGACTCCAGCCCATAAATTTAGTAATTCCAAATGAGCACAGAGTTCCAAGAATCCAGGTTTTGTCCGCTGGGAATGGCTTGGCACCGCGTGTAGGTACCGCTGTGTCTTCCCATGGGGTTGTGTGGCTATGTCCAAGTGCAGCTGTGGTTTGTGCCTCTTCAGCGACTGGCATAGATGCTGCTTCGCTGTCCTGAACCCCGGCGCTGCAGGAGCGGGGATGGAAAGGTCACGGGATGTCAGCCAGTGCCTTTCTCTGCTAATGCCAAACCATCCCCGAGGGCATATTCTTCAGAGGTCTCTGCAACCTCATTTTTAAATAAAGAGAATTTGCCTGTTTTCTTTGGGATAATATTCTGTTTTCCTAGGAGATTTTGTGGTTTAACAGATTCATTTATTTTAGTGTGTCATCCCCCCGCCCCGATTTTCCTGTTAGCATTCTTTGCAGTGAAGCTGTAGTATTATGTGGACAGATAAAATACCAGTCTGCTCTGAAGTTCAGTTAAAACAGTGGTAAACAGTGCAACTGACAACGATATTCCAGCTCTGGTGTGTAATTTGTTAAATGAAATTACATTTGTAAATTAAATTATTAATCTGCAGTTAATATCAACACAAAAATACTGAGATATGTACTTTTTTCATGTATGAACAATTTTTTTTAATTTGGTGATTTTGTTAAACAATCAGTAGAGACTGTCAGAAAACAAATGAATTGTTGTGTTTGTACAATTCCAGTTAATAGCTTGGGATCTAAAAAAAGGGGGTATATTTTAAAGATATAATTTATGGAATAGTTACTTGTAAATCTGTAAAATGGGCTTTTTGTCTCCTTTCTCTTTTTTCCTGTCTTTAATCATTAAATTCTGGCATAATTGAGTTAAACTGGAAGAATGTGGGGGTGGAATAAGAGGGCAAGAGAAGGAGTGATGGGACCTGGTTGCTGCAAGTAGAATTGGTGTTAAATGAAATCTAAAGACATAAGTTTATGCTAAGGCATCAAATGAAGCATTTGTGTTTACTGGGCACTACTTACATGTATGGTTAACTTTCAGATTTGGGCTCAGGTTGTTCTGTGGTTCCAGCCATGTATAATTTACTAAAATGAGGTTCTGCTCATGGTTCGGCTTTTCCTGAGGGTCACATAAATCCCTTCCCACCACTAGAAGAAATGCTTTTGGTTTTCCTATGAATTGAAGAAAAGCAGATGCTTACTACTGGATTTGAAAGTATTCTCTACATGTGGAAAATATGGAAATTGAAATAATATCCAAATAACTTCTAATTATATGGACTACAAATATCACTTGAGAAAGTTTTTGAAAGTGTCATTTGAAAAAGTCCTTTCAAGTGGTAACAGTCATTCCTAAAACTGTCATGAGCAGTTAGAGTAAGACAGAGTTCTCTAATAGGCACAAGAGTACAGAAGATACAATTATCAAAAATAATGTTTAATACGACTTTCAGTATGGAACTAAAAAAGCTTTTCCCCTGAACGCTGGGGTTGTGGAAGGATGCTGCTTTTCCCTGGTACCAACTACATTGCTTCCTCACGTAATCTTTTTCAAGCTCTACAGAGAGCATCCTCTGTGGCAGCTCTGCTCGGCGCTGGCGTTGCTGCCCTCCGGCCTGCCCTGTGCTGCTGCGGGGCTGCGGGTACCCTCAGAAGCTGCCTAGAGAGGAGGTGGAGCACGAGAAAATTCGCACAGGCAGGAGGGGAAATGAGTTCACCCTTTGCAAGGTTAATTGAAATCACCTCCCTGTGGCAAAAAGCCTTTTCCCCCAGCAATTTCACCTCCTTGTTTCCCTTGGAGTCCACGGGTTTGGTTAGTCCTGGTGGATAATTAGCATCCTGAAGATTTGGGAAACTGGGTTCTCTTGTAGATACTGCTCATGGTGGTCCTGTCACTCTCAATTATGTTTTTTATAGTGTGATTTCAGAAGAGATACTACATCCACATGTGTGTGTTGTTATAGTTTAAAATAACATGCTCACAAACTGGAGGTCAGGGGACCTGCTATGATAGTGATCGTGCCGGCTTGCTCTATTAAGAAAATTACTTAACACATCCATGGCTCAGCATACCCAGCAATAAAGAGGGGACGGTAACACCAGCGTCTTGACACGATCATCACATGGATCAAGTGTTTTGACAGACGATTACCACGCTAATAGGAACATCACTGGATAGATCTGTGAAAGTGGAGTTCTGCATTTTTGGGGCTTTTTCTGATGGTAATATACAGGTTTGATAGGACAAGATAACTGAAAACCTGTTGATTAAAATGCGTCCAGCTGATAGATAATCTTGCAAATATATTGAACAGGAAAAGAAACCAATGCTAATACCTGTTATAGACCAAAGCTATGTCATTACTTATATATTGTGACTTTTACAGCTAGATAACGTGCAGTTAATTTAATAGATTTTTCAAAGATTACTTTTTTTCTAATTAGAGGGGAAAATCTGAATGAGAAATTTGAGCATACACTAGCTGATTGCCATTCTTCAGCTGCTTTTAGTTTCTTCTGCTCTTAAGCTAGCATTTAAATGGACCATTTGATTAATCATTTGTATACTGACTATAATACTCCCAAATTTCCTTTGAGTTGTACATACTGTAAAAGACAATTATGTCGCCACAGATTAAATAAGTGAATTAAAACAGAATAGCAGCTTAATTTGACCTGTGATTTTGCTCTCGTTCCCTTTAGTGGAACGTATGCCACTCCAGCAAATAGATGAAGTCATCCATGACAGCTTGTGATGAATTGCCGTATTTATACTGTATATTTTAATAGCCTCACACTAATTTAAATTGAGCACAGAGTAAATTATAATTCAGTCACTTGACTGCTTGTATTTAACTTGACAACTCATCCTTATTTGTCCTGAAGGTGTAGTGGAGAGCAGAGGAAATATGCTCAGGTATTCCTCTTTTAAAAATTAACCCTTTTCACTTGAAATATTAGGTATGTGGAGTTCATGTACCTTATAAGTATGCTAAGCAATTTCAAGATTGCTATGTTTTTGGCAGTAACTTGATAAGGAAGGTGTGCAGGAGTACTTGGACCCCCTTGCTGAATCCCAGAGGACTGCCATGTCATTTAAAATTAGGAAAAAAAGCTCCCATTGTCTAGCATCCTTTTCCAGCTCTACCTGTGAGGCACCATTTCACCTAGGTTTGAAGTCAAGGCAGACACTGGAGCTCAGAGCTTGGCTGCCCGACACCTTCCCCAACCAGCCCAGCTTACCCGCGGCCCCATCCCTAGACTGGTCCTGCTCATCCGCATCCCTGAGGCTCGGTTCCCCCCTGACAGGCACGGGTGGCCAAGGACCGCTGGTCAGTGGCAACCTGCTGAGCTCCAGTGATCTTCAGGCTTTTGTTGTAGCTTCTGATGCTAACTTGTTAAGAAACTCAGCTCCTGCACGTGTTGAAAGGTGTGTGGTATTTTATGCTGGATGAATTGGGTTTCACTTTTCTGCTCTCAATAAGCCTGGCTAAAAAACAGTGACTTTTTTGCTGCAGAGTCCTTCCCAAAGGTGCTGTTTTGGAAAAGTTTGTTGTCTGATGTTGCATTGCATTTGGTTACCCCTGTTACAGTTATGAAAGTTGCAGCCAAATCCTTACTCACAGCTTCTTCGTTGGTAGCAATGGGCTCGAGGAAGTTTGTTGGTTGGGTGGTTTTTGGGTTTTTTTGCTTTAATAGTGTTCCAACCCATGCTTAACACTGTGAGCTCACATATTCTTTAAAAGTTGTTTCACCTGTAAAAATTCTATTTTCTAAATAGGCTTGGAAATTTTATACAAAAGGGAGTATGACCGTGGAGATTGCAAATGTAGAATAAGGCAGCACTACGGAGACACTGTGTTCCTCTCTCTGTCCCACATCCCAGTGCTGTAAATAACGGAAGGTTCCTCCAACCTTGACATCAGATGGATGTCTCTCCTGTGTTGTAAGCCACACAAGCCACGCATGTTTAGGTGGAAGAAAATACTTCCGTACAACAGTTACGCAGAGGAAGCGAGGCATTGATCTCCTGATTTATTCCATGGTGACATATGCTTGCCATACTGTTGCAGTACATTTCTGTACGTGCCCTACCCTATAGTATCCTTAACACTTGTAAATAGGGTAGCTCTGCTTTTGCAGGTTATCCTCAGTATTAGAATGCAGGGTCTGTATGTAATTATAGTTAATGCAAATCAGCCAGAGACCTTTCTTCTTGCCAGGTCCTGGTTGATTGGATGTCAGTGATGTATTTGACGCTGATCATGCTAACTAGTCATTGTTCAGGTCGGTGGAAGCCTTCAGAGTGAACGAGGCAGGGAAATTTCTCACTGTGAGTAGAATTTAGTGAGATAAAATTCTAATTTTGTACTGTTGACAAGATTAAATTCTGTTAATATTCAGCAGGTAAAACTGGTGGTATTCCAGCAAATTATTTTAAGTTTTTCATGCTGGAAAAATGTAAGTGAATATTGTTGGCAAATGATTATTGATCTAGACAAGTGTGTTAAACGTTTCTTGGCAGCCCTGTATTACACTTACAATTTTGTTTAGTGACAGCTTTTATAAATAACCCTAAAGCAAATTCTTGATAGAAACAGGTTATCGTTTTTTGTTTTAGACAGATTTTAATACTGTAAAACGCGTGTGTTTGGAAATGGTCTCTCTGTATTCTGTTTTGTCAGCAGTGTATGCAGCCTATAATATCTATTCTGCTAATTCTGCAAATTTCCTAGATTTGGTTTCCCTTTAGCTTAAAGTATTAAGCTGTGAAATATTGTGTGGCAGTAGACTGAACCTGGCTAAATGCATATGGAGTCCATTTTGATTTATATAGTAGTACTTAATAATTGAGTGTGCAAATCTTCAAATAATCATGGCATAGAATTGTTTGTTAAAGTTGACTTTCAGTGCTGGTTCTGTCAGAACCAGCATCCTTATTAAGAGGCTCTGTCTTGAAAATCTTGAAAATGTATAACTCTAGACAGCCTCGCCTTTGCTGCACCACTTGGTACTGTAGTTCTGGTTAGCAGCCTGGCTCAAAATGATGAAAAATGAGGGCAGGGATGAAGGAAGCAGCGGACAAGCATGTAAGCATGGCAGGGAGCGGCTGGTTTGAGCTATTGAACGCTCAAAGTCAGGTTGTTTGTGGTTGTTTTGAGGAATGCTTTGGTGATGCTTACCTAAGCATCCGTACCATCTGCTGTCATCTGCATTTTTTTCTGCATATTTAAGTGTTCTGTGTCATACAATGTTAGGAATTTATATTTGAAAAAAGGAGGTAAATATTAATGAAACTGAAATTATAGGAGTGGGTGGTAAGAGACACTTCTTTAGGACACCAGTGAGACATTTGGAGAGACTTTCAGTTCTGCAGTACTTACTTAGTCCTCATAGTTAACATTGGCACGTTCAGCAAGACGTGGTGGGGTCACAGCCTTCCAGGCTTTTTCACAAGACATCTTTGCAGCAAGAAGAGTCGGTGCTGGGCAGGCAAGGAGGTGGCTGTGCCGAGCAGGAGCTGCGAGGCGGTTGCACTTTGGGTGAATAAGCAGCAGCTCTTAACTCCACCAGCCTGCAGATCTACCACACCGGCTCTTTACATTACGTGTGGGGCTGGTGTTCAAGTTGTAACTCATCTCTTGGTGAAATGGTTAAAACACAAACCTTGTGGTTTTCTTAGATAAAACTGGCTATAGTAACTTGGTTTACTTGTAACTTACAGTTTTAAAAGTAACTAAGTCTGTCCTTTCATTTCCATTTCCTTCCGTTGCTCATGGCTGCATTCAACCCCCTATTCCTCTCTTGCCTTTTCTCACATAAGGATAACTAATACACGGATCTTTGGGGGTTTTATTTTGAATCGTTCACTTTTTATGTCAACTCTGATCATATCTCCGATTTTTGTATTTTAGGTCATACCATTAGATATAACGCTGGAACTCCAGAAGCAGATAATGTCAGAATTAGAAATTCTTTATAAGGTATATAGATTTTCTCATTTTGGTTATTCTTGCTTATAATCTTCTTACAGCAAATTTTAAAACAGGCTTCTCTCTCTTCTTTCTTTTTTCCAGTGTGACTCATCATATATCATAGGATTTTATGGTGCTTTTTTTGTAGAAAACAGAATTTCATTGTGTACAGAGTTCATGGATGGTGAGTTGTGTATCTAGTGTGCTTTCGATTGCTAAGTATGTAAATAGGAAAATCATATAAAGATGGGCTTTTGAAGAATGGAGCAAAATGCAGCAACACAACTTGAAAATGTGAAGTATTAATAACTTTGCATGTAGTTGAAAAAAAAACAACAAACCAACAGGTTAGTATTGGGATTGTGTTATATTCTCCATGGTATGTGGTATTTTCCTCAAGTGTAGCTTTGCTTGCTTTTATTGAAAATGTAAATAGAACAGAAATAAATGCTAGCTTAATTTGTGGTTTGATATTTGAGTCTTCCATACAATCTGTCCTCGCTGACAAAACAGCTGTTCCTCACTTTTACTGTTTTGATAGCCAAAACAGATTTTCTTTTAAAGAAATCTATTAACCCAATGTCCTATGTGTTTTCAGTGGAAATCGTCTCTTAATTGCAAGACAAGGAATTATTTTCTAACACAGCTGTTTAGCAGTGCTGCGCTGAGTTTCTTTTTGAGTGTACTCTTGTTTCTCTCCATGTGAATCTTCAGACCAACAGTACCCCTTTCCCCACAATCTGATGCTACTGTCGTTATGGAGATGTATTAGCACTTTGCTTTGAAGTCTGGTGCTGTGTAGCATTCTTGGAGAAAAGGCACAAAAAATATGCTGATTACAGCAATTTATAATCATTGCTGCCCTCTGCGTATCAGTTCTGAGAGTGTGTCTCATGACAGATGCAGTCCCCTTGTGTCTTGTGCGCAAGAAGCCTCTTCACAGCGTTCGACTTTAAACATCACATTGCTGTTACAACCAGTAGTCTATTACTCTCTCAAGGATTTCCTTATGAGCCAGCATTTTATGCCCTATCCAGGTTTTTCACGAAGGTTCAGTTAAGCTGGATATAAAAAGTAAGGATCTCGCAAATAATTTACTGTAGAGGGGAGGCTTTCTGGCAGGAAAAATTTCCAAAGCCAAATGTGTACCATTAAGCATCGTTGAGTGGCTTCTTTCTTTCTGATAGGGACCACGGATAAAGCCCTGTAGGGTTTTGCGGTGCATTTTGTTTTCTCCCTGTTAAAACGGTCTGTTATTACTGTTAGGTCTCTCTTTTTACACATACTACCTCTGTCCCACTGATCACTTTGCCTGATTTCCAAGTATGAGTAGTCTCTCAGATTTTCCATATTTGACAAAAACGTATTTCATTTATTCGACAAAGCTCACAAGTTAAATTCTTGGCTGCTGTCATGCTGTGTAACTATTAGCCGTTTCTCTGTTCTGTCCTTGCAGTTGCGCTCAGACTTGCAAGCCTGTGTTAAGCAGTAGTCACATGCAGTAAGGAATCATCTGCTCATGCCAAAACATGCAGCTGCCTAGAGTATGTATGCTGCTATTAATTCAGAGATTTTTAAAAACAGTGGACATAAGTGCTCGCAGCTCTGAATTCTTGTTTGAAAATATTTGAGCCTTTAGGGTATTCATTCCTCATCATGTTGCACAACGATGGTGTTTACTGACCATGCACAAATTACTTGGAATTATACTGGAGATGACCTCTGGTCTGCCTCATGTTGTGCACTCCTTCTGGCAGAAAGCAACAGCAATCATTTAAAGGAAGAACAAAATGCAAATAAAGGGACCTTGCCATTGTTCTCCAAGCCCTTTAATTTTGATGCGTAAGGATGCAGATAAAGATAAAAGAAAAAACCCCACTTTCTAATCCTGTAGATGAACAGCTCTAACCTCGACAAATCTTTAGCCCTTTTGGCTGTCTTAGGCCAGTTTGTAATATTTCCTGAGTCCATTTCCCATGACTCTGTTTTCCTAGTTGTATCCTGTACCCTGTTACAAAACACAGGTATTTTCTTTATGAATTACCTAGCTACAGGTGGATCTGAGTCTTTGGGGATACTCATGACGTAGGGACACAAGTAGGGAGAAGGTGCACGTGTAGTACCATATTCTTTCTTGGCACCTGCAAGCAGGAAAAAGCCAAGTTGGCAAAGATCAAAACCCTGAGGTTAAACTGACCTGGATCACCCTCCCACCTACTGATTGATCTTAAGGAGCAACAGAGATGTGAAATGAGGCTTTCTAATCTTTGTTCTTTCATATTTAGAATAAAAATGATGTTCTAAATAAAGGTGGTGAGATGCAGTATTGGCTTTTACTTATGTTGTTGCCTCTTTTCCTTGAAACTGCTGAACACCTGCTAAACTCCCCTTAAAAGCAGAGAGAGGTGCAGGTTATCAGACTCTGCCTAGGTGTCTCCACGTAGATACGGGAGCTGGTGGTGTTTGGGCTTGGAAATGATGCCCACTACAGAATTTTTTCTCCATAGAAGAATGGCAGATTTCCCCTCTTGTTTGCAAAAAGATACTTTCCTTCGTTTTTCAAACAGCACTACCTTTAATGACATCTGTAGTAGTGAGATTTAGCAATTTGGTGCATGAAGATAGGTGTTTTGTCCAAAACTGAAGGATATGTTACAAGCATTGACAGGAACTACCTACCACATGATTGCCTTCTGTTTTGCCTTTGTAATGAGCTGTAGGTATCCATGGATCTACATCCTCTTATTTCCATTACATGGTACTTACATTTACTTTTAAACTGAGAGACATTATAATCCACAGGCTAAGCTGAAAAATTAACCTTAATGAACGAATAGTAGTTTCAGTGACCTGGAATCAGAGCAACATTAGTGAAGACAAACTTATACTGTATTTCTGACAGTAGAGGTGACGTGGAGGGAAAACCCAACAACTACCACTACAAACCCCAATCATGAGAATAAGAAGTTAAATGCAAGTAAGAACCACTGTATAATTAAGGCTGAAGACTAGAATAAGGACCTTGTGACTTCTTTGGATTGCAGCATTGCAGAATGAATGGGGTTTGTTTTTAAAAACTGAACCATAAGCAAAGTACAAAGTGTAGGTTTCTTTATTGCTTGGTATTGGCCTAACTCTTTTCCCAGTGGTGTCATCAGTAAAATCGATACGCTACACTGACAGCACAGTTAGATCAGTGTTGAGCGCTTCCGAGAACCTCGAGCTTTGAATAAGACAACACGCTCTTGCAAGCTAGCGGTAATATGTTCTGCCTGTAATTTGCTTGTCCGTTTTATTTTTTTTTACTGTTCTACTTGGATATTTTCAATTCTCAATTTTAAATTTACTTTCTTACCCTAGGAACATTTTGAACGCTGGTTTGGTCACGAATCTGCTTTGCAGAAGATAAGGGAAACAGTCCTTCCCTGTCCCTTGGGAATGTCCATAGGGCTGTTAGAGGGACTTCTTTCTTTTCTCCTTTCTCCATGAATGTATGATGCTGGCTGGACAGGGTTATGCTAGGTAGCAAGTTGTGTGCCATACTGGAGATTACTGGCAAAACTCATCTGCTTGCCTAGGAGCTTCTGGTCTTTCATTTACAGATATCAGCGTGGACACAGACTGCAATGCTCAGCCCAGCTTTCACTGGTTTGGTCATCAGGAGGAAGCAGCTTCAAACATGTGTATAAGCATTGTGTCAGATACCACGTTAGCACCAGGTTTTGGGACAAGAGTTAGGATACTTCAGACTTTCAAGCCCACTGTTCCTTTTTGGGGTGATTTCATTATTCCCAAGAAGTTACTCGAAGCCTGGTGGTTGTGAGTTCTCCAATTTTGGTATTTTGCCCTGTGATGGGGAGGTCTTGTCACAGGAATTTAAGTATTAATGCTGCAAGCAAAAATAAGTAGTGTGGGTGAAAGGAGACCTGATTCATATGTTTATTCAGAGTTTGGTAGATTTTTAAGGTCAGTTATTTCTGACACAGTTATTGTTACATCGTCGATGCTTTTTTTTATTAATAAGCAAGGACTAGAAAACCCTTGGGACTTCAAATCTAGGGCAGTATTTCATTTTGTATTACCTAAGCACGTTTTGTTTATCCCTGCAGGGGGTTCTTTGGATGTTTATAGAAAAATTCCAGAACACGTACTCGGAAGAATAGCAGTAGCTGTAAGTACTTTTTTCTTTTTGTCTTGCAGTTTTTGATTGTGTACGTAACACATTTGAGATTTGAGTGCTCATGTGCCCCCTTGGGACACCGAGTTATCCCCAGAGTCTGTCTCTTCATTGTGGCTTTGTGAAAGGGAGGGTCCTTCTTATCTCCTGTTCTTCCTAACCATTCTGTGTGCTCAAAGACACCGGGGTTAAGGAAGCTTTCCTTTTGAATAGCCAACACATGCGTTGCCGGAGGCTCAAGAAATTTAAAAGGATGTGATAAATTGAATGGGATAAGAAAAAAAACCCCAGAAATCGAGAATTTGCTGGAGAACTGTGTGGTCTTGTTTCTTTGTATTGACTCTTACAGAATGGAGCAGTCTGCTTAATCACCTTTATTTAGCCTTTAAGTCTTTCTGTGCTACATGGTTCCTTCAAAAACTGATTCAGAAGCCCCGTACTAGCCCTTACGGTGATCCCTCGTCTGCTGCTTCTGCTGATTTTTGTGTATTATTTCCATACTAACTGTCCTTATTCTGTACAAAGTAACTCCATTAGGTTTGCTTCACAGGTTGAAAAACATAAGTCCATTCCTGTGACCAAAACGCAATGGCAGAACACATTTTCTGTCTTTCCCTTCTTAAGGCAGATGAGGAGGCTGAAGTTTGTATTTGGCACAAGCCAGGCTTGAGAGAGGCTGCTGGGGGCCAGGCTGCCATCTCCCCCCTGTGCTGGCACCCTTCCCACGTGAGCAGTCATAGTCGAAGAGCCAATAGTCATTTTAGGGGTGATGAGCAGGGACGTGGTCTGTGATCTGGGAAGAACTATCAGTCCCCAATTTCTACTCGCTTTGTTGTAGCAGGAGTTGACAGTGGGATCCTTAGAACACCTGGTAGCCCATCATTGTCTCTCAGCAGCATTCAGTGGCTGCATTGCTAGAAATTCACTAGCCATGACTGAAAACTCAAATTAAAGAACAACAACAAAAAGTGGGGAATGGGGGGTTTGTGAAAACCCATGTTTTGGCGCAGCTGAATGCAGGGTAAATGACCAGTGTCTTAGTGGATCTCACAGGGGAGAGAGATACTGCTAAACAATTGCTAAATATAAGGAATACTTTGATAACTTAAGCACTTTAAAGCATAACAAAGTTATTCTATCATGTGCCATTTAATTAAGTGCTGGGTTTTCACATTCATTATACATCAAGCTGACAATTTAAATCCTTTAATCCAACACAGGCAGCTATTTAGTCTCTGTTCATTGTAATTCACAGCTCTACTTTCCTCTTAATTTGTGTGGCCTGCCCAGGGTGATGAACATCCTTCTCTGATGCTGTTTCCTCTAAGTAGCTTCAAATCTGCTCATTATATAGCCTAGCAGTTTCTCGTGGAATCTGAATGCTTTTCACCTTTAGTTCAGAGTAAAAACGTTTCATCTCTTCTTCCCTATGGAGCAATGCAAGTTGCTGATGGTGTCCTCATATTCCTGATGCGAAGTAGCATGCGTATAGTGTAACAATACCGGGATGGGCCTTCAAGCATTTTTTCAGCTGCTTATCCCTTCTCCTTTTCCTTATCTCACTTCATGTTTGTGTACTTAATACAGCCACGCTAACTTTCCTTATCATTTCCTTACCTGCTTTTGTCTCTTCTCTTCACCATCCTCCCTGGCCCACCTGGCTTGGTATTCTGCAGAGGTTCTCTTCCAGTTTTTCACTTATCCATAATGGTGGTGCTTCAGCCCCATCTTTTATGTCTTGACTTTTTTTTTTTTTTTTTTTTTTGTTCACCTGCAGGGTCACCTCTTTACAAATCTGTTAGTTAGTGAGCATGACTCCCTGACATGGACGGTGAGCTGTTTCTAGTTATTTTATTTGCTGCTTTAGCAACCTGTGCTGTGCCCACTGCAGTGCAGGGGGTCACTGAGGAGGTGAACAAAGAAGTGGGTACCTTCTTAGAAGGAGCTCACCCCTTTCTCCTGCTTCTCTGTAACAGAAGGTGTGCGCTGAGGCTGAACCAGCCCTGGCAGCTTCCTCTGCTCTGGTGCTGATTTTTTGCTCAGTTGGCAGAGTAGACTTGTTGGAAAGAGGCAGTGAAACCTTTGTTTTCTCTAGAATTTATCAGCGGCAGCAGGAATGGCTCCTTTAAGCCTTCACAAATGGCTACCCTGCATCTCGGTCTCTGACGTTTCGGTAGAGCCCAGCAGCCCGTTTTGTGGGTTGGGGCACCTTTTTGCCAAGTACTGTACACAGACACCATAATCCCCACCCTGAACAGCTTGGGAAGATTACCCAAAGCCTGGAGGATTTCTGTTCATGTACTGATGAGAAGGAGAATGTCAAACAAAAGCTGGAGCTCACATGGATGGATTTTGTAGACAAAAGCTGGAGCTTCCATAGTCTTTTTTTTTTTTTTTTTTTCTCCAGTCTGTATGTTTTCTTCCTACCTTCCTTGCACTACGTACACAGAGTCATTTGTCTTTTATTCTCCTGAGACATGTACAATGTGTTAGTCTATTGAAGCTGCTTAATAATATGTGTGACCTGCACATCTGTTAATTAGAGTACCCTTTTGTTATATTTGTAGAAGTTTTTAAGTGAAACCATTTCTAGAGGAAAATGGTGCAGGCAGTATAGACATTTAGCAGCATCCCTGCATCCCTCTCGCTCCGACTTGATGATTTTCTTGCTTCCTTTCTTCTTACACAAATTTTATCATCATAAAAACGGTGGACTGACAACCCTTAAAACCGATCGTCCTACTCACAGCAATGAGCACAAAAGGTGCAGGAAATTCCAGCTGCTCTGGAACAAGATGTGTGTCTGCTCAACACAACGTGGCAAAGGGAGCACGTTGCCCCTGCGCTCCGCTTGCTCAATTAAACACCGAGTTGTACTCAAGGTCATTTCCTTGCACTCTTTGATCTCCGCAGGCTGGGGCTGAACTACCTGAGAGACATCCCTTTCTTGACAACCCTGACTTTCTCTAGCCAGAAGGACAGGACTAGGTTGCTACTTGTTTCCTTGAAACCCTGCTATGAATACTTACCGGGTACCCGCAGTGCATGGCTGAACGGGCACGAATGGTACTTGCTTCCTCATCCACTCCCCTCCCAACCAGACTTTCCCATGATTTGGCAGGAACCAGAGGAGAGCTTTGTCTGCTGCAACAATCAATCATTTTCTGATGATAGCGACTGCTGCTGTATTTTCTTCTGATGTGAACCCTTGTCCGCTCAGAAGTAGACTGGATATCACACAGCTGTGTGGCATATATGTAGTCTGTACGTCGTGGCGTTCTTTTGCATTCTTGTTAGCCGTTTCCCATTGAAAAAGTGATCACCATTAATTGTGATGGACAGTCGGCTTTCAAGCTGAAATAGTAGAAATGTGTTGCCGACTGTGATTGTGCTTCTCTCCTCGTTCCTTTTTTGAGGAGTAAAGGGTGGGGAGGAAGGTTTGAGGCTGAAAGGCAGAATGCTGAAAATAAAGCAAGGCAGTGAAAAGATATCCTTAAAGGAGGAAAGCATTTGCCAATGCCTGGGGAGAAGCATTGGTTTTTCGGGGGCAGGGTAAAGTGGTAAGAGAGAGGTAGAGTCCGCTGAGACTTGGGTCCCCAAGAAACTGGAGGGATCTCTGACTTTGTAAAATTCATCCCAGTTGCCTGTATGAGAGAGTGTTAACAAGAAGGGGAAATCTCTCTTCTTCCTTGTGTTCTTTGATTGTGTGAAGGGCTTGTGTGTTTTTCCAAAGGAAAAGTCTTATCTTGGGAACCCCAAAATGATGATGTGGTCAGTCCTTTTTTCATACGGATGTGTAGTTATTTGGGTCTGCCAATGTAAAACCTGTTCTGCCTTTGCTTGCCACTTCACGCATTTATTTTCACTTCAATTTCTGAAGCAGTGACATTGTGCAGTGTATTTTGAGTGCTAATGTTGATTGAAGTTCTCCCTGAAAGGATGTGCACTTGAACTGTCAAGAGAGTGAGTGATTGACAGCAGGTAGAAGTACTTTTTGTGTCAAGGCTTTGTCAAGTCATTGTTGTAAAACCTACTTTACTGAATACCAATAATTCCTGCTAGATATTCAATCAAAAGATACTCTCTTCCAGCACCATTTTAGAATAATATTTAATACTTAAGAGCCCTTCCCTAATAGGCAAATGTAAGGTAAGTGAATAATAGTACTTTACACTAGGTTAGTCCATTTGGGGGGCTCCTGTGCACATATTTGCAGCCCAGGATAAAGGGTAAAACTCCTTTTATTCTTTGTACACTGACACTGAGAGAATCTGAATGTGGGAGTTTGTTTAATACTGTGTCGTTTATAACTGCTTATTCAGCACATGTTCCATAATAAAGGTGTTTAATAACTCACAGCCGTTATCTTTTTTTTCTGTAGGAAATATTTCCTTTTGTCTATGAATACATGCTTTAAAATAAATTATTTTATAATGGTTTTGAAGATTTTAAATAGTCTAAATATATGTTTAATAATCAAAGAGGCTTACTATTCTCAAAACCACTCTCACCATTGGAGGAAGCCTGGAATGTTGCATCACCTCTATTTATTTTTGCATCAATACTTTTTTTTTTTTCCCCTTCTTATGTCAAAATGCTGTGTAAGTAGAATTACCCTGTTTTGCTTTTTGGAAGACTAATGTGAACAAGGCCACGCCACTGGGTATGCAGAATTTGACTAAGGCCTTTTTTTTTTACAGGTAATTGTTGGGTATGGAGTGTGAGTTTAATGCTGAAGAATTGCCACCTAGAGCAATTTACTGGGGATTTGGAATCATTATTTGCTTTACAAAAGAGATTCAGATTCTTTGGTTTTGGTTACAAAATAAATTTTTTGAAAGAGTTTCTAATCCAATAGGAAAGCTGAAGATTACTCTGCAGTCTGCTGTCACACTGTATAATATTTTTAGCACTTCTGCTTCATCACTGTAACAGAAGTAATTTCATTTCAGTCTACTCGGACAATGAGAAGAATGTAATTGTTTTGACTGAAAATCTCATACAACTTCACAAATGTTGGAAATGCTTTATTGTTCTGGAGATACACAAGGAGTGTGTCTCAGTAAAATGAATGAAATGTCATCTCATAGATGGAAACTTTATAAAAAAGATTTGCTCTATTAAAAAAGCTGGCTGAGACAGCAGAGATGGTTTGGGTAAAAAGTAAGCAGTAGTGGAAATATATTTGTTGAATCTTGTTAGTTCTCTGGGCTTGTGAAAGTAGTAAATCTAAGGGAAAAATTACAGTCTTAAAAATGCAAGAAGTATTGGGGTTTAATTACTTTACAGAAACAAAACCTGCAGAGACGATAACTTGTAACACCCAGCAGCTCTCTTAGGGAGTTGACTGAACGGCTTGTTTAAATTGGGGCTATTATAATCGGTTTTTATATGGAAAATAAATAGAGTGGCAGTTGGACCCAGTGAAGATCTTGTTGGTTCTGGAAGAGCCACGTGTATATATTCTGTGTAAGGAAGTGTCATGGGTTGTTGTTTAGGGAGATAATGCTTGCATTCATACTACAAATGCATGTCCTACAAATTTTCATTAAAATGCATCTCGTACATAAGGCACTCCCAACACAGTACTGGAGTAACAGGTTTTTGAGTTTGACTTTAGCAGCTTAGGTAGTGGAAGGAGCAAATTCTGGAATAAAAAGATGCCCAAAGTCAGCCCCAGTTCTTAAGTTTTAGGGGTTCCAATTGTATTTTTTGGGGGTATGGAATACAGTAAGATCTGTGATTGGTGCAAGATGAGAATTGTTTGGGTTGGAAGGGACCTTCAAGCCCATCCAGTTCCAACCCCCTGCCGTGGGCAGGGACACCTTCCACCAGCCCAGGTTGCTCCCAGCCCCGTCCAGCCTGGCCTTGGGCACTGCCAGGGATGGGGCAGCCACAGCTGCTCTGGGCATGAAGAGTGAGACAGTTTGTACAGTCCAAGAAGAAATGTTCTGCGTTTGCATGTAAGTAAAAGCATGGGAGGTAAAGGAGCAAAAAGTACAGATGCACCAAATGGAAAGAAAGGGAAAGGGAGGGTGACGTGGAAGAGGCTGTTAGAGATTTTGTTGTTTTCTGGCCTTCGGTGTCGCTGGGTTGCTTTTGTTGCAAGAAGACAAATCATTACGCACTTTGTATTTCGTGATGTTTCACACTCCAGCAAAGATAGATGAATTAAAAATACATTGAAATGCCTAAAGGGATTCAGTATAAGCTCAACTAACGTCAACATACAGATCCTGAGAGGAAGCTTATTTGTGTGTTCTTAAAGAACCTGTTGCCATGTGGTCCACAGCAGGTTTGCAGCAGGGGTTCATCTGCGTGCTGCAGTGGTTTGGAAGGGATGCTTATTCTCCCCTTTTCGTGGTCCTGGCTCCATTCTTCATTGGAACTTGGGTCTTTAATAACTCACGCCAGCTGAGGTGTGTGGTGTTTCTTACCAGAAATCTTTAATATGCATGGTTGCTTTTTCTTTTAAATTCAGGTTGTGAAAGGCCTTACCTATTTATGGAGTCTAAAGATTTTACACAGAGGTGAGTAACAGATGTTTTCTGTTTTCCAATGAAATACCATGTTACTTTTAACAATACTTTCTGCAGAGACAGTAGACCATACTAACATCTGATACGATTACAGTGGAGTAATGCAGAATGAATCTTACTCATTAGCCCTGCACATTTTCTGATAAAATACTTTACTAGTGTTCTCTTTTACTGCCCTCCCTCCTCCCCTGCAAAGAAAAATACTACAGAGAGAAGTTAATTTTACAGAGATTTAGATGCTTAGGGTAACAAACGGATGCCCAGTGGGAAAATCGGCAAGGAAAATCAGATGTTTGACTAGTATCGAAAGTAGAAGATAAATAGTGAATTTTCTTATGTACTTCAAAAATCTCACAACAGCCACAAGTGTTGCTGGAGTCTCAGATCTCTAAAATTGTAGCCCACTGTCCTCTAACATGGTCATGAATAATTAAAGAAACTTTAAACCTGCTTGGACATAAGCGATTTTGGGGTTTTGCTGTTTATTCTCTTTCAGGAAACTATTCTATATTTTTTTTAAACATCTCATTTATTTCTGGCTTTTAATGCTACATTATTTTTTGAAATCTGTCTGTTGTAGTAAGTTCAGATATACTAGACCTTTCAAAAACAATGTCAGTTCTGGAAAAAGTGGGAAATGCTATTTAAAGAACAAAGAAGCCCTTCCCTCTACACCCCCACCCCCCAAAAAAAAAGGAAGAAAGAAAAGGAGAAACTCATTACATTTATAATGTTTCTAAAGTGTCTGAAAGTAACTGCTCTGGTTCCTAATGTTGCTAACAATACTGTTTAATTTAACCCATCTGCTCACTCAGCCCGCGTGCACAGTTGGAGTGTGCAGTAACCGACTTCATTTGTGATTGAAAGAGAAGTGTAAAGCAGAGAGACACGCAGAAAATTTTAAGTTGCAAACCGAATAGGTGAGACCATTTCTTCTGGGGTGCCTAGTTTTGGAGTGGCTGAGAAGTAGGTGCGAGGCTCTGGCGAGGCGATGAGCAGTGCCTGGGTTAGGTGCCCCGTGTCCCCGTGTGAGCAGCGCAAGGAGTCAGGCACCTCTGGAGAGTCATCCGGAGATCTGTGCGCTGAGTGGGGAGAGCAGGCTAATAGGAAATACTAATTACCAGTATGTATTGAGGTCCTGCCCCTCCTTAGAGCTTAGGCTCAGACTGTCCTCAGGCTTTCGTGGAGAGTGGGTTTGTAGTGGAGGAGGAGGTTGAGCTTTCCTTTGTGTAATGACCCAGCGAGCGGCTGTGCAACAGGACATCGGCTTCAACTCCTCCTCAGTCTCACACCATCTCCTTCCTGGGAGATTGCTCTGACGTGAGAGCGCAGGCTCTCTCCTGGGTGGGAGAAAGCGGGCTGTGGCCAGAAGAGTGAGTAGAGATCGAGTAAGGGCTTTGTTACCCCGATTAGAGGGTGAGTGAATTGCTAAGGCTGCTGGTGTAGTTGACCCTGGGCTGCCACTGGATTAAAAGAACAGGAATAACCCAGAGTCCATGACCAACTCGTTGCAGACACAGGTTACCAAGGAGGCTTCGTTTCTGATGACAGTTTAAACGTTTCACCTACTAGCCTGAATGTTACTGGATCCAGAGACTTATCGTGTCCATCCACTCGCAGCAAGATGTCTAGATGCCAGAGCTGCCACAGCAATTGTCAGAATAAATATAAAAGGAAAGTAACTGCGATATGTGGGGCTGGGTATCATCTGAATAGGCTACACAGTCTTTGCCACACATCTGTAACACCCAAAAAAAAAAAAGCAGATTTTTTTTTTTCATTAAAAGATTCTGGCCACATGCTGAATGTGATTTGGAGAGAGCATTGCGGTCAGGCATAAACACTGTAACTATAAGTTTATTGTTGTTCTGCTGTAAATTTGGAAACTGGGTCTGATTTTTGCTTTGCCGGTAAAACAAAATCTCCCCTTCTGTATGGGTTTCATTGACTTGATTGAAGAGCAGCTCTTGAGTTTTTGATGAATTGTCTGCGGTCCTTGCTATGATCTAAAGAAAAGTGCAGAAACTGATTTTTCATCACACTTCAGATTTTTCTGGCCTTGGTCTGCTGCTAGATTGACCAAGGTGATAACAGCACTGCAAAATGCCATGGAGGGCATGACTAGCATTCCAGGGTTCAGCAGAGTTTCCTCAAGGGGTTGGTTTTCAGTATTACGCTGTACCCATTTTTAGGACGCTGAAAATGCGTGTGTACTTGTGTATCTTAAAAACGGGTACAGAGTAATACAATGCAAGGAAGATGCCTGTTTCTCAAAGTATCTCCGTCAGCTGCCTACTGGTTTTAAAGCATCAGAAGTAAACGAAAGAAAATTTAACCCTGACTTCCTTGCTGTCACATGTGAAGCAGACCGTGCAAGAAGCTCGCGTAGGCTAAGAAGTCAAGAATCTCCACCGTGATGGTAACAAAGGTGGGGAAGCAATCATTGTGAAGAAGCTTTGTAAGGCAGTGCAGCAAACGACAGTTTGCGACTAAATGCACGGATTAAAGCAAAGGAAACAAACAATGAGCAAGTCTTTTATTCCAGATCAGACATTTCAGCAAATATTACAGCTTAACTTCAAAACAAACCTTGCAACTAATGAGGTGATAGCCGTGCATGTTAATAAACCCGAAGCTGTAGTCATAGTCATCACACCCACATCAAACATAAACATAAGATTAACACCTACACCACTTCTTTGGAAGATGTGAGAATGTCCCAATGATAAGTGTGCTCTTTTCCCCAGAGGATAAGAAGTAGAAATGGAAGGGTAATGAGAAATTAACTTAGATTTAAAACAGAATTAGCAATTAAACAAGTCTAATCATGTACAAAGTCAAAGTTTGTATAAAGACAAACCAAAATCTGTTAAGTTCAAGAATAAGTATAGACCATATGCATTTTATCTGGTGTGTTTTTCTCTGTTCACACCTCCTTATTAAAAGAAATGTATGAAATAAATGTTACCCACTTGTGTTTAATTGTACTGATCTATATTTGTATGCATGACTGTGTACTGGGGGCCAGTACATATTGCACAGTTTGAGCACCTTGGTTTCTGTCTAGGTTTTAAATTTGTGTCAGATTTTTGGAAGTGTTTTCTAGTTCGTGATGTGCAAGGTTGAGCAGAGTTGATGATCTGGAGATCATTCTGGGCTGTCGGTTGGTTCCGTGGCTGTGTGTGGCAGAAGGGAGGTCTGTCCACCACTCGCACCATCTCTTCCCCCCCCCCCCCCCCCCCCCCCCGGGATATTCCCATGGAAGGATATTGAAATCCGCTTTGTTTTGGCTGGAGCCGTGGAGTGCTAGTTGGTAGGGTCGAGCACTAGTGCAGTACAGGCGATGAGTGTTCTCAGCTGTAGCTGCAGTTTGCTGAGGATTTCACCTAAGATCTCCAGAGGAGCATGTTTGACTCTCCCCTCCCACCCCCAGCCTTTCTAGCTTTGTGACAAATAATCAGCATTGGTGCCACATACAAGGAAGCACAAACAGAAATACTAGGGCTTGTATATGTATACAGATACATACATAGGTATATATACATGTATAGCTAAACACATAAACTCATGGACGACTTAGGCTTATTTAAGAGAAATGATCGTGGCCTCTGCAAAAAGCATGCTGATGAGGTTGTTATAACAAGAAGTATTTTTATTCTTCCAGCAGCTTCACTTTAACAGTAACATTCTGTGAGCTGTTGGCAGCTGAAATTGTGCTTTTGTATCTCTTGCCTTCCTTGAACTTGGTGTATTACGATTTTATATTTTTAAAAGACAGAAAAAGTCAAGAGACAGCTTTTAAAAAATCTGTGGGTTTTTTCCCCACAACCATTAATCTGTTTGCTTTACAATAAAACAAGATGACTGAAATGTCTGGTGTTCAAAAAGCTGAAACCTCTGACAATTCTGTTTACTGGTGAGAGCTTGGAGGTCCCGTTTATTTGCAGAGAGGTGAAACGACTTAGGCAGATATATCATAAAGAGGACTTGTTCATCCTCTATAATGATGTTTCATAGAAATCATTTGTATTAAGCAAGCACTGGTAATGGGAGCATAATGACCCCTTTTGGCTCTTGTTTAAATTCTTTTACTTCTAAACAGTAATATTAATCACAAGCAGATGGTGCAGAACATTATTTATGCACATTTGTTTTCCAAAACCAAAAAATGTTTAACCCATTAACTGAAGCCTTTTATGAAACAAAAAGGCTAATTTACTGATTGGGTGATTTTTCTCCCCACTTTCAATATGAGAGACTTTGTGAAGTGCCATTTTTATCTGGGATTGTCACTTCCTTTTTTCTTGAGGAAACCGATGTGATCCTTGGAATTCATAGCAAATATTTGCTTAAGTCCCCCACTTGCAGTGTAATTCAAAATCTGCTGCAAGGACAGGTAGTATTTGTTCTTAGAAGTGCTTGTTTGGCTGCAGCTTGCTCAGTAGAGTCCCCAGCCTGCATAGGCTTCCCTCCCTTAATGGGCTGATTGCTGATTGCTTTTTTTCTTCTAGGATTTTCTTTTTGTTTGATTGAGGTTTTGTTCTTTGTTTTGTTTTGTTTGTGGAAGGATTTCAGGATCAAGCAACGCTTAATGAATGACAGATGTTTTTTTAATGATACTGACTTACTGCCACCTCCCACATGGTAGGGAAGGGGATATGGGGTCTGCAGATCCCCAGTGACACAAGGTGATGGCTGGACAGAGCCTTGGCTCTTCCTCGGTGGGAACTGGCCAGCCCTGGTGGGACAGGGGACAGGTGTGGCCTGGTGGGTTCCTCTGGTGGGTTATGTTAAAGAAACAAGGACTTGTGGGCTGCGCTGGGAGACCATCCAGAAGCAGGACAACGTGACATCCAGAACTCATGACATGGTTGAGATCTTATAGAAAGAAAATTTGGCTACGTGCCTGTTGTCTCCTCATCCCTTTCTGTGAGGTCATAGTGTTTCAAGCTTAGAGCTTCCTTCTACCTTCCAGACCCTTCACTCAGAGTGAAAAGATTTTTGCTTCATTCAATAATGATGCTGTTGATCTGGTCCTGGTCCCACAAACCTATTTCCAGCCCTACCGCACTAAAATGTTTCTCTTGTCCACTTGGTTATCAATTATTTTTGTTACATCCTTTACAGTTAAAAGCAAGAGCCTCTTGTTATACTGCAGTTTTCTTTGAAAAGTGTTAGTACTGTAAACAGCTGGATCCATGGTGAAGAATGTCAGTGTTTTCTGCATGTGTGATGGCATCTGCTGTTTGGTTCATTACTATTCAGCGCAAGCGGAGTAACTAGGTAGCTCTATTGGCTGCCATATTTTTAGAAATAAGGTTAAACAGGATTACTGTGCAACTTATTGTTCTTCTCGGGATTCAGGATAGAGCCTGCTGATGTACTCGGCATGTCTTGTTAGATTTAGCAAAGTCGGTCAACGCCAGAGAGGAGTGTGCTGCTTAGTGGCTTGCCACAAGCAAATATTTGAGTCTCCCTGAAGTTTCAGTTGGAAAACATATTCCTGAAATGTTGTTGGGAAGTGTATGAGAGATTTTGTGAGTGCGTGGATTGCTCTGTAGCTGTGTTTTGTCTTACCACCTGAGGCTGGGGAGTAGGTAAAAAATCCATCAAAAATACAGCACGTGGATTGAATTCCTAGAGATGAAATGGGGATCCAGGTAGGCAGACTGAAGCCTGTCGGTGCTGTAGCACGATGGAGATGCTCATGACTCTCTTTTTTCTTTTGACTTTGGGGGGGGGGAAATTGCAAAATATAGCAGTAGTATTGTTGTACAAAATAAAATGTACAGATTCCACTTAAAGTATATAACCTACTGTTGAACTCTCCCCTTTTTTGAACTGGATTTTTAGCTCAAATATAGGAAAGCATTTCATCAGCTTGTTAATTGAGGTTATACATTTCTACATTACAGAGACGAATTAAGCAAGCTACTGTGGTACCAGAAAACATCTGCTAAACAAAGGCAAACTTAATGATAAACAAAATTAGGTTCTTTTCTAGTTGGGTTTCATCCATCTGCACCCAACTAGTGTTCACTTTTAAAGAAGGCAAAGATACAAGCTATTGCTTTTAATCCATTTTGACAGAAGAAAGCAGTGATTAGGCAAAGCCACTGTGCTCTAATCTTCCCAAGTTTAAGCCAGGCCATAACGTGCACATTATGCTTTCCGACTGGCATCCCTGGAACAGAAAAGATGCTCGATGTTTCCTGCACTACAGTCAGGCTGGATGATCAGCAGTTCATTCACACACCAACTTTACAGTACGCAGCAGAAGCACACCAACCTCTTTTGGCATCAGAGGGGGTCAGCGTTTAGATCTTTGTGCTGACAATCTGGCTTTATGATGTACGTTGATGTTTTATTTGCTGGGGCGGGATTAGTAATCATTTTAAGGCGTTGCTGGCGGTTAACCTCTGTAAAAGCTCTGAAACCATGAGATCGAAGCAGTTTTATGCAGCAGAAGCCATGGAGGTGGAAGCCAGTAGCTTTGAATAATGATGTGCCGGGGAGCAAAGCTGCACTGAATGTGTTCTTGTAGCAGGAGGAGGCTGGAAATGTGCTTGTATGTTTTGTGTTTTGACTGTGTTCCTGTATACAGGTGTTTGTATGGGATGCTTTGTATTTGTAGTTTTTATAGAATATTAAATTCTGCTCTTGTCACTATGTGGAATTAAGTGAGGGCTGCTGGAGAAGAGGGAGGCAGGGTTAATTGCAGTGTTAGAGTACAAAGTCACAGGGCTGGGATGAACCTTAGAAGGTCAGCCCAGCTATCCCTTGATATGAAAACAGGCTTTACTGTTTGCACGGCTGCTTTTGGCTAGTTCTTAAATTGTCCAGGGTTTGCTCCCGCTCTGTTATTTCCGCTCCATGCCATAATCTACAGATCCTTTTTTGCAGACCTGCTCCAGCCTACACTCCAGGCAGCTGTTTAATCCTATATTTATGCAGTTGATTAATCCCTGTCTAAATGCAGTGCTTCCATTTGTCCCTGTTGAATTTCATCTTATTTTTTCAGTCTCATTTTCCAGTTTGGCAAGATCACTTTGAATTCTAGGTCCTGTCCTCCAGTGCACTTGCCGTCCCTCCCAGATTGGTGTCACCTGCAGATTTAATAACATGGATTATTAGTATGTGAGAGGTGCAGATATAATGTCATCTGTGCTACTGTCTGTCACAAACCAGAGATTGCATTTGAAATATATCTTTGAAGTATTTCCTATTAAAATCTATCGTACCAATATTCGTAACGATCTCCGTGTAGACGATGAGTATCTAGGATAATATAATGTAGTTTTGTTCCCTCGACAGATGTGAAGCCGTCTAATATGTTGGTGAACACGCGAGGCCAGGTGAAGCTGTGTGACTTTGGGGTTAGCACACAGGTAATTGCCCCTCTAGATCTCTGCCCGCTCTCTTTCTAATGTCAAAATCACCTGGCTGCCAGACAAACAGCCCCACAGCAAGCTCCCCTCTTCTGGGAGAGCCCTATTCATTTTTAATCTCTGGGCGACTTTTCTTCATCTGAATATGATTGTTCATTGTTTAATGACAGTAAAAACTGCTGATATTGTAATTACTACTTACGAATAGCAAACTTCATTGATATGCAGCTTTGATATGAAAGCGTTTTGGCCAGACAAAAGGGAGGGCAGAACGAGAGATGTGTCTGGGGAGCCCAACTGGCCCACAATAAAAATTAATATTGGGAGTAACAATAGTGGTGGGCTTTTACAATGTGCAGCACAAATTTTAATTAATTTCCATTTTGGGCCTCCCTGGAGAACTTCTCTGATAGTGACCCATGAGCTTGCTGTGATGTTGATTTGAATTTCAGCACCTTTACTCTCAGCCAAACACGAGGACCAAAGAGAAGGTCAGCCTTGTATTATAAGTTGTCAGAGTCTGTTGTCCCTCCAGCGTATTTAGCGCTCGTTGCATTCAAGTGATGAATGTGGCTTTATTCACATCTTGAGCCAGCTGACTGAAAAATGAGTGTGTTCAATCCTACTTCAAATTGACTTTTTATATCAGACTAGTTTGGGGTACTAAAGCGATAAGCATCCTGTTTAACAGAATTGTTTAAGGTTATCTGCCATAAACTGTAATGCAGTGCTTGTTTAAATTGGAACTCTCATTCCGAACAAAAGAGAGATTTAATCATTTTTAATGCCTTTGCAGATAAATTTGTTCCCTTTTACATAATTTTTAGTTGATTTATAGGAATGATGATTGTAGGTTAAATGAGGAATAATTGCCCATTTTATTTCCACATTATCTTTATATTGTTCTAACAGACTGTTTTGTCTGATAGCTGGTGAATTCTATAGCCAAGACGTATGTTGGAACAAATGCTTATATGGCGGTAAGTGGATTTATGCAGGAATAACATTTAAATAGAAGTATTTGTTCGCAGTCATCTTCTGTGTAATGCGGGATATGTTCTAAATCAGTTCTCAAAGTTCATCTCTCCCTGTCCCTGGCATAAGCTCTGCCGTGATTGCGGATGCCATGAAACAGCTCCCGTTCGCTCCCTGCAGACCCGCTCCCTTCCCGTCTGTGCTCACCTACCAGCTCAGTGGCAGCTGCCCTTCTTGCTGATAGGGGACAGTAATGCTGGAAAAGTGTTTCTTTCATGTATTTTTAGTTGCCTTTACTGCCTTGTAACAAGCGGGAACAAAGAAGAGAGTTGGGTTTCACGTTTATGGAACACTTTTCCGTGGATAGTCTGTGGCTCTTTGCAGACGGCTGGCAGTCCGGTGCTGTCCGTGGGTTGGGAAGCACTGCTTCCAGCCTGCAGTTCAGCAAAGCATTTAAACCTGAGCAGCATCTCACTGGCTTCTCGACACCTAAACACTTCCCATGTGAAGCTAAAAATATTTGGACTAATAATATTAGGGTATTAAATTGCACATTGTGTAATGTTCATACGTTAAGTCACCAGTACGTTTCACTTCTCTATATAAATTTTAGTCAGTGCGTGTTACAATGAGACTATTGTTGTCCTGTTTCTGTACGTTAAAGCAAAAAATTCACATCATTTTTAGATCAAAGTAACACATCGCTAGAGATGTATCATTTGGGAGAACGCTGCTGCGGGTAGCTGGGGTGTGAGGTTTGGGTTTAGCAGCTCTAGCTGACCTGACACTGGATGTGGCGTTCGTGTCGTTGAGATTAATATGGTGACAAGAGCCAGTCTGAAAGCAAACCACAAAAGTTAGCCCATCTTTTCCATTAGATCAATGGGATTAATTCTAGTTTTCCATTTAACAGATGTGAAAACTTAAATGCTTCAGTTTAGAGCGGTATATTAACTGTTGTCTTTTATTTTTGGCCATTAAAATTATTTTAGCAAAGTACTTACATTGTAATATTAAAGAGGGAAAAAAAATGTTCAGCTTGTTTAAAAAAAAAGAAAGTGTGAACAATACGAAGTGGGTGATACTTGTGTTTTTCAAACCTCAGAAAATAGGAGAGAGAAATCCATGACCTTTAATCGCTTTCAGGTATTTTTTCTTACTTTGTTGAAAGAAGAAGGCAGACCAAAGCGTGCCCATTTATTTGCTAAGTGCTTTTCTAGTCAAGGTATACTCGTTATGTGGCTTCTGAAACACTCATGTCACCATCCTAGAAAGACTTGGGCTATCCTCTGTCATCAGAATATTATGTGCAGAAAAATGTTTATTAAAAAAAAAAAAGAGAAAAAAATCTGGTCTTGTCTATTACCACTTTCACTGGAAAGCCTGCTGATTTCTGTGCCTCCATTTTCTAAAAGAAATGGAATATAGTAATTCAGGCAAATAAACAGCTTCAGATTAATCAACTTTTCCAACTCAGCTGTTACTCTTAAGAGTTGTCTTAAGCAGGTCTGAGAATTAAATTGTATTATGCTTCTAGTGTACAAATCAAGATTACTGTTCTCTTTCCCAGGTGTACATTAAATAAATTACTTTTTTTTTCTTTCCTATTGTTTATGGACAAATGTGATATATTCATCTGTTAATTGAAAAAGAAAAGTTTAAGCTAAAATGTACTGATTTCTTGTGTTAAAATTGTTTTTCTTGCTGAATGAGTCATTTGTCGTCATAAGATTTATAGTCAAGTCCTCAAAAAATCAAGGAAGTCATAAGCTTTGGCTTGGCTGCTTGGCAGACTGAGTGAATTTGAAATCATTAAAAAAATTTGAGATTGCTGTTTGAAATAAGCAAAAAAGCTTTTTGATTGAGAAATTAGAATTCCCAACAAGAATACATTTTCTGTGAAATCGTTTTATCACCACTCTATATAGAAAAAGATTTTGGTTTAAAAAAGTAACCAGCTGTGGAAATGAAGAGAAAATATTTTTGAACTGTATATCTTTAGGATGCTCTCCATATTGCACACTTTATGCATGCGTTACTCTGATTTTCATCTTCTTTTCCATACTCTTTAAATTCATGTGACTAGACTTTTTGTTTAAACGTGCAAATTATTTATTTGCCACCATCTTCTGTGAGTACATAATTTCTAGATATAAGTTGCTGTGCAAAGCTTGAGCTGTTATAACAGAAGAATAACCAATTTAATATTGCTCGGTGTGAATTATGCATCTGCTTTGGCAGCTCGGGAGAGGCCGGGGTCTCCCCTGCACTGAGATGATCTGCGGGTGTTTCCGTCTTGCCATCGGTGTGGTGTCTGCTGGTCAGAAACATGCCTGGCCAGGATAGCCGGTACCATGTTCCAAAGCCAGATGTATCTATCAGTGTATGGTTTTGGCTGCATATCTGCATCTTTATGAGGGTCTTTGTCAGTATAAAAGGATGCTTAAAAATCGTATCCCTATATGATGCTGTTACAAACATCGCTGAGATGTGATAGGCTAACTGTACTTAATGAAGGCTTGCCTTAATGAACTATAAAAAAAAAAAAATAAGATTTTTGGGTCACCGTTCAGCTCAAAATAAACGAGGCTCAGTCAAGAAGATTTTGTGCCAGTTACATTCTGGGGTGGGTGTTTTTTTTAGGTTATGGCAGTTGTGGAAGGCTATCCTTAAAGATAATGTGGGCAGCACGGTGGTTTCTTACTTAACATTCACGCTGCGATAAAAGCTCTTGACCTGGGATTAGCTGTGCAGAGGAAAAATCCGAAAACACATTGGACTGGCACTAATTTGGGAGTTTGTTTTCTAAAAAAGGTCTCTGGATTATTAAAGACTAAAAATACAGCCAGTGCTTCGTAGGTGGTGGGGCTAGACAGGTGCATTAACAGCACAGTGGGGAGAGAAGTCTCATGGAGCCTTTTATTGTTACATTTCATGCTGTACTTGACCTTGGAAATGCTTAAATTGTAGCTTTCAAGTAAAAACTAGCAGTTACATTTTACAGCACTCTATTTCATGAGGCATTAAACTTGCTATTAATAGTTTTGAGTGAAGTATTTTTTTTTTCCATAGGTCAAAAATGAAATTAAAAAGTATATAAGATAAAATTTCTGGCATGTGACTTCATTGATTCTTTTGGCTTCCCTAACTTTGCTTTTTAAACCAGAGTTACTCCCCAACACCTTCACTCAGCATGAGGAGTCTGTTTTCCTGGCACGCCTTGCTGTTGTGCCTGGGCTGAACTATAGGTGTATATACCACCGGGTATATACCACCGGCCTCTCGCAGCTTGACCTTGGTGCTTTCCTGTGCATGTGCAAGCCATTGGCTATTTTTTGTTGTTGTTGTTGGATAAAACAGCCCAAACACAAATGCCAAGGCCAACTTTACAAGGTGCATAGCAATGCATGGCTACAAGTCTGAGCGTTACCAAGTCCTTTGCTCTTGCAGAAGAAGCCAAAATAGATATATAAGTCAAGTTTGAAGAGCGGATTTGCTCTCTTCCAGTTTAGCTGGTGAGTTTTATATGCTTCTCTGCATTTTCTCAGTTGACTTGTTTGCCCTGGGCTAGCTTTTGTGGAATAAGTATGTGTGTTTGTTTGCGAGGCTCAAGAAGATGTTTCTTTCCATCTCTTTGCAGCCTGAGCGGATTTCAGGAGAACAGTATGGAATTCATTCGGACGTTTGGAGTCTAGGGATTTCCTTCATGGAGGTATGCAAACATCTATCATTTTCATGTGCCCATTGCAAGAATCAGATCAATCTAGAATCAAAATATTTCAGTGTAGTCTTTGTAGACTCTTCTATATGTGCATGTTTTCAATTATTGTAAAATTTCTTGGCTGTATTTAGAATGGGTTTGTTCTTAACTGCGTTCAGTTCAGTTAAAGAGCCTCTGTACGAACCTTAAACCCTCTAATAAAACTTAAGAGTAGGAAGTAGGGCCTGTTACATGGATGCCTTTGCATCCTTTCAACACCTGTGGGATCAAAAGTGATAGTATTTCTGTATTATTAGGGTTAAAATTAAAACAGCGTAATGCAGATTCCAGGTTTGAGCTGGTTAACAGCCTTGCAGAAACTTTGCAGAAATATTTGCACAACGGTATGAGTGTCTCCTTGCATGATTGAATGAAGTGTTTGAACTGAACTGTTCACAAGGCCTTTGAGAAAGCTTTCTCACAAATATGGGTTCAGGCAAGAGACAGTCTTACCAAAATGAAGCAGTTTGAAGGAATGTGGTTGTAAACGCGGTCACTGCGGAGAAGCCACGCTTTTGGCAGGTTTGGTCAGAACAAGGTCAGGTTTGGTTCAGGAAAAAGGTTGTTCTTTTCAGCTTAGGTCTTATCAGGTGTTTTACAAAACATAAAATTCAATGACTTTATAAATAAATGAATGATTGTTTATAGGAATGATGACCTAGAGTGTGTAAATTGAGTAGAAGTGCCTGTGTTATGATAACCTCTTGACCAGTAAAACCAGATCTGCCTTGGTCTGGTCTGGGAGCAGGGACAGGTAGCTCTGGTCTGGTGGTGGCAGAAGGGGGTGTATGGCGCACGCAGCCTTCTTCACACCCGCCTTGGCTGGCCTCCAGCAAGCCAGCTACAGCTGGGAAACCCTTGCAGCCTTGACAGCTCAAGCCATAAGCTCTCGGGGGAGTTTTCCAGCTTGGGGACAGTCCATGAGAGAGCTTCCCCCTGCTTGAAGTTGTTGTTGCGTCCTGTCAGAACAAAGCGTTCCAGCCATCGATGACTGGCCTCATCTTTCTGGCACAGCCTGGCAAAGGCATGATACTGTTAACCAGAAAATACAGATGCCCTTCCCTTTTCTTCTGGTCTAATATCGTGTCACTAAGGTGAAGCTAAATATACCTTTCAGCGAAGTGCAACTGCTGTTTTTAGGAGAAGACGATAGAAGTGAAGGGGGCTCGGTGCTGGCCCTCTGCGTCTAGGCAAATTTCACATTTTGTAGCCTGAAAGTGAACCCAGACCATTGTCATGTTTTCGAACAAAAAATTCCCTGCCAAATCATTTTTAATCAAAATGAAAATACTTAATGCTGAATCACTGCGTTCAGGTCTTGTAAATTTTTTCCAGAGTCTAACTGAAGCTAACGCTGAATTACAATAATGACATACTTTAACGTGTCACAGGGGATGCAGTTCTCTTAATTTGTTTTACTGCAAACCATTTTAATGGTTTGTGGTGCTGGAGAGCCCTCACAATTTTGGGAGAGATACAGAATGTAGTCAGGCAGTCTGTAAATTAATCTAGCCAACAAAGGGCTAAACCGAGATTGTGTTACATAAAGGTCTGACTATGATGTTCTTGAGTCGTGGTGGAATAGAGTGATAGAAATGCAGAAGTCCTATATAGAGTGAGCATTTGCTCGTTCCTCTGCTGAATAAAAAATGGATTTAGATGTGCAGCAGCAATCTGATGATTTATCATGTAGACCAAGATATTTGGAATTTAGTTTGGGATTATTAGTAGGTATCCTGTCCAGTCATGAATTTGATTTGAAGGATAAATTTTACATTATATTAGCCAACATTAGGAAAACTCTTTTAATTTGCATTTACTCTCCTCTTTTAAACCTTCTGAACTTTTTTTTGTTTTTCCCCCCCTCTCTCACTTTCCACAAATGTCTTCTGAAGCAGATGTACAAAAAACAATTCGGTGCTGTGTGCTTTGTTAATTGGTATGTCATCTGGTCCTCCGAGACCTCTCTTCAACATGATCGCTGTTTTATTGAAGTGGTTTGACTGATGTGTTAAATGATGAAAGCAAGGACAGTGGCTTAGAAAAATGTCTCAGAAAAGGTGAAGAAGATGCTCAAAGAGCCACACAAGGTCACTGTCATTAAAGTAACACTGTATTGACATGGGGATTGGTAGTGGAGACACCCAGGCTCTTGTTGATGGAACTGTTAAAAAGGGAAGCTAGCATTTACTATAGGATTTTAAAATCATCTCCACTTAGTAGTGTAATGCTCCAGTCCCTACAACTTTGCGCTAGTACAGTTACAGCATGTTAATTTAAATGAAATAGTGTGTGGGAACAAGTTAGCAAGGGCTGTTCTGACATATGATAACATAAAATAGCAGCGAAGTACATCTTCCTGAATTTTCTTTAATATTCTTCTGAGCCTTTAAAATGTGTTGAATTTTTTTTGCTGCATAGTTATGTATAAGGAGAAACTGAACCATTCTTTTTGAAGGTTAAGAAAACAGCCCCCCAAATAATTGGTAGCAGAATATAAGAGTATTAGATGTGGGTATCACCTAACTTTGGAGATATGGTGAGCGTTCTTGTTCCTTGTGAAGTAAGAGATGTCTGAGGGTGCTCAGTCTTCCCTTTGCCAAAAATAAAAAATAAATTTAAAAGGGAGGGAGAAAAAAAAAAAAAAAAGAACAAATGTTGCTAGCTTTTTCATTATTCTTTCATTTTTTGGAGTTTGTATTTCTTTCTTCAGTATTTTTTTGAAGGGAATTAAATTTAACACATAATCTGTAAAACTGTTTAAAATTGTTTCATCACAAATTGTCTGTTTTCATGAGGTCTGTAGATGTTTTATTTAAGTGCAAATAGTGGTTGACAGAGCAACTTCAATTTAAACCAATGACATAGCTGTCACTTCACTGAAGACTGTGTCAGCATTTTCATTTATAAAAGCTGTTTTTCAGGGGTTTATAACTCAGTCATAAAACACACTCCAGGCTGGCTGGGCTGAGTCTGAGTGCTGTGTGCGCTCCGTCGCCCATTCAGTCTCCCTCCAAGAGCTGTGCCCTGCACAGGAGGATAAATTAAATTGCCTAATATTTCTTGTTCCTCTCCACCGTGACTCTAACCCTACCTTGCACGGCTGCTATCCAAAAGTGAACTTTAAAGCATCCAAAAGAGGATGAAATACATCGTGTTGGTTTTTAACGGGCAGCAATCCTTGTCCGGCGGTGCCTATTTGCGGGGATGTGAGGAGCAGGTCTGCCTTCAGCCAAGCCGCTTCTCCTGGGATAACGGGCTGCTGTAAGAGACGAGAGGCTGGGCGAGAAGAGCTTTGGTGGGACCCGTGGGGCTGGTGCCTGCTCAGGTCCTGCTTTCACAGAGGGTTGCTTCTTGGGTTTCTGCTGGATTTTACCGTCTCGGGGCAGCCTGCTGAGGAGTGCTGGCATGCTCTTCAGACAGTACGGAGGACCAGAGTCTCCTACGTGTCGTGAGGAGAGATGGTAGGTGAGAAGGGAGTTTTGGGAAGGGAATGGATAGAGCTGTGATCAGAGTTGCTGGTTGAGGCAAAGTATAGGCTTGCAGATCTTTGCCAGAAGATCCGGGGCTCATTCAGTCTGCAGATAGAATTGATATTATATTATATTGAAACGCAAGAAATGAGAGCGATTTGCTTACACTTCCAAAACTTCCTCAGTTTGTGGCATATGAGCTCGTGTGCTTGGCTGATGATACCTTTTTGCATCTCCTTTTGTGTCACATCCCAGTCTCTACTTTCCACTGTCCGCTGCTGAGAAAAACAGCTACTTTCCTGTGTTTCAGATCTCCTTTTAAAATTAACTTTTCTTGCAAAGATTATCAGTGTTCTCTCCTTCAGGGAAAAGGAGTTTGTATATAGGTTTTAAAGTTAGAAACAAGTCCTTAAAACTCCCAAAAGGAGAATTTTAAGTCTTCGGTCGCCAGAGTTCTCTGTTATCTGTCAAGAGCTTTCAAGCTTTGCTAGTTGTTTGTGACATTTGTGTTAAGATGCTGGTTTAAGCAATATTTCAAGCAGTCATAGGACAGATTTTCAGCAGTTGTGTGCATTCCCACATATAGGCACAGCGGTATGTATGCAACAAACATGCCTTACATCGTGTATTTCAGGCGCAGGTACATATTGTCTGAGCGGGGTCAGCACTCATTGCATGCAGTGTCAGCATCGTGGAGCACACTCTTCAGCACTCTTGGGCTGGGAGCACAGCTGGAGACGTAGGAAGAGTTCACTCAGACCACACAGGCAAAGAGGAGGAACATGTTTGAAGAGGGTGCTACAAGAGAAGCAGCTCTGCTTTAAGATGATTCTCTTAGAGCACTTCATGCTTTAAAATGTTTAACTGCATACATGTGATGTAAAGAGTTGCGTCGAGGAGGTTTCAAAAGAACTCTTTCTAAAGAGTCTAAAATAAGTGATTAGTCACATATCATCAGCTTTGAAGTGATAATGGTTCAAGATCAAGATTGTGAGCTGATCTGCAGGAAGTTCTACAGACCACGATTCCGTCTTCTGCAGGATTTCACTTAGTGTGGACGTTATGGTTGGTCTTTCATCAATTTTACACCCTTACCTAATCAACAGCAGGTAAATGGATGGGGGTGGGGCAGTGGGAGCCCTGAAGCTTGGTGGCACAGCATAGTTCCTGTAGTGGCGCTGGAGACTTGGTGAAGGTTTGGTAGGAAGGGGTACAATTGTGGTGGGGCAGCAGTAGATGTCCATGTGACTGCTGGAAGCAGACATGGGCCATGCAGTGGCCTACAGTGTCAAAAACGACACGGAGTAGGGGTAGGAGGAATATTAATTAATAGCCCAATAGAAGATGGCAAGGGTCAAGCTTAAAAGGAAAATGAGAACTTGCATTTAATCTCCATGTAGAGCGGGAGTCTTGATATCGTAACAAAATAACCTGGCTGAAGTGAGGTGTCTCCGATCAAGTGACAATTCATAGTGGACTTGGCCTGGTTTTGTGTGCTTGGAGCGAGCAGTCGCATTTTTGCTTGGTTAAACTGGAGAGGCTGGAGGCCTTGCCGTGGGGGTGCTGCTGGTGCTGGTAGAGGCGCTGAGGATGGCTCATAGTGGGTGGCATGAGGCCATCGCTAAGCAAACTTGTGAAAAGCGTGATTTCCCCGTTCCTACACGGAGAATTCAAGAAGTTCTTCAGCTGATGCATTAGATGAATCTAGGCACTTCAGTAGATACAGTAGGATGTGTCTTAAGTTACCTTTGCCTTTTTCTCCTTGTTGCCTTTTCCCCCCCCTCTCCTTGTTGCCTTTTCCCCCCCCTCTCCTTGTTGCCTTTCCCCCCCCCCCCCCCCTTGTTGCCTTTTCCTCCTTTTTTCTTCCTTTTCCGGCCTCTTTTCCGCCTCTTTTCCTCTTCTTACTGAATTCCAACCTTCTCTAAACTAATTTAAAACCCCAAGCCTCACTTCTGTGCCCAGCCATCTAATAACAAGCAATGCTTGGATGTGCTAGGTGTTTACTTTGTTGCTGCAGATCACGAAATAACACCGACATTAGAGCAAACCTGAACCAAGTGTTTCTGAAAACGCAGGATTGCCACCTCTGTGGGTGACATCTCTCTGCCCATAGCAGGGCCTGGAGCAGCGCAGGTTTCTGTGGCTCTAGCCCTTGGCCAGACCCTTCCTGGAAAGGACCCAGCTTTACAGAGCAAATGTTTCATTTCTGGCTGTTTTTTGGTTTCTTGAAGTATGGCTGAGAGCAGACTCGTGCCTTGAGCTGCCTCACAGCTTGGACCATGGGTGATGTAGGTGGGACTGCGTAATAACAGACTTCTGTTGAGGATTAAGGCAAGCAAGCAAATAAAAAGTGCTTTTTTGCAATGAGCCTCACCTTGTTACTCTGGTTTTAAGGGCTGTAGGAGTGTGATGTTTGTGACTTTCTTGTAGGGGCAAACCCTTGCACGTCTCACTCGGCCATTCAGAGTGGCTGCAACACGTGCAGAATTTAGTGGCCATTAGCTCCGTTTCCTTGTCTGCCATCTTCAGCGGCCACCAGGATGAAGACAATGTCCAGCTCCATCACCATCTTTGTGGCAGTGGAATTAGAAGTAAAGGTACCAGTGCCTGAGGGTTGGGTCATGAATTAATAATTGCTGTGTGGTGGGGGAGGCCCGTCAGAATAGCTGAAAACAGAGAAGTTGCCTCGCAGAGTGCTATCAATCACTCAGTGACCATAACTTCCAGTAATTAGTGTATTTTATGGGCCTTTGCTTCAGTGACTTGGAAGCACATATGCTCCACTCACAGCTAAACTTAGCCGGAGTAATATTCCAGGATGATTTATCCGCTTGCTGCGCTGGGATGTAACCCTATATTAGGTGAAGATTGTGAACTAAGCTGCAATAAAGTGTAAGTTTAGGTACAGTTTGCGCGGGTTGAGACCTCAATGTATCATATTTCTCAGCAATTGCTCTTGGGCCACCGTGGGCAGTCCGTGCGGCAGCTAAATAAATAATACAGTTCCCTACCTGAGCAGCTGGATGGGTGGACAATTAAGGGATAACATCAGCCACGGTGCGTTTGTAATATATAGGATTATGCGATGTAGATGAACGTTCCCTGTTCTTGTACTGTGTAGTACGGCTGTTTCCACCTTTAAAAAGTCAAAAATTCAGAAATGTTTGCCAGTGGAATCTGCCTTTCCCTGTTATTTATTCAGTTTGTAATGGCAGGTGAATCCTCTCGTGCCCGCGGAGGTGGGGAGCAGCTGAAGTTGAGCTGCATTTCCACCAGCACAACCAAATTTAACATTTTTTTTTTTTCCCTTTAGATATTAATTTAAATCCAGCAAACAAATAAGCGGGAAGCCTCTCTGCTCAAACAAGTAGCCTCATTAATTGTTACAGACCATTTGTGTAGGTTTTGCACCTGACAATTTCCATTGATTGCCCTGAAAGGCCCGTGTCCCACCTTTTTCCCTTTAGAAAAGGCACTGCTATTCTGAGCAACACCTTTGAAGATGTAGTGGTAAAAGGCTGGGAACAGAAGGGATTCGTGGCGAGGAAGAAATGTGCAATTTAATCATGATTGTCTGCAGTCTTTAGTTTGCAGTGCATTTACTATAGTTCATATTTAAAAGAAGTCAAAGTGAAACTAATTATCTTTAATTAAGGTGAATTAGGCTTTGATTTTTAATATATTTTATGTAGAGAGATCTCAAACTCATCTGCTCAAGCCAAGGAATGTCCCAAAGGTTATTAGGGCATATTTCTGTTGGGCCTGACGGTATTAGTAATAACCTTCTTCCTCATAGTCCTAGACATGAACAAATATGTCACTTCATCAGTCTCTGTTACCCGCGCTTATGCCCCTCCGCAGGGGTCGCAGATTCCACAAGTTATCAGCTAATGGCGTTATACATTAAAAATTGAAGCTTTCCTCACTCTGAGGCCTTTCAAGGCTTTGTTCTTAAGCCCCAGACACTTTGGAGTGCAGCTGCAAACTATAGGCAGAAGATTAAATTAATTTGTAACTCTTTTTTCGTCCTGCATTACTAAATCCTGCACATTTAATTGAAACCCTACTTCAAGATGCTTTGTGTTTCTGTTCTTCTTTGTTGTCAGTTTAACCTCAGAAGCACTTTAACGCTGGTAAATTGCTGTTATATCCTTTCGGATTTTTTTTTTTTTAAACTGTGCAATAAGAGGACAGTGAAATTGATATTAGAAGGAAAGAAAAATCTTAGAGTAGTTTTTGAGGTATTTAATATTTATTAAGGTCCGTACCCTGCAGAGTTTCAGGTGATTTTAAGCCATCTATCTAGGAATGTATAAATTGGTCCTGGAATGAAATTTCACCTAGGGAATTTTATGTTATCCAGTAGTTAAGTCTGATTTTTAAAGTTTCCTGTGTCTGAATGTTCCGAAGTGGTGTCTGCTTTTCCATAAAATGAGGGTTTAACTGCAGTGCACAATCTAAATGCAAAATCCTTAGATGGAAATTTAATTGTGTAAAATGTGCACAAGGTAATTAAGAACAAATTTTAGAACATTTCAGACTATAAAGTCCTCCTTCAGCTAGATCACTAGCGATATTGTAAGTGCTTATTTTCAATTTGCAGTTATGCTGAGAAACATGGAATGTGTCTAAATTAAGAATAAAAACATCCCATGCTTTTCTGTATAACTGTAAATTAAAAAACAACTTGCACAACATAGACAATAATCTAAGTAGGAGACTTTATTGCCTGAGTGTCCTAAAAATATGTTTTGAACTTCCTTCCCTCAGTCACTTTCTGAACAGGAGACAGACCAAGTTGCTGTTGTAATTCTTATTAACAATACACAGGCAGGCAAGCAGGGAGCGACACAGAGGAAGCGGTTTGTTGGTGAGGATTTCTGGATTTCCATTTTTGGTTCCAAAGTTGTTAATTAAATTATTTCAACAAGTCAATTTAATTTTGTGTTACTGAGCTGCACGTTAAATGTGTGTATTTGAGAACAGGTTGGTGTTGCTTTCCAGCCCTCCTCGTGGCCGCTCAGCACGGATGGTTTAGGCACCTGCCCCTGCTGAAACTGGCTGCCTCGCGCTCTTTTTGCTTTCCCTTAACGTGTTTTTTAGATATGGTTTGATAAAAATCAGCATACATGCACACTGTACCTCTGCCTGTTGTTTAATAATCTGGGATGATTTCTCAGTTTATCAAGTACTGGATTACAAGCTGATGGTGCACCCCATCCCTCCATCTGCAGCTCTCTCCGGGTCTGGGGGAAGGCTCCAGCAGGTCCTTGCACTTGGAAGTGCACCTCAGTTTTCAGGACACAACCTCACTGAACGCCATAAGATGAGCGTTTTAAGTGCTCCGACCTATGTCTCAGAAAATAACAGTTTTAACAAAAACCAGGCACACGACGGCCGCCCCCCAAAAAACCCACACGCAGACATGTGTTTTTTCTGGAATGAAATGGTGTAGGAGAGTGTATTCTGACATAGTCCTTGCTGATATGGGCTGATTCTCATTTATATTTCCCTACCAAGCTGTCACTGCAATTCGCTGGGCCTTCTTAAAATAATGTTTCCTACAGTTCCTGTGTAGTGGGAGGGTATCCATAGGGAAATGAGAACCGGCTCCTTGAATTTTAAGCATTCCCTTCTCCCCTCCTTAATATCCAGAGCTACGTAAAATACTGATCAGTCCGCAAACCTAACATGGTGTGAGTGGAAATACTGTATTTTTGTTACAGTGCCTTAAAAACAAAATTGCAAGTTCCTGAGTTTCATCGTGCAAACGCAGGGGAGATAAGTTTCTGATAGCCTGGTAGTTTGGTAGTTTACATATTTTTTTTTTTTAAGTATCCTGCGTTGGGCTTGTGCTGCAGATGTTTATATGACTTCCTTGAGACAGATGATGGAGAGTATGAAAATCTCTTTAGTGAAGCTCTAATCTGTTTGTTCTGGGGTTGTTTTTTTTTTCTTTTAACTGTGATGCTGTTTATAAATCTAAATCTACATACAGAGGTCATTGGTTGGCTGAACTTAAACCATTTTACTTAGTAAATTTAATTAAGAAAATACAGTGCAACTCATAAGCAAATGAGTTTTTCCTAGTTTTAAACCAAACCACCCTCTTGAGTGCTGATTGCCTTGCTCGACCCCTGGTGATATAGAAACAGGCAAAATTAAAAAGGACATTAAAGCTTCATTAAATCTGAAACACATTTAGTACAGTGACATATCTGCAGGCTATTTCAGGGAAGATTACATACTCTTTGGTAAGTTTCTTAATTTATAATACCTTGACAATCTTGCAGGGAGGAAACAACTCTGACTAGATGAATCGAGTGGTGGTTCAGGGGGATGCAGAACTGGCACATGATGTGTCCATGGCTGTGTTGCTTTGCAGTTCTCATTCCAGGAGCAGCTTCACTGAGGAACATGTTTCTTTTTTAACAACCCTCAAAGAACTTGTTCCTGATGCATTTTGGATTCCTGGAAGCTCGTTTATACATGCCATACTTATGTCTGGCAGAAAACTGCTGCCTTTGGAGCCCCTGCTGAGGCCTGTGGTGGTGAGGGAGAGGAATTGTCGGTGGGAATGGAAATGTTTGAAGTCATCGTCGAGGCAGTGGTCATTTTCCTGCTTCAGTAAGATCTGCAGAACGATGCCCTGTGCATATAGCCATAATTATCTTCTTGTTCAGCAGTGGGGTAACTGTTACATTTCTACGAGTCTGTAGCTATTGTAACGACTGTTCTTAAGTCAGTAGTCATTGGGAGAATCAGGATTTCTTTTACTTCTGTTCATGCAAAAGTGTGTGGCATTTGCAGGTTTATTGCTAGGCATTTATAGGCTAAGCAGCGCTGCTTAGGATCTCAGCCAGCTTCTTGGAAGTTAAGGATCATCCTCCCAAAAGGAGAGATGAAAAAGGCTCTGGTTTAGTAACTCCTGGTCTTTAAGACTGAGCACAACAGAAAACTTAGGGTCTTTGCTTAACTATTTAGCAGCGTGTTTCAAAGCCTGCCATCAGTGACTGGAGTGACACTGAAATGGGGGAAGCTGTGAACCAGACCGAAGTGATAGAAAGGATGGCAGTCAAGCCTGCTGAGCTCAGGTTGGTTTGTTACGAGGGTGACTTTGCTGCAAAGAGAGGCACTGCACTCAGCACTGCATCAGAAACAGAACAGAAAAGTGGAATTCACCCCAAAGAGTTGAGTCTTAAAGGCAAGCCTGGAAGGCAGAGCACAGGAGAAACCCAGCGGAGGAAGCTAGCTTAAATTGTGTCGCTTGGAGAACCTAAAGAGATCTTACTTGCTTTGTCACCTTAACGTCATTCCCTGTTCCAGTGTCTCTTGTAAGCCTGATTTCTTCTACATTCTGTCGTGTTGGTCTTAGAAACCAAGAAAACACGACAATTCCCAAATGGAAGTGTACAAGCAGATCACAGCTTTCGGAGAGAGGAGTGGCACAATAGAAACGTCTTGGAAAAACCGCATATGCTACTGCTTGTAGGGATGCTTGGTCAACACCATACTGATAGAGCAGACCATGATGGCTCCTCCTCAGCCATTATGCAAACTCCCACTGATGAGATGTATAGAAAAGACCCGAGTGATTTTTCAGTGATGCATGGAAATTGAGGTATGTGTTTCCCATAACTGTGGTGTGTCTGTGCAGTGAGTGAGCATTCAGAGATACTGTACGAACCGAGTCGCCCCTCTAGAGCCCATTTGATACATCTGTGGGTTTTCAGGACAAATACTATCTCAATATTGTGAGAGCTTCTTTCAAAGAGTAGCGACCAAATCAATTGTTTCATCTGTTAGGGTTTCTCTTGCATGCCTCTCTTAGGCAAATGCTTCAAGACCTACTCTGCTTTTATAATGTCTTTCCTTGGAGGATCTGGAAGAAATTTGCTGTATTTGCTGAGGCTCACAGCCAAGTGGCTGGTACGAAACTCGGTTTGGACAGCAGCTGGAATCACAGAAAGGGTGCTGTCTCTGCTGTACCCTGGTTGCTTCCCCTCGTGCTGTCAGCTTCTTGCTACCTTCTCATGACCTTTGTCCTGGTGAGGCTCAAGTATGTCAGTGGGTCTTTGCCCCATCAGTTCCCCACCTCGCTACAGCTCTGTCTGTGCCTTATTGTTCATGCTTAGGCTAGTTTTGTGCTGCCTGCCAGGCTGCGGTTTCATCGTAGGTTAACACAGCTGCCTCAGCTGCAGTCTGGCTGGGTCAAGTAACCACGGCTGTGAGGAGCTCAAGTATCAGTGGCAACACAGGTGCTGTGAAGCAGCTTTGGCCCAGCGCTGACACGTGGTTTAGCCTTTGCAGCATGTGACAGGATGGCTGAGACCTTCAGCCCTGATGCTGTTGGTCGGTCTGATGTGAATATACCTGGTTTATCATGCATCAGTCACATCAGTGATAGTAGTGCGGCCGTAACCCTTTTGGTAGACCTCCTTCTGAAGGTTGGTGGCGGGAGGATTCGTGAAGGTTAATTGGAGTCTGAAGAAGCTCATCTGACTCTGGCTCCTGTGTGAACCGTGGAGGGAGCTGGGCTTATCCAGGAAGGTTGGAGCAGAGCTGCTTTGAATGCCCTTTTGGAGGAGTTTGTGTCAACTCTGAAAACCCTTGTCCCTCACTGAATAGTAGACAAAATAACTTAAAACTAGCTGTAGTTTGCTGAAGTTGTTTCCAAGGTTCAGATACCAAATGGGAAAACATAAAGTCTTGTAGGAAGTATTTATCGTGGAATATATATTAGCTGTGGCAACAGTAGTGTGTTGTTGGGTCTAACGCTGGTACTGGCAGATACTCTAGTAATGCATCAGTTGACTTATAAAAGTGTGGGCAACAAATCAGCTGATATCGTGTGCAACTGAAAGTAGATCTGGAGAAAAGACAAAATGTCTTTTTGCGCGTGCCATGGTCTCTCTCCCGATCCCACGCACAGGTTCCTAGCTGGGTTTGACACCGATAAGGAAGCAAACCTCAGCTATATAACCCAGATTTTACTCTGAGCCAGTTAAGGGAGGACTTTGGGAGTTCAGTGCATGCTCTACGATACCTGTTCGTTGCAGATAATTATCAGTAAAGGTCGGTGTCGTTGGCCTCGCTATTGAGGCTGAACTGGTTTAATTTAGAGAGTCCTCAGGAACCTGGGCATCAGACGATGTTACTGAGTGGTACAGACAAAAGAGCTTGGGAAATACAGAAATACTCAGAAACATAGAACAAGGGGCAGTTGTTGTGAATTACTCCATTCTAAATACAGCTCTTTGTGTGTTTTCAGAATTACTTTTGCTGACATTTTCCAATTTATACAATAGTAAGAGTTGAGTACTTTTCTCTCTTTAAGAAAATGTGCCCTCCATGCAAATCTATATAACTAGACAAATATTATTTCCTTTCCCAGCTTGCTCTTGGGAGGTTTCCATATCCTCAGGTAAGATTGTTCATTACTGCTGTTTGCCACTGTGACATTCATTCCTATGTATGAAGGTGCAGAGAGCAATTGTGAACATTTGAGCCACATACAAATAAATCTGTCCTGTTAAATTGAAAAGTGGTATCTTGAAGGAGTCATTTAGAAGTCTCTATTGATTTCTTTTTTTTTTCCCCACCCTCTTTTTCTCTTCTCCAAACTCTAGATTTTCTTTCCCTGGAGACAATGAAAATTATGATGATGTTAACGATTGTTTTGTTGAGAGATTAAAATAATCCAATATGTACAACAGTGCTTTTGAAGCAGGAAGGTGTATCTACTCCTTTGTTGTTTTGGTTTGTTTTTTTTAATTCCAATTTTAAATAATGGTACGATGGTCTAAAATCTTCTCAAGAATATAATGTGGATGGAATACTTAAGGGAGCTCTGGATTCTCCCTTTTAAGAGGACCTAATATTAGTATTTTATTTAGATACAGCATTTTCTAACTTTCCACTGACCTACCCCAGTTTCATTGAAGTTGGTGGTAAAACTGTTCCCATCCTCAGCGGCAATGGCTAGACCAGTGCTGAGTCCTGCATTACCATGTAATATTTTACTTTGTACGCTTGAAAAACCAGGAAGCTCTGAACAAAACAGCCAATCCAGAAATAAGTTGGCTGCTTACTTTAAATTCTTACTGCAAGATGGATGTTAGAAATCATAGTAACAAACTATTCTGTAGTTCCTCAAATTATTCTTTCCTGAGAGAGGGTAAAAAGTGAAATGTCCAGGGACTAAAATGAATTATTTGAATGTGGGTTTTATGTTTTCATGTGTTTTATGAACACTGTTTTCTGCATCTTGGTCTGTACAGATCAGAGTGCCTGGAGGCATGTCTGATTTAAAGGTGGTGTTGGTCTGTGCTCTTTAAGCATCTATTAACTTGCTATTATTATGCAAATAACTGTTGTAATACACATACTAATTTATGCATGGTTAGATTATGCAGATGCATCACAAACATGGTTATTGAATAATAGGCTGGGACTCTCTCTCTCCCATTTTTATAAGCTGTTTTAAGCAAATTCTCCTGACACTTTTATGGACTTGCAAAGGTTTTGCGTATGTAGAAATACACCGATTTTTTTTCACTTTCTCATCTCCTATAGAAAATGTGTACTGACAGAGAGCGCTGTAGCTGGTTCACAGGCCATCCTTTGCATATTTTATCCATATTTTAAAATGTACCCTCTCCTTTGAAGAGGGGATTGAAAAAGAAGCTCTTGTGTTGAAGTGTCCTCCATACATCGGCGTACTCACTTGTGCTCGTTGAGTGTCTTGGTGTTCATTGTAGATGGTGTATTGTAACACTAAATCAAAGTGACGTGGGATACAATTTAAGATAACCCTCTGTTGACAAAAGTGTTGGAGCTTGGGGAAGGAAGTTGGAGCGCATACATTATGTATGATTCTAGACAAAAATTTGTTTTCTGAATTGGGAGCAAAACATGATTGCTAGTTTAAGATCCTTTTTGCTATTCTAATTAAAAAACGGATCGGGTTTGTAAAAGAATATTTGGCAAGTCAGTAGTCCATGAAATTGTATATATTTTTTAATGTAAAACAGTTGAGGAGGTGAAACTTTAAAATGTAGCTATTAAGCTTCTCAAGCAACTGCTTTTCATAAGGATTTTTATGTGAAGAATATGTATTTTAGACATGCACTTACATAGCTGGTCACAAGAATTTGTAGAAACCCACTCTCATTAGGAGGATAATTAGCTGGAGGGTGGAGGGGTGTTTATGTCTAAATGTGTTTCGCCCTTACATAAGGGCCTGATTCTGCAGTCACTCACTGGAGTAAACCTTCCTCACTTCAGTGGGCTTGTTCAAATGAGTGAAGCTAATGATATGTGTGTTGGCAGAATTTGCCCCTAAATAACTTGAAGTTACTTCTCTATGAAAATGGGAACTATGGGTCCATGTTTGAGAACACCTGAAATTTCCTGCAAATTAATATTTATCTACAGCTGTAGATGGAAAAACAAATATTTTTTTTTCCTTACTCTCTGTTTTTAAGACACAAAGAAATGGTCTGTACAAATTCAGTTGAAATGAATAAGATTTATAGGGGGAATCATTGCAGTGTGGAAATTCAGAACTCTGGAGTGTGCCAGTAAGAGCAAAAGATGATTAATTTTTTTTTCCCTGACCCTAGTAGAATATTTTAATGATAGAACTTACCACTTCCCAGTTTCCACATCTTCTATAAGTATTTATAGTTTTGCTAACAATTACTCGTCAAACTAGCATTATTTAATCTTACATTCCCTATAAAGTCTGATCTTGAAGGCACTTAAGCATGTGAGCAACTGCTCATGAAAGTAAAGTTGCTTATGGGTGTGTTTAAAGTTTCTGTAATTTTCTTTTCTCTTGATGTGCAGCTAACTTCATTATCTGTAGCTAACTGCGAAAGGTAGCGATCTGAACAAGGAAATAACAAATAGTAACCATCGGAACAGACTTTTCCACTACAAAAACTTTGCACAGGAAACTCTAATCTTTAAAATGTAGGAGATTACTAAAACCGTTACGGTTTTCATTGTTTTGTTTGTTTTCCTGGCATGGCATTGCAAGGCGCTGTGTAAAACTCCTTTTGGAAGGAGTAGGTATGATGCTCATGGGATTTGCTGTAGCTACAGACGTAAGCACTTAAGGGTATATTCTTCCCCTGATGTGTTTGCGTAACTATTAAAACTAGTAGGAATGGTGCATGTGCTCACACACATACTAAAAAATACTCTTTTGAATGAGTTCTGTGCTACATAAACATTTAAAAAAGAAGGGCAGCCCCTTCCGCCAAACCCAGTTGCTAGTCCATAGTCTGCCCAGCTTTTTAGGTACCTAAAGATGGCACGTAGGGAAAAAAAGTTTCAAATTTCTCTTAAAAGTTTAACCTTAATTTATGTGGTTTGGATTTTACATGTCTGTGCAGAAAGAACTGTAAAAAAAAACAAAAACAAACCACCAAACCTCATACTGAAAAGGCCATGGCACCTCACATTATATTTGATTAAATTTTAACTTGGAACCCCAAAGATGTGCAGTGGCTGAACAAACTGTGAGATGTACAGTTAATCACATAGATTCAAATTCCGTATATTGTATAAAAACGCGATGGGGGCAATGACTTGTTTAATGATAATGCAATTTAGGAGAAATGAAAAGAATTACCCACTAAATATTCTCGGCTTGTAGTCAAACTTTATACAAAGCAGGATGTTAAAAGGATGCTGCATCCATTAGGGAAATATTCCAAAGAAATAGGCAGCACTCGGCTGCCGAGGATTTAATCAGCTATAGGAAAGTGTGGATTATGACGACTGTATTTAAGATACTTTTGCAGTTAGAGAAATCTTTTCCTTCCTTTGGCTGCAATTCCAGGCCTCGCTTAATAAATTACATGAAAATGACCTGAAGTTGTTTTTTTATTTAAAAAAAAAAAAAATCCACCAAAAAAATCCTGTCCCACATCCCTCACCCTCCCATCCCACTGCTCCCCGCCCCCAAATCTGAGCAAATACTGCCCCTGGTATTGTAAAGCTTTGAATGTTTTCACACCCCATTAATTTATTACTTCTCTTTCCTCATCTTTAAATTTTTTTCTTTTTTTTTCCCCCTTTTTTTTCTTTTTTTTTTTTTTTAAATTCAGACTCCCCGCTGCTACAGCGATTTTCATCTTGTTGTTAATTTTCCCTGCTCCATATGGAGCTCCAGACATTTCACCTGGAGGCTGTACTAGATTTTGCTGTAGCGATCGCACTTCCGGAGGCCAAAACTGTCATTTAAGGTTCCTGGTGCATCTGTCTACGCCAGGCTTTTCACTGGCACCGGGAGAGTGTGAATAACAAATTGGATGCACCTGAGATTCAGATGATTAGTGTGTTTTGTGAATGCGGGCGACTTGTAAGCAGATAGCTGTAGGGATGGGGAGGGCTAAGCAGCTACCCCGGGTGAATCCGTGCTCACACCTTGCGGTTGGGATGCGCCGGGAAAGCGCGAGCATCCCGGCAGCCTGAACGCAGAGAGTAACAAATATTTCATCCTGCCTTGTCATTGATTAGAAAAGAGCCTTTAATTTCATTTCACCCCATGTTGTGATTAATTTGCATTCTTTGTCAGAAGTTAATGGAGTTTTTTATGGTTCACTCTGAAATCCTTGAAGACATCAGAGTTGATCTGATGTTTATACAACCGCCAGCGGAATTTTTTCATTTGATTGATGGAGAGCTTGATGTTATTCCAAACGGCTTTTTAAGCTGTTTTTAAGAATTATTTGAATAAAATGCAAGCAAGATATTGTTGTAACGATCAAGATTATCTGTTAAAAATCTGTTTCAAATAAAGAACATGATAAGTAGAAAAAAAGATCAAAAAGACAGGAGAAATGATGAATGCAGAAGATGATATTTGTTAAAATAGATAATCCAAGGATTCAAATAAGTTCTTTCAAAATGTAGTGAAAGTAAGAGAGACCGTAATTTAAAGGTCCTTTTTAATATAAAGAGTTTGGTTTTGCAGCATGATAAATAATGGGAATGAATTAGTAAAGAATTTAGTTCCAGTTAGATTTTTCCCTTCAGTTTTGTTTTTTTTTTCCTTTCCTCCCAGCTTTTTCACCTTCCTTTTCCCAGCAACACGAGCACAGAGCCCTGGTGTCTCAAACTCGGAGAGACAAGACTGTCAGGCCTGTTAGTTCAACAAAATGATGACATATTACTCGTCTCAAGGAAGAGGCATTCTTAAATCCCACTGCAAAGAAAATATAAGTGGATAATAGGAAATTTTATAGCCCAAGAAAGCATTCACTATAGTCTTGCCATTGGTTTGCTTTATAAGAAAATATACAGGGGGAAAAAAATCCTCAGTGAAAGAAAACGGCATTTTGCTCCTCCTGTTAGGGAAAGGTTTGTACTTTTACCAAACCCCAGCATATAAAAAGCATCGGAGAGACGATGCAGAATATTCTGCGTATGCTGGGCCAGATCCTCAGCTGGAGCAAATCAGTTCTGCTGCTCCAGGGAGATCAGGGGACAATGCAGACTTACACCAGCTCTGGGACATAGCTCTTTTTTTCAGCAGAGCAAGATTTTGCAGATATATTTATTATTATTATTATTATTATTATTTCTCATACCAAAGCTGGGGGTTTTTTGCAAGATTTTCTTTTTATCCTTTCATCAGCAAATCCTACCCTCGCTGTGATTTCTGCAAGTAAGATTTAATTATAGGTCAAAAAGCTACTGTGGAAGCGCTTCCCTTTAAAACAGATTAATTTATTTGCTGTATCTTAGTTTGCTAAATAATTGCATGGTTTTAAATGAAGTTGCTGCTTTCTGATCCCTGTATTAACATGGTCTAAGATTCTTTTTATTATATGTAATCCATACTATTGACCGAATTTGCCCTGGTTTCATTTAAATGTAAGCAGGTTGTCAAGGAAAAAAATATTTAGTTTAACTTGGCATGTAAAGTAGCCATTTTACTGTTGTTTTTTCAATTGACAGAAACATCCTTTAAGCATTCATTTATTTTGTGAGAACAAATTGAGGGCTGGTTACAGCATGTCTCCCACTAAGAAAGAAATGTTTTTTTCTTCCACATGTATCATTATATCTAACCATTTAAAAGACATTAAACACTGTTCAAATGCTAATGCCAAAAATAGTGAATTAAATTACTGTATAATATCTTAAATATGATAAATTTGTGCAAATATTTTTGCTTTTATAATATATTCCAGAAATCGCTGGCAATATTTTAAGTCATTTGCTATTATTTTAAGCTCTTACCAATTTCTTAACTTAGGTTTCACTGCATATATCATTTGTGAGATAATATGCTTCAGCTCCATTTTGCTTTATTATTTTTTTTTCTCCTTGGCCAGAAATAAGTTTTGACATAAATTTGATCCGTCAATTAGAAACTTGCTGTAAAATTTGAATTTAGTTTTAGTTTTAGTTTTTTTCTGTAAGTGTTTTCTTTTTTGAAAATTAAGAGATTTTTAGGGGAGAAAAAAAATCCGTTAGGAACCTCAAATTTAAAGACAAATTTTTTATTTTTTTATTATTATTTTAATCTTCCTGTCTTTTTTAAAAAAAATAAAATGTAAAACTGGTATTTGAACAATATGGTCAAGCTTGGAAATGTAGGTAATCAGTAAATCCTGATTTTACAGTATGTTTTAATTAGCTCATGATCTTGAAAGACTGATGTATACTTTTTTTTGCTTTCTAACCCCGACAGTTCGAGGCAGTCTGGGGGACTGGGGTTAGGGGTGTTCAGTGACCAGCATTCCAGGACACGTCCTGTGCCTGTTCCCTTGGCTTGTGTAAAACCTCATGGTCGCGCTGACATCAGCTTCAAGCCTCGGAAAAGTTCCATTTACTACAGGGGGAAAATTCACTACTACAGATAATTGCCCACAGGCACATCTTACGGTCAGGATGTAAGTTTGTGGTTTCCAGTTAGTTAGGGGATTGTCACCCTTCCCAGTGTGTATTGCGTAAGAAAATGGCTTAATGCAGCGAGCCCTTTTGTTGCACTGTGTGGCTGTTACCTTTTGGACTGTGGAAGTTGAGCGAGATCCTGAAATGAAATCCCTGAAATGAAATGATGCTTGTTGCCATGAGAGCTGCTTTATCAGGAGGGGGGGAAAAACCCCAACCATCCAGGAGGAAATACTGAAATACCTTCAGAGAGATTTTTGCAAATATATAGGGATCTGCTGCATGAGTTGGTGCTGCTGTGGAATGGGAGATGTTCCTGTTGTGACTTGAAGGAAACATTTCTCACAGTTTACAATTCCTGCAGTGGATGCCATTGAATGAATTGCCTGAATGAAAATTTAAACCTGGAAGATCGGCTCTCCTTAAGGAAAAAAAAGCTAGTGGTAGGTGGATGGATTGGTGTGGTTAGGTTGGTTTAGGTGGCCCTTTGCTTACTGTCAGCAAATCCTGGATTTACTGAAAATTTACATCTCTTCTGTGCTCTGAGCCGGCTGCCTTGGCTGGGATAAGGAGGAGGCACGTACCTGCTCCTCACTGCCCTGTGAGCTGGAGGCACCTCTGGAGATGGCCACAGCGGCCCCAACGTTTGCCGTTTGCTCTGTCCGTGGGCTGCTAAGGCAGGGGTCTCTGCCGGGGCCAAGGGCTGCGTTTCCAACATGACCTGCGGGAGCACATCACACACGGACCTTTCCTCCTCTGCTAGGTGATGGTTGCTCGATGTAGTGAGGAGCCCCAGCAGCCAGAGTAAGAGTGAATGATTTGGAGGTCTGGGCAAGTGTTTCCCTTCCATGGCAGCCGTTCTTCTGCCAGCCCCGTGGAACCATGTGTTTAATTCATGAGAGTGCAACGCTACCTGCGGTGGGCGGCCGAGTGACGTAGGAGAGGGTGCTCACTGCATGGTGTGGTGCCTCAACCCACTCAGCACCTCCGTTTAGTTAGAAAACGACACTCATACAAAGCATTTTTGTTGCCTTGGGTTATATTCTTTCAGATGTCCCTAGAATTGTCTCATCTGTAGTGATCACACTTGATTTTGCAGCTCTTCGGAGAAAGCTCGGGATTTTTCTAGGTGGCTTCCAGTGGCAGGCTTTAGCAATTTTTCAGTTTCTTTCAAGCTAGAAGGGCCTGGCGGTGGTGTGCTTATGAGGAGGGACAACCCTGATGGATATTTATCTGCTGCTCTTCAATACTTCTGGTATTAGAGGCTCCCTTGTTTCCTTAGATTATTCGTTCCTCTGCTTTATTATTGGAAAGGTTCCCCTCACTGCAGCGTGTAGTGAGCACGGAGAGGAGGTGCAGGAGCATTGGTGGTTGTCATCCTTGCTCTGTCTTTAGTCTGAAGAGCCCAGTTCCTTTAGTGTCTCCTTTCTAGGTTTCTGGCTGTTCTTACAGTTTTCCTTCAACCTTCCTCCAGCCGGCCCACGGCTCTCTGGGCGCACAGGCTTAGCCCGGTGCTGCATGGAGAAAGGATAACCTCTTCAGGCTGTCCTCCTCCCTGGGCATCCCGCTGTGGCGTTTGTCCTTTTGGGGTTCGGGGGATTTTTTGTAGCATTGTGGCATTATTCCTACTCAGTTGTGATCAGTTTTCCTCTTCTGTAGTGTCCTCTAGGTTCTCATGGTATTCCTCCTCTCTATCACCTTGGCGGTCATTTCGCTAAATTTGATAAATGAGGATGATGTTAAGCCAGAACTGGTTAGAACTAAACCCCATTCCTTTATTTGGTTTCTGGCTGACCACCCTTTGTTCTACTGACTGCACTGTTTGTGACGCTTGAAACAAGGTTTTAAACAGCAGTTTGCTAAATTTACTGTCTTCCCTAAGATGTGCTTGTCCCACATGCCTGCTGCCTGAGGAATGTGCTAACATGAGCATCCCGGTCCTACTCCTGGGTAGCACTTATTGTTGGCTTCTCGCACTCCCTCCATATTTTTCATGCCCACTTCGTTGAATTGTGTTACTGAACTCTGGTAAACAGATTTCTGTGAGAAGTGGCTGCAGTTCAGTGGTGGATGAAATAATCTCTTTATATAAATTTGTTTGTAGACCTCTGGGAAAACCAATGTAATATAATTGTAAGAATATATTTAATATTAAGGTTGTTGTGAATTGTCTTTTTTAAAAAAAAAATATTACTTTTATCCTTTTTTTTTTTTTTTTGTCCTGTATTTTGTGACAGTGATTGAAGTTTGCCATTTGCAAAATCCACAGATTGGGATGAAGAGGGTGTTTAGAATATCAGGAACAAATTAGGGGGGTCAGTCTTGCTGGTTTGGTGCTTTCCTTTCTTTCAGAAGTATAACCAATTTCAATTTTGCAAGCATTTGTAAAATATATCTGAAGGTCATGCCTTTATTCCAGAGGAAGAGTAAAACCCACAGTGGTGAAGACCATGTGGAAATGTAGTACGCTTCCGTATTCCTTTTCCATTTATACCAGGGCAGAAACAAACAAGTGTGCGTTGGTCATTTGTCAGTAGGAGGCAATGTTTGTGGGTTCTGCTGTTCAACAAAACTTAACCCTTATTTGTAAAGATTAAAAGTTAGTTATATGTAATTTTAAAATCCACAGTTTCCTAGATTAGGAAAATAAATGTTCTGCTGTGAAGCCTCCCTTAAAAATCATAACTGTGTGATTTGTTGGTATATGTATTTTTCTATTAAAAAAAAAATCACTAGCTTGAAAAGCAGCATAATACGTAAAGAGAAAATTTGTTAACTGATATGGGAAGATCTAACCCTAGGTCACCTGCAAATCTCTCAAACAAGAGCTCCAGGGCAAGTCCTAATTCCAGAGAGTAAAAGTGAAAATTAAAGCTATAGCTAGTGACTCCTCTAAGTTACCCGGGGTGGATTCATTTGAGTTTCCTTGATTGTGCTTGTGAATATAATGTGAGAGGGATGGTAGAGGTCTTCTCAGCCACTGCCCGTCCAAAGTATCTCCACGGAGACAGAAATATAACCTGATGGTCTGTCAAAAGTTGCTTTTCATAACCAGAGGCATTCAGTAAATAGTAGATGAAGCAGGAGGCAAACTTTTGCATTTTTAACTAAAAAAAAAAAAAAAAAAGCCATTTGGAGAATGTACTTTATGGAGTGGTTTATCCAGATACCACTGATATTTCATGACCTAAGAAACAGACTGTTAATGTGATAGATTTAGTTATCATCTGCCGTGCTTCTTCAAATGATAACCTGTCACATGCAGTAAGTAAACCCACAACAAATACAGCAGAGGTTCAAAACCTCCAAAGGGCTGATATTTTGCAAATTCACACCAGTTTGGTTGGGTATGGAAAGCTTACAAAACCTTCTGACCAACTGGGCTTCCCAGCGATGAGCAGGGCAAGGGCTCAGACGCATTCTGGCGTGGCTGGGGGAGGTGGTGGTGGTGGAAGGCTTGAAGTGACCTTTCTGAGAGGGGGAGGATGTTTTAATGAGCACATCAAAGCGTTCCTTGATATTAAAACGTATACTGCGCCTTTCTTGTCTTCCTTTCAAGCAGGGTTTTCAGTTGTGTTATTGCTACCATTTTACTATTTGAAATTCTTCATGGGAAGTACAAAAACGTGACAGTGGCCATCTCCTCCCTGATCCCCGCGTTTCTGAGCATCGCGTGGGGTAGCAACGCACCAAACGCTCGAGCTTTGGAGCTGCACTTGGATCCCTCGAGACCAACCTGCCTCCTAAACTTCTTACCTCCCAGCGGTGCACGAAAACCAGACGGTTAGGGGAGGAAGAAAAGGAGCGCGGGTGAACAGGAAGATAAAACATTTTATGTTGAGTACTTTTAAAACTGTTCTTAATGTGCTATAAAACTGGATGCTTCACTTTTTCATGAACTGTGTGCAAAAGGAGAAGCACTGACTGTAAAGTTGTCGTCAGTTAGGTTTGGTTTATAGTTGCAGAGGCTGCCCAATAATGTCATCTTGGAAAAGGTAAACAACATAGTTTTAACAGTGAAAAATATGCCTAATATAAATACAGCTAAGTTCATTGCTGTTCAGAACTTGAAAAATATGACTGTAACATTGCATTTTCTAGTGGAGTTAACAGAGGAGCACAGTGCAGCCTTACAAGCAATATATCTGAGACAGAGAAAATAGGTAATACATCTAACTGGGGAGTCTCTGTGGCATTCGCATAGAGGAAAGCACAGTAGCTTTATTTAATTGAGAAAATGAATCAATTACAATGATGTTGCATCATCAAATGCAAGTGAAATAGCAAATATGTCATTACATCGGGTAACAGTGTTAAAAAGTAATTGAGTGTCTTAAGCATTTTGAATCAATTCCAGGTACTGGCACAGCTACCTTAATGCAAAATTTATGAAGATGATCTCAAAATAATATGTTGCCATCAAAATGGTGTAATAAAACCCAGTAACAACGTGTGTGTGAGCAAGCACACGACTCTCCCTCTCGCAGAAGCTGGGCCTGCCGCTCCAGCAGAGAGTTGCAGTGTCACAGGAACAATTCTGTAATACTTTGATTTATGTTGCTTTGTCATTAGAAGCACTGAACGCTTTTATTAGAGATAATATTTTAAATCTTGTTCCAAAATTGGATGTAATCATATCTGTGTTGAGGCTACTACATATGATTCCACCTCTATTCCTTTTCATGACAAGACCTATTTTTCCAGCAAGGAAATGTGACTGATACTGTGTCGCCTGTTCATGTGCGCTAATCTAAAGAAGCTCCAAATCATCCCTATTGAATAAGCTGAGTCTATTTTATCATTTAGCATCTGGAAGTGAAGTATGGGGAGGAAGGGGGGAAGTCTTTTTATATCCACAGAATATTGTGCTTACTAGCAATAATGCAAAACAGCAAATTTATTCTGTTGAGTTGTAGTAGATTGACATTGACCATTAAAAAATATAATGGGCTACTTCTATCTATAATTTTTTTTTCCTTCCTTGGAAAAAAGAGAATTACATGCAGAAACTTTATGTGTATATTCATGCGCTACTAATACGATAATGAAAGACTTCATGTGCATAATACCAGCTATTTTCTTGGTGCTAGTTTTGAGCCTCCTCTATATTACATTTTACTACCTGTAAAGTATGACTGGAGGATCCTGCCTCTGGCTGGGTACTGGGGGAGAGCGCTTCCAAAGCTGATGGCAGCCCTACAACATTCATCATCATGGCACTATACAACAGAGAATATTACATGGAAGGGACGAGCCAAATAAACTGTGTTAGGACAGAAGACAACATTTTCACTAAGGACTGCATTCTGTTTACATCGTGATTAGGTCAGGTTGCAAGCAACTTTGTGTCCGTTCAGGAAAAATATGTAACTAATTATCCGCACCCATCAGAAACAGTACGCATATACACATTATCAAAATAGCGGCGTCCCTGAATTCGGTCAGATATTTTGCATTACATACCTGCTCTGTGCTTTGTATTTAATTGTCTGTATTGTAATTCCGCCTTTGTTTCTTTTTGTAATCAAAAGGTGCTTTGCCAATATGGGCCAGAATATTTTGTAGCTCCCTGTAAGCAATCAAATGGTCTGTTACGACGAGCTAGTAATTAATCTCTCAACCAAACCGATGTTAAGAAAATTTAGGAAGGCTCAGAAACGACTGGTAACAAGTCCTTCCTTGGCCCGTTAAAACAATGCAGAGTTCATCAAACTTCGCACAGCCTCACGGCTGGCAATGCTCTACTTATAGGCAAAGTAAAACTGGGTTGGAATACATGAAACTTGGGTAAAAGTGGAGTATTAAAGGCTTTCCTGAGCAGCGGTAGATACTTCAACCACATAATTAAAGTTTTCCTCACAAAAAAGGGATTGTGAGCAGAGTCTGGCAGCAATCCAAAATTCTAATTTCTGACTATGATTTAATTTCAATTTTAAATAAATCGGTTTTTAATTTAAAAAGAGTGAGCTTCATAACATTAGCAATGATTGCAACATTAAGCCCAGTGTTCACAATCTAGCAATATAAAACATTATTTATATCTGAATCGTAAACAGCCTTTTGAAATGGATTATGGTTTTTCTTCCTATTCTAATACAACCTGGAGGGTACTAAAAAGTGTTGTGTGAAATTAACATTCTGCTGACTTTCGCCTATAAATGAGAAGCGAGCTATTAACATTTGTGTATTTTCATTATGTAAATTGTGTTAACACATGCCCACAAATTGCCACCAGCGATGCAATAATTTTCTCTCAGTGATCATAATGTGTCCAAGTGAGTCATTTTGATTATGACATGCTAATTACATATTGCCTTTTTTCAGATTCAGAAAAACCAGGGATCTTTAATGGTAAGCTTTATGAGTTCAGAAAAAAATTCACTTTTCTTTTTCCTGATGGCTGCTTCCTCTGCATGCTTGAATGCCTTGTTTTAAACTTAGCAAATTGCATTTTGAAGAAAATGCAAACCTTTAACTGCCTGTATTAGATTAGGTACCATTAGAAATAATAGAACATCCTGAGCATCAATGTTTTTATAAGAGTTTGCTGCTGTTGATTAATCTTGCTATATTTTATTGCATTAATGATTTTTTCTTTCCACTCCACTGTAAAGATATTGCATATAGGCTAATACTTTTTCCCTCTCTTCTTTCCATTGCAGCCTCTCCAGTTATTGCAGTGCATTGTTGATGAGGTGAGTCGTCGTCTTATGTGCTTTCACTCCTAAAGTCATTCCTAATGGAGTGGAAAGCTTATATTTTGTTTCCTAATGAAGCACAATGCCCAACATCCTCAGAGCACAAGTTGCCTTGTGCAGCTTGGAGCTGTCAAACATGAACTGGCCTTGTCCCACTTTATGCTGTTTTTTTACTCTTGAGTCTTTGAAAGACTCAGTCGTCTCAAAGGCTAGTCCTTTGAGCTATTTCGGCCCTGAAGCCCCGACCTTGTCGTGCGAGTTGATCCTCTGCATTTGCCAAGATGAGTCGGAACAGAGACATTCAAGTGACGGCACGCTTTATAGGGGGCGTTTTTAATGCGGTTTAGGTAGGCGAGAAGGGTATTTTGACAGCAAGAGAAAACTGAGGTGTAAGCAGGGAAGCATCTGAGTGTCATCTAATCGTTTTTATTTTGTCAGAAGGACAAAGTAAAAAGCTGAGATGCCAGACATCCAGGTGTGAACCGCAGACTGAGTTTCAGTGGCTAACATCACGTTTCTCAATTGAAATGCTTCTCTGCAGTGCCCATCCCCCTTCACAAACGGAGGCGTAAGCAGGGGTCCCAACTCTTGACAGCAAAGCACTAGCCAAGGCTGCTCTCAGTTTTGCTTTGTTTTTAACATTTAATAAGGTGATGATGATGATGATAATTGGGAAGTTTGAACAAGGAAAACCAAAAAAAAGCCGTAACTTTCTCAAGACTTGCCTCAGCCTCTAGCAGAGCGTTGTTGCCGGCTCGTCAGGCTGGTGTCACTGGTGGTGTGTCCATTCAGACCAGTCAGCTGCTTCCAGCCTGTCTCACGTAACACGTTTTTTTGGCGTGATGTAAGCTCACAGCCCGCCTGATGCCTGAGTACTCAGTTCTTCCTCCATCTGTAACTGCTACTTGTATGAACTGCTAAACCCACTGCTCTTACCTGCGGTGAACACTTTCATCCTTTTATTAGAGCATTACTTTAGTGGCTTTGCTGAACTAAAAAGTGACATTTGGGCCTTGAGAGATGCAGTTAAATTAAAATGACCACGTATCCTTTGTGTAGAGGAAAGAAGCCCTCCCAGTCCTCCAGCAGTGCTAGCTCTTTTGCCTGGCTCTTTACGATGGTCTGGTTCTTTGGGAGGCTTTTAGGCAATTCTGTTTCTTTCATCTTTTCCATCCATTGTTATTCCTGTTACATACATCTTTGGTTGAGGCATGCGAATTCCGAAGCACGATGCTGTCAGCAAAAGGCCATCTCTATCCTAAAGAAGGTCAGTTAAAAATGCTCATGTTTTCACCTGTGTTTTGCTACTGTTAGGCAAATTACTTTTAAGTGGGCTGGTACTGGTACCTAAATCTAAGCTCACTATTGTAAAGCATGGCCCTAAAGAGCTGCAGGTTACAGCAGAGTTTCTTGCAGCTTTCACATCTTTTCCTCGGGATTAGAGTTGCTCCACAAAAACTTTAACCGATGAGCTTTGCAGTCTGTAAACATCTGAGTGCCAAGCTCGCTGTAACGTTAGCACGTTGGGTTTGCTTGTTTTAACTTACTTTGTTCCACAGCGTGCCAGGGAGCCATCGTTCTGCGGAGGCAGTGGTTCAGAGTGCACAGTGCTCGTGGGCACGTTGAGACGTCAGGTTACAGAGCGCAGCTCAGCTGAAAGTTCTTTAAGTGCAGCTCGCTTTGTTTTGCAGCACACTCGATGTCTAAATGGAAGTTGCGTGCCATAACGTTTAGAGCCTGGGGGGAGAGGGGAATGGATTGGCTCTGTAGTGTTATTTGCTCGGTACGTGTGCATTGTTAGGGGGTCATTTAATAAGATATATAGCATTTAGATAGTGGCTGCCACACCTGGAAGTGCAAATTCTTGGCGTGACAGTGTCTTAGAGGACATTTATATTCAGGGGTTTTTTTTGTTCTAGCTCATGGGTTGCATTGATTTTAACAGGTCCTCTTGCCACCCCTAGCCCTTTCCTGCATACAAGGGCTTCAAAGCAAAATGTGTTTAACTTAGGACTTTTTTTTTTTTCCTCTTCTCACTTTGTCTTCTATGAGATGTGCCTCCTGAGGAATAACAGAGGGACCTGCTTATTTGGCTAATATGCACAAGGACCTTTTGAGAGGGCAAGACTCTTTGCTATCTGGTACCGTACAGCTGTTGTTGCTACCATGTGTATTAAGGATTAGAAATGCTTAGTGTTGTAAGACAGATTATTTTGGCTCAGATTTTCCCCTTGGCTGTAAGGAGGTCCTAAAACTCACAGGAGGCAGGAGCAGAGCTCCTCTCCGGCAGCTGTGCTGCGCAGCCCGTCCCCGTAGGAACCCCCAGATACCGGCACAGAATTCCCCATCTACCTTAATGACGATCAGAACAGCAAGGAGTGATGATCTGTAGCTCGTCTCTTCTTCCAAACAGATAGGGCACGGCAGTGTTCCCGTAATGGCACAGCTTCTGGATGAGCTGTGGTATCACAGGATACGGCAGGAGCAGATCTGTGAGGGTGGGATCGAGCTGCCTCAAGGATCTTTGGTTGCCGTGTAGCTTCATGCCATGATAATAATTTGCTGAAGTTGTTGCAGTTGAAAACTCTTGAGTCATTTTTCCTGAAGTCCCTTAATACGTCTTTTTGCGTGACAGAGAATGGTTTGGACTTTGGGCTCCTAGAACTGTGATTAAACAGCTCTGTGGAAGAGAGCATTTCTTAAATCAGCTCTTTGCCAGCAGCATGCTTACCCCAGGCTTTCTCCCTGGAGCTGGCTAAAAACTCCAGAGCCTGTTATGGGAGAACTTAGAAGGTTTTTTAAATGATGGAATGGAGACCTTGATCCTTTTTAATAGCTGCTTATTATAGTGGTAGTCATTGGGTTTTGTAGAACTGTTCCGTGTTCCACCAAAACACAGCAGGAACTCAAAAGTTAATTTTCTCTTTATTCATAATCATTAATTCATAGGATTTATTGATGACTGAGCTAGTTAAGAGGTTGCTTCTGTATTACCTAGGTATCCTGTACTTTTCTCAAACTCTCGAAGGTGACAGACTATGGAATAAAAACCATCCATGGGAGTTTTTTTTAGACGTTCTGCCATAGTGAGATTTTTGCAGCTGTTTTTAAACCCTTAGTAATATATATGAGACATTGCAGGTCACTTTGGCAGTTTAAAAAGTCAGGTTTTTTTATTTTCTAGGACTTAAATTTCCTTGCAGAAATTCTGCAGAATGAGTAAGTGATTTGAGAAGCAGGATAATTTAATGAGAAAATGTCAGGCTGCCTGACTTTTTGTTTGTTTGTTTCTGGGTTTTGGGGGTTGTTTTTGTTAAATTATGTTATTGGTCTTTTAATGGCGTTGGTTCTGGGATTATTTTTTTAATGGGAAAATTAGCGAGAAGCATTGTGTGATTAGGATACATGCCTGCCAGGACCTTTATATTTTAACATGTGGTAACTTATAGTGAAATCTGATCCAGCTACAAATAAGACACGCTCATTTAAGCAACAGTCCTAATCGTAGCAGCATCTCCCACCATGTTAAGACTCCTGCTTCTGGTCCAAAGATGAGGCTAGCCTAGTTGTTAATGTAGTTCATCCTGCAACGCAGCCAGCAATAAAGGCAGTCTGCTGTTATTTGAGAGCTGAGAGTAATTTAATATTCTATCGCTCAACTTAGTTTGTCTCCAACTCACCGAAATGTTACGTGGAAAGCACTGAGCAGTGCAGATGAATCCCTATTGGAAAGGACATGCATCGCTTGCTGTGCATGCAGTCTTTCCAGAAACACTCCAACATGAAGGAGAATGGCGTCTGCTGGAAGCAGGAGCCATTGCCTGGCTTGGAAGATGTCCTAGATGTGGCCCTGTGTTTCACAGTCATGCAGCCAAAAAATTTGCAATGCAATCTACTCAGCAATGGGATCACGCTTCAAAAGCAGTAGGTGCGTTAAAAAAAAAAAAAAAAATTGTCATCAGAATCTGTTCCAGATGCTAATTTAGAAATACAAACAGGAGAGCCCCAGAATAGTACCATTAATGTTGTTGGCCCCAGAAATGGTGTATTTCAGAAATGCAGGCCACTCGATTTCACTTAGTGGGTTCACTCTGAAACCTAAAGATTGCAAGTGAAATCGGTATGCATTTTTACCTTTCTGCTGCTTTCATGCCTCCCATGATTATTTATTTTTAGCTGAAAAAAAAAAAAAAAAAAAAAAGAAAAAGGCTTAACTATTCCCTGCTCAGCCTCCAAACCTCCAGCAACCTCTCAGACAACCTGCATGGTCCAGTTAAGTGTTCCCTTTGCTGATGTCTGCAAAAGTCACTCAATAAATCAACTTCCACTTCCAGGCAGAGATTATGAGAACCTTAGCCTTGATTATAATTACGCATTTTCATTTTAATGCATTAGAAAATGCTCAGTTTAAAAGGTAATTGAGGGCGCTCTAGATTTTCAGTTTGGTGAGCAGCAGGTTACTGGGTTCTGCGACTTTGCAGCAAAATATGGGGTTAGGTTTTCAAGAACATCAGAGCTTTGAGCACAGCATATTTTTGTATTCCTTGCAGTCAGTTGAGAGGTGGCATTGTTTTCACGATTCTTCCAACCTGTAGTTACTTATTTCCCTGTTACCTTGATGTCAAACTGTATTATGTAGGAAATTGCTGTTTAGTTACTTCCTCGGGTATATGTATTCCAGATGCAGTATTTCTAAAACCTTCTAACAATGTCATTTTTCCTGATTGCTAGTCAGGTCAGCATTCCGTAAAACACCTAGGCGATCGCAGCTTGTGTATGAAAATCCCAAAAGGCCAAATGCGACAGCTCTGTGTTTTGTAGCACGTCACCTTCCCATCCTTTCGGTCCTGTGGTTTTTGGCTTTCAGAATATCTGCTGTGCATCCAGAGAAGGTTGGGCAGACAAAACTTGCACTGTGGACTGCATCCAGCAGGCAGTCCTCCTGACTTAAGCAACTCCTTTAAATTTTCCTTAAGCTCTCCAGGGCTATTTTGTTTGACCTTTATTTAGTTAGAGTATCCCTTCTAGGAAAGCAATTATTGCCAGCCCCTTGGGTGGTTGCTGTAAACCGGGTTTCACTGTACTGGAGCAGTTGTGGTCACAAGCTCTGTAGTTAAGCATCAGCTCTAGTTTCTAACCCTTTCTTCTTCATAACCTGAAATAAATTAATTTTACTTGCGAAGTTTCCATAGCTTGTCTCAGTGTAATAGTGACTTAGGTGCTTGTTGTTTGGGCTTTTTTTTTTTTTTTTTTTTTTAAACTATATTGAATTAGGGAGAAAAAATAACTCTATTTTTGTCCATCAATTTTAGTTAAAATATTGTATTATTCCAGTTACATTTGGATCTTGAGGAGTGAAGACTTTCAGGAGCAAATCCTCTTCTTACAAATAGGAGGCAGCATTGAAAAACCTGCCTGTTTTGATGACTCTGGCAGAAATGTAAAAGGAAAATTAATTAGCTGTACTCATGAATCCTTACTCTGATAGCTTCATGAGTAAGTAGTGAGAAGCTTTCCATGAGTTTCTTGAGCATTTTGTTTAAGTGCCCCCACAGAGATACTCGGTCTCACAAGACTGCAGTTTAATCTAGCTCAAGGACTTTACAAACTCCGCAAATCAAAGACCTCCTTTTTTTTTTCTTCTTTTTAAATTTGTACTCTAGAAACATTTAGCAGCATCAGTTAACGCTGGTGTAGTGTTAATACTGAGCTGTGAAGCATTTCAGTGTCAATAAATTTTCAAATTTTCCCATGGAAAAAAATAGCTTGTACTTAATACGTGTATCCTATGTCGCTGTTTCTGTTCCCTTCTTTTTTTACCTGGTTAAATATATGCCTCCGTTCAGTGCTACGGCATAGCCTTAAAAATTTGCAGGACGTTCAGCTTGATCAAATATCACGATGAAGACCACTGTCTCTGGAGTGCTGAATTTCTTAACCTTATGCATCAGTGCCGCATTTTGCTATTTCTGTAAATGAAGAAGAAAACTCCAAAGGCTCAGAATGAAACCAGGCTTTATTTTTTCTTCAGGAATTTCTCTTTAGATTCTCAGGTATTGATTTAAGTGTATGAACAGCTATATTTAACCCTGAAAATTTCCAGGGCGTTGAAGATTTCTGTGCAAGAAAGGCTGGTATTAGGATATAGACATGTGCATGCACATGTGTTCACAAATTCACTATAATTTGTCCTGTGAATAAGTTGTTTTAGGGTGTACTTTTATTGAGACAGAAAGTGTGACCTTACTAGTGTATGAGATTCAGAGACTTATATAGGAACAAGGTAAAACCACAGGTAGGAATTGCTGAATAATTACCTTTAGACCAACCTGAGCAAGAACCTTCCCAAGAGGGCAAGCTCATTTAATGGTTCCTAAAACTCAATCTTGTGGATGTCAATGGTCATGCTTGATTATTTGCAGCAGTGTTTTATGAAAAAGCAATAAAAATGCATTGGGAGTGTACAGAGGAAAAAGGGAACAACAAATGGGTTTAGTTTTTCAATTGAGTCCCTTCGGTGTGCACAGGTAGAGGCTACGTTTCATGCTGCTGTGCCTTAGCTATTTGAAATGTGCGTATGTGTGTGTATCTACCCAAAACACTGCTGTGCTCTGCTAGCTTATGATCGACAAGAGACCAGCAATGAGAGGAAAAAATTCTTATGTTTGTTTTAGAGGAAAAGCAATTACAGTTACGGTTAAAGGATTAACCTGTTTTCCCAGCTACCTGTATTCTTATCTGCAAGGCCCTTTGGAGAGCCGCACTAACAAGTACAAAGCTTGGCAAGAGGTAGAAAATGTCATGTCGTACGCTCTAGATTATTCCTGATGTTAATTACACTCTTCCGCTTCTTTCCTTCCCTCTTCTGGGCTCTGAAAAATACCCCACAGCAGCAAATGCTGCAGAAGTGACAACCGAATGGCCCCAAGTATCCGCTGACTGACTTAACCATAAACGTCTGCATGCGTTCGGTACGGGCGTAGGTAACGCAGACGTGCTGTTTTCAAGAACTTGGGGAGTGGGTGGCACTGCAGAGAGAATAGCTGGCTCTCACGTGATTTGAGGTGTTAAAGGTAGGCTGAGTGTTTTGGTGGATAAAACACTGGCCTTTCGACCTTGGTTCCCGTCCAGCTAGAGATCTGGAAATAAATGAGTTTACTGCTGACACTCCAATCCCAGCAGACAAAACTTCACACCAAAATACCCCCACGTATAATTTGTCACATTTGGCATCTGCTAAGAAAAGAGCAAGAAGCGACCTGGCGCAGAGATGTAATCATCTTTCACCTTCCTGCTGGGGGTGGGAGCATAGCAGGGACAATCCAGAAATGCTTTCAAGTCTGGGCCTCTGAGCCACCTCCAGCCATCGCTTGTCTTCTGCAAACTTGTTACTTGTAGGAAATCGTCTGCCATTAGGTTTGTGCAAGGCTTTTGAAGTAGATTGGCTAGAAAGTCAGAAATGGATTTTTTTTATTTTATTTGGGTTTTTTAGGAACGCTGTGAAAGTAACTTGCCCTTGTAGGACTAAATCTGAACGTGTACAATGTTGTAATTTGCTGGTCTCCTTGAAACAGCTCGGTAACCGCAGCACATTTATTCCATGTAATTGCACCTGGCAGCATTTCTGGTGCATCTAAAAACTCAAGTTTGTCTGCAGGAGAAAAAAAAACTTAAAAATCACTATTTGGCCACAAAGTAGAATGCAGCTACTGTATGAAAATATGTGTATTCTTTGAAAGCTTTAGTAAAAGAGAAGCTGGAGTGCATAAAAATTCTTTAATCCTAGAGATTTTTTAGGCTGAAGTGATAGCCAGAAAAGCTTTGTAAAGCACGCACATTATTTATTAGATACTGCCATTTCAGCATCAATGGACAAGTTGCAGAATAGGATTATCTGCCCAGAGGAGATGATCATTTCAAAGACAGGGTGTGCTGGGGAAACCCAGAGGAGAGAGGAACTGAAGTTTGGTTTGCTGGGTTCTGCTAACTTCCCTCTTGTGGCCATAGAGCCATAGGACCATGGCATTTCCTTCTGCACAGGCGTTCACACTGAGGAGAGAGTACTGCAAAATAGCAGTAGCTGTGGGGAATGGGAAAATTTAACCCTTCACAGGGCGGGAGTTAGCAGATGAGAAGAGGGAGTAAAACCTATTTGCACACTTGTGGGGATCCGCTGGGAATACCAGCTTTGTTGCCCACAAAGTGCAGCTGAGCTCGTCTTGGAGCCTGCACGGCTGTGCAGCCTGGCTCTCTTCTGGGGACGTGTCGATGACAGGCTGCCAGCGTTCTGCACCGCGGTGGGCCATCAGGCTGGCCCCTGCAGGAGGAGGTAGGAGGAACACAGGTTTGATCTTAACACATAGCTGGGGGCTTTGCCATTGCCACCTTGAAGGTTTTATGTAGAAAGCTGCATTTGTTGGTTTTCCTGTTGTAGGGAGATCGTGAGATTTCCCTTTCTTCGGAAAGGATGTGATAAAGCTCAGGCTTTCAGTTGCTTTGGGAACATATTTCACTCCCAAGAAATTGTTGGGGTAAGACCTCTGAAGGTGTGTAAAGTATGAGGTGCTTTCGGTGTATATTGCCAGTCAAGAACCACTCCCAAATTTCACTGACGTAGAGTGTTTCCAAAGAAATAAGCACCTCAGAGCTGTATCTGTTGAATTTGCTTCATGAGTTTGCCCAAGTAAACCTCCAGGCTGGACAGAAAAGGGGGGGAAAGTGACTTGTTCATACTTATTTGTGAGTTTGCTGGGCATTATCTGTTTCCTGAGACTCAGTAACATCTCTGCTACTGCTGTGCTTAGTGAGACCAAACAGATCAGGGGACATTGAGTAACAGGTTTGAGAAGCGTAGGTGAGGATAGTGCTCGGACCTGTAATTCAAGCTCTTATTGCGTAGATTGCAAAGGCTTGGTTGACTTCTGGACACGCTGTTAGGTGGTTCACTCTTCCTTTGTTCAGAGGTGTGAAAAAAAAGAAGATACAGCTAGTAATGTTATCACTCCCTTCAGAAGAGGGCTTTTGGAGGGATTGTCTCTGTATTCTCATTCTCAGGTCTTCATTTAGATAATGTGACTTCCCCTAAGTCCATGGAAGTCAATAAGGTTTATACCAGAGCCTTGGCACTCTATAAATTAAATATTAGGAGCAGTGTTTGAAGTTTAAAGCCCTCCCTCCTCCTGCTAGCTCAGATTTTCTGCTGCTGTGCTTTTTTCTTTATGCCTGAGCACCTTGCTGACAAGTGCTAATAACAAAATGCCAAGAGAGGGTCCAGTCGGAGTTACCACACATTAAACATTCTGAACTTGTCCTTTTGCTCGTAGATTGTGCATAATTAATAATTAAACGGTTTCAGTTGTAATGGGTTGACCTTCTTGAACTGTTCATTATTCACAAGGCAAAGGCATCACTCAAACTTTTTTCCTATTGCCCTTCTCCGTTCTCACTGCGTGTGCACAGCTTGGCTGGTTTTGAGAAATCAGAGGCTGATATTGTCTCCTGCAGCAGATCCCGGTTACGGATATGTTGCTTGGATATTTTGGGAAATAGCCAGGCTTGGGAATAAGCTGCCTGGGGATATAAGAGGCCAATGGTACATTGACCCTTAAAACCATTCCTGTCCCTACTGCCATGTTAGCAGCATCCCCAATATATAGGTCTTTGTGATATTATAAGATACAACATTTAATGACCATAGAAGAACCATTTCCCAGTTTAAAAGAGTATAATGCTTCCTCACTCCTTTAAAATCCCAGGTTTCTACTTTTTTTGCCTCTGTAGCATGTTTTCATTGTGCGGGTGGGTAGAGTAAGGCAGGCCATCAGTGTGGCTGGACTCTGATCCCGATGGTTACGTCGGATGTGACTGTTGCATTATACAGACAGCGCAGGCTGGGTAGAGACGTGTAGCTTTGCTTTATTTCCCCGTATTCCCATCTCTTTGAGTGTCAGCTGAAGTCTGGGGAACTTGGGGATACAATATGTGATGTATTTACTTTGTGTAGTTTTGGAACTGTTTGCTGTGTTCCTGATGCAACACCATTGTGATCGCTCAAGTTACAGAGGCAGCAACAGCAGAACTTTCGCTCTAGAAATAGCTCTGACTACAAAATGCTCTCACTGTTCTACTACTGAAATAGTCTTGCATAGTATAGTATCAGAAACTGAAATGTTTCAGTCATTGCTTTCCCTGGGCAGACACTGAATGGATGTTTTCTCTTTCGAACTAAGGTAAAATACAGCTTTTGAGGCAGCTCTTTGGTATTCACCTTCAGAAGCAGTTGAGGGTCCTGTACTTTCCTGGTTCAGCTAAAACCAAAACCTGCCACCTCCTCCCCTATCTTACCTATGCTGTAAAGTAGCAATTGGCTCGTATGTACAGGAGTGAGATAAAGTTTTTATCTGCACTGATCTTTTTTCCTTCAAACACACTTGCCAGCAAGTACTTCCTTGAGATTGATGCGCTCTCCCAAAAGGCTTTCAGTTTGTCAGGCAAATAGCCAATAAATTTGTGGGTGCCCAGTCTGAAATCCTTGAGAAGACTGTATTAAAGTCTTCATCAAGTTTTCATACTGAGATCCAGTTTGTGTTCATCTTCACCCACCCACAATCTCTTCCTGAGCTCCTGAGAGCAAACCAGCCAAGGCATGGCCGTGACTGACCAGTCCACAGCAGAAGAGAGTTGGCCTGGGTGGGCTTGAAATACCTGCATTGTACAGAAAAATGTGCCCCAAAAACCAGCATTTAACCTTTCCTTTCATCCAGGTGAAATTTTCTTGCAGGCTTACGCAGGAGCACCTGGTGCCCTGGCTGCGCTGCAGCGGGCAAGGCGTTGTACCGACACTGGAGCAGCTTCTTCCCTGACTGTGCAACCCCCATGCCAGCACAGCTTGGGAGAGCCAAAGTGAAATGCTGGTGGCTTCAGAGCTGTTCATCAGCTTCTCCTGCCCTCTCATCATGAAGTTTCACTCTATTATGGGTCCGTCATCTCTTTGTGATTGCAGAAATTATCACCTACCAAATGAGTGTGAAGTGCCACGTGCCTGTCCTGTTCCCCAGCATGGGCTGCTGCTCCGAGCTGGCAGCCCCGTTAGAGGGACGTTCCTAACAGGCTCCTCACTTGCATTTTACTTACAATAAACAGCAGGGATAGATTGCTGGGCAGAGCCAGTTCCCCAGGGAACGGGCTCTGATAGCTTCACCCTGTGGTTTACAAAATGATCTGTGCTGCGTGCCCGGAGTATCTCCTGCTGTTCTGCTTTGAGTCCGTCCCACCTGGGAAAGTGGCTTTTGCTACTCCCAGCCCAGGAAGGCTCTGCCGGACGAGAAAAAATGGTGGGGGAGAGGCAAAGCCTGCTGGGCTCCACGCCGGTGTAAGCAAGCCTGACATTTTGTTCTGCGTTTTCTGTATTAATATGAATAATTTTCATGCGCGGTTCTTTGAAGTGGAGAAAGTTTAATTGCGCTGCTTATTTCCTTGTCTCCCTTCCACTCTCAGGTGGAAACCTTCCTATATTGATGTCATTTATAAGTTTAGAAACAATAACCTCTCCCTCACCCGGTCTAAGTTCAAAGAGAATTTGGGCATGTTATATCAAACACTCCTTGTTTTTAATAGAAGTCTTTGAAAATTGTAAAGCAATTTTGGCTTCTCCTTTTACTCTTCAGTTACTTTTGATTTAATTGTATTTTCCAGCAGTTTCCAATTGTTTGAATTGGAAACAAAGCCTTAATAAGAGTTCTAGTTAATTTTCTGTCTTGTAATTACCGATCTCATTTTTCTGATAATTGGCCACAGCAATTATATGTATATTTACTAATCACATAGGAGGCTCTGCAGTTGTGTCTATCTGCCACCATTGATAATGGCACACACATTGCAGAGGTGCTTTTATCATCTTCTTTTTTCCACTACATCAAAGCTATTTCCTCGCATTCTCAATAATGAATACATGCATGCATTTGACACAGTTGTGTGCTAGAGAAATTGTTTGGCTCCCACCAAATGCTGCACGCTCTGAGTTTCTTGCCTGCAGCGCTGGAAGGTTGTATGTAATGATATATTGCTCATCCAAATGGCCAAAGCACTCCAAAGCACAGTGAGATTAAAATAAGTCATTCCTTTGTTAATTTAAATAGGTGCATGTATCATACTTTGCAGGGTACTTTGTGTAGGGATGTCAGGGAGGAAAAAAGATGCCGAAAGGTATTTTTAATAGCAAATGAGAATAGCTGAGAATGGAGTCATTTGCAGCTGCCTGTTTTATGTGGCTCTCTTGTTCCAACTGTAGGTCTAATGAGATGACACTGTTAAAGTACTCTGCAGTGTAATTTCATTACATCCTGAGCTGTTACACTATAAACACAGTGGAGCTCTCTGTCATTCTTGGAAAAACTCCTAAATTCGTAAAGCCCTTCTTTGCAAATGGTGGTGTTGTTTGTTCCCTGTTTGGTTGTGTTTTTTTTTTCTCATGCTTTAGTTGTTTTTTTTTTTTTTTCTTCCATAAATACTGGGTGGTTATTTTCTACCACTAGACTGGTAAATCCTGCATTTTTTTCCTCTTAAAAATTCTTTCGCCTTTTAAATCTAGAACAGACAGCATATGAGGACAGCCTCTAAAATGAATAAGTGTAAATAAACATGAGTGTAAATAAATAGCAAATACAGTGAAAGAACAAAGGTCAACACAAGAATAATTTCACAGCTCTTTGTTAATTACAAGACCATTTGTGTGTTACTTAAATAATCATTAATTTCTCATTTACACTTTCCCTACCTTCCTTTTTACCCTGTGGCTATCATTGTCCTTTTTTCACCTCCCCTCAGTGTCTTTCCACATGTTTTTACCCATTGTGTAATACTCATTAGTTGAAATTCAGTGTTTTATAACACATTCTCAGAAGAATTTGTACCTTTCTCCCTCAAATTCTCTGTGTGAAAAGGGGCCTTTATCACTTCCTTCGTTTTTTCTTTTTTTTTGGTTTTGTTTTGTTGTCGCTGTTATATTACTATCCTCAAAAAAAAAAAAAAAAATTATCTTCTTTCCTTCTGACTCTGCTTCTTCTTTCAATCCAATCCCAGGAATCGCCCGTCCTTCCAGCCGGGGAGTTCTCTGAGCCATTTGTACACTTCATCACTCAATGGTAAGCTCAGTTTGCAAACATGCCATGCCCTCAATGTAAATGATACATGCCATTAACTCTGCAGCTCTGCGAGACCTTATGGCTTTCCTTGCATCCTTTCTGAGAGAAGAGGGACTTGGGGGCCTTGGGCAGATGGGGCAGCAAAGCTAAGCAAACTGTTTAAATTATGTAAACGTTATTTACACAAAGGGTCGTAAAAGTACTTACAAGGGTTTCTCCTGTTTTAATAAACCTGCCCTGAATGTGGGTGCAGTCTTGTGCGCTGAGACTCCTAAGAACTCATCTGGGGATAAAGAGGCTACAAAGACTCATGTGTATAATATTATTCAGGGTTTTTTAAAATATTACTTATAAAATTGCCTCAATATTTGGAAAGGCAAGCAGCCTTGATTAATTCATTGGCTTTTCAGTAAGTAATTTTTACTGGGAGTCGTATTTTAAAACACACCACTGGGTATATTTTCTTTCCTTAAAACTGAATAGTTCATTGAAAACCTTTTAAATGAAAGGAGAATTGGGGAGAGGAGGAATTTGTAGGATAAAGAATACAGTTCTTGAGTGGCTAGAGAATAAAAATCTTGAGGGTAAGCTCTCTTAAAGAAACAAAGTGAAGGGAATTTATTTTTTTTTTTAACTGTCGCATCTCCCCCATTCCAACCCCCCCCCCCCCCAAAAAAAAAAAAAAAAACAAGAAAAGGCGAGGGGGCAGCTATTTATGTACAGCAGGAGAAAAAAGCTTGAATTCTGTAAAAATATGATGTGTTTGATGGAGAAGCCATTGCTTCTGCAAACACGCTCTTCCAGGGCTGGATGCTCAGCTGTGCTAAATCGGATGGAGCCATCTCAGTGTGTGCCACTGCAAGCTGCAGCCGTGGGGCTGAGAGAGAATCCTGCTCCAGGGATGTGCCCTCCTTGGTGCCCTCAGCCCCCCGCAGGTCTATAGGTTGGGCTTCATGGCGCTTTCAGATTCTCTGCTATATGCAAAAAAACAGCACTGCAGCAAGAGTCGCCTGATAAAACTGGATTTTGAATATGCAACACAGGAGAAAGTACCTCTCAGGACTGACATAGCATGTAACAGATAATACAGACACAAAAAGCAGTCTGATTATCGGTTAATTAAAGTAACTAAATAATTAAAGTTTGTGTAACACAGGCCTCCATTTTCAATAGTTTCAGTTTACAAAGCGCAGTGCTGTTTGGAGGATTCTGCAGCGCAACGAACTGATGTGTGTGGAGGTCTACGCGCTTTATCCTTGCAAAAAAATTGACGACAGACTGTTTTTTAAAAAAAAAAATTCTCATCGAGGCAGAGAGAGGGATAACCTGTGTTAAAATTTCCACAGATGTCAAACTGAAGCATAACTGATGGTGGCTAATAGCCTTGTTTTCCCTCGGGACACAGCTACTTTGGACTGTCAGATTAGAACTGCTACCAACCCACTCGTCAGCCAGCTTGCGTTACTGGCTGATGCCTGCATTATTTGAGGGGCTTGTTGTTATTTGTAGGGAGGGTAAATCGTATTGTTAATACCTCTGATTTACAGCACAGATCGTCTAGTATTTTAGAAATAGTGTCAGATTGGCCATACTTTTTAGTGGGAAGCATTACCATTTAAAAAAAGCAAATGAGAAGAAGCTCTATACTATTTAAGCAATCAATTCCTGATAAGTATTAGAGATGTCAAGTGAACAGCGTATCAGACTTTATGACTTTATGCCAATTACGCCATAAACACTGGCTGTTTGGATGTAATCCAATTAGTAGGCAGCTCCTGATGGTCACCTCTGTGCCATGTTATTGTGTTCCTTCATGCAGCTAAGCACAGCCTTCAATAGCTAATTGCACCTGTTGCACAGAAAACTAGGACTATTTGGATGAGAAACATGATCTTATAAACAGGTTAATGCTGTGTAATGAACTATCACCCTGCAGTGTAATGGAAATAAATGTGAAAAAATTAAGGTGGAAACCCCAGGGTATTGTGCGTTCTCCTGAAGCTGTTTAGTGTTAGAGTTAAATTTCCCACCTGTTTGTATAATACTTTGTGTCGAGCTATGTAATAATCCCTAGCAAAATGAGAATCAACTTACTGTGCCTTCTGAGCTGTCTGGTTTGCAGTCATCTCTGTGTTTTATACACGTTCATGGTTACAAACGGCGTAGACCACCGCATCCTGTAAGGGAGGGGTGGAAGGGAAGGAAGAAATCCATTAACATTTTGGCCACTGTTAGGAACCCTGTCTTCCACTGGCACGTGATAAAGTTAAGAAATACGTTGAAATTCTTCATTCTGTGTTAAAAGAGGGTATCTTCAATATTTAAGCAAGTAGAATAAATAAGCAATTGTTTATATATGAACGTTTTTGTTTTATGACACATAGCATGAAAAAACAACCAAAGGAAAGGCCAGCACCTGAAGATTTAATGGTAAGTGAAACTTCAGAGCCCCTCGGTGTGTATTTGTCTATGAATATTTTTTAATTCATGTATATAGAAGTGTATCCATTCTCTTCTGTATTTTTTAGTATTTCATGTAATTACATACTAATTTAAATGTAAGCTCTTTCTGGCTTGTGCAGCAGTTACGTATTTACAGAGAGCACGCAAACCAAAGGTGGAATTATAACTCCACTGAGGTTGATGGGCATTTTGCTGTTACCTTCACCGTGGCCCAGGCTTCACTGGTGATTTGGGGAGTTAATACAGAACTTTCACAGCCAGTACGAAGTTTCAGTCAAAGCCATTTTGATGCTTAATACACAATTTTTTTCAGTTCGTATGTCCAGGGATTACAGCTTAATGTAGGTCACTCTTTGTCATCATTTGCCAGTCTTAACCGTTCAAAATCTGAAGATTGAAAACAGAGGATATGGTCAAAATACTGTATTTTTGATGAAATGCAGGAGCCACTGTTTTCACTTATGTTCATGTAAAATGAAATTAGATTAGCTACTGAAGATTGAGTTAATACGTAGCTTTGGTCTGTCCGCAGAAGCACGCTCAGTGTTGGAATCTGAGCTCAGAGACCACTTCTTCTGCTTGCAATTGCCATTTTTTCAGGAAGGCAGTAATGGGGTACCTACTCTCAGGCTGGTCCCCCGTGGCTGTGCATTTAGTGCCGTTTTGACTGGTTTTAAGCAACTAGAAAAAATTCTATACCAAACAATTACCACAGATATTTACAGTAACTTATATTGTAGATAAGAGTTGTAGGCCCCTCTGACTCACCTCAAATATATTTGCTTTTTAAAGGTTTATTGCTTTTCTTTATATGTTGTGTTTCCTGTAACTCAGAGGTTTCTGTAGAATCAGAATTTATTTTCTGTGCATTAAATATTTGGGAATAACTTTAACACATTTTAACAAGATCAGGACACATTTGCATCGTTTCGTTTCTTGCTTACATGCTGCGAACTGCGAGTAGAATACACAAGTGTTTCTGTTGCAGCTATTCTCTAGTTAAAGGCTAATCTCTGAAGATGCCTTGGGGCAGGTATCTCACAATCCAGACTAGTCTCAATTTAGATCCTGGTTAATAAAGTATTTAACTGTGAATCTAATTTTAAGGATATTAACTTCAATAGATCTACATTTGAAGTTAGGCACCTGCTTAAATACCTTGGTAAAATGAGGCCTTAAAGTTTATCAGAGCCCCTCCACTTTGTGGTGGCGTGTGTCTCGTATGAAAGGCTTACACTGCCTTATTTTGTCTTTTTTATTAACTTTTGATGGTTGGAAAATTCTTGCAGTTAGTCACATCTGAGAAAACTTGGAACAGGTTCTAGAGATGTAGACACATTTACCTTGTGCACTATTATGCTATGGCTGGATAGCTTAGCTATTAAAACAACGGAATAGGGTTTCATAAAACCTGTGTCTGTTTGTAAATGTATGTTTCAGTGATGCAATAGGCCTGCCACTTATAAATAAAACATCTGCAGATCGCACATACCCCCATAAGTATATATGTATGTTTGTAAGCAATAACACCACTCCAGGGTGTAGAGTCATAAAAATGAGGCCAAAGGGTGAGTGCCTGCAGTACCAGGGAAGTGCACAGATTTATCTTTACAACTACATGCCCTGGAGTGTGCTAGTCCCCTTTTAAGGATGTATTTTGTAAAATAATTTTAAAATTATAGCGGCTCAGGAAAAAAAAAAAAGCCTTCCTACTTTTTAAACAAAATCTTTTGTTTAATCCATTTTTCTCCTCATTCTGCTTTCTATTCAATTATAAATGAACTTGCAACAACAAGTACTAAAGCATGAGGTAGACTGCTGCTGAAATAAAGAAGTGACCCAGTCCTTGCCTGCAATGTGGCTGACCCTCATAAGATGCCCTAAATTCCCTCCTCCAGCCTTGATGGGCTCAGAGCACCCTGTGCTTTTCTGTAACAGACTCACTATTAGCTCAGTAGTTGCTCACCGTCAAGCCCTTTGCATTCTTGCACTTACCCAGTCTTGTCAAGGAGCACTTTATTTATAAAACCCATATGCGTATATACATTAGCATCATATGTTGGTATGCACACAGCGTATCTGCACATACATATACATACGTGTCTGGAAATTACCATACTTTGTTGGAAATTGGGGCCAGAACAAAAGCTGTTAAATACCCTCTTTTTTTCTAGATTCTAGATTTTCTAAATTATAGAATTGCTTACCACAATACCTTTCTAGTTCCACGTCATACCTTTCTGAAACCTCTGTTGTAATTCTGATGGGTATCTCCCTGTTAACTACCAGAGTGGGTAGAGTGATGCAGGCACTATCGGTGAAATCCTGGACTTGTCAAGGTCAGCTTACCATTGATTGAAATGAGAGTAGGATTTCACCTTGTTCATTGGGTTTTGGGGGTTTGTGGTTTTTTATTTAGAAGCGTACTAGCTAGGGTGAAAGGTACAACACACAATCATTGTTACCTTCAGACAAAACCATGGAGTGCAGGCTTTCTCCCCAATGAACATTAACTGTACTGGAAGTCACTATTTTGTAACCAATTAGTATAATTAAAGACTGAAAGCAAAATGAAGGGAGCAGAACATCAATCTTTTTCTGCTCTCCTGATAATCAGTGAATTGTTAAATGCGTTTGAAGAGCCGACTAACAATACCTGGCAACTCCAGTGAAGTCACAGGGCTACATCAGGGATGGATTTACCCCGTCTATCATGTTAGGAAGCCTTTTTTTTGTAAAAGCCACTGCACATTTTGTCAGAAAATAGGGCCAGAGCCAAGGCTGTGTGCAATTCCCGTGTAAAGTCAGGCATTCTATTACCATAGATATTCTTGCGCAAGTGAACACCAGATTTCCGTAACGGCTGGCATAAATCAGGTGCACGTATTCACACATGGTCGCTATGCCCTTCCTTCTACATACCCATCCACAAAACAAGATAGAACATCAGTTTCTCTGTGTGTATTTAATCAATAATTTAATTGTTTCAAAATATTTCAAATTAACAGACTTGTTCCACAGAAGTGGGGGGAAAAAAAAAGTAATTTCACCAAGCCCTGAGAAAATTGTCCATTCAGGGAAAGACATAATCTTTATAATTCACCAGTGGTGATTCTGAACCTCGCGCTTACAGTGTCTGCTCTTTTGTCTCCAGTTTGTTCCCTCGTAAGAAGAGAAAGGCAAACAGTCAATTAAATTGAATATACTCCTGTTTCAGCACCAGGGAAGGCCGCACAACATCTTAGCGTATTCCTCTGTCTCTCTTCCCTTCCCTTCCAACAAGGAAAGAAAAATCTCAACAATTCTTCTGTATAAAGATTTATTTTATTCCCCTCCCCCCGCTGTGAGCTTCTGGTTTTCATCTGGAACGTGGAGTTCCCTGGCATGGCAAGCCTGGCTCCCAGGGAAACGCAGGCACGCCTGTGTATTTAGCAGTTGTGATGTGGCGGTGCGGGTAAGGTTTGAACTCCTGCTTGTGCCGAGTGTATGGGTAGGTGTCCGCAGGCTGGTTTGCCTCGGGAAGCTGTAGTTCTGACTGTATTTACGGTATTTTTCAGCAGCTTTCCATTCTAAGCTCTATTTAATGGAATCTATGCATAGTAAGTAATCAGGTCAGAGAGAAGCAGCATCCCCTGTTTGAGATCAATCGCTGGCTAATACTTTATCTAGGCCACTTTATTATCTCATGCTGATTCCATTCCCATTCTCCTCCTCCTTTGTAGCATGCACTTCAGCTGTGGTAAAAGTACGTATCGCATACATATTAAAAACATATACCCATTCTATCTGTATGTAAATGTGTGAGACACAGCTGGATATTGCAGGAGTTTGATTTACTAATAGTTATTATCTGTTCTAGCTGTTCAGAGGCAAAGAGAGTTTCAGAAAACAAGCTAGCGCAGAAATTGCCTTTATGATATCACTATCCTGCTTTGGTAATTGTTTAAAATCTCTTCTTTAGCTGGAAGCTTGGCCTTTTATTTTGCAGATTGTATGCACTTTTCAGAAAGCCAGCAGAATTCTTGAAGTCTCTTGTTGAGTTGTTTTGTTAGTACAGCATTGAACTCTACCATGCTACATATGGCTATTTAAACAAAAGCGATTTACTTAAAGAACTTGTGTTTGAAAACCCAAAGTTAAGCGTGTAGCAGTTATTCCGTTGTGCCTTGCCACGGGTGCATAAAAGTACAGTCTTCGGGATGCTGCTTGGATTTTTTAAGGAGGGTATTGGCCAAGGAGGGTATTGCACTTGATTACTTTTGCACAGGTCTGATAATTTTTGTTCAAGTCTCCAAATTTTAAGCACTACTCCTAGCTTTTCTCCTTTTTCAAATTTTAATTTACTGACAATTTTTATGTTGGTGTTCTGTCAGTTTAGAAGACTGTATGATAAATGGTATATTATCTGTGTCAAAACCACGAACTTGCTGGAAAACATGTTCTTTGTTTTTTCTTATTTTAATGCCTAGTGCAATTTTGAAATTTCCCATTCCTATACATTCAGCAATTCCTCTGTGTTTCAGGAGTGGCATTTAGATTAGGCACCCTGATCTTATTAGCTACAACGGGCATTTTTTCAGATGGATCGTTTGTGTATTTAAGTGTGTTAAGATACGTGTCAAGATATTAGAGACTCTCTAAAAACGGATTCTGGCTGGCTGTTCCCCCATCTCCAACAAGTATAGGAAATTAAATAGGTGAAGCTTTTAAGTATATATTAAGTATATGTAGTATTGATAATGTATTTTAAGTAGCTATATTCCAGAGGGTCTGGACAGTAGCACTTCTTACCAGGCAGAGCTAAACTTATTTGGAGCTTGTTGTGTTAAACCATTGTTTGTTGCTCTTAGGAAACACTTTTATGCTTTAAACAAAGAAATGGAGGATCAGCATAATCCTATCTGGATGTTCATATAAACCTTCAGAATAAAGACAATAATATACTACCCACTTACGTTTGTCAATAAAAGGGATTTCCCCAGCAGCTGATTGGGCTTCTGCATTAGAGCAGTGGCATCATTGACTTGAGTAGCTGAGATGGCTGTACGGGTTGGGTTTTTTGATGGTGTTAACTTCTAGGAAAGACCAGAGAGCCGTCTGTGCTTCGCTTTGCTTTTCACAAATACATCCCATAAATCTCATGAAGACAGCTTTACAGATAAATATTTTCTCTCTCTACCTATCTGGATGTTTATGCCTCATTGCTGGATCACAGTGACCCAAGAATTTTCCCTCTTCAGCTACTTAGAAGCATTAGGGTTGGGGATTTTTTCCTGAGCCAGTTCAGGATCTCCTACCAGTGATGATTTGTCCAGCATAAAATTGTCCATGCTTGGAGCTCTGATGGATAGCTTTGTTTGCAAACATTTAGACTCTCCTCTGTCACAGTGGTCCCAGTTATTCACCCCATGACAAGGAAGAATTCTGACAGACGCCAAAACACATGCCAGATGTGAAGGAAAGGGCGCTCTCCCGATTTCTCATGGAAAGAAGCACAAAGCCAAGTCTTTTGGCGGTTGTAAATATAGAATCATAGAATTGTTTATGTTGGAAAAGACTTTTTAAGATGGAGTCCAACCATTAAATGTATATGATAAATACAAAACCGTATCTTCAATCTATCAATTCAGACATAGAATGGACGAGGAGTTCTGGATCAAATCCTGGATAGACTGGAGGCCGTGTCAAAATTTATATTGACTTCATTGATGCTAGGATTTTACACTAGGGCTCAGGGTGCTCTTGTCACTGTGTGTTCATTATCTTCCTTGCCCAGGGTAGCTCAAGAGTTGGAGAAAAAAATGTCTTCTTTCAGGTGGCAGCATTGCTCAAAGCTCAACTCAACTGAAATGGGGAAAGGTGGGTTATGGATCTTGTATGGATCTTGCTCCCTCTCTCTTTCCCTCTGTCTTTCAAAAAAAAAAAAAACCCAAAAAACAAACAAAAAAAACCCCTCAGCCATCTCTGTCCTTAGGGGTATGGTTTGTTGTTCTTTGTCACTTGAGAAATCAGCTACCGAAATGGAGAAATACATTCTATCAGCGTCACTAAATCCAGCAATTACAGAAGACTGAGATTGTGACAAGGTTAACGTGTGAGCATTAGAGTTTGAAGGTGTTACGTCCATTCACTGTCTTCTGCAGTCGTATTGCTCATACCACCGCTTACTTTTTACAGAAAATGTGAACAGCTGACTTTCTAACGTGCCCTAAAGCTGCACGATATACTGGCACTTTCCAGTGAAATGTGAAGTGACTGGAGTTGGCTGGAAGAAGAGTTGAAAATCTAAGGAAATTGGACAAAAAAAAAAAAATTGGCAACAGCTTAGAGTGATACAGTTAATATTTTTGGTTACTTGACTCTCCTGGGCTTTGCGGTTTAATTTGAGCAAATGTTTCATTTGGCACTTCTGGTTGTTCTGTAGTTCTGCAGGCACAGAGACAAATATTTACATCTCACTCATTTTGGTAGCGGAATTGCAAGTCTTTCGATGATGATACATTGAGAAGCTGTGCATTTGTCTTGTTGATATTTTTATGTCAGCTGTCTTCCCTACATACTTACTTAAAAAAAAAAAACCAAACCTGTTAACAGTTCCTAAATAGGAGCCATAGCCTTAATTCCCAGAGTATTGTCCTCCTTGTTCATTCCAAATTCATCAAGGAATTTGGTCTAACAGGCAACTGTTGAAATCTCCATACGATATTTATTTGTTTAATGAAACTGGATTTTTAAATCTATTCAAACACTCTGTGTGAATTAAAATTGCTGGCATTTGTGTGGTACGAGCTCCTCATGGCTCTGCGTTCCGCTCAGCACCTCCAGCCGCTCCTGCAGTATTAAATAAGAGCAATAATTGCTTCTGAATAAGCGGGGTATAAAGCAGGAGATACAGATACGGCTTCTTAGTGACCTGTGCACATTATGCCTCAAATCCCTTAATCAGATTTGTGCCGCTTGATTCTTGCATCCGCAGAAATTCAGCTGGAGGATCAGGGCCTAAAGTAGTAAAAAATCAATTAATACTACTTTCTAATTTGTGCGGTTGACAAAAACGCATATAAATAGGGGACATTTTTCTACTTAAGAGGGCCGCACTGAAAGATTTTTAATTGGATTTTCATTGTGATTGACAGCAGTTGATTATGACAGTAACTTTATTTGGCTGGACTGTTATAGCCCTCTTGTTCAGGGCTGCTTTTTTTTTTTTTTTTTTCCCCCCCATCAAAGCTCTTTTTTATCCACAGAATCCCGGCGGAGCAGCCGTGCCTGTGAAAGAGCCTTTTAGCACCTTTGTTGCCGCTATCCCTGGTGATGATTGGGCCCAGCTGGTAGCAGATAAGAAAATGTGCCTCTCACAAAGAGGTTGCATCTCCCCTCTCCCTTGTTTCAATAATTTTAAGAGCCCCAGAAACCTGTTGAGGATTAGAAGTAGCTTTAGATGTGAAATGAGTGTTAAGTATTAGTAATCGGGAGATTAGGGCCCCGGGGACAATGGGAGATAAACAACTGCAATTAAGGCAAATCTGCCAGAGTAAACAAAATTTAGCAGAAACAGATGCCCTAACCATTTTGGGGGATTGATTGGAGGGCACCGAGGAATCGATTTTTGTCTTGTTTACACTTCCAAACCCCTGTGATAAACTGGGAGGCTAAATATTTCATACAGGCTGATTTTAGTTAATTTTTTTCCAGCTCCTCACAGTAGGCCTGCTCTCTTCTAACAGTGACCAGGCCCGAGTTTATTCAGCATTCACAGGGAGCAGCTAATTGTCTATGAAGGGCCCCTGTGTTTAAATGGGCTTGACAGGAATTTAAATTTTGTTTCAATCAACCTCTGTGCTCACAGCCTGCTCCAGTTTCTAATTTTTAAATTAAACATGATTTTTTTTTTTTTTGTAATTTTTTTTTTTTGAAGCTGCGGCCTCTCCTCCAGAGCCGGCTGCTCGCGCTCCCACCCGAGGCAGCTGCCGCAGCACGGGAATGCGCAGGTTTATTAAGGCCGTAATAGCAAAAGCACGACGAGCTGCAGCCATGGAAAAGTTCATTGTCCCATAAATGTGCATCTGCCTGTTTGGTTTTAATGGGAGATGCTGGGGTAAGCGCTCGGCTGGTGTAAATCAGGATGGCTCAGCCAGCGACTGCCTGCGCGGCTGGGGAGAAACAGGGTTTCCACTGGGGAAAGGCTCCCGGTAGGGAACGGTGGCATTAAAATACAAGTCTGAGAATGGAAATGGTTTTCTTGGCCTTGGACATTTGTTCAGTGACCTTGTGAGAGATTCAAAGGAATTTTTTTTTTTTTCTCCAAGCCAACTAGTGGTGATATATTTTGCATTCTCTGTGTTTGCAGCAGGGCTCCGTGCATTTGTTTGGGCGTCATTTCATACCTGAACTTTCTCTGCTCTGAAGACGGGCTGATTTGCCAGTATGTTCATGTTCAGTCCTCTAATACTTGCTTTATTTAGTCTCTTTACCAAACCTGGCAAAAATGAGGATGCTGTTTTGCACTGGATGCAGGCGATGTGTAGGCATGTAATGTGATATGATTGTACACTGTACTTTTAAAAACAACTTGTTCATTTGCAGAAACTTCATCACAGAAACGCTAGCGAAGTATGGGCTGTTTCATTCTCCCTTTTTGTTTCCAGCCAGATCATTTTCTGGGGTTTTTTGTTCATTGTTGTTATTAGAGTGTGTGTGTGTGCAGACATGTGTATGCACACAGCATTTTTTACTCCAAGGTTTGGTTGAAAAACATTTAGAAGATTGTTTCAGTTTACTCCAGTTTAGTGATTTCCTTTTTTTTTTTTTACCTTCCCTGCCACCCCCCCCCCCCCCCCCCACACACACACACACACACACAAACACCCCACCCCCATCAGTAGAAACCAGTTTCTCCAAACTTGGAGAACACAACCAGGTTTTCCACCCTTCTTTGCCGGTCTAGGGGATCACTTAGCCCCTGTTTGAAGGAAATATTATATCAGCTCTTAATGTCTGACTAGCTGTTTAGTGTCAGCGAGACTGTTCTCGTGCTTGCAGTGAGGCATGAGCTGAAGACACTTCTGCAGGTGCATCTACATTAACATTAGAGTTCAGGTCAGGTGTGCCTTTTTGGTGTGAATGTCTTGCTCTCTCAGAGCTACCACTCTTTGATTCTCATCACAGACAGGTCTTGAAGCTCATGAATTGAATCGATTTCAAATGAAACCAAACCAGAAGATGTGCTCCAGGCACACACCTAATGAGCTTCAGCTACTAATGGTTGCTGCATCCACAGACCAGACCCGAGCTGGTCAAAAGTAAAACCTCCTCCATCCCTGAAACACTGCACCAACCGTTTCAGTCTGCAGATCTGCTTCTGTTGTCGACAGCTTGCTAATGTTGACATACTCTATCAGCCTTGGGCCACTATCTCTGTTCCTCTTCTACAGCTCTTCTTAACCTGAGCAGCACTTGCAAAAGCACGCTCCGATTATATTTTGGTTGCCTTAGTTTTTTTTAAGAGTCATCACAAAAAAGATACCTTTGCTGGGAGTTTGCTCGTTTTGTTAGCTAAGCACCAAGAGGCATGCCAAGCACAGTTATCGGTTTAACAGCAAATATCAAAAGCAAAACTGCTGTGGAAAGAATGATCTGCAGATGGGCAAATAGACTCCTCTGTGCCACAGCCAAAACCAAAACTCTAGTAAATTTAAGACTAGTATCTGCCACAGAAGGAGAGCAGGAAAAATCAGACCCATGCACACCCTGAGGTCCTGCAGTAGGAGGGGGCTGAGCTGTCTGAAGTCAAGTCCATGCTACAGAAGTCAAAAGAGATGCACTAGTTCCTGCTAATCTGACCTAAAAATAATTCCCTCTCGACCCTGAGCCTGGTGATGAGTTGGCAGCCTGGACACATGAAGTACACAAGGGGTCTCTGAGGGCTGTTTTTAGGGCCACCAGCACATCATATGGCTATGGCCAATGTCCAAAGCTTCAGAAGAAGGTTGAGGAAAGGATTTCCATCATAATGGAAGGATCTGCGTTGCTGTTTGAAAATGGAAATTCAGGTCTGATGTGTGGACAAGTTCCTCTTCAGGTTAGGGTTTTCAGGCTTAGGTTGTACTGTTCTTCCTCTTGGTCCATCCGTTATGCTTGGGGACCGCTGTTATTTAAAGACAGATTCTGTAAATTGCAGCAGAATTTTGGTGCCTCAACAAAACTACTAAACCAGCCAAATACCACTTGCAATTAACTTTGTCATATAAAAAGTAAAAGTGCTTTGGTAAAAGTTAATCTACAAATAGATAAATAATGCAGGGGGGAATGCAACACAAAAGGAATCCTTCTCAAAAAAAAAAAAAAAGATAAACAAGTACAGCTTCAAGAGTTCACCGCTTACTAGTGTTATCCATTTATCTTTGTATCATCTTTTCACTGTCTTAAATATCATCAGAGGGATAAAATCATTAGTGTGCTAATCTAGATAGCCATAGTTCTAACACTGACCTAGGCTAATCTGCCTTTGCAATTTCAAGAACTACGTTTGACTCCTCTGAAAGTAACCTTAAATTGTAGTCTTGTAAGAATTCCAGAGCTGTATCCTTCACTCCTTCTCCTAATGAGGTTATGACCAAATGCTCATTATAATTGCTTTAGACTCCTTTTAATTTTCAAGCTTATTAATCATAAGAAGAGTTATTTAAAATTGCATAAATTAATCTTAGATTAAAAGCCCATCAAAGCCTCGAAACAATTAAGAATAAGTAGGATTTCCCTGGGGCAGCAAGTTTTATTTTAATAGTGTAGTCAGGTGGATATCAGAACATTGAAGTATGGTAGTGATTAATGTATGCAAAATTTAAATGAGAGTTTTTAAATGGCAAATCTAAATCACATATTGACCTAACTGTAGGCTTTAACTGCATTGTCTGTCATATATTTAAACTGTTTAGTAATCAACATTTTAATTACAGTGTATGTTAGGGAGGCCTTGCAACAAACAAAACTCACCACTTCCCGACACTCTGCGTGGAACTGTTTAGCAGGCTGGGGCTGTGCTGCTAGCTGCGCAGAATAAGGAATGAGGAAAGAGAGCAGAAACTTCAAGGAGACTAATTATACTTGATTTTGCTTATGGATGTGTTCTTGTCCCCGCTTCTTCTCCACCCAGAAAACACCACCAATCGATCCGGCTTTCATTCCCTCTTTGCTACCCTCACTGTTCTCTAGACAAATCAGTCCTTTTCTGCTCCCCGAGCTGGCAGAAGCTACAGGTGATGCCCTCATGAGGGTGGGAAATTCTGTGAGAATGTGACCTTGTGGGTCCTTCTGACTCTAGGAGTCCCTGTGCCACTCGCAGCTTTGCGGGCTCCTGCAGACCTACTGAAGCCCTGTTTCTTTGGCCCCTGCTATGGGTGATTTCGCTCTAGCAGCCAGCTGAGAACAGGCTGTCAGGGATGCTGAATTCCTTACCAAGCACAGTGAGCAGCAGTCCTTGCCCTGAATAGTCTCTGTTCTGAGGACAGGAACTGGGAGAGAGAACTGGGCCAGTAAACACTTGGTCCCAGATCAAACACAGCCATGCAAGCACGTAAGAAAAGCTGGTACTTTATGTTTAAACTTGCTCTGATTTGACGTACACCGTCCTGTCGCTGCAGGTGCCACCGCATGGAGGAGACGAGGAGGCTTCGTTTCTGGAGGAGAGTGTCTCTCAAAGCAAGGGTTGACCTTGCCGCAGCTCTGGGACACTGGGGCCATGCTTGCTAGACATGCATGCTCAGCCTCCCAGTCGCTGCGTGCCCTTTTCTTTAAAGGGTTACCTCCCATGGTCAAAATGCATCCTAAAATTGCAAAAGTAAAACAAGAGGTGCAACAGCCACGTAAATAGCATCTTGCAGGGTCTTTTTGCCCATGCGTATGTTCTCTGTCTCCATCTGTCAATGCGAGCATTTGAAGCCTTCAAATTTTTTACCCCTCTCAAGCCTTAGAAGAGAGTGATGGAGGGAAGCCTGCAGCATGGAGCAGCCCCTGAGGAGGACTCTGACACCTTCTGTGCCTGTGAATTAACAATGTTTTGGGAGTCGGCAATAGAGTATTGGCCTGAGGATTCCTCGCTGCTATTCCTGGCTGTGGGAGCAGAAATGGGCCTTGTGGATAGCTAGCACAGATAATTAGAACAGCATTTAGTTTGGCTTGTCCTTGGAGGCAGGAGCTCTAGATGTAAAATCCTCCGCTACAGGAGGCAGTGGTGGAGTGATGAAATCTTACACGTGTTGAGGTCACTAGAGGGGGACACAGGCTCAGGCCAGGGCAATTTGGGTTACTCAGCACTTTGTGTTTTCAGGCATCCTGGGAAGATAGCACAGCTCCAGAGCTGAGATCTGTACTTGTCCTTTTGGAGGTCCAACTTGTGTTCCCATTAAACATGTGAATGGGCAAGAATTTCCCCTCGAGTATGTGCCCTCAGTTAATTACAAGAGCTGTAAATAGCATAGACGCATCAGTAGCAATGGGAGAACTAGCTGGGATAACTGCGGTGCACTGTTTTACAGCCAAGTTCTTATTTTCCAGAATTGCAGGGCTTGCGCTCCTTCAGCCAGCTAGGGATGAGTTGTGAGCCAGGCTTTTCTGATTTAACATTTGCATGGTGGCCATCTGATCAAGCTTGCCTTCGAACAAAGAGAGCCCCTGCATTGGAGGAAGGCATGGGACATCCCAGCTGATTCAGGAGCGTAAGTGTCATGATTTGGTCACGTTTTACGCTGACTTACTCCAGGCTGGAGTTCTGCCAGGTGGCTCTCAGATGTGATGGGGTGGGGTGGAAGTGGGTGCAGATGCAAACAAGCAGGTGGCAGGTGTCCTTCGGGCAGCGATGGAGCTGTGCAGAGCTGGGTCAGAGGATGCTCTTCCTAGGTCTCAACTCCTGCTGCCAGGAAAGCCTTACCAGTGTTGTCAGGGATTAGGGAATGGCAGGGAAGGGGAGCAGGTTTTCCAGTTTTCATTTTATTCTTAAAAGGCGCCCCAGTGCTCAGAGGTGCCATGCTTTGTGCAGGCAGAGCTCTGTGCTGATGCATCTGATGCACCACGGAGACATTCGGTGCTGCAAAGCAGTGACGTGCTGTTTCTAATATTGCCTAATAAACTGCTGCATTGTCTTTTCCCTCCCCCCTTTAAAAAATGGCATCAAAATTGCATGTTAAGCAGAGAGTGAGCTTCCTTTAAAGCAGCCTGTAGCCATCAGTAATATTTATTTTCTCTGTTTGTTTTAAGCCTGTGAAGACTGTGGTTTCCTCCATAGTGTCCTGATGGAGCCCTGACCAGCAAGCGTGCAATGCCCCTAGCCCTAATGTGCCATTAATGATAGGTTAATGTACAGTATAATGTTTTTTGGACTATGGGTTCATTACACTTCTGAGTGCAAGGTCCTTCTGCAGAGCACCCAAGGTCCCATTGCATTATATCATGCAATAAAAATACCCTTTTCATATCACACGCTAATAAACTGTATTTGAAATGCTGTCTAAGGGCACTGCCATTGTCTTGATAGTCTGTGCCTGCAACAGTTGGGATCTTTTTATTATGGTTTTTGTTATGCTGAATTCAGATTTTTAAATGAAATGCATAATTTGTCTGTGTTTCTTTGTAATAAATGGAGCAGTCCTTTAACTGCACAGTCTGGGAGGATTCCTGTGAACGAGAACGTTAAAAGGATGGCACTGTTGCAACCAGCAGCAACACTGCTTATTTCCTAACATACCTTGCATAAGCATCAGGTCTCTTATTGTAATTTCTAATTTGCCGGGTGGTGTGGTTACGTTAGGGTGTCATGTAGTTGTTAACATAAGACCTCAGTCCCTCTAATGGTGTCCCTCCTTCCTCCTCTGTATTCATAGGGTTTACATTAATGCCTGTCTCTGCAGCTCGCTCCTGGCTGCTGGGAAGACAGGCTTTCAGGTTGTCGACAGGCAGCCCCCAAGTGTTTGCAGCTGCAGCCATAGCCTTGCTGGCTCTGCCGGTTCTCCTGCCCGTGGCATCGAGCAGCGGAGGTGCTGCCTCGGACCACGTGAGCAGCGTGGCACGGGGCACCTCGATGGCACAGCTGGCGCTGGCCTTGGCTGTGCTGGACTGAAAGTCAAGTCTCGGCTCTTCTTGCCGTGGAGGAGAAATGAGGGAGGAAGGACAGCACCCCAGGAACTCAGCACTGCTTTTGCTGCCACCAGAGCAGTAGGAGATGCTGTGATGCCATGCGGGTGCCTGGCTGTGAGCCTGGCAGTAAGCGCAGCCCCTCCAGCCTGGCTGCAGCATGGGCAGGAAAGCCACGGCACTGCTCATCTCCCTGTGCAATCTGCTGTTCAGGCCACAGTTACCCCTTAGGTTAAGGGGATGCAGGATGATATACCCAGGTTCCTCCCCTTAACCTTCACATCCTCCTGCAGTGAGCAAGCACTGAGCCTGGCATATCCTGCGGGAGAGCTCAGAGCAGGTCGTGCTGCCTTCCCCAAGTAACCTCTCACTGCCCTGTGTCAAAAATGTAAGGAGGAGATGGTGTGGGTTAGATCTGGATGCACTGTCAAAAAATTCGGACCATTTGGGATTAAGGTTCCTGTCCATGCCCTCCCCGTTTCCCTCATGTTCTCTGCCCCAGGAAACACCACCCTATTATTTTTGCAGAATTACAAGGAAATTGGTGACTGACCAGTATTTCACATTGGGAATGTACTTTGTGGCCATCCTGGCTAAGGTTGGTAGCTGCCTATTTCACGAACCCTTTAAACCAGTCTCACAATGCATGCCTGCTTTTGTGCCTGGAAAGTCCTGTGAAAATCACAGAAGCATTGCTTAAGGCATGTTTTTTATTGTCTGCCTGTCCTTTGGCAGTGTTCAGGAGCCTCAGCACTGGGCTAAACCTCCTTGGTGCTATCCAAACACAAGTGTTCTGTAGTCAGTGGCAGAGGAACTTATTTACAGGAGAGACTCTTGTGAAGCTTTGATCTTCCCTGTACTGGTGTGTATGAGAGGCAATGTAAACTGATACGTTTGCATTAGACTAAATAGCTCAAAGGATTCAGGTAGCCCAGGTTTGGGGCTGTGGGTGTTGCACAGGCTTTGTATTAGGGCTTGTCCCAGGGGAACTTTCATCTTCCCTGGACGGTTCATCCTCACTCCTACCAGCAGTGCTGGCGAGCAGGTCTGGAGCAGAGCTGCATGTGGGCATTTGGTGCTGGAAAAGGCCCATGGGTCTGCAGTCCTACTGAGGATGTGATGTAAAGGTTGTTGCAGTGAGCTCTGGGTGAGTTATTACCAGAAACAAAGATTTCTCAGGCCGAAGGAGGAGGCTGTGAAAGCAAATTGCTGAATTTTAAGGGTAGGTAAAATTATGGAACTTTTACCCTTGAATAATGGCAATTTAATTGACTGGGCTAAATGATTGATGGTTTGTGAGCAATGAGTTTGAATTACCAGGGCTGTGTGTTCAGGGGGGCACTGCCCTTTTAATTTTATGTCAGGTATTTAAATCATTTACATCACCCTCTGCGAGGTGCTCCCCTTTGAAAGAGTTAACCTGTCTGGTGGGACACTGCAACTTGAGAAATGTACCCTTTATCAAGAGAACGAGATGAGACAAGTTCATTTAAAAAGCCTGGTTTGTCATTGTTTATCTAATTTTCGGAGTTGACACAGAAAATTAGGCTGGCTGACACTCACTCTGGAGCTATCCCTGGCCCTGTCCTGCCTGACCTTTTCGACTCCGAGCTGCTGTGTGCTCCCAGCAGCCACTTCCCCCTGGAAATCGCTGTGCAGCCGTGCATCCTACCGAGCCAAAGCCCTGGCCAGGGTGAGGCAAGCCAGTACAGGGAAGCTGTTCAGTGGTGGCTTTTCAACCTGTTTTCTGCTGCTTGGGTCTGCTGATACTGATTGCCAGGTATTTTTAAGGCTGAGTATTTAAGAGTTGTCAGGGAGGTGGTTACCTGCTTTGTAATGTACGTGCGTAGAAGTCTGAGCAAATGTGAAATGGGTGGGGATGGGATCAGCTTTGTCATGGAGACATCCCGTGATATCTGCGGGCTGCTCTCATGAGCATCTCTTTCCCTAGGATCATGCTTCTCTCCATGATGGTGCCTGTCAGTGTCGCAATGAGCTCTTGCACGTTACTGAGACTGAGACGTTGGCTGAACCATCACTGGTAGGGCATGGACAGTCTCCATTGCAGTAATTTTGCTGAGGAAGGTTTAACATCAATCTCTTACTTGCTAATTCACAGTGGATGTAAGTGCCAGTGTAAAAGAGCTGTGCTCTCTGCTGTTAGCGTGCCGGAGAGCCGGGTGCAGCTCAGCACCCCGACTCCGCTGCTGCGCAGGGGGATGTGAGTGCAGGACTGATCTGTGCTGGAAGCCAGCCAACTTCCCACATCAAAAAAAGGTGGATGGCTGCTGCAAAAAAAGGTATGCACACCCCACCAAGCAGAATGTAATCCCACCAGGGTGGCGAGAAACTGGCCACTGCAACAGAAAACGCATTTCAAGCTACTGCACATTTAACTTTCTTCAGCGTTACCTTGCAAAGCAAAATAAATTTATAGGGGAATATTGAAGTACAGCAGGTTGCTTGTGTTTGTTTTAGAACATACTGCTCAATGTTGAAGCCAGAGCTGGGACTGCTATTTGTGGCTGAGACACTCAGTGACCAGAGCTTATTAATAGTGTCCAAGCTGTTGTGACTTTCATTTTTTTTTATTTCTTGAGGTGGCAGTTTATCCCAGCGCCATCCTGCAGCCTGGGCATGCACTAGACCTGGACTGGTGCAGCTGCATTTCTCCTTCAGCAGTTTTGATTTTTACCTGGGTTTTTTTCCCTTGTTCCTTCCTTCGCTCCCTGTCTAATCTCCCTGCCCCTTCTCTCCACTCTCCCCTCCAAAGATACCTCCAGTGTAAGGTGCTGGTTTCAGAGGTGTGCATGTTTTGGACTGTGGGAGTTAATATTTGCAGTACTCTGGATGCCTGGAAAGGGGGGAATGGGGGACTAGATGCTGAATAGTGGCAAAATGCAGAGAAGCTGAAGGGTAACTTTACAAAGAAGCTGCTAAGAGCAGAAGAGACTGCTGCTGGTGCAACCACGGTAGCTGGAGACTTTGGAGGGAATCTTATGTTTTTCCCTGAGGCATTTCTAGATGGTAAGCCAACCGCAAGTCCCTTTTACGTAGTCTGTACTGCGTTATCACTTCAGGTGTTGCTGTAAACAGAGGCCAAGGGCAAGTTTGATGGACTTTGTTGTGTTCTCCACAATTCTGTATTTGCTCTTTGATAGATGTTTTTATTGGAGTTGCAGACATGAGTGCAGCAGGCAAGATGCTGCTAAGTGAGATGTGGTCTAGCAAGGTCAGGTATTAGAAGCAGCAAAGTGGTTTTGCTGTAGACTTCAGCACAGGCTGTCTGCGGACATTATACATCCTTGGGCCACTTGTGACCTCCTTGCTTTCGGTGCCTGACCTGAACATGCCACAAGCTGTCCACCAAGGTTTGCAAAGATGGATCCCACTTGACACTGTAGTCTTAGCTTTGGTGGAAATCTCTGTTGTTCTATTCCCAGTTTAAAAACAATCAAACAAAAATCCAAACAAAGGAAAAGAACCAACCACCAGATTCTGAAAAACAGCTTCTAGTAAGACCATCCCTTCAGCCGGAGAAAAATCCTCACTAGAGCAGTATAGTCTAAAAACACAGGAAATTTAAAGTGTAGTTTCAAGTTAAACTTATTCCTAGGGAGAAAAGTGAGTGTGTAAAACCCCAGGCTTCAGTGGAATAACCTCACAAAACAAAGCAAATAGGGTGAACAGCATGGCTAGCTGATGTTTTCAACCTTGCATAGCCTGCAGTTTCCCTTTGCATGTTGTGAGTAGCTTAAATGCAAGGATGTATTGGGTGTGAGATGTCTTCCTCAGCGGGGAGTCTCTCTGTCGTAAAGGAGATTCATGGGAGAAGCGGACTGGCTTTAATAGCTGTTTTTTAATTGCCCCAATGCATCTGCTCTTCCTTGTCTGTGGGCTCTTGATTGGTTTTCCCTAGTTCTCACTAGTGTCCTTGACTGTTGTTTTGTTTAAGAGGCAAAACAGCTACTTCTAGGCTATCTTGCTTATAATAAGCATTTACCTTACTCCTGCACCTTTTGCACCCAAAAATACCAAAGTGCTGGGCAAAATGTGCTTGCAGTGGTTCTCGCAGCACTCTTGTGAGAAAGCAGAATCTTTTATTCCCTTTTTAACCGTGAGGCTGAGGGAAATTAAGAAGCTTTGTGAAGGTCATGCTGGAAAGTATGCAGCAGCTTGGGAGTAAACGCCAGGACTCCTGTCTCTGGGTTCCTGATCATGCCCTCTCCTGAATTGTTTTCACAGGTAGGAACCAAGTAAAACCAGGAATATTTCAGATTGCATTTGTTTAGTAAAACAGTGAAACCCAGACGTGAGGGATGTCTGGAGTAGGAGGTTTAAAAGCAAGAAGGTGCCGTCTTTCTTTAGTGTTGTTCCTGATGTTAGACATTCAAGACCAAAGCTAAAGATTTTTAGTAGCCAGGTGTTGGAAGGAAAAAGATGTCCATATGCTCAGTGCCGCAAGCATCTGTGTACTTAAATGCATCATTTTAAGATCATCCATCTTCTTTTGGTAGCATTGAACTGTCTGCTGCCATCCTCAAAGCTCTCGAATGGACTCTAGTATCTCTGGATATATTGTTCTTCCTTGGTGGACCATTTTCCAAGCAATGACTGAGTGTGAGCACCCGCACATCTGCCTGGATGGGAAATTCAGAGCTCTCTGACAAATTTAAAGTGGCTGTCTACAGCTAAGAATGTCTGAAAGGAAGCAATTTGCTTCAAAAAATTGAATATTGGGGGAAAACATCTATTTTTTTAGCAGTTACAAAGAGCAAATTCAGGAAGGTTGATTACAATGGCGGGTACCAGCTGCCCACAATTTCAAAGGCCTGGAGATAAAATGAAGGGCTTGCAGCTCAAGCCTGGTGGGAAGCACTGGCAAAACTGAGAAGGGGAAAGCAACTTCTTTGAACTGGCTTTGTTTTGGAAACCTGTAATCACACGAGCGTCGTGCTGCGCCCTCCAGTTTGCAGGAGTCGGGTGATCTTGTGTCTGCAGACTTCGGTGTCTCAGTGGTTGTTCTGTGGAATGTGCACATCCATGCATTTGGATGCAGGAAAAACTCATGAGCTTTCTTCAGACTGCAACGGTGCCGTTTCTGTCATAGCTTCACCCTAGTCACTGTGGTGTCTTTCAGATTCTGTAGACTTTGGCATGGGTTTTTTTTTTCCCCCTGTTTCAAATCTGAGTTATTAGACTGAGCAGGCCGAAGCTTTCCCTGGGGGAAAAAGCAGGGCAGCCATGGGGTGAGAGCCTGCAGCACGAATGAAAGGCATTCCCAAAGGCTCTGTATGGTTTGTGCCCAGTAAATAAAGAAATCCAAGAAGGAATGGAGGCCACCAGCCTGACCTGTATGTGCTGATACTAGAGAGGAAACCCATGAGTGCAGCTTCTCCCTATCCGGGCTGAAATACCGACTGTTGGTATCTTGCACGCCTGGTACCAGCACGTGCTCTGCCTGTCATGCAGTTCTTGCACTTCCAGATCGTTAAAGTCCTCTGCATCATGGGTTTTGCTCTCGTGGTTACACCATCAGCAGCTGAAATTATTCATATACTCACTGATGATCAGCAGTTTGTTGGGAGGTGACGGGGGTATAGTTGTTGTGAGTTATCTTCTCTCCTCCGAAGTCTGGCCATGCTTGTAATGTGGTTCCCAGCATAAACCTGGGCAGTCTTTTACACTCTGATGAATGGACGGGGAAAAGTTTCATTTAAGTAGTTCCAGAGTGAAATCTGTTTCATAGCTGAGAGATTAAGCCACTAAACGTCTTGACTGGTGCAGCTGTGTCTCCTGCCACCTCCCACGGCATTAGCTTACAGGCAAACTTGCTTTTCCTTTTTCCCCACCTCTGTTGTCTCTCCCTCACCTTTTTTTACCCATATCCTTTCCTCTTAATATACCTCTTGTCTCCAGTCTGTGTGCTGTACCACCTCAGATCTCACTAGTTTAATTGTGGGAATTAGTCCTTCCAGCGGAATGGAAATGAGAACCGACTCCCAGGATCTGTCAATGAGTTCATGTTTACGTGTTTATTAGCTTTGTCTTGCCTCTTACTGTGGTGTTCCTCCATCTACCTGGAGAAGGAGCCACATTGGCACGTTTTCCCACTGATCAGGGATTGCAATGTGAGAAGAAACAAAGGCCAAGTCACATGCCATCTCTGTGGGCAGCAGGGACCTCTAGCTGCCCGTCCGGGGACCCTGCTGGCACGGAGATTGTGATGTGTTGGTTTTCTTCTCGGAGCTTCAAACACAAGGTGGAAGAGCTCATGGGCACCTCTGCTAATCCAGGCAGCAGAGCAGCAGCATCTTTCCTGCCTCTGGGCCAGGACCCTTTTCAACTGAGGTCTTGGGTGCCAGGAAGCTGCTGAGATGGAGGAAAGATTTGGGCTGAGCTCTGCTCCCTGGGTGGAGGCTCAGGTCACGATGACTCGTGCGTTGCCCCTTCCCTTCCTTGTATTGCCCCTGCCCTGCGCTGCCTTTCCCAAAAGCCTGTTAGAGGTGCAGCCAGTGTCCCACAGATGCACGCACGGAGCGTGAAAGCTGCTGTTGTACCAAGTCCTGGGGTCATGGCAGGTGGGGGGGGCCATGACGCAAAGAAGCTGAGGCTTTGGCTGTTCAGCAGCTTTCAGGGCACCAAAAGCCAGTGCGGTGAGATAAAAGATTTCTTCTCCTGGTGGACCTCTTGCTCAACTAAGTTGCTCCACCAGAGTATTCCTTCTGTCCTTCCTCAACAAGGTTAACTGGGAAAGCAACTGAGCTGGTCCCAGTAAGGTCTGAAGAAGGTCTGCACATCTCAGACCTTTCTCTGAAAAGTTCTAGCTGAGATTTCCAGCCATCCCAAAGAGTAGAAGCAACAGCATCTCACGCTTCCTCCGTAATTCTCATAGATAATGGCATATTTTATTCCTGTGGCTCCTGCGTTTGCTGGCCCTGGCCCGCAGAGTGTTTTATTGCTTGGAGCTGATGCCTTGAGGATTTATTGTGCTCTATTTAGCCCAGTGCTGCTTCATTGCTCCGCTCGGTGCCATCCTAACCCAGCCGACCACCAGGCTTCCCGGGCCCCACGTCAGACCCGTGCTCGCTCTCCCTGCGCCGATTGCCATCGTTCACTGCTGCGGCTGGCGTCGGGCTGCGCGCGCCGGTAATTCCCACATGTACGTCACCCTCCCCAAAGGCTCCCTGGCACATCTACTCTGATTACTTTCAGGCGTTGTTTGCAAGAGCTATGAAGTTTAGTGTTGCAAAAACTGAGCTGCTTTTGAGTGATTTGGAGTAGAGGTTTTCATCATCTGTGATGGTTTCTCCTGGCGATTGCTTTCTTTCAGTCATTTATGTAATTGCGGTACTTGGTTTCCTGTGGATTTTTATACTTCATTTGAGATTCATCTGAAGATGGCATGTTCCCATCTCTAGGAATGTGGCCAGATTGAGACATGAGCTGCCTAAACTGGCTGCTGAAATTGCAGGCCATATTTTTGTTTCATCCTGAGATGCTGTTCTGATTTTCTGAGGTGTCTAAGACACAGTCTTCCGGTGCCGGCAGTAGCCGTATCATTCATGGCCGAGTATTTTATAGTTATCCCTCTTTCCATCATACTTAATTCCCACAGTAGCTTCTCATGATAACCTGTTACACTTGGGTGATATTTTCATTTCTGTATCAACTGATCACTCCAAATGACACGTACTAGCATGTATGTGCGTGAACAAATCCCTCTTCTTACGGAGGCTGCAAGTGCTGCAGAGCCTGGTGCCTGGTCCTGCTGCATCTGCAGGCATGGAGCTCAATGACCAAGTAACAACAGGAACTGCACACTTGCAGGGATATTGGGGGTTTTTCCAAGGTAATTTGTAGAACCGTACATTTAAAGGATGCCTGTACACAGGGTAAGGCGTAAGGTTTGCACTGATAGAAGTCAAGCACACAGATGTAAGTGAATGGTGGCATTTGTGCAGCCGCGTGTTTCGTTCAGTCTCTGCCCCGCAAATGATGTAGTTCATGTTGCAAACACAGACTGCCCTTAGCTTTCCTTTAGACAAAGGGGAGTGCTATGTCAAAGAGGTGCACAAGGGGGCTATTCAAGAGAGAAACTTTAAAATTAAGAGATCACAGAAAATTAAGAGGTCACTGACCTTTACAAGCAGACTAGCAGATTAGTGTTATTGTCAGGATATCTTTTTTTACCAAAATGTCATTTAGAAGTTCAACAGCCTGGCAGGCCGTCCTAGAAAGGAGCTGATTCACAACAGAATGAGTTAATTGAACATTAAAAAAAAAAAATTAAAAATCAGCGTTTTCAAGGAGTGCTAGGCTAAGGCCTCAGTAAAGAGTCTGAGTTCCCCCAGCCCTCCCTTCTCTGTATGAACAGTGTATGTGGATAATATGGATCCAAGAGGAGGGTCACTGGTTTGAATCACTGGTTTATTGCATTTTTATGACTGTAACCACAGGATGTTCCAGTGTATTTTTTAAAAAAAATAAAAAATAAAAAAAAACCCAAATCAAAAAACACTTTTTCGGGTTTTCGCAGGAAGGGTTGTGTTTACCTTGTCTAACTCTGCCTATCCCACGTTCCAGGGCCACCCATTCATCGTGCAGTACAACGATGGGAATGCAGAAGTTGTGTCCATGTGGGTGTGCAGGATGCTTGAGGAGCGGCGATCGACCCAGGGACCACAGTGAGCTGGGCTGGCTCACAGTGCAAGACAACAGCCCATCATGAACTAGCAGCACCAGCCCTGCGCTTTGGACTCTCAGTCTATCTGGATCATATTTCACTTAAAATATTTTCTAGAAGCATCAACAGAATCTTTCAGGATATTTGTTGCTGCCTTTCCTTCACCACCACATTAAGGAATTTTCTTCCCACATTTCTTCTGTTGCTGAGCAATTTAATGTCCTCAGATTATCTTCAGTTAAACTGTACACAGCCTTAAAGCAAGTATTTTATATCTATATTTTTTGTTATTGAATGTATTGTACATTTCCTGGCTCCAGAGTATTTTTTAACTGTTAAGTCTTTTCCTGTTGTACAAATGACACGCTGAGTGTTCAGAGGATTTCGTAAGGGGTTGTTGGCTGTCTTTGAGTGCAGGCATCCACAAAATGCTGGGTTTAAATGTAAAACAAAAGCAAACAAACTAAAAAAGAAGTATCTGGACTTGGTTATCCTGCAAGGAGGCAAGGGATTGCTCTTCCAGAGTAAAAGGAAGTCAGGTAGATAGATCAGCATCGTACTGTCGAGTGACCGGCGGTGCCTCTCTCTGCTCCCAGCGCCTGCTGCTGTGGCTGGGGTTTGCTGGGAGAGCCGAGCAGGGAAGACAACACAGTGCGCCGGTGTGTGCAAAAAGCATCCGTGCGCAGGCACTGCAGGCTGATCTGTAAATGCAGAAAGGTTTTGCCGAAGTGGAAAGAGGTGAGTTGGAAGAGGACAGCACTCTCCTGAACAGAGAGTGGGGTTGTAGCTGGGGGAGCACCAGCCCCAGAGCCGTTGGCTGCAAAGGGAGAGCAGCCCCGGGCATGGGGAGTGTGCGGCCAGCAGCAGCACGAGGGGTGTGAGGTTCTGCCCGTGCCGCATGAGGAGCCTGAGGGTGAGCACGGGCTTGTGCAGCATCCCACGAGCTTGGGGACGGGAACGAGCCTGCACAGAGGGCCCCGGGCTGTGCTGTGCCACTTGCCCTCACAGCCAGAGAACAGGCTGCGGGGTTTTGCTTATTACCACAGCAGTTCGTGGCTTGCTTGGAAGCATCTTGCCTTTCTCAGCTCTCCCTTGATCGCTTATTTTCTTATATCGGAGTCACTGCACGATGGGTGCAGCTGGGTCAAGCAGAGGCTCCCAGGTTTGCAGTTACTGTAAAGAAAAGAACAATTGCAATGTCTCTGCAGCCTGTTTCTTGCTCCTGCAATTTCTGTGTATGTTTCCACAACAGGCTGACACAGATTTAATAAGTCCTTGTGTTAAGACACTTACTAAAAAAAGCGGGGAAGAGAGGAGGACCATGAAAGGCGGGTTTGGTTTGTGTGACTTGGGTCGGTGAGGAGGTTGGGGCTTTTGTTTGCTTGTCTTTGCATTAGAAATAAACTTTTGCTAAAAAAAAAAAAAAAAAGCTCAGGTAGTATATTATATACCAGCAGCTTAAAAAAAAAAAAAAAAAAAAAAAAAAGTGAAAAATTTCTCCTGAACTACTGCAAATCCTAAATGTTAGTGTGGAAGCAGCCTGGAAAAGACTGTTTCCTTCCTTGGAGGGATCGTTTGTCTTCTTTTGAAGTATAGAGGTTGCAGGCATGAACTTATAGACTAAAGTTTGTCTTAATTGCTCTGATGTCACAACCTCCCTGGCAGATAACAGTACAATGAATGAGTCAACAGCCCCCATACCTCCAGGTCCTTTTTCTAAAGTGAGACAAATTTCTTCCCTGTGAGCCAACCAGACTACAGGCAGCTCTTCCATTTATTTATCTCTAACAGTTTGCATTAGCTTTCTCTGGATAAAAACTCTCTCTTCCTAATGCAGTGTAAAAGTTGGTAAAACCAAGGCTTTTCCTCTCGCTTTCCCTGGCAGGGAGGTCGGGAGGGGAAGACGTCACCCTGAAAATCTGTGCGGGATGCCAGCTGATGGAAACGTGAAAAATCTCCTGGCTAACGGGCTGACAGTGTTATAATTCACTGGCATACGTATTAACCTTGCCGTCTTCATCAGTATACTTAATCAATCCAGCAATCACAGAGCAGGTTTGGGGCCTCTCTCATCTTTCCTTCCCCAAGTCCTTGAATTCGATGCAGCTGGGGGGCGGGAGGAGGACAAGCAGCCGGGGCTCTGCTCGGCGGCACCGTTTCTGTGTCGCTGCCAGCGGTGGGTTAACGCCGTCTGGGGGGATTCGGGCTGGATGAGAGAGCGGAGCTGGGAAAACCTGGCTCCTCCTCAGCACGGCCAGCTTTGGTGGTGTCACTCCTGGTGTTGAGCAGCAGCAAGGTCAGGCCTCCCTGAAGTGCCACCTCCTGCCTCAGATATGGTGTCCCTGGGTGGTGGGTCCCCATGGGAGGTCTGGACCCCACAGCCCAGTCTGTCTTGCTGCACAGGGGCTACTGGGATTGTGTGTCCCCCCCCAGCACAGCACATTGCTCCCCCTTCCAACCCACGTCCTGGCCCAGCTTTGCACGCGTGTGTGCAAACCCCTGGTGCCCACAGAGCCCGGTTCAGCTCAATTCTTGCCACCACCCATCCGCACCAAGGGGCACAAGTAAGGGGAAGGCAGGAGGGCAGTAAAACTGGGCAGGATCTGGGCAGGTGTGGCTGCGCCGGGTGCCCCCACCCATGGCGAGCAGCTCCCCAGCATGCCTGCACCCAGCCCGGGCTCCTCTCCCTGCAGCAGGTGGGCGCCAACCCTGCGTCTGTGCCGTGTGGGGCAGCGGGAGCTGGGGTGAGCCTGGCGTGGGGCACGCTGGTGCAGCATAGGGTCCCCCCCAGACCCAGCTGAAGGGATCCCCTGGGGCGCAGCACTGTGAGCAGCACAACGGAGCGGGGCTGCCGTGCTGCATGTGGGCTAAGGAAATCCTGCCTCGGCTCCGGGGCTGTGTGCGTGCAAAGGTGACTTTGAGATGGCCATGACATGTGAAACGTGCCCCAGGCTCTGCCACCAGCCTTGCGTGTAACGTCATCCTGGCCCCGAAACCCGCTCCAGGGATGGGGAATGAGCCGGCAGGGAGATGTTCCTGGCTGCCAGGCAGGGCTGGAAGGGCCGGGTGCTGCGGAGGGGCTCAGCAGTGCTGCTCTGCAGGCAGGCAGGAGCTGCGCTGGAGCCAGGGCTGCCTGGGGGTGTCGTCCCTCTCCTTCCTGCTGCAACTTTTGGAGTCTGAATCCAAGGCATTCCTTGGCTGACAAGCTTGCAGAAAATGCAGCGATATTGTACCCTACAGCTGAGTCCTGTGCATAGCAAACGTATTAATTCAGCAGCGGATGCTATAGATGCACTGAGTGACCCTCCCCATCCCACCTAGTCCCACCTCTCCTCCCACTAGCTCGTTTAGGGACCCACCGGCAGCCCCACACAAGTCCCGCGTCTCTGTCTCCGCTCCATGTAACCTCAGCTATGGTGGTACCGATAGACCCAGTCTCCTATGGGAGCACATATGCAGGAGCTCACAGGCTCTGGGAAAAACTGGGTATGTCCCATCTGTGCCAAAACTTCCAGTGTTTTCCACTTTTCCCTGCCCGTGGTCCTTACCAGGTGAAGCTCACCCTGTGAGATGAGCCTGCGGTAGTTAATAGTTCTGTGCTCTTAAATGCAGCACAGAATTAGAAAATATTTTGTTGCAGCCCATGGCCAAACACATCCTGCTGTCAGCTTTCCAAAGGCAAAGTGTCAGTCTTTGTTTTCCAAGTAACAGCCTGAAAAGCTCTGTGTGTGCGTGTGTGTGTGTGTGTATCTGGCAAAGAAACCAGAAACATTTTTTTTGTGGTGGTGGCATTGTGGTGGGCTGCAGCTCTGAAGGCTGCGAGGGGTCCCCGACCCGTCCCCCTCCCTGGCCAGCAATATACTGCCGTTAATAACCGAGCAATCACTAGAAATGGCTCTTAGGAGCGTCATTTGATCTTTTTGATATCTGAGAGCATAAGCAAACTGGAGGATTGGATCTGGGAGCGGTGTATGTGTTTTCCTGCCTCATGGAGCTTTGTGGTCCTGCAGGGAAAGTTTACCTGGATGCATCAATGGAAAAGGGATGGACCACTGGGACCCTCTGCCTACAATGCAGGGAATTTGGGTCTTTGCTGGGGAAAAAATGTCCCTAGTCCTACAGGGAGCAAAATCCACTGGTGGAGAGCAAAGGCTCTGAGAGCCCGTGGCAGAAACCACTGCCTGGTGATGGAGGGACTTCAGCTGCAGGTGGGAGGGGGCGATGCCGCCAGGGCAGGCACATGCTCCACTTGGCTTTCTGGCTCCGGCTGTGCTCCCTGTGCCCAGTGCTGCCTCCAGAGAGGTCAGCCCGGGGGGGGCATCAGCATCCAGCCCCACGGGAGCTGCACCTGAGACCCCCACCCTGGGGAGCCTGCAGCCTTGGCTGGTGAGGAAGAGGAGGGAGGAGGCAGGTCCCTTGGCTGCAAGAGCCAAGACACCCCAAGCTGGGGCTCTGCTCTGAGGGGCTCCCCAGCACAGAGAAGGGAGCTGTCAGTGGCTGCTCTGCTGCTCCCCACAGCGCAGGGATCCAGGGGACACGGAAACTCCCTCGGCCTCTTCGGGCAGTGACTGGGAGCTACAAATCCTCCAGAAAAGCGTGCAAAGCCTTCGCCAAGGTTTGAAGCCGGCGGCCCCTGCAAAGGACTCAGAGGCTTCTCAGCCTCTCGGGGACAAAGCATCTTTGTGCAGAGGCTCTTCCTCCAGCTCCCATTAAGACGTGCAACCGGCAGAGATAAACACATAAGAGACCTGACAACAGCCCCAAGAGACCTGTTCCTGGCTCAGCTGCCCGGGGCCGGCCCACGCAGGCCTTGGCACGCCGACTGGGCTGAGTTAAACACAGCACACGTGAACCCGGCAATTTGAGAGCTGCAGAAGAACCAGCTCTGGCCTCTCAGCTTCTCCAGAGGGTGCTCAGGTGATGCTCTTCAGCCATGTGAGGTTATCTATGGGTGACTCCTGCCCCGCAGAGCCTAGTCCCTGCCCCACTGCTTTCCTGAGGCTGCTGCCTGCCCTGTGTGGAACGGGACAGGAACCAGCTCGAGCCCCAGATGCTACAGCTCAGTGAGTGGGATGTCCCTGCGGTGGGGGCCAGGGGAGCTGCAGGGTTCTGGGGCAGGAAGGGGGAGCTGGCACCCATTGCGTGACCGTGGGGTCCTGAGCTATAGCAGTTATTTGAAGATAATCCATCTTTAGCCTTCCCTTAGGCTTGGGCAGGGGGGCTCCAAGGCCCTGTGGGGCAGAAATCTGGAGGGATGGGGGGACCATCTCCTGCTCCCCCAGCTCACCAGGCCTGCCTGGCCTGCTCTGGGAAAGTCTAATAGGGAAAAAAATGATTTAAAATCTCTAACTATATTAAAGTATTTTGGTCACATTGAATAAAAAGAAGGTTGTGCTTTAAGAAGAGAAAAGCTCGGAGGTCTGTGCCTTTCCCAGCGGGAAGCTGCAGCTGGAGCGCTGCGGTGCGGGTGCCGAGGAGCTGCGCTGACCTGGGGCTGCTTTACCTTCAGTAAAGGGTATGGCCATAAACCACAAGTGTGCACTAAGGACAGGATTTATAGATTGAGCCTTACTGGCTGCTGGAGAGGTTGCTGCTTCGCTGGTACCCCACTGCGGCTGCTCCCGCCGCCAAGTCCTGCAGCGAAAGTTCAAGGTTTATAAGTAGCCGGTCAGCTCGGGAGATGTTTAATGGCAAATGGATGTCTGGGGCTTTTACAGGCAGGAGGAGGAAAACTTCTCTGCTGCCGAGACAGAGCTGCCGGCCGGGCCCCACGTGCAGGTGAGTGCAGCGCCATGCTGAAGGGCTGCGGTGCCCAGCTGCCCCCAGCACCACACGGCCTGGCAGGGCGAAGGCAGAGTTAATTGCTGCCCTCGGCTCATCCCGCTCCATCTCTGCAAAGGATGGTTTAACCTAATCAATAAAGTCGTGTCTATCGATCGTGTTTGTTGCGTTCCTCAGTAGCCCTGCACCCCACAGCCACTGCGGCTGAGGGAAATTAGGCAGATTTAGAGCCAGCAGGGACGGTGCAGACAGGGTTTGGGCAGCCAGAAAGGTGAGGGGCAGCACTGCCATGGGGGAGCTGGGGGGTCAGGGACAGCACTTCGGGGGGGGTTGGACAGTGGGCAACCTGAAGCGTGTCAAGGGGTGCACATTGGGGAAAGCCAGGGTGTGTGTTGGGGAGACGGAGGGTGCACAGAGCGGGGGCACGGTGGGCATCGCACAGTGCACAGAAGGAGGGACATGGTGTGGGAGCCGGGGTGCATGGACAGAGCGGTGCACAGTGGGAGAGCTGGGGTGCGTGGATCCAGGCATGCATGCGGGGAGAGCTGGGGTGCATGGATAGAAGGGTGCACAGTGCGAGAGCCAGGGTGCACGGATCCAGGCATGTGCAGTGGGAGAGTCGGGGTGCTCAGACAAGTGGGAGAGCTGGGGTGCATGGATAGAAGGGTGCACAGTGGGAGAGTCAGGGTGCATGGATCCAGGCATGCATGCTGGGAGAGCCGGGGTGCACAGATGGGGAGTGCACAGTAGGAGAGCCGGGGCGCACAGATGGGGGGCGCACAGAGGGGGTGTCTCAGGGAGAGGGGCATGCGTGCACAGCCAGGGCACTTGGAGGGGGCACCGGGGTGCACCGAGAGGGCCCCACAGGCTCCCCAGGGGTCTCAGGGTGGGATCCCTGGGGGGATCCCGATCCACCCCCACCCCCGGTGGCTGCCTGTCCCTGCCCATCCCTGCCCTCGGCGGGTGCGCAGCACACCGGGTCAGGCGGAGTGTGCCCGGCCTGCAGAGAGCCGACGCCGCTCCCTTTGTCAATGTCCAGTAATTAAAATGTCACCGTTTAATTTTCAGGCCTCTCGGAGCAATCTTTTCCTAATAAAGAGTCTAATCGAAACGCTCCTTCCCCCGCCTCCCCGGGAAGGGCCGCGGAAGAGGCTGTAAAGGCGCAGAGCCGCTGCGGATCGATAGAGAGAAGCCCGGATTGATCGGCCTCTAAAATTAAATTTATTGGGGTCATGGTTTTATATGGTGCTGATACAACTGTTAAATGGGGAACATTCATTTCCAATAGGAGGCGTTTATTAAACTTCCACTGAATTAGACCGCCGTGATTTATGTGGCAATCTCGGCACAGCCCTCCAGGAGAGAGGGGCCCTTCGCGGCCGTCCCCGCGCGATTATTTATTTATACACCCGTGACACGGCTCCCTAAGTTTTAACCTAAATTATCCGCCGGCCTCGCCTGCCAGCGGCACCGGCCCGGGGGCTGGCGGCGGCGGGGGGGTCCCGTCGGGGCGCACGTCCCTGCCCGCCGCCTGCCCGGCCCCGCGCCCTTCCGCGCCCCTCCGCGCCCGCGCACCCCTGGGCGGCAGCGCCCGCGAACGGCCCGGCTCTCGCGTGCGGCGATCGTTGAGCGTTAATTAGAAATTCATTACAATTAAAAGCCGCGCGCACACGCCTTAATTACATCTGATTTTTAATTCCGAATCCGTGTTTACACAGTAAGCGAGACGTACCTCCTGATTATCCCCAATACTCTTTATACTGTACTAATTATGTAAATTAAACCTAATTAACTGACAAAAACTGCAGTCAATTCAACTGTTAAAAGATACGGCGGCTGCGAGGAGCGGGGCGCCGGCGGGGAGCGCGGCCGGGCGGTGGGGCCGGGGCGGCGGGGCCGGGGCGGCGGGGCCGGGCGCATCCCCGCCTCGGGGCTCCGCGCTGCCGCTCCACCGTCGGGGCGAGCCCCGGGCCGGCGCCGCCGCTCCGGGCTGCGGAGGCGCTCTGCGGGCAGCGGGGCAGCCGCACGGCCCGGGAAGGGTACGGCGGAGGGGGCCGGGGCGCTGCCGCATCCTCCCGGACCCCCCAGCCCCCGACGTGTCGCCGCAGGAGCGGCCCCGGGAACGGGGGTGGGGGGAGGCACCGGCTCGGTCCGCGTCGCCGCCCGCTCGCGGTGCCTCGCAGCCGGTTCCGCAGCCACTGCGGGTATTTAATGCCGTGGGATGACCCTAAACCCGGCCGCGAGAGGGGCAGCGGGGCTTGGGGGCTCGGCCGCGTCTCACCGCGCTTCTGCCTCCGCCTGGCCGGAGGATGCGGGGGGGGGGGGGGGGGGGGGGCGATAAATAATTAAAAGGCGAGGAATAATTACCAGCTCGGGTTGCTATCATTGCGGGAAGGCCGCGCCGCAAGGCCCGGCCAGCAGCACCCGGTCCGCGTCCCCCCCGACGGGACGTCCCGGGGGGGAGCCGCCGTCGCTTTCCCGCACGGGAGCGCGGCCCGGGGCCGGTCCAGCCGCGGCAGCGCGGGGGAGGCGGGGGGCTCCGCACCTGCGTTCCGCTCCGCGCCGGCTCCGCCGCATCCTCCCGGCGCCGCTGGTGATGGCGGGGAAGGGGGGGGGGCACACAAAAGTGATAGCTGGGGGCGATCCGCGCCGTTATTAACTTCTGTTTGATCAGTGTAATTGCGCCGATCGCGGCCGGACGCGATGATTAATTACAGTTTAATTAACGTGGCTGTGACGAGCGCTGCATGCGAGGACCCAACCAGGGCAGGGATGCGGCTATGGGCCCCCGCCACGCCGGCACGGCCGGCGGCCGCCGGAGCAGGGTGTCCCCCCACCCCATGCCGGTAGCCGCGGATCCTGCCGGAGTGGAGCGGGACCCCGTGGGGAACGAAAAACCACGGGCTCGCCCCCTCCCGCCCTCGCCTCCCCGCGATTTCGTTGCTGCTCCGATGCCCCCCCCCAGACGCCCGGTACCGCTCCCGCACCCGCGCCCCGCCGGCGAGGCGCGCACCCCGGGGGGGGGCGGGATGCACGTTAACGGCGCATCCCCGATTTCGATGGGGCCCCTCCGCCACCCCCCCCGGGCCCCTCTTTTCGTTGCCGCCCGCTCCCCACGCAAACTTTCAACGAGCATCGCTCCCCCCGGGGATGCCCGCACAGCGGGGGGCGGAGGGGGAGGGGGCGCGGAGCGGCGCGGAGCCCCACGCAGGTGCTGCCGGGGGTTGATCCCCGCTCTTACCTCGGGCAGCCCGGGCGGGTCCCCGCTCGGTGGCGGCCCCCCACGCCCCCCCCCCCCCCTCCCGTTCCGCCGTGCCTTAAAGCCGCGCTGTGATTGACTGGAGCGCATCGGTGATTGACGGCCGCGGGGTCCCGGAGGCAGTTAATGTAAATATGCTGGTGCTAAGTGGGTGTGTCTTCCCGTTATTTTAGCTGTCACCGGATCAATGTGCAGCGTCTCCAAGTACGGATCCGGATCCTCCCTCGGTGGCGCGGCTGGTCACTCGCTCTTGTTGCATCTCGCCCGGGCGGACGCGGCGGCGGGGCGGGCGGCGGCCCCGAGGCGTCGGTGAAGGGCGCGCCGCTGCCCGCCCGCCCCGCGGCCCGGCGGCTGCCCGCCGTGAAGGGCTCGGTGCGGACGGGGCCCCCCCGGCTGATGGCGGCCCCGGTGCCGGGCTGCGGCCCCTAGCCCCGAGGAGAGCCTGCACGTCCAGCCGCGCTCCGCGCCGCGGTAAGTGGGAGCAGGCGGCGGATGGAGGGGATGGGGGGATGGGGGGGGGTTGGGGCGCGTTTTCGGTGGGCGCTCCCCGTTATTTTGTGTAATTCCCACGGAAGCGGCTTACCCCCGGGAGCCCTCCCCGCTAAGCCAATTTGCCTGGCTCGCTGCTGCCCTTCTGCTGCTACGTGCTGCGGGTCCTGCCCGCCCCGGCCCCTAATCCGCCCGCTCCTAATCGCCTGCCGGAGACACGACAAAGGGGCTCCCGGGCAGCCGCGCCCGCCGTCCCGCTCCGCCCGCCCGCGGGCACCGAGCGGCAAGTTTCGGCCCGGCCGGCCCGGCCCGGGGCTCGGCCCCCCCGGCCCCGCCGCCCCGGGACGCGCCGCTCGCATCCTCCGCCGCGTTTCGTTGGAGCCCGCCCGGGGCTCGCCGCAACCGGCGGCCCGGCCCGGCTCGGCGAGCCGGCACAAAGAGAAGGGACGCGACACCTCCCGGGGACCGGGGCTGGGTCCGGAGGGGGGGTGTTGTCCGTGTTGTCCGTGCCCCCCCCGGGACGCCCTTGCCCCGGGCGGCCGCTGCCGCTGGGCTCCCCGGGCCGCCTAGCCGCGGGTCTGCGCCCGGCGGCGGCTGCGGCGGGGCTGGGTACCGGGGCTGGGCACCGGCGGGCACAGCGCGGGGGGATGCTCTGCGGTTCCGCCAGCCCTCTCCGGCCGGCCTGTCCGCGGCGGGGGGGGCCTGCGGCGGCGGGCGGGGAGCTCCGGGCCGGGGCGGGCGGCGCGGAGCGGAGGGGAGCGGGGAGCAGCTGGGCCGCGGAGCGGGGCTCCGGGAGCGGCGGGCCGGGCGGCGGCGGCGGGGCCCCGGGAGCGCTCCTAACCCGCGCCTTTCCCCGATTTTGTTTTGCAGGGGCGTTTTGGGGGGGAATGGAGGCGATCGCCAGTCAGATGGGAAATGGGAGAGATGCAAGCTCCTCCCCAAATTCAAAGCAAGAGCTGCAGCCGTACCAGGGCTCCAATACCCTCAAGCCCAACCAAGTGGGTGAGACCTCTCTGTACGGCGTGCCCATCGTGTCCCTGGTCATCGACGGGCAGGAGCGGCTGTGCCTGGCGCAGATCTCCAACACGCTGCTCAAGAACTACAGCTACAATGAGATCCACAACCGGCGGGTGGCCCTGGGCATCACCTGCGTGCAGTGCACGCCGGTGCAGCTGGAGATCCTGCGGCGGGCCGGGGCCATGCCCATCTCCTCCCGCCGCTGCGGCATGATCACCAAGCGGGAGGCGGAGCGGCTCTGCAAGTCCTTCCTGGGCGAGCACAAGCCGCCCAAGCTGCCCGAGAACTTCGCCTTCGACGTGGTGCACGAGTGCGCCTGGGGCTCCCGGGGCAGCTTCATCCCGGCCCGCTACAACAGCTCCCGCGCTAAGTGCATCAAGTGCAGCTACTGCAGCATGTACTTCTCCCCCAACAAGTTCATCTTCCACTCCCACCGCACCCCGGACTCCAAGTACACCCAGCCCGACGCCGCCAACTTCAACTCCTGGCGCCGCCACCTCAAGCTCAGCGACAAGACGGCGACGGAGGAGCTGTCGCACGCCTGGGAGGATGTCAAGGCCATGTTCAACGGCGGCACCCGCAAGCGGACCTTCTCCCTGCAAGGGGCGGCAGCCGGCGGGCCCGGTGGCGGCTCCCCGGCCGCCAAGGCCGCTCTGCACCCGCCGCCGCCCGCCGGCCCCGAGCTGGCCCCGGCGCACAAGAGCCTGCGCTGCAGCGGGCAGGAGCCGGCGGGCGAGCGGGCGCTGGGGCTGCCGGCGGCGCACGGCGGGGCGGCGGGCGCGCACGGCGGGGCGGGCGCGGTGCGCAGCTACCCGGTGATCCCGGTGCCCAGCAAGGGCTTCGGCATGCTGCAGAAGCTGCCGCCGCCGCTCTTCCCGCACCCCTACGGCTTCCCCGCCGCCGCCTTCGGACTCTGCCCCAAGAAGCAGGAGGACGCGCTGGGCGGCGCGGGAGGCGGCGAGGCGGGCAAGGGCGGCGCGCTGCCGCCCGGCATGTTCTGGGGACCCCCGCACCCCCACCCGCACCAGCCGGCCCAGCCGCCCCACCAGCCCGGGGCCGCCAAGGACGCCGGTGTCTACCCCTCCTTCCCCGTCTTCTGGCCGGCCGCCGGCAGCCTGCCCGTGCCGCCCTACCCGGCGCAAAGCCAGGCCAAGGCGGCGGCCACGGCCGTGGTGGTGGCGGCGGCGGCGGCCGCGGCGGCGGCGGCGGCCGAGCCGCCGGGCTTGTCGGGCCGGCACGGCGAGCTGGAGGGCTCGGAGCCGTCGGGCAGCGGGCGGAGCAGCGCGACCCCCCAGGAGGGTGCCGGGGCGGAGGGCGAGCGCTGCCCCAGCGCCTTGTCGCGGGCGGCGGGTGAGGAGGAGCGCTCCGGGGACGAGGCGCTGCTCCCCCCGCTGCCCCTGCCCAGGAAGGGCAGCTACCTCTCCGCCTTCCGCCCGGTGGTCAAGGACGCCGAGAGCATCGCCAAGCTCTACGGCACCCGCGAGGCGTACGGCGGCGCGGCCCCCCGCGGCCCCGGCTACCTCTCCCCGGACTTCCTCAGCGAGGGCAGCTCCAGCTACCGCTCGCTCTCCCCGGGGGGCGACACGGCCGAGGAGCCCGAGGTGGACGTGGAGTCCAACCGCTTCCCGGAGGACGAGGAGGAGGACGACGCCGCCGCCGCCGCCGCCACCGCCGCCCCCCCCGAGGGACGCGAGCCGCCGCCGCCGCGGCTGCTGGCCGGTACCGAGGAGCCGCCGCCCGCCGGGGCCGACGGGCCCGAGGAGAAGGCGGGCGAGCCGGCGGCGCAGGAGGGCGGGCAGCCGCCCGACGGCAGCCCCGAGCGGAGCAGCAGCAGGGGCGGCTACGAGGTGTGGGGCCGGGGGCGGGGGGCGAGCTCTGCCCTCGGGGGGCCCGGCGGGGCCCCCGCCGCCGCCCTGACTCGCTCTTTTGTAGGTGTACGCACCGGACAGGGGGGAGCACCTGCAGCCGCTGAAGACCACCGCCTCCGTGGGAGCCCCGTACCTCTGCACCCCGGAGGCGAAGGGTAAAGCGGGCCGGGGGGGCGGCCGGGGGTGCGCAGCGAGAGCGCGGCCCCGGGTGTCGCCCCCGCCGGCTGCTCAGCTCCGGGGGGGGCCCTGGGCCGCCGCTTTCGTTTGGGGGCTTTCGGGAGAAAAGCGAACGCAAACGGATTCGGGCGGGGGGCCGGGGCCAGGCCGCCCCGGGGCCGGAGGTGCCGCCGGTGGGGGCGGCCGGTGCGGCGGGGCTGGGCCGGCGGGGCGCACACGGCGCGGCGGGGCCAAGCGCCTGCCAGCAAGCTACTTTCCAATAGCAAAGCGATTAGGATGTCCGCTAAGAAGGTTTTAACGAGGGCTTTGTCCGTAATTATGTAATTAAGGATATATCAGGACCATACTTTCATTGCTTATGGTTGAAAATCGGTTTATTAACTTTAAGAGCAAGATAAAGAAGACAATCACTCCGCGGCAGAGGATTTAGAGACCAGAAAATCCTATCAGGACCAAAGGAATGTCTCGCATCCCAGCCCTGTAAATACCGACAGAGGTAAGCGCCGGCCGCGCTGGGCTCCGGGCCCTCCGCCGCGCCCCCCCGCCGGGCCCCCTCCCCCCCCCCGGGCCGGGGCTGACGGTGCTGTGCCCCCCGCAGGGGAGGACCTCGCCATGGAGGTGGCCGGGACGCAGCTGGTGGAAAAGGACATCGAGAATTTGGCCCGAGGTGAGCCGGGGGCAGGTCGGGAGCTGGGGGCCTGGGGGGACCCCCCTACCTCTCCCCGCGGCTCGAGGTATTTGTGTTTTCTGCAGGAGTGATTAACTCCTGTGATTAATGTAACGTAATGCGATTAGCGCCGCGCTAAGCCGCCTCCATATGGAAAAGTGCGGGCTCCCCTCAACCCCGCCATGTATTTTTAAATAGATGAGTTGCAAAAATTGGTCCTGGAACAAATGGAGCTGAGGAAAAAGCTGGAGAGGGACTTCCAGAGCCTGAAAGGTACGGGCGACCCCCCCCCACCCCCCCCGCCCTGCCGCGGCTGGGAGCCGTGCTGACCCCCCCTGCCCCCGCAGATAACTTCCAGGACCAGATGAAGCGGGAGCTGGCGTACCGGGAGGAGATGGTGCAGCAGCTGCAGATCGTCCGAGGTAAGGCTGGCCGAGGCCATCCAGCAATTACTACTTTTAAATTTTTATCTCCTATTCCCTCTTTTTTCCCCCTTCCCCCCCCCTTTTTTTTTCCTTTTTTTTTTTTTTTTTTTTTTTAATCGATAACCACACCGCTTCGTCTCGGGATTTCGAGCCGCCCCCGCCCCGCAAACGGCTGCGAGGCATCGCTACGCGGCAGCGAACGAACCTTCCCTCTTGCAGCAATTTCCACCCCGGGCTAAATTAAAAACCGAGGCGTAAAATGACCTGGGAAGCCATACCCGGCTTGGCGCGTATCGCACCCCCTTGTTCCTCCCCGCCCCACCCGCGCTGCGGACGAGCGCGATGCCCCTGGGCCCGGTGCATCCCCGACGGGGCGGCCGCGCTCTGGTGTCCCCCCGGCGCGCTGTGATGCTCTGCCCCCATCCCAGATACGCTGTGCAACGAGCTGGACCAGGAGAGGAAAGCGCGCTATGCCATCCAGCAGAAGTTGAAAGGTATGGGGGGGAGGGGGGGGCACAGACGTCTAAGGGGGGGCCAACACACCCGTCCGTCCCCCCTGCGTGGGGGGGTCCGGGGGAGCCGGGGGGTGACGGCCCCGTCGCTTTGCAGAGGCCCACGACGCGCTGCATCACTTCTCCTGCAAAATGCTGACCCCGCGGCACTGCACGGGGAACTGCTCCTTCAAACCGCCGCTGCTGCCCCAGTGAGCCCCCCCGGACCCCCCTTCCCCCGAAGCCATGCGGGCAGAGCCCACACAAGCCATTTCCACGAGGAGACACTTGTACATAGAGGACTCGCAGCCCGGCTTTCCTCGGACTGGCAATACGGCGGGGAGCGGCCCCGGGCCGGCCGGGAGGGGGGGGGAGCCGGGCCCCCCCCGCGCCCCCCCGCTCCGCCTCTCCCCCTCCCTCCCTGTGTGTCCGCTTCTTCAACCTTTGTCCAGACTGGAAACAAAAGTGGCTATGTGCAATGGATATAAATGTACTGTGATTCTCTTGGTACAGTATTTGTTGGATTTTTATTTATTTATGATGTATATTTATCCCCCCCCCCTCCCCCGGGCCCCCTCCTCCCTCCCCCCCCCCCCCCCCCTTGTAAATTTATGGATGTAACAGCACTTTAACGGGCGGTCCGCGACTCCGGAGGCAGAACAACGCTCGCCCGCTCTGGGGACAGACCCCTCTGTACGTGATTTTGGTTCTTTAATAAAAACGACTTTAAGAAGCCGCCTGGTGCGTGGGGCTGTCCCGGGGGGCGGGGGTCTCCCCCCGGGCACGCCGCGGGAGGGGCTCGCATGGCCTCGGCGGTCGCCCCGGGGCTCTGCGCTGCCCGACACCGGGTGCCTTAGCCGGGGTTGGGGGGGGGCTGCCCGCTCCCCCTCGAACCTCCCCGTTCCCGTTCCTCCTCCCCCGCGCCGCAGCCGGCAGCTCATTAATGCCCATTTATATGCTCGTTTCACACATGAAAGTATTACATTAATGAGCTCTGAGAGCGGGTGTGGAGGTGCTCGCGCACCTATTAGCCCTAAATAACCTGTTTTCAGCCCAGGATTAACCCCGCGGGGGTAGGACCGGGGTTGCACCGGGGTCCTGGTGCTCTGCGGGGGGCGCGCGTCGCACCGGGAGCTGCCGGGGGCGGGGGGATGCACCTTGCTGCGGGGCCCGGGCCCGGGCAGGAGGGATGCGCAGCGCTGCCAGCCGGAGCGGCGGGTACCGGGAGCATCCCGGGACCGGTGCGGGGAGAGGGGTTGCGCGGTGCCCATCCCAGCGCGGCCCGCGGGGTTGCTGCCGTGTGAAGCGTGCCCGGAGCTCCGCAGCGCGGATCTGTGGTAATTAGTTTCTGGGACTCTCGTTAGCGGGGCCGCAGCGGTTCCGCGGCCTGGGCTGCCACCGCGTGGGCCCAGTCGGTAGTGCAGCTCCCCCGGCCGCGGGCAGCGATGCGCGATGCTGCGGCCCCGCATCCCCCCGGGGCACGGTTAGCGGGCCCGATCCGGCGGCGCCCCGCGGGGCTGCTTTGCAATGGGGACCGGGAGCTTTCCCCCCCCGGGGTCTCTTGTAGGGCCGCATCCTGCCGGCGCAGCGGTGTCCGTGTTGGCCAGCGGCTCTGCTTGCCACCCGGGCAGCCCTGCTCCGAGCTGGGGCCAGGGCGGGGGTCTCCAGAAGTGCCTCCCAGCCTAAATCCCCCTGTAAGGCTCCAAGCAAACCCCGTGGGTTTTGTTAGGTGAGTTCATCGTGACTTCTTCCCTCGGCAGGGACAGGGCTGTGGGTGCCTGACCCCGGGAGCAGCAGCAGCAGCATCCCCATCACCTGTGGGTGAGGAAGACCATCGGAGCCAGAGCTGGGGCAGGTGGACATGGTTGGGCTGAGGGTTATAAAGACCTTGGGGTGGAAATGCAGCTGGTTTCTTTGGGCTCTCCTTGTTACTCAGACCACCGGGCACAACTTCTCGTGGCTTGTTTGAGGACAGGCATCCTTTTGCGCTGTGTGAGCTGCAGAAGGTGTCTACAATACGTGACTGTGTGGGATCAGTGTGGCTGGGATTGCTGGTGGCAGCTCTCACACAGGTAAGCCTACGGGAAGGGGGAATCATCTTGCTGGGACATGGAAAGGATGTATAGATCAGGGAGATGATAGCAAAGAGGTGAATAAAAATGTGAGAGTTGAGCTCTGCAAGCTGAGAGGGTGTTGCTTGAGGGAATTAAATAGTTGGGACTCTGAGGCTTGCAGGGGAGCAGCTGAGCCTCTTCTTTTGTGAGTTCCTCTGCACTCTTCGGCTGGGTCATCACTGGCACCTCATGGGCTGGAGGTGGCACAGGGTGACCCTGTGGAGGAACCATGGAGCAGCTTGGCCTGGGTGTCCATCCCTGGCCGCTGGTACTGCTGCGCCTCAGAGGGGCTCTCGCTCCCGACCCAGCCCTGGCCAGGATCCACAGCCGGGCTCTGCTGTGTGACGCCTTTGCAGCTGCCGCTTCCCTCGTGCCGCAACCACTGCCACTCTCCCCGCAGCTCTCCAGCCCCTGAGCTGCTCCGGCCTCCGCCACGCTCACCTGCCTGGGCACACCGTGCGTGGCAGTGCTGCTACCAATGCCGGTGCAAAAATGAACTATTATGGTTGTGTTAATATTTTCACACTACTTAGCTCTCATTAAAATGTACTTTGCTGAATTTCATATGCGACTTCAAATGACACAATGTATTAAGTGCTTAATATACTAGAAATTATGAAACTATTATGGTCTAAGTAATATGAAATAATTAGAGTGAATTAAACTTCACCAGTAGAATGAGGGAAAGGCTTCAGATTTTTTCTTTTGTTTCTCCCCCACCCCCTCTCTTAAAATAGTTGAATGCAGTAATAGCCCCTGAAAATGAACAACCAGAGTTAGGATTTTTAAATAATTAAAGCAGGAAAAAGCCTGGAGTGTCTGCATTCAAGCCTGTGATGAATTTGGCATTGGGGGAAGCAGAAGGTCTGCTTGCTGTAGCTGATGGAGTTGTTCTTTCAGGCCAGTGGCAGGGCAGCTCCAAGGAGCTGATCACCAGACCTGCAGCCTTGCCAAGGCATCTCCCCATATGCTATTTTCCTCTTGTACACAAGGCTGTTTGTTTGGAGGCAAGCAGACACGATGGCTCCCAGTGGCAGAGTGGTGTCTGCTCTGGGTTTCGCTGCCATGCCGCATCTGAGCTGAACGTCCCCTTTGCGGAGCAGCTCCCCTCTTAACGGGGGTGCAAATGCCAGAGACCCCCGTGTTAAAATGGCAGTGACAGGACGGAGCCTGGCCTCTCGTTCGGAGAAGCGCTCTGAGCAACGGTGCTGAAGTTAGGGCTGAATTGCAAGTGCTGCTCTGGCAGGAAGGGGGTCGCCCTGGGACGCGGGTGGGCTCGGGCTGAGGGATGCTCTTCAGAGGGTCCGCAGTAGCGATGCGGAGTGCCCGACCCATCAGCTGCCAGGTTTAGGCAGGATATTTGCGCGGGGGTGTGAATGCATGGGACTGCACTGAGCACGGTGGGGACCCGCTCCATCCGCGGCTGCTGACCCTGAGCAGAGCGGGGTCAGCTCGGGTGCGGGTTGTCTCTCCGTCGGCAGCGGGGCCGGGTTCAGAGGAGGCCAGGAGATGGCGTTCCCAGCGCCGCTCTCTGCTGTGCTCCTCGCCCGAGTTTGTCTGGTTTTGAATTGAGGTTCTGGGCAACTTCCATGGAAACCACCAAAACTATCCCCGGGGAAAGCAAGGCTGAGCCGGGGGCGGGGGGCGCAGGCAGAGCAGCCCAGCGGGGCAGAGGTGACCACCGCCTCTGGGCGAGATGAAGCTGCCGAGGGGCTCCTGGAGCAGCAGCTTTGGGGCAGGGGAGCCAAGGGAGGAAGAGGCGTTTCTGTCCCGCGGGTTTTAGGGCAACGGGTGCTGCTGCCGTGATGTGGGGTGGCGGCCGTCGGTATGTAAAAGCGTGCTGGCACGGAACTCTGCTGGAGGGCTTGAGGGGAAGAAAAAGAGCAAGGGGTGGATGTCAGTCCCGCCTGCTCAGGGCTGGGGCGCTCTGGTGGCATGGTGCCACGGATAGGGGCGGTCCCGGGAGAATTGTGTGTCCCTTGCAGGTTCACTGACACCCATGATCCAGGGGAGAGGGGGGGAAAAAAAGCACCTTTCCTGGGAAATTCTGGAGGAACCCAGGCAGAACAAGGGGTCACAGACCTGATTCTGGGGACTAGACCAGTGGTACTGTTACAGGTCGCTGAGGATGCTTTTCTCTAGTAAATGCATAAGGCTCTTGCTGGATTTATGGAATGGTATCAGAGAAATAGTGCTGTACTCGGATGAACACTAGGAAGGCTAACACCCAAGTTAAAAGTGAGGAAAATGGTCCTTAATTTGCCTCCTTGAGGATTATTTAGGTTTCACCAACTGTATCATAAAAAGACACGTTTGCTTGGGAAGTCTAATCATTGAGTGCAAAGAAATTGCCAGCAAGCATCTAAAAAAAGTGGTTTTATATGTTTCTGATTTCTTGCTGTTGGTGACAGGGAGGAAAAACAATTGCCTGATCAACCTTTTTGAAAACAAGTTGTCTATCTTGGGCTGGCATGGCATGCTTTACGGAAGATGTGTTTGTAAGATTCACCTGACTTTGAGTGTGGTCTGTAGTGATAAAATAGCAATGACAGTAAGGATTATCTCAGACTGCGGGCTGGTGAGTACTGTGCAGAGACACAGGGAAAACAGGTTCCCTTTTCCAATGGCTGCCCAGGCCCAGGGTGGGTTTGGAAACCAGCAGGTCCCATCCAGGTTGGAAGGGGCCTGTGGAAGGCTCTAGTCCAACCCCTGCTCAAAGCAGGGCCACCAACATCAGGTTGCTCAGGGCTTTGTTCAGCTGAGACTTGAATATCTGAAAGGGCTCCAGGATTTCTCTCCAATTCCAGTGCTTGGCCTCCCTCATGATAAAATAAAAAAAGTTTTTTCCTATCATGTGCTCGGAATGGCTCATGTTGCCCGTTACCTCTCAGTGTGCTCCTCTAAGATAAGCCTGACTGTCTTCTCTGCACCATCCCACCTGGGACCTGCAGACAGCAGTGAGACCTCCGCTTTGCCTCTGCCTCTCCAGGCCAGACAAATGCCGCTCCCTCCACATCTCCCTGTACATCGTGTACTCCAGCCCCAAATGTCTTGGCTTATTGGGACCCCCAAGCCCCCTCCTGCAAAGCTGCTCTCCATCTGGTCACCCTTGCTTTGCGCTGGCAGGTGGGCTCATCCCAGCCCAGGGGTAGGACGTGGCATTTGCTTTCACAAGATCCATGTCCTTTCCGCAGCCTGCCCCCATCTCTCTGAACAGCAGATCTGTCCTCCCCAGCACTAGCTGTGCCTCCCAGTTTGGTGCCAACACTCTGTCCCCTCACCCACGTGGCTAATAAGGACAATATTGATCCTGAGGGACGGCACTGCTTGCTGGCTGCCAGTTGGACTTTGTATCCTGAACGCAGCATTTGACCCTGGTGGTCTGGCCAGTTTTCCTGCTAGTCCACTTATCCCGTTTGTATCTCACCAGTTTGGCTATGAGGATGCTACGGGAAGCCATGCCAAAGGCCTTGCTGAAGTCAAGGTACACAACCTCCCCTGCTTTCCCTTCGTCCACAGAGCCAGCCCTTCATCACAGAGGGCGCCCAGGAATGATCTGTGCCCGCACAACCTCTGCTGGCTGTTCCCAGTTGCCACCATTTAAGCCTCTCTGAAATGCTTTCTAGCAGGATTTGCTCCACCACCTTCCTGGGGTGATGCTGGTGAGGGCAACAGTTCTGCACCACTCTGGATCTTCCTCCTTGCCCAGACCAAAGCTGGGTGTCACGTTTGCTTTTTCTCAGCCATCAGCATTGCCATGACCTCTCGGAGATGACCCAGGGTGGCCTCACAGTGATGCTGGCTGCTCCCTTGGGTGCTGCCTACCTGACACCACAGGCATCTGTTTGTCCAGGTGGCTGAAGTGGACCTGAAAAGTGCAGTTGTGACCAAAATGTGCCATGAGCTGTTGGCTGCCTCAGCCTCACCTTGGCAAACTGAAAAAAGCTCTTTCTTAGGGGAAAAGTCCTGGCTATTTTGGGATCTGGATGGCTGCAAGGGGCTGGGGACAAGGTGTGTGCCTAGCCCGTGCCTGGCTGGAGGTTCCTCTTGCCTTCATCTTAACTGTTCTGTGTACATCAGTTTAATTTCCACTGTGAAGTGTATGGCTGGTGTCCTTTGGGTTCATTTCAGTATGTTAGGGACAAGTGTGGACAGGACAGCAAGGAGCTGATGTAAATGGGCTGGCGTGTCCACATGCAAGGAGGTATGGGTTTAATTAAATCGATGGAGGTTTGGGTGCAAACAAGACTTTCTGCACCGCGTGGATGAGAGAAGGGCGTATGACAGGGTAGCTCTGCCTTGCTTACAAAATCATTTATTTTCATGTAACAAAGTGAACTCTGTGGTTTTCTTGGAAACTTAAAACATTTTTTCCTTTTCTTTTCTTTTTCTTTTCTTTTTTTTTTTTTTTTTTAAGCTGAAAATTCTTTCCTTTGATCTCCTTTCTGACTCTTAATGAAGTTGTGGGATCTGACTTCCCGCATCGCGCCTGTTGTTTTCGCTTTGCTTTGCTGCCTGACCGTGGCGGAGTGGGGTGAGCTCGCCTCTCCCGAGTATTTCACACCTCCTAACACCAGCCCAGCTTCAAAGCACGCTACAAACACGAAAGGCCCATGTCTGCCTGCGTGAAGCCCAGGCTTTCACTGAAGTCCGTAAAAGCTGAGCATGCACATCCAAAGGTATAATTTGACACTAACAAATTAATTCTCACCATTTTCCCATGTAGGAATGAAGCTGCTGTTGCCACAGTGCAGGCGGATTAACTGGGGAGGGGGTGGGTGGGGGAACAGGTGCCTGCGCTGGAGAAAGGACGTTTTCCAGTCCTTCATGTATTGGAGGCAGTGATGGGATGATGGGTCCCTGAGAACCTCACCCTGGCAGTCTGACTGCCCAGAGCCACTTCTCTTGTGTTGCAAGTAAATGGATTGGTAGCCTAGGAAGGGAGCGGTGAGCAGGATGCATTGCCCAGCGCCGGCATGCAGAGCTGCAGGGGTGCTGGTCCCGCTCGGCTCGTTGCCAGTCAAAGCGCCCCAGGGAGGGTCTTGAAGTCCCTGAGGGCCGCTTGCCCCTGTCCTTGGCATGCCTTGATGGGGGGTTCCTCATCCCAAACCTGTCCCAAACTGCCGCTGGTGAGCTCCAAACGATTGTACCAGCTGGGAGGACACGGGCAGGCAGTGCGGCAGAAGTTCTCACCCCTAAAGCAAAGCCCTTTTGGGAGAGGGTGGGAGCACCTTCTTGGGAAGCCTTTGCTGCTCCTGCTCGTGCTACCCCAGCTCTGGAAGAAAGAGCAGCCTTCAGCTGCTAAGGCAGTTAATGTCACCTTTCACAAGTACTATGCTTGCAAAGGAACCTGCCAAGTATAGCACATTTTAATTTGCTCTTTTCCCATGCATTCCTGGATTTACGGCTAAGTTCAGTCTGGTTACTGCTTGCTGTATAGATGTAAAGCTCTCTCCAGAGGGTCACTCCACGCCATCACCTTTGTGGGCTCCCTCAAGGAAAGTGATGTGCTATTCCCTGAAAAGCATCCACCTAAAGAGGGGGGGGGTTGTATTTGATTTTGCAGAAATCCAAGCTTTGAAAGCTGGCAAGGAGATTTGTCTATCCAGTGATTACATCAAACAGGCTTCTGTCTGAACACAGATATGTTACTCCATTCTCTGCGTGCCTTTAAATGCTTAGTTGTTTTTTAGGTAGTCTGGATTTGGGAACAGATTAATTGTGTAAAAATGAAGGGGGGGGGAGGGGAAGAGGGAGAGGGGGGAAAAAAGAGCAAGTTGGAGAAAACGCATTTTCAGTGATGCCTGCACCAGGTTGAAAAGTACATTTGCAGTTGCTTGCCATCTGTAGCAACTTGTCCAAAGGAAACATTACCAGTCAGTCCAGGTTTGGCTGCATAATTGCCATAAACCATTGCAAGGGCATCCAGAATAGCACAGCCCTGGAACTACTTCTAGGATTAGGTCCTACTCCCTTGAAAAATAAACCTTGGCAAGAGCTCAGTTCTCCCTAATAAAAATTCCGTTTTCACAGCTCTAATCAAGTTTTCCAGAGCTGTGGTCCAAATTAGAAACTGCATGCAGAATATCTGACCCAGGAGAACATAGATGGAGTTTTTCATTTAAAGCAGTGCCAGGCTGGAAATTTCCAAAGTTCTCAGTGGTTCACCTATGGCAAAACTAATAATGTGTCCTAATAAACCTGTCCCTTCCACAGCAAAGCACTGCCAGACCCCAACTCCCGGTCCCTGCGCACAGGTGGAAGAGTCTCCTTCGGAGGATTCTTCCAGAAATGGCATGTCTCTTTACAGACTTGCAGATATTTCTGGATTGATTTCATGGCCAACAACTTTATTTTTTTTTTTCTAAACTGGGGAGGGTGCTGGGGAAAAAGGGCGATGGAGCTGAAGCCACCTTGCAGAGTGGGCATCCAGAGTGGTGGTGGGCTCCACGCTGAGCCCTGCCTGCAGAGATGGCACCCCATGCCTGCAAACTTCTTTGAGGTCCTCCAGAATTGTTCCACAAGTGGTCTTTGCAGAAAATGCTGTGGTTCCCCTAGGATCCCTCCTTGTTCGTTATTCACCTGCCCTGCTCGCCGGCAGCCGGAGGCATCAGGACATTGTTGGGGTGTGATCAGTGACCGCCATGCAGGCTTGGTCCCACTTTCCAACCCTGTCCCCCCTAACTGTACAGTGTATTCCTGCATTTACAGGAGGGACACTTCGGAAATACGGGGCTGTCCCCAGGAGGGTTTTGAGGAGTGATGGCTGGGTTGGTTTGCACAAGTCACCTGGAGTTCAGCGCTAAGTGTTAGGAGAGCTGCTTGTCAAGTGAACAGCAAAAGCAGCTTTATGTTTAATCACTTAAATAATTTTCTACCATTGTTTTTCCAGCCTTAGATCCAACTGTCTATCAGTAGCTTTCAGTGCAAATGTATTTTTCTTTTCATGTGATTGAATGCTCATCTTGCAATATTTGGAAAACAATGGACCTATTAGTGTCTTGAAGAGAGATGATCCAGTTACATGTAACCACAGGATAAATCTCTGCCTGTTCTGTTACACAGTGCACAGGATTCAAGCAATATATGCTTATTTTTAAAATGCAAACGCAGCCGTGAACCATGCAGCATGGATCACAGACAAACTTGGCCATCAGTAAATGACAGCAGAGTCTGTAGGAGAAAGGAGGAAACGGCAGTCACAGGTCATCTTTGTATCTCAGGCTGGCCAGGCTAAAAGATGTACAGAAACAGAAAAACCCTGGGCAAGATCGTTGCTTAAATGCTCACGTGGGCTCCTAATTGTGGAAACATGTTGAATTATGTGATACAATGCGGTTATATAACACCTTTTATGAAACTCTTGGCATGAAAACAATGCATAAAAATAACAGATGTGGCAAATCATAACCATGTTCTGAAATCTTTCTGTAGTTCAGTTTAGTGAAAACAATGGACTTGATTTACATTGGGTTTCTTTTTTACCACCCCCCAAAAAAAATGTCCACAGGCAAAGTAATATTTGAAGAACAGTAAAAGGCTAAAAGCACAAACAGGGTTTCTCCTAAAGAGATCTGCAAGCGGCTGTTAACTCCAGGGCAGTGCAGCGAAGGGTGCGGGAGGGGATGGAGGGTCAAGCCCTGCTTGTGCAACTCCTGCCGCCTTCAGCAAGACTTTTCCTGCAAGCCAGGCGAGCAAAACATGGTCCTGAGATGTGTCCCAAGGGAATGACGGTAAACCAGCATCCCAGTTAACAACAGAGCATGCAATTGTCTTTCTAGGACCATCACTTCAGCAAAAGGGATGCCCGAGATGAACTGTAAATTCACAAGGACCCCTGCAAGGGAATAACTAGCTGGGTCCCTGGCTGTACCCTCCAGCCTTTCACCATTTCTAGAGTTTTCCAGGATATCAGCACAGAGATGGGTTTTCAGCGCTCCACAAGAGGTGTCTGAGGCATCGGGAATGTGGCTTTTCCCATGCTTTCATGAAGCTGCGCTGCTGATAAGAGCCCTTGTTGCTCAGAGCCTGTAATCAGAGCAGAGTCTGCGCACCGGCAAATGCTCTGTAACTCCATTAACTGATAAAGAGGAACAGGCACCAATTAAACACCAACAATTTACTCCTGTTTGTTGTGGGACACGGTGTCCTGAATACAGGCAATCCGCAGCTCGGAGTGCCTAAAATCAGCCCCAGAGCTTTAAACCGTGCAGCAATGCCGTGCTGCCGCTGTGCATGGGGGAAGAAACTGGGTATTGCTGGGCCTTGTGTGTTTTGTTGCTTGTGGTTGGTTTTGTGTGTTGTTTTATTTTTTTTAAACCCTTTCTGGCTATTAGCCTTTTATACAGTTGATTTCCACGTTGGCTCAAGCCCTGGCCGTGGTTGGCATAGGGAACCATCCTTGGTACGGTAGCTCCGTAATAACCATGCTTCCCAGAACTGAATTTGGCCTCAAATCTGCTCCATAATGTCCCATTAATTCATTATTCATTGTTCAAGAGAGCCCAAATGTGAGCACAGGGCTGACTGCTCAGCCATTTCTGAGCAATTTGGCTAAGAGATGCCAATTATTTCTTGGTAGTATTTTAAAGAAATTTTGGTTCCCGGATAGAAGAAAACAGCAGGACATCTTCAATGAAAAAGGGAAAAGTAGTATTAATATCCTATTTATATTAGTTGAGAAAAGAAAGATCTTTCAGTTAAAGGCTTCCAACTTAAAAAAAAAAAAAAAAGGGAAATTTCAGCTGAAAGAGGGAACTTACTGTTTTGAAAGAGTTTGCTGGGTGGAGACGTCAAACTGAAAGGATCTTGTGCAACTCTGCTTTTTAGGTCTAATACTAAATTCACCCATTTATTCCTTTGCTTTACCACGGGAAAATTGCCGAGAAACGTTAAGGAAAAGACTGATTTTTGGACAAGCTGAAGCATGTAGCATCTTCCAGGATCAAACCTGGACATTTCTGTCTAATTTTTCTCCAGAGAGCTGATATTTCTGTAGCTTTTCCCATCCTCCAGGTCCTCTGCAAGTGTTAAGTATTTTTGCATCCAGCAAATGGAACAATAACGGAGGGCTTAGTTTTCCCATCTGTCAACTAGTCCTGAACAACTTGTATGTCTTTCTCTTTGGACAGAAATCTTAGCTAAATTAAAAGCTTTAGTGTTCGTTTTCGTGTAACACAGGTTCTGAAAGAAATTCTGTCATCACATTTCTGGTTGATTTATTGTTGTTATTTTTTTTTTAACATACTACAAATCATGGAAGACTTGTTTTTGTAACTTGGGAGATGGTGGCTCTATCTTTGGCCCACGCTGCCCCAAAGTAATGCACGTCACAACAACGAAGCCAGAATTTTGGGGGAGCTGATGCTGTATGTTAAGGGCGGTTAGCAGTGTTGGTAAGGGAAAACTGCAACCCAGGGGCTTTGGAGAGATTGCTCTGCTGGTGCAAAGCTTGAGGGCCACGAGTGTGTGGCGATGCTGAGGACGGCTGAGCACAGGCTGGCCTTTGTTGTTTCCCAGCCTGCCAGACAGCGTATGGTATAATGCTGTTTGTCTTGGGCTTGACCCTCCGAGGCTGTAGTTCAGCAAATAGTGCTACTGACTTCGGCTGGTCTCTGTGTGTGGGGGTGCTGACACGTCATTTAAAAACCTGTTGGTGGGCTTTTGCACTTGCAGGACTTGGTGTTGACTCTGCGCAGGCGATGGCAGCTCTAGGCCATGTAGTGCTGCTCTCTACCCCGCCTCAGCCCTGGGTCCAGAGCAGTTTATAACATAAAAGGTGCTTCTGGGTGCAGGTTTCCCCCTTTTCTGCCGTGCATGTAAGCTTTGTGCCTGCTTCCCAGTAAATGTTGCCTGTCCTCCCCCTTGCTGCTGGTGTGACCCAGCTGGCAGGCTCAGATAAGGGCTGAATGGGGAGATAAGAAGCTCTTTTCCTTCTCCTCCCACATCTGAAGCACCAGAAAACGGTGAGGCTCTGCTTTTGAAATCCCACAAGCTCTGTTAAATACGTGGGAAAGTGGCTCCCACATGAAATGGGTCACACCCCCCTCCCTGGTCCTTGGAAGACAGATTCATAAAATATAAATCTTTGGTGAGAGAAGTGAAACGAGAAAAAGAACAACAATTAGAACCAGGTTGCCCTTCTCCTCAGCACCCCACCACATCTCTTAAGAGGCCACCCTTGAAGCTCCAGGATAGTTTTACCTTGAGCAAATCCATATAATGTGATGTGGCAAAGACACACCCTGAAAGACACAGGTAGGAATTTGGCTCTGGCGCTATTTCTACTGGAAAACAAAAGGGTTTCTGTGATAGTCCAGAACAAGTGCCAGTTAAAGGGTTATGAACTCTTTTCATACCATGTTAATTGCAGACTATGACTACCAAGGTTCACACAAGCCATCAGTCGCTTTTTCCACCCTTCTTAATTAGGCAGACGGAGTGCTACGTGGTGATGTAGTCCAGCAAATTGAGAAAACAGGGCAAATAAATAGCTTTTTCTTGTGGTCTGTTGGCTTCTTCCTCAGCAATGCATTTTTAGAGTGACATCCATGGATGCAGCAACGCGTCTGTAACGGGACCTTAAATAACAGAGCACAAGGCAACTGTGGCAGGGCTCTGCCAGGGTTCCTCTGGGCTCCACGGCCGGTGCGATTTCTGCTGCAACATGTGCTGCCTTAGAAAGGAGGTGTGATAGCTTCATCACACCAGTGATAATGAAGTAGAAAAGGACACAAAGAGGCAGCTATTGACTGGCTCGGGTCTTCCCTGCTCTGAGCCTCGGCGTCAGAAACTGCCACTGCTGCGATTCCAGCGTCTGTATCCATAGCATGAGCTTTAGAGCAGATCAGGTTCAAGTATTTTTGCTGGGTTGTGCTGTCTACTCGCTAGCTCGTGCTGCCAGTGGAGCTGCAGCGGGGATAAATTATGATGTCAAAACAGAGAGATGTTGTCATACAACCATCTCCCCTTCTGGGGTCAAGGTTCTGCTTTATAGCTTGGAAACCCATTAGTCCATTTGAAAGCATATGGCCAAGAACGGACCAAAAAAAAAAAAAAAGAAGTCTTGTGTGTTTGGGTCAGAGCTACAGACAAAAGGCTCTTTGTGCTAAGAGCTGACAATGACAAATAAAGAGGAACCTGTTGATCTAGGAGAGAAATGGAGGATTATGAAAAGATCACATGGTAAGAAAAAGACCTTGGCTGTTTGTCTGGATGTCAGTCTCGCCTGTCATTAAAATGCTTTCTGCAGCTATGGCATATTTGTTAATAGAAATACTTCTCCCCTGCTCAGACGGTTGTTTTTTTTCCAGCCAACAAAAAGCTACCTGTGCCTAAATGTGCCACCCTCATGAGACCACATCAGAGAGGTGATATGCTTTTAACTGGATCCTCGCCATGTGTTAGGCGTTATGCAGAATAATTAATGTTTGCAAATCTCTCTGATAGCGCTGGGAGCACTAGAAACAGTCAGTGCTAAAAAATAGTGTCTCTCCAACCACGATACATAAATACAGGACCCAAAGAATACCCAATGACAAAACCCCTATAATTCAACAAAATTATTGGAAGCAAACCAAAAGCTATGTCTAATGCTAATAATAAGCATATTTCCCAAAGGTAACATTTGATTTCTATCCAAAACCAAACATATTTGAAGCTCTGCCTGAACGTCATTGTATAGCAGATTAACTGGGACAGTTTAATCTGTGAATAACTTTGTAAAGCCTTCAGCCAACTCTGAAGAAACAGCAACAGTCTTGACAAGACTGGGCTACAAAACACTTTGCAGATAATGTGTTTTTTTTCACAGTAAGTCTGGAGAAAACAGAGAACGGCTTTGGTTTTGTGGTATGCGCATCTGGCAAGTACATATTTCTGATTGGTGCACAGAGAACACGCTGAACAGAAATATTTATATTGAACATTGGGCTGCCTAAAATGACCTCCAGAGCCTATGAAGTGCACCATAGATATTTTAAAAAATCTATTATAGCCCATTATGTTCTGGAATGTATCAGAGTCTGTCATTGTAGAGAGTGCCAGCAACTCTGCATTTGCTGTAGTGAAGGAGACCCATGGAAACATAAATAAAGGGTGGGGGTGTGCATGTGGGGGGAAATAATAACAGAATGCTTCTTCTCTGGTTTTATTTATCTTTACAGCTGAAGAGACTGGGATGGGGAAGGTGACTAGAAAAAGAAACGCGGAGGGGAAAGGTCCCTTGCTGTTCTTTAAGCACTGGTTTGAAATCAATGCAGATCAAGCACTTGGAAGGAATGTCTCATTTACTGGTTTTCAGTAAATTGCTGGGCTGTGCTTCCTAGAGATAATGCGATAGTCATGCCCATGCCAGTAGGAACATACTTTAACAAAAAGAAAAAAAAAAAAAAGTGTGCAATTCTTTGCAAGCAGCATGCGGGTAGTTTAGTCTGGGATGCCCTGAATTCTATACATTGACCGAGAAATATCTAGGGCTGCTGCATATCTCTCTTGGTTGTACAGTGCATTTCTCAGTTCTCCATAGCTTATTTCAAAGACAACACAAACTGTATTTAAACCCAGTATCCTCATGCAGAGGGAAATGCTGTCTCCTGCTCACTGCAGCCTGGTACAGCCTCTCTGGCAAAGCTGAGGTATTTTCTAACCACTGCTCTTCCTTCTTCCTCTGCCGTCTTGATTCTTCGCCCCTGGTAGTTGGTGATGCACGCTCAGTAACTTCAGTGCTGCTGGATTAGATTTAAGGTCCAATTATCCTCATTAAAACTATAAACTAATAATTCATAGTTCAAAGTAGGTTTGCTATGGACAGCACCACTAGGGATTTAGTGCATGATACTGGAATTGGTACTTAGGTTTTCTTTTAATAATATTTTTTAACTGGAGGCAGATCTATTTATATATGCTTTGGGAGAATAATTTTATGGGTAAATAGAGTCTTTATTAATATTTTCTTTGTTAATTCATTGATGTTAGTAAAGAGCTTTGAAGATGAAAGCACTGTATGCAATAAATATTAACATTATTCCAACTTATTTTAATGTTGCCAGCATTCCAGCTCCATCATCTTTCATCCAAGAATCTCAAAGTGCTTTCCAAATGTTAATTAATTTCCTCTCAACAGTCCAGGGAAATACCTATTATTATCATCCCCGTTTCACAAAGGAGACATTCTGAGTGCATTTTACCCCATGACTTGGTCAAAGTCAGGTAATGTGCCAGGAGTCTATTTGGGACTGATCCAAAAATTCATGACTCCCATTCTCCCGTCCTTGCTGCTAGACAGCATTCCCGTCTTGGGAGTGGGCTGTGACACTCGCCTGCGTGGCGCTGGCCTGCAGTCACCAGCTGCTTTTATTGGTTGCTTTTAAAAAAATAGACAATGATAGCATGCCACACCCAGGACAGGTGAGGAAACAAAACTCTTCAAAACCAGAATTATGGAGGTTATTAATGACACTGAGTGGGCTAGAGTGCGTTTTCAGTATCTTTTAACTGGCTGCTGTTGGAGAGTCCTATTGTAGACTCAGAATCTCATAATCCATACCCCGATAACTATCAAAATAGAAACATTTTCTCCAGTGCAGCAGAGGTGAGGGTATCTTGTGGTGGAGAGTGCAAGTGAGCACAAAAGATCTGAGCTGAGCAGCACATGCTGCAGCTGAAACGTCTTCTAAAGCACTCTCCCCAAACCAGAGGTGAAGTTAACGATGAGATGAGACCATGCAGAGACAGCATGACTCCAGCAATCCATGAGAACAATGCAAAGTTCAAAAATAGCAGTATTGACTGGCGGAAAAACAACATACATATAATTTTCAGGTAATTACTACAGTATAATTAGCTCTGTTTTCACATGAGCCATCTGAAATTAACTCTACTTGCTACTGGAACTCAGCTTTATTTACAGTGTTCCCATGACTAAAGCGATTCTTTAGAAATAGTGATTAAGAAATAAAGATGCGAGTATTTCATACCAGATACTGCCTCTGTGCCAGTGGCATAGCCTAGCCACTGGCATTTTATTCAGCATTTTACTCACCTCTACTCTGAACCACTTTAGGCAAGATGAGAGCTAAAGAACTGGAGGAGACAAGTATAATCTGCTCCTATACTGCCTACGTTACTTCCATGTGTAATAATCTACTCCTACAACATCTACGTTACTTCCACATCTGGTCCATAATGGAAATTGTAGGACAGGGAGGAGGAAAGAGGCTTAGATTGTAGCAGGCCTCTGTCTTTTTCTGTGTCACTGTATGTGGCTGATGCTACATGCAAAATTGTTATAAATTAGGATTGTATAAAAATGTCAGCATTTGACACATGCTTTGTGAGTGGAGGAAGCAGGGGAGTAACATGTAGCATCGTAACAAGGACTTAATCAAAGTTCTGGAAAATTTAGCACCTTGAGGAGTATTTTTTTTTCTGCAGAAATCTCCATTTTGGGAATTATTTAGTATCTGTAGAAAGTAACTTCTTAAGCACTGGGACCTTGCAGTCTTACATAAAATCATTTCTAATTGGAATGAAAGAGTATGTCACAGTTAAAACCTGGTTTTGTTGATACTGTAAGTCTGTACAGCTTAATTAAAAGTCTGCCTCGCCTCTCTGAAGATATTTTGAATATAGGTATAGCTTTCTATAGTTTTCTGTCCTCTTGTTTGAATAGTTCTTGGACAATTTAAAGCTTTTGAAGCATTGGATGCTCTAGGTATTACTTGGCTTTGATATGGCACTGCATGCTTCACAGTTTGCTACGGATCGGTGATGGCCTGTTGCGGTTTCTTGTTACTTTTCTTCTTGTACTGCATCCACACATTATAAAAATGGGTGCTAATGACAAAAAATCCCAATTGTGATTCAGTGAAGTGGAATTTTGTTGACAAAAAAATCTGGATTCAACTCAGCCAAAGGAAATGCTTATACAAGTGCAGATGAATATCTTAGGAATGACCATTTCTTCTCAGAGCAAAACCTATTCTAGATATAATTTAAAAAAACGAACAAACAAACAAACACACACCCCCCCCCAAACAGAGAAAAGGATAAATAATCAAATAATAGCCCAGAGAAAAGTGAACAAAGGTACATATAGAAGTAGATCCATTTTTCAGCAGCAGTTTTCTTGGGGTATAAGTTGCAGAAGTTAATTTTAGGTAAACTAAATGCTGCAAGGCCAGTGGGATGCTGTTGCCCTCCCAGCTCAGGCTGCCTGTAACCCCTATGCCTTGTTTCAATGCAGAGAGCATTCCCCTACAGCATAAAAATCCTCCAGTGTAAATGAGTTTTGCTGTTGAGACGACCATCGTTACATATAAAATTAAACAAGGCACTTTGCATGATACCCCCGTGGCTGGTTCGGCAGTAATCCAGGCACTTTTCTTTTCCTGCACCTGCACCCCGTAACAGTGCAGAGCATGGAAGGCGCGGGGCAGAAGGCAAACGACGGCCGTGGTCCGTAGGCTGTGTGTGGTGTGCTCGGGGCAGCCGCTGCAGGCTGACCCCCAGGAGCAACAAGCGGGAAGACCTCGTTCTGTTCGTCCTCACCTGAAACTACGGTCTCCATTTGACACGGCTAACACTTCATTTGATTCAGTCCAAATATAAATAGCTTAATTCTGAAGGGCAGGCCTTAAGAATGTTAGCGGAGTGCTACGAGCAAGCACATGTCATCCATTGATACTGGAGCGGAAAAGGCTAAGCAAATAGTTTTAAAGAATTGCCTAATTGTTGTGCCTATTACTATTGTCTCGCAGCTGCAAGGCTTTGTATAACAGTAAAGTACACAGGGAGCTCAGCTTGACTTGGAATGTGCAATATAGAGGGCATTCAAATATCAAGGAGTGTAATTAAAATTTTTAAATATTTGCAAAAATTGCAATGGGGAAAGAGTTTGTCCGTGGCCACGGTAGGCTTTGAGTACCTGGTGTCGCAAACCGCACTTGTATGTGTACAGCAGTAAGGCAAGTTGGTATTTAAGAACCCAAAAAACAGGAAATACACAAATGAAGCTGGGATGTGTCACGCTGTAACGCTGCATAAGTAATTAAAGATTATAGTAACTCATTTACATATGCTTTCCATATTGCAATACCATTGTTATACCAGGAGATCTAAGGATATAAACCAGGTGACATTAGCAAGATGGTCCAGTATCTTTCCCTAATTTGGGATCTTAGGTGATTGACTCCCCTTCTGTAAATTTTAATAACATAGGCAGCAAAGATGTCACGAATCCTCCTTTTCTAAGTAAGTAGCAGCCCTTGTTTGGGGCCAAATTGGAGAGATGATGGCAACATCATATGGTATAATGTAATTTAATAAAATACTGCACTTGGATGTGAATTTAGGGAGAGATGTGTGTCCCAGCCAAGTCTCAGTCACTCGGCATTGTTGAACTTACTGTACAGCATATTGAGCAATGCCACGTGTATTGCTTATAAAGAATGAAATGAACTTATTTTATCTGATATACTGGCTACACCATTTTCTACACATACAGCCAAGTAATTTTCATGAAAATGTACTTCTCTGGCTTTTTTTTCTCCCTAGAAAAAGCTATTTCAGTGACAGATCTGAATGTTTTTTATGCCTCCAACAGTCTTAGGAATAACAGATGTTTTTAGTGGCATGGTCACATTTCTCTATCAAGAAATAGTGTCATTGAGAATCTATCATTAAATAAATTATATTTGGGATCAAAAATGTGCTGCCCCCCCCCCCCCCCCCCCCCGCCCCCAGTTTGGAGCAGAAAGTTTGTACTATTAGACAAAGAGGGAAAAGTCTTGGAGGCTTGGACTAATTAAAACAACATGTTAGAAGAAAAAACACATTATCTGTTTTAAAAATGTTATTATGTCTGATCATGATTTTTAGAATGTGATTTGTGTGACTACATTTTTGGGTAGGTTACACAACAGGAAAATAGAAATGGGAGTGGAAGGTAGATTCTGGAAGTTATTTATTTTACCGCAATATAGCAAAAAGGGGGAAACGGACTTTTGAAAGTTGAGAATTGAAAATATAAAAACTTTGAATGGTTGAGGAAAACCCTGCGCTCTGTTTTTCTCTCCCTGTGTCCCCACCCCCTACCAAGGTTAAAAGAAAAAAATGTGTAGTTTTAGCTCAGAAACAGAGGTGACAGACAACTGGAAGTCTATTTTGGAGGTGTTCTTACCTGCTCCAATTGTACCCCACCTGCACTGCTTGATGGGCATATAATTTTGAAATGAAGACAGAATTGTGACAGATCTGAGTGTTGCCATCACTCACAGAGCTGCAGCAGAGCTGGAGCAACTAAGAGCACCTTTGAAAATGACTGTGTGTTGACAAAGTCTTTTCTTGGCAAAGAAACCATCGTCTAAGTCTCAGGAGTAGAGAGGAACAAAATTTCACTACATGTAAATAATTGTCCAAAAATAGAAGCACAGATTGCTTTGCACATTAAGTTCCTTCTTCATACTAAAGCATGTACCATTTTAAAAAAGTGACTATCAGAAGTCCAAACTGAAAAATAAAGGGCCTGTATTAGCTTTGTTTGTAAAGCCACATAATTTAGGGTGAACCATTTTGAATGGAGTATTCTGTATCCTCTCTTTTAGTTTGCTTCCTTATTTTAATATATCTGAAGACATTCTCAGCCTGTTTTATTTAAAGCAAGTTTTGAAAGAGGGCACTGTGGTTTATGGCCATGTGTCAGGTTTGATAGTGTTATGCCATGATTTAGCAAAGCACTTAAGCACACGTCCACATCCCACTGAATTTGGTAGGAAGTGAAGAAGCAGAAGAAAAACTGTTTGCTGTGCTGCAAGCCTCTTTCAGGGGGAGGAAAAAAAGAAAAGAAAGCAATTAAAAAAAAAAAAAGGATTTGTCTTTACACAATTACTGATCATTTTGCCAAGTTCTTTAAACTAGACACAAACTCACGGATCATATTAGATCATGATTATTAAACATATTCAATCAATCAAAATGAAGTATTCTAAACTGGGCTGGTTCAGACCACTGAAATAGATCAGCTAATTATGGTACACGTGGGTGTACTGGGTAGTCATCTGACTTTTATTTTTTCAGATATCTTGCCTAGCGCCCTGCCCCCTCTCCAAACCAGCATTTTAGACACCATGATGTCTTCATTACATGCAGTATTAAGCTAGCATATCGGAGTATTACTTATCAGCCTTTTTTAATTGCTCCTCATTTTCTGAATGCTTCATTTGATATGCCGATGTTGAGGACTGTAAAAGAAACCCACGAGAGCAGTGGATGCTTTGCCTATCTGCAACAGAAATGGGATGTATGCATGACCTACAGAAGAAAGAGGGGTACCAGTGAGGAGTCACAAAAGATGCACCTTGGTTTTCTGTCAGTCTGGTCTTGAGACCAAGCTGGGGAATGTTTCTGGGTGAAATGCTTTGAAATGAAATGTTTGGGAAGAGATGTGGGTTGTTTTCCTTCATTCAGAGAATCGGGATCTTCATATATATTCTTACCAATAAACAAGATGCTATCAAAAAGCTACTTTTCTAGTAAGATATTTGATACCACTATCACATTCTTCTCTCAATGGAAACTACATAATTTGAAATTGTGGCTAACTAGTCAGGTCATATGGGAGACATAAATTATAATTCAGTAAAATAATCATGAGTGGTAATCTTTTTACTGCTGATTCCCTGTGTGGCCTCAAGCATGCTTTCTTTAATCTCCAGACTGGAGACATTAATGCATTTTTTGTCTTGCAATGCAGATAATGTAAGTGCGTTCTGAATGGACAATGGTGAATTTTATAGCAGTTATGGAAAAATAGCAAATTTTGTATCTCATTTAAAAGTGTACAATATAGGCCATGTTCAGCAATTTTTTTCCATCCTATGCACTAAGGTAACGGCCAAGTGGAAAAAATGTCATGGCAACCCATACATACAGAGCAACACGCAGGTAAAAAGGAAGCTGAATCGAGCTCAGGTGTGTGACTGAAATTCTAGAATTTAAGCCAACCAACTTCACAACTGATGCAGTCGTCTTGCTGGGTAGGATTTCTGGTATGTATCTTTCCCCTCTGCGCTATCGGTCTGCTGTTGAAGAACCTCATTTTATTTGAAAATGGTATGACACAGGCAGGGTCTACAAGCTCTGCTCTGACCCCGCAGGCCCTTCTGGGAACATTTGTATTGCTTTTCCTAAGAAAGAGGAAAACCCGGGCAAGCTCACGTCGATTCCCTGAACTTCTTCTGCAGTAGCTCTGGGAAATAGAACTTAATTATATCCCGCTTGGTGCTGCGGTTCGTACCACCGAGGGGCTGGAGGCCGGCTGCTGGCAGGACACGCTCTGGCCGAACTGCCGGAGCCCTGCAGCCCGCCTCGCCCCACCGGCAGAGCCGGGTACGGGACTCCCGCCTAGTCCCGGGATGCTGCTTCCCTCCTGAACCTGCGGATTAAGCAGCAGGAAGCCGAGTTGCAAATCCCGATTTTAATCAACTAATTACTACAAGAATTGTGTATCCACCTCTTCCCGCTGGTGATCCCAGCCCCGAGGGCCCCCGGCACCCCGAGGGCCCCCGGCGCTCCGAGGGCTCTGCCCGGCGCGGCTGAGGAGAGCCGGGCCGCGCTCCCCTCAGCGTCCCGTTGCCCTCACGGCGTGAGCAGCGGGGAAGCCGGAACCCAGGGGAGCCGCGCTGTCACGGAGGGAAACTTTCCAGGCGGGGCAGCGGCGGCGGCAGCCTGCCCGCGGGGCGGATCGGAGACACCCCGCTGAAGGCCCGGGACTCCCCGCAGCCCTGGGGAGGGGTCCCGCGAACCGCTACCCGCCGGAGACCCCCTGCCCAGCGCAGCGCAGAGGAGGGACAAAATGGCGCCGCGATTCAAACGCTGCGCGCTGCGTGCCGGCGGGGGGGCGGCGGGGGGGCGGTGTCCCGGCGGGGTTCACTGCGCCTGCGCCCGGAGTTGCAAGATGGCGGACAGTGCGGAACTAAAGGTAAAGCGCAGCTTCAATTCCCTTCGCGATGCCTCTCGCTGCCGCGCTCGGGGCCGCCGGGGCTGTGCTCCCCCCGGCGCCGGGGACGAGCCGAGCCGCTGCCGGAGCCCCGCGGTGCCCCTCGGTGCTGCCTCGCTGGGGTGGCTGCGGCGGCGCCCCGCCGGCAGCGGGGGCTGAGGGACGGAGCGGGGCGGGGAGCGGAGCTGTCCTCCCCTCGCCTCCCGCCCGACCCAGCTCCGCCGGGCAGCCCCGCCGGGCCGGGGGGTGCGGGCGGGGAGGGCTTCCCTCAGCCCCACGGAGGCGGTGGTTGGGCTCGGGCCGGGCCGTCGCGGAGGGTGAGGGCGGCGGCGACGACGGCCGGGGGAGCCCCCGGGAGTTGCCGGCGCTGGGCAGCGGGGCTCGGCCGTAGCCGAGACGGGGGATGGTTCCCCGGGCTCCCCGCAAAGTTTCCAGGGGACTCCGGCAGCGGCGCCGCGCGGGGAGGGAGCCCCGAGGAGCGGCTCCGCCAGCCGTTGACAGGCGGCCGGCTCCTAACGAGCGCCCTCGCCGCCGGGGGTGAGGGGGGGGACCGCCGGGGGAGCCCCGCTTGCCTTGCCCCGCTCCTGCCCCCCGGTGAATAAGGGGCCGCACAAGCAGATGTTGAGGAGTTCTGCAGTGTCCGGCTGGCGGCTCTGCCTGTCATCCTGCGAACCGCACGGAATCCCGGTGCTCTAAAGCACCATCGAGCGAAGTTACAGCCCCCCGAGGGGGTGAAGCTGGGCGGGGGGCTCAGGTGGGGCTCAGCCGGGGTGGAGGGGAGGCAACGACTCTGCACAGCGCGTCCCGTCAGGTATTTTGAGGAATAGTAGTGGTGGAATAGTGGGTGGTGAGGTATCCCCACTGTGCACCACTCCAGCCCCCCCACCCCCAAAAAAACCCAACAAAAAGCAAAAAAAAAACCCCAAAACAAACCAACAAGTAACTAACCAAAACCAAGAGACACCGAACTAACAAATAACACCCCAGGAAACTTCCCCGTCGCTTTAGCAGGGTGTGTGTGGGGGTTCACTCTGCCTTGCACACCCGTCAGTGTATTTAAAAGTTTGAGAATCTCATTGCAGTTGTCATAGGGTCGTTATTCATCAGGAGGGCTTCGGTCTCCTGCTTTAAAGTTAATACAGTGGAAGACACAAATCAGAAGTATATTAAATGTGTAACATAAACTACAGAATGTGTTAAGTATGACTAGGGAAATATTTTGTCTTTCCCAAGAGTTTCGGTAGGTCTCAGTTTTCTGTGTATCAGTAGTTTCTTGCGCTTTCCTTTCTAGATGCTTAAAGAGCTGTCAGGATGTAAAGTATAAAGTCTTGTACGTGTTCCAGCTTTTGCGGGTTTCTGTTTGCCAGGTCGGGACAAACAGATCCTCCTTTAAATCCCTCTCTGTCCTTTGTTTTTGTGGGTATCTTAAAGAAGATATTGGTTGAGCTGTGTTATCCCTGAGCCTTTTTTTTTTTTTTTTTTTTTTCCCTTCAAATTGTGGTTCCCACATGATAAGCTAAAGAGTTGAGATGTCATTCCAGTGTTAAACTTTGGTTAATTTTTGTGTGGCAGATAGTGTGTTTTGGTAACGGCCTCTTAAGAGTTTCTGGTGCACAGTAGCCAGCGTGGGTTTATGTGATGCCTTTATAAGCAAGGCTGACTCAAATAGAGTTAAAAGAGACGAGAGCTAGGGAATAAAGTTTGGGGTTTTATGTTTTGGGTTTTTTTTTGATGTTTGTTAAGATGGCAGGATGGTGGTCAAGGGACAGTGCTGGAAGGCATGATTTTGCTATGAGAATTGACAATTTATTGATCTTAGGAGCTTTGAAACCTGAAGCCTCTCCTCTTGTCCATCGCAGAGCCTCCAGGCTGTGCGTACGTACACACGTGTTGGAGTGCTGTTGGTCTGTGCGAGTGTAGAGTAGAGGCCTGTCCTTTTCTCTTTCTCTGCAGCTTTACAGGTGGAGCTTTCACAGAAGTGTATTTGTGTCTGCTTGTCATCCTGGACTTCTTTATTGATCCCTTTCTGAAACCTGCTTCTTGAGAACTGGTAGAGGGAAATTATGTTGGTTTTTTGTTTTTTTAAGTACTGTTGCTACCTCAGGGATCTGAAGAGTAAATGCCAAACTGAATAGTTTATTTTCCATTTCACTTTGCTGCTCAGGATATGTAGTGGTACTCGCAAGCTGCGACTGTAGGATGCGTAGCACTGTATTCTGCAAAAAGTTGTTGGGGTTTCTTTTTTGGTAGCTGTGGGGGCTTGGCAGTTTACATAAGATAAAAATAGCTACTTCGTGAATTCATACTTTGAAGACTTCAATACGTTGGGGTTTGGTGTTTTTTTTTTTTTTTCTGTAGATAAAGAGGTGTGTGGGTGTGTCCTTCTCTGTCAGGAAGGCGAGTGAAAGACAAGGGGGCATGAAATTTCTGCTTAGGGCTGTAGCTGTCACATACAGGTTTTCCAGAAGTAGTACAGCTCAGTTGTTAGGTACTGGATGAGGTGAGTGCTCCTTGGAAGAATGTGGCTAATGGAAAACTGTTACATCGTAGTTGGGTGCAGTGGGTGTTTTTAAGCAGGAGGACATCCCCAGAAAAGATGCTTTTAAATGCTTTCTTTTTTTCAAAGTTGAGAGGTAACTAAGGGAAGCTCTGTGATTAAGACCCTATTTGAAGAATGAACAGCAAATTCCTTTAATTATTTAAATTTTCTTAGGTAAAATCTTTCCATATTTCTTCTCTGATCAATTAGCAAATGGCATTGATTTCAAATGCAGTGACCTTTAAAAACTAAAATCAAATGTAATAGTTGCGCAGTAACTATCTTGCCTTGCCAGCTGAAGTTTGTCAGAAAAACTTTTAAGTCAAGCTCCTAGAACTTTCTTGCCTGCCCGTGTAAAGGACTGTGGGGTTACATGTAGGTAGTGTACACACATGTAAATTGGGGAATGTGATATGCCGGGTGGTCTTGCTAAATGCATAAAGTAAAATTAAAGTTTTTGCTTCTTCCAGTAAAACAGTGGTCATTCTTACTTGCCATAATTTTTCGTAGAGTTCTAAGTCATGGAAACAGTGTTTCCTGTAATGTATTTTCTTACCACGATCAAGAGTATTTCAGTTTCTTGCCCCATTTAAGAATGTTTGTCCTATTGGGGGAAAAAAAATAATCAGATAAGATCAAACATACTTTGCAGATCCCAGACTTGTAAAGTTACTGAATTCTTTGGTACTCTCAAAGGTTTGGATAAATTGAACCAGTATGTTTTCATTTCTATCGATGAAACAAGGTAGCTGAAAATTCTGTTCTGTGGATTACCTCCCTAACTCTATAGGCTGAGGCATATGTGAATTTTCCTGATCTTAATTACTATTCCTGTATAATTGCATACAGAATCTAATTTATCTCAAGGTAAGCTATTTAAAGCTCTTTCTAATTGGAAGGAGTATACTTGAGTGATTAAATCTTTCCTTCAATATTTCTTACATCTCTTTAAATTGGTTATTAGATTGTTGTGATCTTTGCCTTCTACTCAAGTCTTTTGGAAATCATTACACAGTTTGCAATAATCAATTCAATTATACATGGATCAAAGAATGAAAAAGAAAAGCTTATGTTCTAGTATTGTCATTCTTGATACTGTCCTAAGAAGCTGGTTTGGAAAGCACATGCTGGGAGGTTTTCTCCTTTGTTCTCTCTCCTTTTAAGAAAGTGCCTTTGGGGATTGAAGAGATCCCTGGTGTGTTTCTTGTTAGACACAATTTATACTTTAAAAAAAAAAAAGTGAGCCAAGAGTTTGAATGAAAATTCATAATAGCATTTCCACACAATGGTGATGAAAACAAACCATTTAAAAATACTCAGTTGGGGAATACCCCTCCCCTAAATACAGGGAAGCAGTTTTTGTGGGGGAGAGGCTAGTAGCACAGCTTTCAGGTGGTGGTGATAATAGTGACAAATGGGTCTCTGGTATGGAAATGCAGTTGTGTTAAATTGCATCGTCAATGCCAATAAGTGTAAGCTACCTATTTCAGTGTTCAATTAGAATTATACTCCTCTGTATTATGAGCTATTTTTGCTTAATCCTTTTATAAGTTGCTGGGGTTGCGTGTTTCTGTGATTAAAGTCAATATAATCCACTTTTCTTTGTTATTTGAGTCCACAGATTACGTTATTTTCATGCCTGTAATTTGGTATATGTCAGTTATAATGGTATTCTTAACTGTATTTTAGTCTAGGTACCTTTTTTGAGCTTTTGATCTTCAACACTGGAATTGCAGATAACAGATGAATAAAATTGGCAGCTGTGCATCACTGCTTAACTGTCAAAGCCCCAATCCATAACACTTCTTTATTGCCAATAAAAACCAGATTGCATATTGTGTACACGTAAATATAGTATCAGTACAATTCTAGTATAACCCCCTCCCACGCTTTAGGGGCCATCCTGGAAGTATTTGTAGGCCTGTGCAAGTGAAATTCTTACTCATTGTCACTTGTGTGAAGGAAAGTGTAAGAACCAATAGTCCATAGCAGTTATGTTTAATGGGTTTACAGTTCATTTCTCCTTTAGTTATAAAGGTATTTAGAAATTGCAGTTAAAAGGCTTAGAAATGAAAAAGCGGGTAGTAGATGCATCTTACTTGGCTTTATTCCGTGAGAATAAGAGAAGAGTGTTACCCTAGGGAGGGGAAGGGCTCGGGGCTGCTTGGCCATTGGTAAGAATGGTTATGGATGAGACACAAGACAAATATTTAAAAGCATCCCATGAAAAGCAGGGTGTAGAGAGTTAAGATAGCTTCAGATACTGAAGTTATTTATAGGGATGTAGATGACTGGTATGTTTTATACTCTGACCTGCATTCATATAGAGCACAAAGATAAGTGCAGGCTTGTCACTAATGTGTTTGGCACAGTGGATTTTAGTTCCTGTAATCCATTCTTGTAGAAGTCAACATCTGATCATTTTTCTCTTTAGTGCCATTATAGTGAAAAACAAAACAGAACTTCCAAACACTTGAGACTCGAGTGCTCCCTGTAATTGTTCTGAGATACCCCCAGCCCTCTCTGATCCTCTGAGTGCCTAGCTGCTGTGTTTCTCTGAAGCATCTCTTGTAGTCCTTGATGATTGTAGTAATGTTTATGAGTGAGTTTGGAGCTGAACCCCAGGGTTAGTTGGCTGGTGGATGCCATCAGCCTGGGGTTCGCTGGTCTCTGCTGAAACTAGTGGAGTAATAGCACATTTCTGGCTGTGAATCAACATTTTGAAAGGGTTACTTTGTGGGGTCTCGCGATCACCCAGGGGCTAGGAAAGGTGTTGGATCTGTTGCAGCTTTTCTCTTACTTTATGGTATTGGTGTTTGGCCCTTTGGCTCCACAAGGAAAGAATTCTACCTGCAAACTTTGTCTCAGAAATGTCTGTTTACTTTTGCTGCTGTGCTTCTACTTTAGAAACTTTTGCCTTGAAAGATATTACAGGTGCCCTTCTAATGGAAGACTGCTTTATTGCCCTCCATAAATAGTAGTAAAAACCTTCTGAAAGCCATGATTTCAGTGAAGAATGCAAATGTGGTTTTCATGTTTAAAAAACTGTTGGTATATAGCCTGTGTCTCTTCTGCAGCCCAACTGCCTCAGCTTGTGCTGTCCCCTGTAAGCAGGAGCTTCACCTCTGGTTCACACACAAATGTGCCTGTGAGAATCACAGAGAAACATTTTGTCCTGTTCTTAAGGGAAGGGGGAGAAAAGGGGAAATATATTCTTTGGGTGACTGCTGTGACACGTGCTTGGGCAGCTGATTTTTGGAATCCTCTTGATCAAGCTCAGGTATTGATTGTCTCATTGCTCTGTTACTATTCCAGCTCTGTGTAGGCCAATAAATGCTAGAAGTGTTGGTTTGTGCTTTTTGAAATGAAGATAATTGGATCTTATGATGCAAAAATTGCATGTAGTACCTTCAATGGTAGTCTGTTCATGAAAATAGATGCCTTTCTTAAAAGTAGATTCTTTTGCTAGTTAAGGGGAAGGGGGTGAGGAGAAGAAAGGAGCTCCAGTAGCTTACAAAAGGGTGCTTATTTCTGTAATTTTACTCCATGCTATCAAAGCCATTTTGAACAACTAGTCACAGCCATAAAATGTGGTTATTTCAGAGTAAATTAGAAACTTTGGGGCTGCAACAAAAAGTAGATGACATTAACCTTTGAAAATAGGAATATGTGCTGTTGAGGATGGGGACGGGAGATGTTACTTATCTAGCCTTGTTCTGATCTTTCAAATTTTCAATAGCAGCCAAAACCAAATTAAACCAGGTAACATCATATCATTGTTCTCTTCGTGCTGTGGTACAGACCTTTCTATTGTAATTTCTTTTCTTATTGTTTTGTCGAGACTTCTGTGTGTGTTGCAGCTGTATTGATCCAGGAGTTTGTCAGCAATTTGCTTAATCTTATTCTCCTGTTGGGATTAGGGATGGCTATAGAGGTACTGCCACATCTCCGCTGTTGTATTCTGTCCCTTAGTGTATACTGGAGGGATACCAGAGTGCTCTGTAAGCAAGCATTGTGTTTCGAGGGTAGGGGAGTAGAAATTAGCAGAAGGTGGGTATTATGGGGCTTGTCTAGAATATGTGAAACAAAGAAATGAAAAGCTAGTATACAATTAGACCAAAGGTCAACGTAAGATTGACCTTTATGTCTATAGGAGGTGATACACAAGAGATTTATATAGGAAGTGGCATGATAATTGATGGCGAAGGAAAAGGAGCCTTTAAAAGCCATTGCTTGGTAAGGATAGAGTCCTAGGCTCTGCAGCAGAGTAAAAACTCTGGGTATGTTAAGGTTTATTTAGCACAGAGGACAGAAAGATAAGTGTTACTCACTTTATGTGCATCACTGAAGATTGCTCAGTAGTGAACTTGCCTTGTTTTGTTTAGGAAATGGTAATGAGCTTTCTGGATACATGCTAATAAACATGTATGAGTTCTGCCTCCTCTCTGCTTCTGCCAGGACTGCATGGGCTGTAGGTAATGCTTCAGTTGCCAATTTCCATCCTGGAAGTACGTCTAACAGCAGGAGAGAGTAAGAAAGGGAGGATTTCAATCTCTACCCTGCCTTGGGGCTGGTACACAGCCAACAACTTTTCCAGAATAGTAAGTTGTGAAGTGTCCCTTTATCTCTGTAGATGTGTTCTTCCCTATTCCTTGCATGTTTATAGCGTGTACCAAGAGTGCTTTTTCCCCAGTTTGCAGCCCAGATATGATTTGTTGTGCTAAATTCCTCAAACCAAGAGTTCAGTAGGACTACACTGTTAGCTTTTCTTGGTGTTATTTTCAGTATGACCACCTAGTTGCTCTCTTGATCCTGACCATAGATTATTTGGTGATTTTTGGTTGGAAGGGACCTTGGGAAATCTCCAGTCCAACCTCCTACTTGAAGCAGGGTCAGCTATGAGGTCAGAATAGGTTACTTGGGACTTTATGCAGTCTGGTCTTTCAAACCTCCAAGGATGGAGACTGTACAGCCTCTGTGGGCAACCTTTTCCACTGCTTGACTGTTGTCATGGTAGAAACATTTTTTTTTAGTATCCATCCTGAACCTCTTATTTCAGCTGTGCCTATTGTCTCGAATCCTTCTCCTGTGTACCCCTGTGAAGATCATGGCTTTGTTTTATTGATGACCTCCTTTACATGCTGGAAGGTTGTGATTAGGCTCCTCAAAAACCTTCTCTTCACCAGACTGGAAAAAGTCCTTTTCCCCCAGCCTCTTGCCACATCATCTTGCTGTACTTCACATTTTTGACAATATGATACTAGCAGCTTGTTTGGAGGTGGGATTTGGGCAGGTGATTCCATGCCATGGATGTAGTTCTTGAGGAGTTTTTATTCCTGTGGATTTCTGTTAGTGGAGATGTATTACCAAATCCTTAACACCCTCCAAAATGTGCAAAAGTAGCTCCTGAAGCTGTCCACTGGTATCACTGGAAAAGGTGGAGGTTGCTTCAAAAAATTAGATTTCAAAAGTAGCGAGCCTTCTGAGGGGAGATGATGACAGGCAGTAGGTAGGCATCTCTTCACCAGGAGGCTCCACAGGATTCTTGTCCATATTGAAAATGAGTATACCAAGCTCTCCCCTCCCATTAAATACACGACTATAAAGCAGATATAAGACTGAGCTCAGTCCCCTTACTGCTTGGTTGCAGCATTGCCTTCACTTCCTGAAGATACGTCTTTTGTGGCCACAGCCATTCGAGTGTGCAAACATACGTGATAGATATTCTCAGAAGTGTATGTTGGGTGGGAGTTAAGTCACAATCTTTGGGCAGAGTGGAGAATAGAGGCCTGTTTTTCTAAGGTAGGTTTATGCTAGGAAAAAGCAGTTCTCTTCCAAAGAGATGACGAAGTATAAAACTACAGAGTGCTTTAGGTGCGCTAGAATTTTATGTTGAAGCTGTAGGGGTTTGTATTCACAGTGGTTCTTCCACTGGGCATCTACTCAAGCTGCCAGCCAGAATTGTGGCTTTACCTTTCCGTACTGTACAACTCATTGTTGAACAGCTGTAGTGTCCATCATCTGCAGCATTTTCAGGGGGTGCGGTTTGCAACAAGGTGCCTTAGAATTCTGTCAGATTTCAGCCTTGGCCCTCTTGACCATGCATTTGCTTGGTGCTGCTGCTCTGTTCTTGAGGCTCACAAAGGGGAGCAGAGTGGCAGCTGAGCCAAAACGCAGAGTTTAGCAGAATAATTTATCCTATGCTGCTTCTGGGATTAAAATTGGCTCTATGTATCTCTGTAGAGCAACCGGTACCCTTGAGAGTCACTTTACTGGTCTGGTCTAATCTTGGTCCTTCTGCATATTGGTGTAGCAGTGTCTGTGAGGTTCCTCCAGCTTTGTTTCGCCTGTGACGGTGCCAGAGCTTCCCTCCTGAGAAAGTGTGTCCTTCTTCTTAAGAAGAGCATCTCAGCTTGTTTGCTGTGTAAGCAGACAGCTTGCTTTGGCTCTCCAGCCACATGAAGAAATTTACTGTCCCTTAAAGTGGGACAGTCAGATGAGAATCACTCAGAGCTGAAACTTCTTGCTTACCTTCATTTATAGTCTTCTGCAAGATGTGCTTCCTGCCCTCTTTGTAGAGCAGGGTCCAGACTTAATAAGGCCTCAGTTCAGCTTTTCAACTGAAAACATGATTAGTTAGCATGCAAAATAGAATATAAGATGGAAAGAGCAGTGAACCTAGTTTAACTTGGCAATTTAGCGTGGGTGCAGCTCACATTTATTTTTTTTTTAAATCAGAGGCCAAATACAATAGCGATAATGTGTTTGCTTCAGGTAGAGTCTGTAATATGATCTGCAGGAGTGTGTTGTAAAAAGTTGTGTGGATGAGAATGTTTTCTGATACATTCATTCCTCATATTGTTTCTTGAGACTCCCTTGACAAAATGATCTCACTTTTGTGCAGATGTTGTATCTTGTTTCCCTGGTGCAACGTAAGAGTCTTTGCAACAGTCCAAGTATTTGTGTAGATTTTCAGCTTATTGAAAAATCTGTTAGAGACAGCTCTGCACAAGCTATCGATGGAGCTGTTAGTGCACCTATAAATGTAGTGCACCAAAATGAAAAATGTAGAAACTTCAGTAGTGGTACAGAAACAAAGCCCTCTTTTTCGTAGGTTCTGTGTTGACTTAGCAGTATCTCATCGGTGAATCTGCTGAGGCCACTTGATGGCAGGGCTTCAAACTTTTTTAATCAAGTGTCAGGACTGTTGTTGGTTTGAAAAAAGTGTTTTAGATAATATTTTTCTAAAGGGTGTATGCCCAGGTTTTGATAAAGTTGATTCCACTTCTACCTCTTTGGTGTTAAAACTTGACTCTTTCAGTTGAGAAGTAACCTTTTCATTAAAGGCTCTTGTGACAAGGTTTCTGAGGAAATGGCTAAACATAAACACGCCTTATAAACTGAACCTTACGAATGTAAAAGTAGCTGTACTGGTTCAGACCAAGGGTCCATCTGGCCCGGTATTGTCTCTTGCACCTTCCAGAAGTGAGTGTGTAGGGAAAGGTGAAAACTGGACAAAGTATGAGAAATAACTGTCACCTCCCTGCAGTGCTCCCGGTCTTCAGGTATTTTAAGCTCAGTCCTCTGAACCCAATGGGGACTACTAGCTGGACGAACCATAATAAATCTATTTTCCAAGTGTCTGTCCAGATTCTTATTGAAACTATATAAACTACTTTTGTTCTCAGTATTTTGGTAGGGATTTCTGTTGTTCTGCCTGCTGTGTGAGGACCCTTCTTCTTTTGTTTTGAGCCTGGTTCCAGCCAGCTTCATCCACCAGTCACTATATTGTGTAATGAAAGAGACTGAACAGCTGGTCCCTGTCCACTCTCCTTGTGCTGTTCGTAGTTTTCTAGATTGCTGTTGTATCTGTCCCCATGTTCTCTGTTGTTTAGCTTGAAAAGTCTTAGCTTTTGCTGTTTCTTAATTAGGGAAGTCATGCTGGACTTCTGTCATCTTCTGTGAACATTTCCATTTCTAATGTATCTTCTTTTTTTTTTAAGATGAGACCACCAAAACCACCTGCACTTTGAGATCTGGGTGAACGAGGGGTTTATATAGTGTATAATGGTTTCTTGTTTGCTCTCTGTTCCTTTTCTAACGATTTCTAACAATGATTTGCATGTTTGACTGCTACTGTGCTGATGGTTTTGTATGTCTGTTTATCTTGGGCCCAGGAGCTTGCTCTAGTGGGGTAGAGGTCATCCCAGAGTCCATCACTTTAGATATAAAGCTAGGCCTCTGTGGTCTGCTTTTCCCCGTAGGCATCACTTTACATTTATGTACATTGAATTGCTCTGTCACTGAGGTCTTCCAGTGATTCTTCAGTTTGCCTTCATCCTTACAACCATGTCATATCATCTACAGCTCTGTCACCCCACTGATCACTTAGTTTTCTAGGTCATTAGCGAAAAGGTTAAGCTACTTGTGCCAATGTAGCAGAACGCCACGCATGACCTTCCTCTATTGTTTGGTCTTGGAACAACTTAGGCACATAGGTAATAGAAGAACTTTGAATAGTAAGCTAAGGATCTGTGGCCTGTTTTGTTTTTTTTTTTTTTTAGGGGGGGTTGTTAGTGTTTGGATTTTTGTTGTGTTTTTTTTTTTTTTTTTTTTTTTTTTAAATATTATTAATGCTGTAAGAATAACCAGCTTGTGTGTGTGGACTGGATTTTCATCGTTTCCTTTGACCTGTACTGTTCTGTTGTTTTTAAACATGTGTAGAACTCTGAGGTGGTGCCAAGCTGTTTTAAGGGGAAGCAGAGATGTGTTGAAACTTGTTTCCTATGTTCAGTTAACTAGAAAAGTTTTTTAAATATGTGCCTTTGTTTTTCAGAGTACATTCACATAGCTTAGTACAGGGCTTGAGCTAAATATTAATTGATTAAATGCATAGACTCCTTCGTTCCTTGGGCCTGAGCATGACTCACATCTTGATGCCTTTTTATGTTTTCCCCAATGCTGGACTGTCCTTTGCTTTTGACGTAAATGTTGAGCAAGGTGATGAAGTAATACAACATTAACAGTATCCTTACCTGGGAGAAACAGCTGTGTGTTACCTAGTGAGTGTATCAGGAGGCAGAAGGGAAAAGTCACTTCATACTAAAACGCTAGGCTGAAACCCAGAAAATGGTTTGTTTTGTCATGAGATTGTAAATAATCTTCCCTTACCACCCCGTGACTTTGGCCCGTGTATGTAAAAAGGTACAGGCAGAATATAAATTCATGAATGTGTGAGAGCCATTCAGATTACATTAATAAGCTTCAAAAAGCTTGTATATATGCAAATTCCTATTCAGAGTGGGATTTGGATGAGTGCAGTTAATGAGGTGGGGCAATAGTTTGGTCAGTAAAGATGAAAAGGAGCAGTGACCGGAGCAGCATCCTCCCTCTGCCCCACGAGCGGGGTGGGAGTTCAAGGGGGGGAGGCAGGTCACTGCAGGGTAGGAAGAAAGAGTAAGGGAGCATTTGTATCTGCAGTCAGTACTGCAGAAACTTTGCACGTTTTCTGTTTTCACTAGGTCAGGATTTCCATGGAAGTTTGAATTTTGATAGCAAAGTTTTCTTAGGCAGCTCTTTCAATTTTGGTTGTTCTTGTGGCTGAAGCCAAGTTAAATGCAGTATCGTTTTTGGAGTTTACCTGCAATAGTTTTCATGTATTTTAAATCATAGGTGTGGCTGAAACTTGGCTTATAAAAAAACCCCAAAACTTCATTCCATCAAGCAGTTTGTTTCCATGCAGGGCAGGGGTTATTGTGTGAATAGATTAAATGAATTCCGTCTTACTTTGATTATAAGAAAATACAGTGCTTGAAGTATGAAGTGGTGGGGAGGGGGACAGTGTGTCAGATGGATGGCACTGGGAAATGAAATATCCTTCTTCCCACTGAGCAGGCATCCTTAGTATCTCTCCTTAGCATGCGCCAGCGTGACCGTGAAAAAAATGTTTCTATAGGCCTTGTCTGTGCTATATGTGGGCCAGGAAAATATTGCATAGAGAATGTATTCTTAGCTTTCTGACGCACTGTTGGATGTTTTATATTGGGATTAATTGTGAGCTAATGGGTTCTTAAGCACACCGTGCTTGTCTTCGAGCCTCTAGGTAACAGGGTGCAGCTAATACGTGTAAAAATTACAATTTTCTGGTGTGGGCAGTGCTGGAAGCCCAAATTTGGAGGGGTGAAGTAGGAATGTGGGGTTAGGATCAGCTTTGTCAGGAGTCTAGGCCTTGCCTAAGATGCATCTTCTCAGTCTGTCTCTGGCTGCGTGTTGTTGTTTGGAACTGTTTTCTTTATCCGCTTTTGAATGCTGAAGAAAAGCAGGAAGGTCTGCTTCCTCTTCTATTATTCTGTCATCTTTTTGCATTTTTACATAGTGGGAAGAAACCAGTCGTTGCGGGTGATATGAAAAACTGAGCTTCCTGCTTTCCCTTTCTTTGTCCCCATGCCTCTTTTAGATGTCTTCCCCAGGATATGCATTCAGTGTTTGGCACCGCTGCTGCCCTGTTGCTCTCTTTCCAAGCTGTGCTGGTACTTGGAATGAAATCAGTGTGATTCTTGACAGTCTTACTGATGCTTTAGTGTCGTGAGTAGCAGCCAAAGAAGTCATCCATGTCTCATTAACTTGACTGACCTAGGATCCTGAATCTGCTTTGGTGGGAACTAGGTTGAGTACTGACATAGTTAAGATCTTTGAAATGGGAGATGAACTTCTGACTGCCAGTATTTTCACCTGGGTTTGGACAAGTGACATAAAAGAAGTTTTTTCATCCAGCTACTGATTTTTTTCTATAGCAATGCATGTATTTTGGCACTTTAAAATTGATCTATTTCAATATGTGATATAAATGTTAATTCTTCATCATACTGTTGCATGCAGTAAATAAATAAATCCATTTTTAAATGCATGTACAGTTAGGAATAGATTAGACTTTAGTGTACATTTAAGTGCTCTATAAATAGTCAGACCTATAATTTGTGTTCCCTATTGTGCCATGACAAACAATAGCTCTTCAGAGTTTTGAAAAACTGACTTTTCTTGAATTACTGGGTGGCCTCATGTGTTCACACGGTTTTCTTGCTAGCAATTTGCTGTTACGTGGCTACTCTCTGTTCTAGATACCTCGTTGAGAAAGTGAGCTAGGATATGTAAGAGTGATTTTACTAGGTGGTGGTCTGATCTGGCTGCATAGCCCTCTGTGTTCCTAGGGTAGTCATGGGTAGTCATATTCCACTGATGAACCATTCCCACTGATGCCCTCTTGTCCTGTCCCCCTCTGCCCATGTTTCTGAGGCTTAGAGTACGTATTCTGAAATTCTTTGCCTTTTTGGAATGACTGTGGGACCAGGTGTGTCGTACACGTCATTTGTCGTTCTTGATCCTCTTCTGTGACTTCTCCTTCAGTTGTGAAAAATACTTCTTATCCGCAGAACCTGAGGTTGGAAGGGACCTGCCAAGGCTGTCTAGTCTACTAGTTCCCTGCAAATATGCTTATTGTAGCTGCATGAAGAGCTGTCTGCAGCGGTGCACAAGTTCCTCTCCTGAATCGTCAGCTGTGTAATGAGAAAAACACATGAGAGATTTAGATTTTTCTCCAATTTTGACTATTTTATGTTTAATAACTTTGAATTTTGTATGCAGTTGTCTCTTAACTTGATGAAAGTAGTCATGGACAGGAAGAGGCATGTGAGCATGTGAATGCTATTTCTTGGTCTTGGCTTTAGGCTGATGCCTAAAAGCCTGAACCTGTTGATTCACAGGTAGACGCTTCTATGAAATATAAAGGGCTATTAATTCTTTTTAGACCAACTGATATAGTTGAAAAACATTTAAAATGTGCAAATTCTTTCCCTAAATATAATAAAAAGTATTACTTTCCATCAAGCCTTGCCTTTTGTTATACTTCTGTTTACGGCCACTGCAATATTGATAGATAAGATATGGGAAGCAGAGAAGTTGGCTCCCAGATAAATGATGATGCTTAAGTAAGAAAATACTCAATAGCAAAGGAACAGAGAAAGGACTGTTAGTCCTGTTTTGGTCTCCAGCAAACATCTAGGACAATCTTCTTCTAGGAAGGACTAGGGCTAAACAAGCAAAGTGAAAGGAACTTGAAACTCCTCCTCTGCTTTGTAATGGTGGCTTTGTTTCAGAAATAAGTAGAGGAAAGGTAAGAGAATGTGTGTCTCCTCGTGAGGGAGGAGGAAGACTTGAGCAGAGAAAATGCTTCTCTTGCCTGCACTGTACGAAGACTTAGAAAAACTGCACTAAAGGAATGATTTTGAAGAGCTTCACTAGAACGTACTTGGAATCAATACTGACCAAACTAGAGGCCAACTTAGATAATCTGTGCTCTGAGAATGCTGACATATGAAACTTGGGGCTTCCCTTGGTGTCATGCTGTGTTAGGCAGAACTAGTGAGCAGATACTTACTCATTTGGTGCATCTTACCTGATACTCTGAGGAACTGTAATGTAAAAGAAAAATTCCTTAGTATTGTTCAGGCTTTAATTAAATCTTGAAGACTTACTGCTACATGACTGCTTAAAAAGAAGTGTGTGCTTTGGCTTTGCTTATGTAATTTCTATACATGACTTTGAAGACCTTATGAAATAAATTATGTGCAGAATACAGAATAACTTTTTCTCTTTTTACTTTTTTTTTTTTTTTGAAGAGAAGACTATACAGATGCAGTATAATTGCTTGATGGAATATCTGTTTTCAGCTTATTGACACAGTGGGAACTTGTGGCTCCATTGCTTATTTTTGCAGTAACAAATTAAGACTAATTGTTAGTAATAATAAATTCTTATTCTTGGTGGACCAGTATTAGAAGGGAGTAAGGTATTTGGCCAGTGTGTTTCATGGGTATTTGTTGTCAGCAGATTTATTTCATTTGTGTTCTGTTTCTTCCTTTGGAAAGGGAAATCTTTTGATGATAAATTATTAAGTATTTCCCATACCTGATGTTTTATCTCATCACTTAATTTTCCTGTTCTTCTCTCTTCATTCCACCTTTCCTTCCTCCCCAGTTTTTGTTCTAGAAGTTATTAACTATTGTTGCACTCTTTTGTGTATTCTCATGGTTCCAGATAAAAGCACTACCAAACATTCTTGTCCATTCCGTGAGATGGTGTATGAGCAAGTTGATACTGGTACGTGGTACGCAGTGCCGAGGCTGATGGCAGCTCTGCCCTGTCGGAGCTATGGCTGTTGCTGTCCTTAATTACGTGGACACATTTGGCCTGTGTGATGGAGCTTGGTGTCTCAGAATCACTCTTTTTAGTTGTAATTCACAAAGGCTCGAAATAAATTTCTCAGAATATAATTTTGTGAGAAAGGTTGTTTCAACATCTAAAAGAAAACTGCAGTTTTATCACGTGCCATGTAGGCTTTAAACATATTTTTATTAAAGTGAGAATTGTGAATAGATAACTCCAGTTTCCTAGTTTTCCTTCTTTTGGGGCATTAACATAGCAGTTGTTTACTTTTAAGGGAAATGAGATTCAATTATAGACTGGCTTCAGCATGCTGCTTAGTACTTTGCAAGTCAGTATCCAAATTTAATATAATTGTTAACTAAAACTTTTTGAGATACCAGAATAATAGTTAGTGATGATGTAGTCTATCTCCTGTGCTGAATCCTAGAAAATGGGACAGATGAGGGGGGGAAAAATTGATGGTTTGTCTGGAAGTGTTCTGGGTATATTTGACTATATAATCTCATATTCTGAAGTGTTATCTCATTGGAAGCTAATTAAATAGCAAACGTTTGTTTATAGTGGACAATTAACTTCAGCACTGGGTGATAACTTACAGCATGTGGAGAGTAGATCACTGCAGTTCTGTAAGGTACAGAAATAAAAAGATGTTTTTAAAAAATCTTGGAGGAAAATGTATATCTGTTGGGGTAATAATTTATTTTAATCAAGTGATGCTTAAGTTGGCTAACACAAAGAAATAGTGTTTGTTTAAATTGTTACAAGTGAACGTCAAAACATAATGTAAGAATGTAGGTCTTGAAATTGCTGGATGTCTTGCTGTTAAGAGGTTCTGTAAGCTGCTCGTGGAAGCTGCCTCTTTATCCATGTTGCAGTGTGAGTACATTCATTGAATTCCAGGTACATTCTTCTCCAGCTTTCCTTCAAAATTGACTTCCAAAAGCCACATGTGCTTCGTGCAGGTATTTTAGATATTTAGAGAGCAACTAGAGCTTCATTCTTTAGTGCTCTGCTGAAAAAGAATGGCTGAAAGGCTTCTCATTTAGTAGACTCCCTTCCTGTAAATTCCAAATCAGTCAAGTTGTGTATGTCACCATTGCATTTGTTTTAATTGTATATTTTAAAATGTATGTTTTCCTTTTTAAAGTCACTGAAGGAGGGGAAATAAATTTGTGTGTTTGTGACCTCCTGTGTGGCTTCCAGAAGCTGAGGCTTCTTGGTCCTAATTTTTTTGCTTTTTTTATACAAAGAGACAATCTTTCAGACTGTTATTTAATGCTGTATAAGTTGTTATGTTTTGATTGTAAAGATGTAGACCTTTTGTGTTATTTGTTAGACAGATTATAATAGGACATACTGTGTTAGCAAGCTCTTTGGACAGCTGTGTCTGCGGCTGGCTTGGGCTCCACTGAAGCTTATTGCATAGGAATTAGCTCTTCTGTCAGCCAGTTGAAAGGCTTAGTTAAGGATAAGAACGTTCTTAATAAAAAGTAAATTTGTCTGGCAATGACCCTCTCCCAAATAGCTGAAAATAATTGTCTTCGTTATTAGCCTTAGGTATAAGCTGTTTGTCTTTAGAGAGGCACATTGTTTTGTATCCAGAGATTGTCTAAGCTAGTATTTCTGCAATTACTTGTCATGAAAATCATGCTTAGCGCATAGCTCTGTAAAAATAATTCCCATCTGCAAAGATAAATACACTAGGGACAATTAAGTTTGAGTGTCGCTGGAAAAAACCTTGAGTCTCCAAGAACTGAAATGAAGATTATTACTATGTCAGCAACCTTATTTAATACCAAAAGTAATAATATAGTTCACCTAGTGAATAAAATCTCTTGAGAACAGTAAAACTTTTGTTACGGATTAAGATAAAATGTGACTTACTTTAAATCAAGTACAATTCAGACATGACTAAAGCCTTGGCAGACTTTCTCCAACAAATCTAGCTTTTGCAGTTTGAGCAAGTTACTGACCCAGCTGCCCACCCCACTTCTCTGCTATGGCAGTGTGAACGGGCAGCCAGGGAGGCAGGGCAGGGCAGGACACAATGCGGTTTGCAAGCCATCATATTAAAAAAAAACCAAACAAACAACAAAACAAACACCCCCACCCCCCCAATTTAAGTATTCAAGCACAGAAATGGCATTTTGGGTATGTGGGCACACAGTCTGTTCTGCTCAATCACTCATCCAGAGGAAATAGCCTCTAGGAAATGGGGTGGACTGGAGGTCTAGGAGGGCGGTTGCCTACACTGATTTGCTAGATTATGTGTATCAGGGCTTTTAGAAGATATTTCACATATACGATAGCATAGCAAAATACCACAGGCATCTGCAGAAAACATAAGACAGCTTTTAACACATGGGGATTATATTAAAAATTCCAAACTCTGCCTGTGTGTTGTTACTAGCAGCCAGTTCAGTGGAGCTAGAGCTGTCTTACTGTTTTCTTTTGCAATATCCTTTCACTCTTGAGCAAATTTTGTTACTTTTATCACTGTGGGTTTTCTTGTCGACAAGACAGACATCTCTAAGGACCTTGGTAGCGTCGCTGGTGCAGGATTAGATGGAGGCCTCTGAACTGTGGGCTGGAAGGAGAGTTTAGATTTATTAGTGTTAATGTATGAAGCAGCATTGCTCTGACCTTGCTAAAACTTATGAAATTTAAGGGTAGTCAGGTTTTACCAGCGCGACAGATACAAGCAAGCAGTGTTTTTCAAGAGCGGGTAAGAAAAATGTACCTTGTACTAGCTGATACGTGGAATGAAGAGTTAAGTGGTTGTGGTATAACTTGGGTAAGTTGTGAAATGAACTGAATGCAGAAGGGTGGCAGTAGGAAATTGCAGGGCTACCTGTCTAGAAGCCCTTTAGACTGAACTGCTACAGTATTTAGATAATCTCTTCACTGCCAGAGATTCCTAGTGTTAGGCACCTGAATCGAAGCTTCATCATTCGGGTGGGTTGGTTCAAGGGTTGTAACATTTATACTAACAGATAGGCAACCATATCATTCGCAAGGAAATATATTGTTTGTGAGTGTGCTAAAGTAAGTAACACCTGATGGCTTGAGCTTTATAGTGTACTTGTTCTGCTAGCATGGGAAGAAATATGTTACCTGGTGAAAATCATGAACATGGTGTTTGACCTTAAGGAAGCTATCTATGGAGATACCAACGGTAGGTCAGTCCAGGCTATTTTTGACATTTACAATATATGTACATCATTTTGTTGACACATTTTAGATGGCTTAAAATCCATTTTTATTGCTAGCTAGACAGATACGTAGATTTGGTTATACAATTGTGATGTGTTCTTTATGAGCACTGATACACTGTGTAAATACAGGGTTTCTTTCATTAAGAAATGCTCTTATCTCCTTGCATGTGTTACAAAAGGCAAATATTATTTGTACCTGCCATTGGTTTGTACCTGTTCTTTTAGTGCCGCTCTGCTTGCCAAAACATTGTACAAACCACTCTAGGAGACAGATGAATTTTTCATTATGAAAACCAATAGCCTCCTTAAAGGTTGTAGTATGTTGCATATTTATGACTGTTCTTCTGTGCTTGTTGCCTCCCCTTAATTTTGAATTACGGTGACTTCAACCTTTGAGTGTTTTGGTTGCATTAGACAAACGCAGGAAGTTACAGCCTGTCATCGAGGCGCTTGAGCTTCCATGAATTGGTTGTTTCACTCCCTCTTGCAGATTTTCGGTAGACTGATTTCAATTTTTATAGTTTAGCCTTGATAGCTTCCTCGTGTGAGTCTTGCAGATAGAATTTAGGACTAAGGAATGTGCCTTTATAAAAGATGGGAATATTTTTTACTTTTGTGATTTTTCCATTTTCACAAATCTTAAATGTCTAAGAACCAAGAGTTTAGTCTGTGTAATTCAGGTATAGCTTTCTTCTCCAGAAGATTTATATCGGGGCTTAAAGAGGCTGTTCGTAGCATGCAAGAGCTCTCCTGTATTTTTACAGCTGGGTGTTGGAGGTATGGTGAGATTAACTCAAAACCATTTCCATACTAATCTAATGCTTCCTAGGTGCTTTTGTTAGAAAAAAGAACAATTTTGATTAGATTTTTTAAAAAAACTTTTGGAAGTGCATTGTGGAATTCCTTGGATAGTAGTTTTCTTGTTTGTTAAGGGGGAAATTTCCATTTGTGTTGTCCTTGAAGACAGCATTAGAGCTTTGCCAGCGTGAATGTGTCCACACTGTTAATGCGGACTGCAGCTGGAGCTGATCCCTCTGGATACTGGGGCTGAAGGCGCTGTGCGGGGTGTCAACGTGGAGGCTCCTTTAGCGGAGTGTTCAAAAAAGTACAGGGGTGTAGTCAGAAGGGTTTTCTGCCTTAGGCTTTGGCTTTGAAGTGAGTTGTTGCAGCGCTTGCCCTCTTCTGTAATACTGATTCTTAATTTCAGAGACTGTTAGTAAACTACTCTAATCGCTAGGTTTCTAATAACAGAAGAAATTTACTGTCATAGTCTTAAATTGCTGATTATAAATGGGTGACCTCCCATTCAGTATCTGTTTTTTTGTTTTTTTCTCTCTCTTTTTACTTCTCTCTTCTTCCTTTTTTTGACTAGTGTTTGAGGTGATTTTATTTTCTCCCCCCCCCCCCCCCCCTTAACTTTCATGTTAATGGTTAGAGAATTGTGGAGGACCTGTTATATAGCTTTAGGCACAAAATGTGGTGTGGTACCTAGCCAAATGCTTCTTGTTGTGCTGGCAAATCTTTTTAATGTGTTTTGGAGCTTATTCACAGCTTCCAGTTATCATAAACATCCGGAAATAACTTTTTGAATTCTCCAGCTAGATCCCAGAGCTGATTACTGGAGATGTAGAAATACCCTTTCTAGAAAGCATTCATCACATTCATCATATTGATGCTGCTGCTGATGGATGAGTATGCTGCTTTAAAGACAGTGTCTTGTGGTGCTGGTATTTGTGGTGAAATTATCAGTATTGTCCATCATGCTTTCCTATGGACACTGCTCAATTTATTTAAAAAAAATATTACTGCCTGCTGCCTGCTTTTTACCTCTCAGGCAAGTCCCTCCCTTCAAAAAACGAGAAAAAAAAGGTGAAGGCTCACCATCTGTGGTGTTGGATCTCAGCAGATAACCTGTATCTGATCCTTTCTTGAGCAGCGGGACTTAGAGGTCCTCTTTTTGCATTTCAAAACAGTGTTTTAGCTCCTGTGTATTTTCCAGTCTAAAATGATGTTCTCTGCCTGAATCGACTTGTCATTTTAGTTGCACTTCTCTGAATCATGTGCCAGTGAGACAAACCACACAGAGCTATCAAAGGAATTTCTTATCCAGAGGCACTAAGACTTAGATTTTATTTATTTTTAAACTTAATTCCCAACCTTCATAGATCAGTGAGATAAGGTCCAGTTCTTCCATTTTCTCTGGCGTGACCTGTTAACCTGTGCTAATGATTTGACTTCTGTAGCCAAGAAGCTGCCTGGGCTGGGCATCTTTCCTTGATTCGTGGAATGACTGGGATTGTGTGGAAGACCATTCTTTAAAAATAAATCCTTATCTCTGCTATTCTCTTTGCAGAGAGAAATCAAAGTTAAGTGACTCTTAACGTTGGCTGCTCTGTTAGAAGTTAAGGTTCCTGGTATTTACTCTGAATGCCTAAACAGCATTCACAAAGCAAAATGGCCCTGTTGTGTGGCATAGACACGTTTCTCCAACCAGACATACTTGTTTATTGAGAGAACTTGGTGAGTCAGGAGCTATGAAACATTCATTGATGTTGCAGCCTGATACTTCTTATTTAATAGTCCTTTTGTGGATGTCTTGGAGAAAACGTGTGTTCCTCCTCACCTCGTAAGTGTCTACATGCAATTTTTGGTTTGGGACACTTAAGCAATTTTCATATCTGTTAGTTTTAATAAAGTGTACCAACGTTTTTGAAAGAGACCTGTAGATAGAGCATCCTTTCCTGTTCACAGTCACAGGAGAGAAGTAGGTGGATGACATAGGATGCCACCCATGGATTGCTTTTGCATCCTTAAGCTATTTTCTTCTAAACCTTATTGGTTATCTGAAGTAGCTGTGGAGCAGGATTGTCTCCAGATGAGTTGCTTGAGAATGTTTCCTCAACATGCAGAAATAGGGGGACGCATCTGCTCATGCGGCTGCAGCATGAACTGCATCAGATGGTTGGGTTCACACAATCTGGCAGGAGAAAAGTGGCACAGATTTGGTGACAGGCAATGGGGAGGTGGGAAAATAAACTGGCCTCTTTGCTTCCTTGGACCTCCTGCCTGACACATACAATTAGATGACTTGTCTTAAGACAGTGAAATGCCCTGATGGCTTTTTGGGAAGGATGGGCTGTGGTCACAAGCTATGGGTGGGGGGATGTGGGCTGAAGGGGGAGTGTATATAAGGAGCCACGCAGTCCCCATGACTAATGCAGCTTTTGCGGAGGAACAAATGTTTGTGTTGTCGAGCAGGAAATGTCAGATGTATGTTTATAGATTAGAGTTACCTTCTAAACTCTGTGAAGGTCTTCACAGTGAGTCAAAATAGAATTACTCTGCTGAGATAAGTCAAGTTTCTGTCAGGCTTGTTCATACTCTTTTACACTTTTCTACTGTTCTTGCCCTCTCTTTGAATTTTAAATATTGTCTGTGTATGACAGGTAACAAAATGCACATCATCAGAACACCACCTCGTGTGTTTGGTACTGGGATTTGTTGTATCTGAAACTGGTTTGCAGTCAGCTTGCTGCATTTCTCATGCAGAAGGCAGGCAGGTGGCAAGTAGCTCAACCTTTTTGTAGCTAAATAGCATCAATTTCTTGTGTACTAGTGCGATGTTTGTCGGAACATGTATTTACTTGTTTATGAACACATAACTAAACACCTAGTTATCTGTAATTGGAGTTTGCAAGCTATCCTTGAAGTTTGCAAGCTATCTTTCAGTCTGTCCTTGGTAGGTAGCTGTGTATTTCCTTTTGGTTTTGTTTGTTTTGGGATCCTTGTTGTTGTTGGGTTTTTGTAGTTACTTTTGTGTTAGGAAAGAAAAAAACATTTCGCCAATTCTGATAAACAGCCAGAGGTAGGGGCAGTTACTTGCATTGTGGATATTTGCTGTTGTTGGGAGACAGGCTCTTTGTGGTGGGTTTTGTAGCGCTGCAGCTGTACTGCTGTGAGTGATCTTTTTACCACTCTACTTCAGGCAACAGGAAAAAAAAACCCAAGATTTCCTGAAGCAAAACGCTTTGTGTCTTTGCCCTTCAGCTTTTCTCGTGTAGCTAAGCAAGCAAAGGGTTTGAATTGTGATGAGGTGAGATGTGACAGGAAAAAAAATATAAGTTGTAGCTTTTTTATGTATTTACTCTGTGTGTTTGACAGCACTTGGTTTGTTTCCCTGCTATAATTATCCTGCCTGTTCTAAGATTAGGGTACCAGTGTGACATGGGCCAAGGGCTTGTAGCCTGGATAGTGCTTGTACAGGCAGTGGCACTTCTGCTGGTGGAGCTGGGTTGTGTCCTCAAATAAAACACAACTGTGTTGGAGGAGGGGAGAGGAATTTTCATGTTCATACTGCAGCAACGTGAGAGACTTTTGCCAGCACTGCTCTCTGTTGAGCTCTGCTTCCCTGTGCCACTGATTGACACGATCCACTGGCAAAACCCCATGGATATGTGTGTGTGTGTGGGTGTTGTTTTAAAGCATTACCTCTTTTTATTTGTGGAACAAAGGTTTACCAATGAAGTATGAAACTGTAATAAAACCACAAGCCTTTATTGCTGTTTTTTTTCGTGACTGCATTTTTAATTGATGTATCTGTTCGTGCCTTTAACATTGCAAATAAAATTGTTCTTGTCCTCCTTTGTAAGGAATGTACCAGGGTGGGGAAGATCTGGGGAATGTTATTTGTTTTGGTTTGAGTGGCTACACAATGGGTCCTGCTTTCTGTATACTTATTTCTAACTTGCCTATACCTTAAAAATGGAAAACATCCAACATGTAGCAGGAACTTCTCTGTTCGCTCAATTATTTCTTGATCCTGTGTGTTTTTTGTAGGCTTGGCCTATGAGTTTATTACAAAACAAGAGTAGAGTGAAGCTCTGAGAGGTTCTGGATCTTCAGGAAGTGACTTTTAATGGTGATGGCAGCAGGCATTAAATGCTTCAGCTGTAACTACTTCTGTTAAAGAAATGTTTGTAAAGCATTAGAAATAGTGTTTTTTCGATGTTTCAAATCTATTTGTTTCACTTTCCTTTCAGCTGTCAACACTTCAGATTGTAACTGAAATGTCTTATTCTTTTAAGACATCTCCATTTCATACAAACTACCTGGTCTTTTCTCATTAGTAGCTCCCTGACAGTCCCATAGTTAAAAGTGTGAAGGAGGTTCTCAGGGTATTCAGAGAAAAAAAATACCAGCAAACCCCTGTTATATCCGAAGTGTTTGTGGTAGTCTGTGGCAAGGTTTATCTGAGATTTGCAGCAAGGTTATTCAGTTCTGTTGGTGTGTTTCAACAGAGCAGAAATTTAGTTAAATCTCTCTGGGTGCAGACCTCATTAAATACATGAATCATCTAATTTAGGGCTTTTAAATAACATGACCTATTTCAGTGTAGGAAAATACCTCTTGTGGACACCTGTGCATTGAGGATCTCTTGCAGGTGCTGGAGGTTTGAGGAATTGGTAGAAGTTTCGGGCTGGTTTTGCTACATCTAAGGATAGTGTACTTTCTCATATTAGCACTTTAGGTTTAAGAATTAATGTGAAAATAACTTGAGTAATGTATGTGTCTGAATACTTTGTACAGTTTGAAGAACTGGAGAGGATGGGAGCATTTGTACTCCCTCAAAGATTGCAAATGCAAGTGCTGGTCTGGTTATTCAGCCTTCAGTGGCTGGCAAGTTGCAGAACCCTGATATGCTGAATTAGCTGTTTTAGTCCCAAATATATGCTTCAAGTATTATTTTGAATTTGATCTTTTGGAATTGACTACAAAATATTCAGGGTATTTTAACGGTTTCATACAAAAGATCCAAATAGTGAGTTGTGGTGATGGATTCTAGGCATTTAACTTTCTTGTGATTTCTTGGGAATCAAGAATTCTGCAGGAATATTATTTCAGCTGCTGTCACAGGCCTTGTGATGGCCAACAAGCCACTGCCAAGCACTGAGAGAATTTTTAAAATAGAAGCTAAGGCTCATAAGTTGATTTTCTGGCTCCCGCTTGACCAGCGGGGAGGTCCTTAGCATGCACAGACGACTGCTGGTTTCATACTTTGTGTGGTGTTTTTCTTGGTTCCTGAAGAACTGAAACAGTTTACAAGTCTTACCAGTCTGATTCATTAGACTTATTGGGAGGCAGTAAAAGACTGTGTAAATGAAGATGCTAATTAATAGAAGGTAAAGCCCAACTCCCCCATCCAAACCAGAACATTCAGCTCTGATATGAGAAGTAAGGAAATGGAATCGAAAAAAGTTTCCTGTAATTCGGTAGTTATCATGTGGGGTTGCACACAAATCTGATTATAATTTTTTTCTCTCTCGCTTTTGAACATCAGTGATTTATCTCCTTTCCTTTGAACCTGTGTGGATTAGTTATGCTGCATGGCAGAAAGTGAGGGAGGGACTTGTAAGTGGTGTTTCAGAGCTAAGGACTGGCACAGCTTTTAAGTGCAACTGCTGGGGATTTGGATATTGTCAGTGTATGAGGTTTTATTCATCTGGCTGGATGTTAAAAAAATCGTTAACATTAGCGATGCTAGCAGAAGAGTGATTAGAAAATAATTACATTTATTTTATATTGGCAACTTGTCCTTTTCTCATTTTTTTTCCCCTCAGCACTGCTGTCCTCAATTGTGTATGGCAAATAGAAATCCCTTGAAAAATTGCTCATTACAGACTTTCTAAGTAGATACATCTGTCTCTGAACAAGTACTGTTTTGCATTATATTTCAGATAATCGGTGGGGGAAGAGCAGTGGTGGTGTGCCTTTAGAAACTGTATACTTAATGGGATTAAGCCACATTCTGATGTTAGTGTTTAAGATGATGTAACTTGAATACTAATTTTTTTGTTTTGTTTCTTTTAAGCAAATGGTTATGAGCCTTAGAGTTTCTGAACTGCAAGTACTTCTGGGTTACGCGGGGAGGAACAAGCACGGACGAAAACACGAACTTCTCACAAAAGCACTGCATTTGTTAAAGGCTGGCTGCAGTCCTGCTGTACAAATGAAAATCAAAGAACTCTATAGGCGAAGGTTCCCTCAGAAAATCATGACACCTGCAGACTTATCTATCCCCAGTGTGCACTCGAGCTCCATGCCAGCAACTTTGTCTCCGTCTACCATTCCACAGCTCAGTTATGATGGCCACCCTGCCACATCACCATTGCTTCCTGTTTCGCTTCTGGGACCTAAACATGAACTGGAACTCCCCCATCTCACATCTGCGCTCCACCCTGTCCACCCCGACATAAAACTTCAGAAATTACCTTTTTATGACTTGTTGGATGAGCTGATAAAACCTACCAGCCTAGGTAAGGTTGCACATGTTGTAATAACATTTGAAGTATTTTTTTTTCTTCTTGTTTTTTTTTAATAGTAATGGATGAATTCAGCTGGTAATGCAGTAACTGGTTAAATATTGCATCACAACAGTATTTAGAGAATTGCTATTTTTGGTAACTTTTGGAACAGATTGTTCTACATGGAGAGACATCTTACGTAACACTCATTAGTTGCTTTAGCTGAGCCACTAAATATGGTTCAAAGATCCCTTATATTTAAGGGGTGAGTTTGGCAGGAAACAAACCAAACCTGAAAAAAATGAAAAAATCTGACTGCTTTCAGTAGTTCTTCTAAACCATAGAGTTTAATTACTTAAAAAGCAAAACAAAACAAAAATACCCCTGAATCCGTCAAGCCCACAAAATCTTCTCATCTGTGCTGGGAAAGAATGCCAGACTAGATGTTTGCTGTGATCCGTTACAGCCTGGACATCTGAGTTGAGGAAGACTTGTGGTTCTTTTGCAGTTGTGGCTACTTTTCTTTAAACTGTCTTTTGTGTTAAGGTATAAATCACTTGTGTAGCTTCTGAGAATAATCTGGTGTTTACAGAGCATTATATAACAATGTAATTTTTCTGGCTCTGACTGCACGTAGCACTTAATGGCACGGTTAACTTTTAGTACTCTTAAATACTGCTTAAATACAATAGTCCTGTTGATTTCTGGAGGGGCTGCTTGCACGTTGGAACCTTCTGCTGCCTTGAAACCCTGGAAAAGATTGACTAAGAATATCTGGTAAGAGGAGGAGATATGTGAAAGTAGATATGGGGCGATGGTGGGTGAGTGGGAAAAAAAAAAAGCATTTGTGGAAGAGATCCCTTGTAAACAGAAATGAGCAGGTACTTAACAGTCTGAACATCTTCAGGAATGTAGGAGGCCTGATATGTGAGTGGTTATGGTGGTCTGCGGGTTTCTGAAGTATGTTGCACAGTTGTTTGTGTATTTTTTTGTTTTAACTGTTATAACAGGCATTGAGGGGAAAAAGCAGATAGCTTTTTATAATCTGCTTCAGGTATTCTTTGAAGAGGTATACTATATCTGTTTAGCTTTAATCTAAAACCTAATTGATTAATAAACATTCAAGGCAGTGGTGGTGGTACAGGATAATTAGGTACTCAGTATGTGTCTCATCACTTTTACATTATAAATACTTAAAAATAATGATATAATTTCAATAAGACATTCCAGTGCAGGAATTATGGTATGCATTTATTCCCAGATGTGGTAAGAACACTTTGCTGTCAGCTCTGTGTCTGACAAACCGGCCCCAAATGAAGAGATCGTAATTCACGCTCTGTCATGTCTTACTGCTTGAGGAGTTTATATACCATAGTTGTAGACTCTTGAGTGTCAGGGTAAGAAAATGGAAGTGGGTATAATTCCAACCAGGTACCTTTCTAAGCAATCTTTGTCCTTTCAGTTAACTTAGGGTATGTTTGGTATTTTTGTTTTACATGTGAATCCTGTCTGCAAATGTCTTTCTGCTTGTCTGAAGCAATACTATTAAAAAGCTTTTTTTTCCTTGTGCTTTTGGAGGAAGGGAGAGCTTCAATATCCATGCATATCGTAGAATGGTTTGGGTTGGAAAGGACCTTAAAGATCATGTAGTTCCAACCCACCTGCCATGGGCAGGGACACAGTCCACCAGCCCAGGTTGCTCCAAGCCCCGTCCAGCCTGGCCTTCGACACCTCCAGGGATGGGGCAGCCACAGCTTCTGTGGGCAATCTGTGCTAGTGCTGTGGCACCCTCACGGTGAAGAATTTCTTCCTTACAGCTAATCTAAGTCTACCCTCTTTCAGTTGAAAGCCATTCGCCCTTGTCCTGTCACTACAGGCCCTTGTAAAAAGCCCCTCTCCAGCTTTCCTGTTGGCTCTGTTAGGTACTGGAAGGTGCTGTAAGGTCTCTCTGGAGCCTTCTCTGGGCTGAACAACCCCAACTCTCTCAGCCTGTCCTCACAGCAGAGGTACCCCAGCCCTCTGATCATCTCTGTGGCCTCCTCTGGGCTTGCTCCAGCAGGTCCATGCCCTTATGTTGGGGGGCCCCCAGAGCTGGATACAGTGCTGCAGGTGGGGTCTCAGGATCGCAGAGTGGAGAGGGAGAATCAGCCTCCCTTGATCTGCTGACCACACTTCTTGTGATGCAGCCGGGATACAGTTGGCTTTCTGGGCTGCAGGTGCATGTTGCTGGGTCATGTTGAGTTTCTCGTCTGCCAGCACCCCCAAGTCCTTCTCCTCAGAGCTGCTCTCAACCCATTCTTTGCCCAGCCTGTATTTGTGCTGGGGAATGCCCTGACTCATGTGCAGGACCTTGCACTTGGCCTTGTTGAACGATTGGTTGTTTCCTTTTGTAGTGGAAAGTAATGTTGCTACAGATTGTAAAATTGCTGACTATAAATGTCGCGAAGGTATTTTAGAGTAATAAATACGTATATGTTAATGAACAAAGCCTGTTGGATTAATAACCTGTGATATGCAGCTTTATACACTTTGAAAACAACTTGAGTCAATTGTGCATCGAACTTGGCAGTTTTAAATGCAAGTGTGGAGCAGACTTGTATTAATTTTCTCCATCTATACAGTTGCTGATACTCTAAAAAGTCTTAAATTATTTGTTGAGTTTTTGCCCCAGATGGTTTGAGCATCTTTCTCAAGGCTGCAAACAGTGTGGGTTTCATCAAATGTCAAATTTCTAAGTTCCCTGGGTTTGTTTTCAAATGGCAGGTACTTGTCACAAACACTCAGAACTTCTCCCTGGCATTTGGCCAGCATTTCAACATCTCCTGCTTGGTTTTTCTCATCAGATTCCTCATGGGGTAGGGATAAGAAACTTTTGAATTCACTCTGTTTCCATCCACCACAGGAAGAATTGATGACCTGGGGTTTTGAATAATTACTGCCTGCTTAAAATGGAACTTAACCAGAATAGAGAAAAAGTGTGTGTGAGACAGAGAATGAGTGTGATCTCTGCTGATTTGAAGATCTTTAGATTCTTCTGAAATTATAGTTGTTAGGTAAAAGTTGGCCAAAGCACATCTTTGGATGTCTTTCTCCCTTGTCTCTCCCAAGTCAAGGTGGAATTGCTTGGAAGGTTTGCTACAGCAGTTTTCTGTCCTATAAAGTAAGTGATTATTAATTTGAAAAACAACAATTTGACAAAGCCTCAGGGAAGGGAGTTGCACAGCAGGGCACTTGAACATGCATTCTGTACCCAAATATTTTACGTAGGTGGGTAGTACACAAGCTAATGTGAATAACAGATAAGGAAATTAAATTTGCAAACTATTATTTTTAATGTCAAGAACAAAAGCAGGAAATGGATGTTACCTTCTTACACTTGCTTCCTCAAAATGTAGCTCTTGAACTGTGATTAAAATCAATGTGCTTACTGCTTGCTGGGCTGGATTCATGGCAAGGGGAAAATGCTGTACTTCATCCATCTGTACCCTTCTCAACAACAGCTATTGAGAATCTACTTGTGCATGGCTGGCTGAAGCATATGTGAAAAGCTAAGGTTAGAAGGCTGTTGGCTAACATTTTCTAACCTTCTCTGGCTTGCAGCAGCCCATACAACTTGTAGCAGTGAGTAGGATGCCTGCAGAAGAGCAGACTTGCCTAGCTAGTTGAACTCGTAAATTTAGCCTGTGCTACCTCAACTTGTTCTTGTTTGACGAACTGAAAATAACAGCTAGGCCTCGCTAACGGTGGGACTCTTCTCCTGCTGTTACTCTGCTCGGATTGCTCCTTTCTGAGTGTTTCAAGTGCATGACTCCTGTGTAGCTCTTTCAGAGCTGTGTGGCTAATACTGACAGTTATGGTTAATGCTGGCTGTGCTGTCAGGGGATGACACCATTTTCTTTACTCCCAAGAAGACTGTCAGTGGGCTTGTTTATCTGAAACTAAGAGATTATCTGGCCATGTTTAGTGGAGCTGTTGAATTTGAGCCATATTTTACTAGTCATCCTCATTGCAAAACTGAGGAAGCATCTATACTGGATGTTTTTGTGTACAAGTCAACTAGGAAAGCTCGATATTCTGAAAATGTATGTTGGTGGATGAGCCTTTTCGCTGAGCTTTTGCAGCACTGGTGAGAAATCTGAGCCCTCTGCCCCATGGTTAACCACAGTTCGATATAATTGTATGACTTTTTTTTTTTTTTTTTTTTTTTTTGGTGGGGTAGGAGGGAAAGCTATCCAATTTGGGCTCGATGGAATGTATGAAAGTTGCCTTATTATTTTGACTTCTCTGTTTTCATTTGAATAGGGACTCCTTTAAATAGTAAAAATTTGGTTTTACTTGCTCAAGTGAAGCTGCAGCTTTCATTTAATTTTTACCTATTCTCAGCCCTCAGTGCACAGACACTGTTAATGGGTTGATTTTAAGCATAAGACAAATTTTCTAAAAGTAATTTTGAACATACAGTAAGATCTCTTTTGTGTGGTGAAATGTATTTACTATGAGATGAGTAATCAGTACCGAAATTTTGCCAGATTATTATGGAAGGGACATCAGATAGTTAACTAAAATCTTAAAAATACTTCTTGTTACGGCATATGCCATTCCTAATTGCTTTAGCTGTGTAGTTGTTCCAAAAAACATTTTAACCTGTAAGGGGAAATTAAGTTTTTAGTTTCTATTTAAAGAGGCTGTAGTCTATGCTACTCTTTTAAAAGCTGTCTGAACGGCATACAGATGATCGTCCTGCAGTTTATTTGCTGTGCTTCAGGTTTAAGTGATATGGAACACAACAATGAAACTCAAATCTGAGCCATGGAAATCGGGATTTTTGCCTACAGGTCTCAGCTTCCTGGAAGGAGGAGAGAAATGTTAGGCTTTTTGGGGAGTCAGAGTATCACTTACAGAAAGCGTGCTGTCAGACTCCAGGTACTGGCTTCATCGGGTGAAAGAAGCTTCCAGTGGCTCTGCTGAGGCTTGTCTTGATTTGGTTAGGTCTTAGTTTAACTTCTTAATCTGTGGTCTCTTAATAACAGGATTTCTCCAATAGGCAGAATTTCACCCCTGGTGCCTGCCCTCAGGAATTATGTATTTACTAACTAGTGTTCATGCTTTCGACTTGGATTTACCTTGAAATTTTCTTTTTGACTGTGATTGATCGTGGTTACTTGGATATGCTGCATTCTTGAAGACAGATCTGCAACTGATCTGACTAAAATCTTCAGGGTGACTGTAGTTCAAGGTACCGCTATTAAACAATTAAGTGCTTAGAAGTCTAGGGTGGATACTATAAAAGTTTTGTTTGGCAAGTATTTCTCCCTTCCATATATCAGCAAGCTGATCTGTTGCTCTGTGCAATGGTTTATATGAAAGTCACGCTTTTACTGTCTTCTGTGTTTATTATTTTTTTTTAATGTTCTTTGTGGGAGGAAGTTCAACAAAACACTATATTCTCAGCTCGGGCTTCAGCTTTCTGACTTCCGGCTCTACAGCTTTTAATTGTGCAAGAATAAGCTGAAATATTAGCTCTCTTGTTCATGGGCTGTAGCGGAACTAGAATTACAGTGCACTGAAGTTTCTTTTTTTGACTTCAACATGTATTTGCAGGTGGTACGTATAGAGAATCTTTCCATAGTCTAGACTCCGTTTCTTTTAAGTATGAGACTGCTTTAACCAACTGGGCAGCTCTTGTGCTACAAGAAAAGGACTATAATTTGTAACTGCTCACTTCAGCTGATTGCTGAATCTCCTCATGCGTATAGAGCTGAGATCGCCCAAATTCCAGGACCTCACAGGATATGCGCTGATGTGAATGGATCTAGGAAGCCACTTTGCTTTCCAAGATCAAATTAGGATATCTTTTTGATAATTGATAATTTGATAAGGAGTTGGGTTTGATGATTCTCGTGGGTCCCTTCCAACTCAGGATATTCTATGGTTCTAATAAAAGCTTTTAGTAGAAGGAATTACAGCAAACCACGTGGTTGACTCAAAAGCATGTGAGTAATCCGTTAATAATCAGTGAACCAATCTGAGCTTGGAGTGGTCTTTCAAGTGTTTGGAGAGCTTGAGGCCTAGCAGCGGTGCTCACACAGCATGAGAGAGGAAGCTGTGCTATTGCAATATGTACTTTTAAAGATTTCCTCTTGCAACCGAGATGTTGAGATCATTTAGTAGTTACTGGAAATGCTGCCAGGACTTGGAAGTCTTCAGTAACTTGGAGTCTTTTAGAGATACTTTTATCTCCCTTTATGGTGGCTGTTAGAAGATGATGGTATGGGTTATGCTAATCCTGGCAGAGAGTTTACTAGGGACTTTTGTTATCGAATTGTGAACTTTAAACTTAATTTTTTGCCTTATAAAACTTGCAACTTTCCTGTTGAGAGTAAAAATATGCTGGAAGCAGGATACCCTGTGTAGGGATTTGGCAATGCTAGCTTTTTAGTACTGCTCATTTGAAGTGCTTCACTGCTGTTGGTGCTCTTAGGAACAGAGGCTAAATGTTCAAGCCTGAATGGCAGCAGTTGAGTTCTGGGACATACATTTAGGTGTCTAAAGAAATCAAGTGACTTAACTTGTATGGAGGATCCAGTGATGTTCCTTCCCTCTGGCAAAATGATGGCACAGATAAGCACAGAAGATCTGTGGGCCCATGAAGGGCAGTGGTGAGAGGAGAGCTGGGGTAGCTGTGTATTTACTCCACAGAGGTTGGCTGAGAGGGCGGAGGGTTCTGGCATGGAAGGTTGTCGTGAAATTATCCCTTAATACTTAGTGTAGGTCTTTAGAAATCCTCATTGCTCAGAAATGCTCTAATGCATGACTGATTTAAAAAAAAAATCAAACATAAATATCTGCCCAATTGCACAGAGTTTCCAGCTGATCTATTCTGTTTATACAATGTATCATAGAGAGTTATAAAATACGTAATATTTATGAATTAATTGTAGCCCTTGGAGTACTTCCAGGCTATTTTCATACATACATTTAGGCACTATTTCAAATAAGCTCCTTCGTTTCTCTACTCCCTGCCCTTCCCACCCCCACTGTAGCTCTGCCTGTTCCTTCGGAGTATTAACCGTTGAAAGCTCAGGTTGAACAGAAACTAAAAATCATCTTAAGTGATAAATGCAGCAGACTGACCAGAATCCAAGTTCAGTTTTTCATCTGTTTTAAGCTGAAGAATGTGGCATTGTCACTTTACAGTAGTGCAGTGGATTTGCAAGTGTAGGGCAGCTGTAACTCATGGAAGTGGGTTAAGAGCTAGTCACTGCTGTCAAGGAAAGAATGATTTATATATATATATATATATATGTATATGTGATTTACATGTTTACTGAAATGCTTCCCTTCAAGTAGTTTCGAAGTGTTTTGAAACGTTAAGATTACACAACATCCATTGTGATAAGTGATTAAAATGGCCAAGATGTCACAGTGAGCGAGTGACAAAACAGAAACGGGGATCTGGAATTTCTCTTGGTTCCGGTTGGTGTGGCCGAGCTCCTGAAGCCCACAGCCTGTGCAGGGCATGCTGGCTCTGCACAGCCCTCGGCTCTGCTCTGAGATGCTGGTATGCAGCTGGTCCGGCGTAGAGGCCAGCTTTAGCCTGGGCTGACATGGCTCTAGGCACTAACAAGAGACGTTTCCTGCCTTCCCGGGAAAGGGTGGCTCCCGGGAGGAGTCTAGCTGGGACAGACCCAATATTGCACACTACAAATGCATTTCACCAGATAACAGGAAATTCAAGGTATGGTGGGCAGCCGCTTAAAAGGTACTGCTGCTTGATTCCAGAAGACGGCAGGAGCTTGGTGCTAAGAGGTTGTGGTTAATAGAGAGGAAGTGTTTATGTATAAACACTTGTGTTACCCAGGAACTTCGTAAATGGTGGTGGTTTTTAAAGGGCTAATGATGCATCCTGAGATGTAGATCCCCCATTAAGGTGTGTCATGGCACTGTTTCTCTCCCATATATATGGTGTCTGCTTATATACAGTTATTACAGTGTACTGTACATAGACATTTGATCTTGCTTCCAGAAGCAGTTTTATAAATTAACCCTGGTCAGGGCTGATAAAAGAGGTTTTGGACAAACTACATTATGATGAGATTGTGTGTGTGTGTATATATATATATACACACTATGTATATGTACATATATGTGTATATATGCACACTTATACTATGTATACGCAGTATTGTGTTCTGGATTTCCTGGCTTTTGGTGCGATTAAACATAATTCAAAGCCTGTCTGAATTTTACCTCTTTAAAAGGTATAAGTTTTCTGTGCCTTAATCTAAATGCAGTAATTTTGGTCTAGCTTGGAGGCAGTATACTAAATTTTTAGCAGTGATACTTGAAAGAGAATTGAACATGAATTGACACAATGCCTTCTGTTGTTAAAAAAAATAAGCAAAATGCCTGTGCTGCAACAAAATTAAGTGTCTTGCCTGTCTGGGGAAGGCAAGCAAGAATTACGTACGTGTTGGGTTGGTAACTTCTACAGTGTTTAGGTTTTTCTCTAATATCTTGACAAATTTAGCTGATCAAAAGTATGTACTGTATTAGGTTAGTGAATAACCAACTAGGCATGTCTTGTTTATCTTACAGCATGTAGCAAAAATTTGCTATAGTCCAGAGACTCTTACTTAACATAACTATTTTTACCTTTGCAAATAAACATGCTATTATTGGAAATCATTGGTAATAGGCCAATTCAATGATAGCTTTTCTCATGGCCTGAACTTAGGTAATTACTGCGTTGTAAAGTGCAAGTTTAATTTTAGTCCAAGTATCTTTCTGCATTAGAAGGTAATATGTTCCCTTCACTATTTAATAAGCTGCACTTGGTCACGATAGATGGAAAAGATTAACCTTGGTATATTGGCACAGTGATGGTCAGCTGCAGTTGTGTTAGGACGCATCACCACCTCAACAATGTGATAACATAAGATTCATTAAAAATTTTAAGGTATCTGTTCTTGAATGGAAATTAGAGACGGGCCTTTTCTCAAGACAGCAAGAGGTATTTTACTGCAGAAAGATTGTGTGGCTATTTTTAGCTGTGGGTACTGGTGAGGTGGAATAGAATATTTTTAGAGCTGTAGAAAATGCAGCCACTCAAGCTGGGTTCTTTTTTTTTTTCATGCTAGTGCTATAGAGTTTTTCCAAATAAACAATAAAATTGGTAGGATCTGTTTTTTATGTATCATTATTATTACTGATATAAATTAAATACTAATTGTCTCTCTCTCTCTCTCTCTAGAGAGACATAATGTATCTACACATTCATATAGAATTTTGAGTGGTTTGGTCCTGTGAATGATACTGTCATGTATTAAAACAGTTTTTGCTCAAATTTTGAAAACTCACTGCTCATACGAAATGCATTAATGAAATACACAACCAAGGCATCAACGTGTCACTCTCACTTAATGTATACCAATTCCATATGCTGTTTGGATCATTACTTGAATGAGGTAAGCATGAAATAATTCAGGAAACTGTGGTGATAGTGAATTGGTAAAAATAATAGATTTGACGAAGAAACTCTGCTCTGTAATGTTTTTGCAATGTTTTAGGCATTTTAGAGTGTGTTGTACTAATGGTGGGGACCTGCAGAGGCAACGGACCTGAGCTTGTGCTGCTGGTTCTTAATAAGAGTATGTATGGTTTACAAGCAGATGTAGGTTTTGTTCGTTGCCTTGCCTGGGTTTAAGCTGGATGAATGAAGTAGTAGTAAATACTCTCCTCCACCCGCCCTGCTTCAGCACCCCCTCAAAAATGGTGAGATTCTGGTAAGATGAGAAATGGATTTTATGCGGCTTGTCTGAAGCTGTTCTTGTTGACACCCGTTTAATTACATAAGTCTGCTTGAAAAGCTTTTTATTATGCTTTCAAAACCTGCCCTTTCAGATTTCTGAATTATTCAGGATTTTTTTTAGCAGCAAGGTAAAGTGATGCTTGTGATTCATTGTTTTGTGGGTTGTTGTTTGTGTTTTTTTTACATTACTGTGCCTTTGTTTCTCATATGTAAATTAAAAAAAATAAAATAAAGTCTATTAGACATCTGTGCATTGTACCTCCTTTCTGAGATTGCAAAGGAGACATGGCCTATAAACCACTCTTGACTAATCCTCCAAGCTCTGTACCATTTGGAGAGTGCTAAAGAAATGGTTATAAAATTTAATAATTCATAGTTATGAGAAGAAAGCCAAACCCCCAAAAACCATTCCTGGCAAGTTTTTAAAGAATGTTCATATTAACTCTGTTGTCCTGGCTAGATTCCAGCTTTATTAGATTATAAATTCTATTTTAATCCACTTGGTTTTCAATTGGAGATCTATTTTTGCCTTTCTTTGTGAAATAATAATAGTTGTTTGCAGTGCATGGTTGCATGTTTCTAGCCATCAAAATTATTTTCTTGTATAAAACTATATATTTGCATATTTCTGGTTTTAATCATACTCCAGAACTTCAGAAGTAAATGATGTGCTTGACTTGCCAGGATCTGTTTGGTGTTCTTAAACACAGCAGATAGACCAGATGAATTAATAGAAATCTGTTAGCTTTTCTGCACTCTTTAAATTCCAGATTTCCAATGTCTCTTCCTTGAGAAATCTGAAGGGTTTAGAAATAGAGGAGTTTGTATAGTCATAGATAAGCTTGGGAATCTAATATTTAATGCTAAAGCTGTTAAATTAGCTCTGTTTAATGTGTTTTGTTGAAATTTTCATGCATCGTTTGTAAGGCAAGTAGATCTAGAAAGAATAGATATGGGTATAAAGAGATTGAGTGAGAACGAATGAGAGAAGATTAGAGAAAACCACAAAGAAAAAACATTTCATTTCCCTTCTAGAGGAATCTTTTGGTTTTGTTTGCTGCATTTGTTCTTCCTCCTAGGCAAGCCCCAGACAGGCAAACAGGGTCCTTCTCCCTAACCTGCCCCTTCTGCGTCCCCCATCTCCCCCAAGACAAGCCTTCTCACAGCCTTGGTTTGCAATAGCTTCTGAGGCAGCAAAATAAACAGGCAGTTGGTTTTCAAGTGTGGTAAACAGTGTCTTTATAAAGCTGTTGACTTTTCCTTGCTGTATTTAACTGACCTCTGCTTGAATGAACTTCCCATGATTTTGCAGCTGGCTGGCGGTTGTATTTTGCCCTACCTTCCTTGCTGCAGCCTGGCTGCAAACACTGTTACTGCACGGGGAGGCGTGGGTGGGTGGGAGGTTGGCCGGGTGTGTTGGTGTTAGAGTGGCAATTGCGGGATCTTAACTGAAAGCTAGAAAATGGAAGTAATGCTTTTAACCACCACTGCCCTTGTAAAACTTAACTATGCTTTCAAATGTGATAGTCTAGTTTTCAGTGTTGTTCCTGCCTCTTTTACAAGTTGTTTTGTGTCTCTGTTAAACTGATCATGTTTGTTCTTTGCTTAGTTTGTTCTTGCCATTTCTTAATATTGTGCTGAACGTGAAGATTAAAATTTTGCCTTTATAATTGGCTGAAATGTGTCTTCCTAAAAGTTAGATTTACATATGGTAGCACACACTGAACTGGGCAATTGGTGATTAAGTTTGCTCTTTTCCTGGTTGATAGTTACACATCCAAGGAGTGGAGCTGTATCCTATTCCTAGTTGAAGAGCCTGACCGTAACTGTCTTTTAGTGTAGAGTAGCGTAGCTTCTCGTCTGTCTGTAGTGCTCAATTTGTCAAAAGTTTTGAAATCTTTTGATTGGCTTTTGGATCATCTTTGCTTAATTAACAAGTTGTATCTTCCTTCTTTGCAATTTGGCCCTGCTCCCGTGATAATCACAATGATTGCTTGTACACAAAAGCAATGTATTGAAAACATGGCATGTGTATATTAATGCTGTTTTACAGCTAAGAAAACATCAAGCAGCATGTGATGAAGTACTTCTCCAATCACTGGGGATCATTGTTCTATCAGCTCATAGACTTTTGCTTACAGTTATTAAGACGAGTGCATATGCATAGCCAGCATAAGAAGAAATGTTGGAGGTCTTTTTGTTCTTAGTCTAAACTGGCAGCGTTAAAACCAACCAACCAAGCAGCGCCCCCCTCCAACCCCAAAGCCTCCTTCCTTGCCTTTTTCATTTTCGGTGGATTCTGGTTAAGAGTAAATTCATTAACTGCAATGTGCACAACACAGTTATTGGTAATGCTGAACGTTTCTTTGGTATTTTAATGGTTATGATTTTGAAGTGGCTATTTCTTTTGCAAAAATGTTTGATTCAAGCAGAAGCTATTTACTGTCTCATAAATGTGCTAGAGCTATAGTTCATGAAGAAAATAGAATTATGAAAGCTCCCATGTCAGCACTGAAGACCGTACTTCTTAATTTTCTGCCATTTTAATGTGTAATGCTTTAATTTGGCCAATGCAAGAGCATGATGAAACTGAATATAGAAGTTAGAAACGCAGTTCTCAAGATCACATATCAATGTTTAGCAAAAATGTCTTGCATTAATACCAGCCAGTAATGAACATGGAAAAAGGATTGAATTTTGGAACCTTTGGTGTTTTGCTAACAGTTATGTTGCTCCTCCCTTCTTTCTAAAGCAAAAATCATAGAATCATTTAGGTTGGAAAAGACCCTGAAGATGATTGAATCCAACCATTAGCCCAGCACTGCCAAGTCCACCACTAAACCATGTCCCTAAGTGCCACATTTACACATCTTTCAAATACCCCCAGGGATGGTGACTCCACCCCTTCCCTGGGCAGCCTGTTCCAGCACTTGACAACCTGTCAGTGAAGATGTTTTTCCTAATATCCAATCTGAACCTCCCCTGGTGCAACTTGAGGATGTTTCCTCTTGTCCTATCACTTGCTACTTGGGAGAAGAGACCGACCCCCACCTGCCTACAAGCTCCTTTCAGGTAGTTGTAGAGACTAATGTCTGCCCTGAGTCTCCTTTTCTCCAGGCTAAACAACCCTGGTTCCCTCAGCTGCTCCTCATGAGACTTGTGCTCCAGACCCTTCACCAGCTTCATTGCCCTCCTCTGGACACGCTTCAGCACCTCTTGGAGTGAGGAGCTTGAAACCAAACACAGTGTTCCAGGTGTGGCCTCACCAGTGCACAGTACAGGGCGATGATCACCGCACTGGTCCTGCTGGCCGCTCCATTTCTGATACAAGCCAGGATGCTGTTGGCCTTTTTGGACCCCTGGGTGTACTACTGGCTCATGGTCAGCTGGCTGTTGACCAACACCCCCAGGTCCTCTTCTGCCAGGCGATTTTCCAGCCGCTCTTCCCCAAGCCTGTAATATTGTGTGGGGTTGTTATGACCCCAGTGCAGGACCCGCCGCTGAGCCTGGTTGAACCTCATACAGTTGGCCTTGGCCCATCTATCCAGCCTGTCCAGATCCCTCTGCAGAGCCTTCTTGCCTTCAAGTAGATCAACACTACCACCCAGCTTGGTGTTGTCTGCAAACTTTCTGGCGATGCACTCAATCCCCATGCCCAGATTATTAATAAAGATAGTAAACAAACCTGACACCAACACTGAGCACGGGGGAACGCCACTTGCGATTAGCTGCCAGCTAGATTTAACTCCATTCACCACTCTTTGGGCTCAGCCATCCAGCCACTTCACCCAGCAAACAGTGCACCCATTCAAGCCATGAGCAGCCAGGTTCACCAGGAGAATGCTCTGGGAAATGGTGTCAAAGGCATTGCTCAAGTCTAGGTAGACAACATCCTCATCCACTAAGTGGGTCACCTTGTCACAGAAGGAGGTCAGGTTAGTAAAGCAGGACCTGTGTTTCATAAATTTACGCTGACTGGGCCTGATCGCCTGGTTATCCTGTACATGCTATGTCACATCACTCAAGATGATCTGCTTCATAACCTTCCCTGGCACCAAGGTCAGGCTGACAGGCCTGTAGTTCCTTGGATCCTCTTCCCAGCCCTTCTTGTAGACGAGTATCACATTTGCTAACCACCAGTCAACTGAGGACCCCCCCCCAGTTAGCCAGAATGAGTGATAAATGATGAAAAGTGGCGCAGTGAGCACTTCTGCTGGCTCCCTTGGTGCCTGTGGGTGGCTCCCATCCAGCACCATAGACTTGAGTGTGTCTAAGTGATGTAGCAGGTCACTGACCATTGCCCATCGGATTATATGGGCTTCATTCTGCTCCCTGTCTCCCAGCTCAGGGGGCTGGGTACTCGGAGAACAACTGGGCTTACTGTTGAAGACTGAAGCAAAGGTGGCATTAAGTACCTCAGCCTTTTCCTCCTCCTCTAGCACGGTTTCCCCCTGCATCCACTAAAGGATGGAGATTCTCTTTAGCCCTCCTTTTGTTGCTGATCTATTTACAGAAACATTTTTTATTGTCTTTTACAGCAATAGCCAGATTAAATTCTAGTTGGGCTTTGGCCCTTCTAATTTTCTCCTGGCATAACCTCACCACATCCTTGTAGTCCTCCTGAGTGGCCTGTCCCTTCTTCCAAAGGTTATAAACTCTCCTTTTTTCCCCCTGAGTTCCAGCCAAAGCTCTCTGTTCAGCCAGGCCAGTTGTCTTCCCCTCCTGCTTGCCTTTCAGCACATGGGGATGGCCTGCTCCTGCGCCTTTAAGGTTTTCTTCTTGAAGAATATCCAGCCTTCCTGGACCCCTTGGCCCTCCAGTGCTGCTTCCTAAGGGACTCTGCCAGCCAGGCTCCTAAACAGGCCCAAACCTGCCCTCCAGGAGTCCAAGGGAACAGTTTTGCTGACTATCCTTACTTCTCTGGGAGTTGAAAACTCTACCATTTCACAGTTGCTGTGCCCAAGACAGCCTCCAGCCATCTCATCACCCACAAGTCCATCTGTGTTTGCAAGCAACAGGTCCTGCAGGGTGCCTTCCCTCGCTGGGTCCCTCACCAGCTGTGTCAGGAAGGGCTTTCTACACCCTCCAGGAACGTCCTGCACTGTTTCCTCTCTGCTGGATTGTATTTCTAGCAGACATCTGGTAAGTGCAAGTCCCCCAGGGAGACCAAGGGCTAGCGATTGTGAGACTTCTCCTAGCTGCTTATAGAATATTTCGACTGTTTGGGTGGTCTGTAACACTCCCACCACAATGCCTACCTTGCTGGCCTTCCTCCTGATACTTACCCTTAAACACCCAACCTGATGATCACCATCGTCAAGCTCTAGACAGCCAAACCACTCCCGAACACAGGGCTACCACTGCCTCTCCTTCCTTGCCTGTCCCCCCTCAAGAGTTTATAGCCATCGATGGCAGCACTCCAGTTGTGCGGTCATCCCACTGGGGTCTGTGATGGCAGCTATAGCACAGTTTTCCTGCTGTGCAGTGACTTCCAGCTCCTTCTGTTTGTTGCCCATTTTACCTGCTTATTCTTTAAACTGGGGATTCTGCAAAACCCAAACAAGAAGATGAGCTGTTGAAAGGGAAAAAGATTGCTTGGAAAAATTGAGTTTAGGCTTCTTCTTTCGGTAATTGCTCTTTAACTTCTTTGGGTAATTAAGTTTTAAATGAAAGTAGCATTAGCTAAATGTTCAGCAGTTCAGTTAAAGGTGCTGGAGTTCATAACAAAAGTTTGCAAAGACCTTCCAGAACTTCTCTAATAAAGCCAAAGGTGACAATTTCTAGGGTAAAGCAAATAATGCATGGCAGGAAAATAAAACCAACAGATTAAGGCCATATTTAACATGTAAAAATACGAAATAATAACTGGAATTCATTCAGTCCTCTGGTCTGCAGTGCATTAACTTTGCTAAGTCATCTTTTGCTGATTACAATATACAATTCTGATCTTTCCATTTATAACTACAAATATAGAGTTATATTGAAGACCAAATATTATAACAGATTTCCGTTGTTAATTGCATACGTTGTGTTTATATTTCTTGCACATTCTTCCATTGTGATAATATGACTGGCTGTCATCTGAAGCCCTACGTGTTTCTCATTTGAAGAAATGTAATTGAAAATGTATTAAAATAAAAATAGTGGGTGGATACTGTAGGCACAAGCATCTAACTAAACATTAACTTGAGGCTACATGCTGCACCTTACCCCAGATGGTGCTTTTGGACATTACAGTAGAACTTGTCATTGGGGGGAACCCCCCCCCTCCAAACACACATACGCATATAGAAATAGAAAAACTTATTTATATAACAATGCTTTTAAAAAGTTTTACTATTGCTGGTATTTTCACAAAAGTTGCTTTTTGGTATATTTTACCTGTTCTTGCCCATCTGGCTTTAGAGTAACTGATAAAGAACTGCATGTGGTGTTGCATATAATGTAATAAAATGTACAGATCCTGTAGCGTTGCCATACAAGAAAGTTATAAATGTAATTTTGTGAGATTGCTGCTGTTAATATTTATACTAAGTCACTGTCTATTCTTTTGTTGGTTCCAACCTACCACATGCTGTTTTTAACAAAATATCTGAGTATCACCCTGAAGTATTCACTCATCTGTCACTCAAGGATGAGTCAGGAAGTATATTATAGTAAAACAAAAAATGGTAAATTTATAGAGTGTTTAATACACAATATAGTTATTCATAACCTTATAAAATTATTTAGAACAATGAAATTGAATGGAAAGCTTCTTGCATCTTTCACTTCGATACATGTGTTGATGAGCATACTGAACAGCTCTCTGGGGAGATGCTTCTCTCTCTCTCTCCTTTTTTTTTTTTTTTTTTTTAATATTTTAAATGCCATTTTGTGTGGTTCTGTACTGCAGTGGTGCCTGTAGCCCTAGTCAAGGGATGTGTTTTAGATATAAACACTGTTTTGGAGATGCTTAACATTACTTTGTTTTTCAGCATGTGCGTTAATTTTAAGTTGTGTTTGTTTTGTTATGGAGCACTATGGCACAGAGCTGAAGGACTTCCAAACCAGATTTCGTACTTAACATATCTCATGAGTTGTTTGCACGTTACATATTTGGTGCATTTAACTCCATGAAATATCTTACTGAAATGTGAGAAGTTACATTTCAGTTGTACTTCAGTTGTGTTGTACTTCTCAGTTGCTCTGTATACTTTCACAGGCTAATCCGTGATCTTGTTTGTTACAAAGGAAATAAAAAAGTGACTGATAAATCACTTGAAGATGATTGGAGATTATTTTTTTTAATTTAAAGTCAAAGAACATTTAGTGTTAAGTTACCATGACTGATAGAAAGTCTTAAGCTGATTTGTGCCAGCTTTGCTGTTATCTGTATCGCTTTTTTTAATGTATACATTATATGCATATAAAGTTTGTTCATTGTATTTTTATTTACAGGAGGGTTTAAATGGCAACTTTCTTGTTGGCTCTAAAATTGTTTACAGAAACAGATGTGTGTTGTACTATTGGGCTTGCTATAAAAATGTGTGTATATATATATACACTTTAATGAAAGGAGATTGTTCTGTTAATTATTCTCTATTTGCTGTTTTTAAAGTGATGATCTCTTGTTTTCTTCTAGCATCAGATAATAGTCAGCGATTTCGAGAAACCTGCTTTGCATTTGCACTGACGCCACAACAAGTGCAGCAAATCAGCAGTTCAATGTGAGTTCGATCAGTAATACAGTGTTTAAATAAAAATAAATTTAAAAAAAGGAACTAGCTTACCGTAGCTTTCATTTTGAAATGTGATCTTAAAAAACACAGGTGTGTGTGTTTTGTCTCAGAGAGTACTCTTCTGGGGAATTCTTTTCTCCTTTGTTTGTAAGCTGATGAAGAGCAAAAGGGTGAGGAAGAGAGAATTAAATACCACCACTGTCCAGTGAGTATTGGGCAGGTTTCTCTTGTACTCGGTACCGTACTAATGCGTAACTCTCCTTCCTGCACCGCTGTCTTGCCATTAGTTAGGTCCTTTGTCAAGTTCTGTGTTTATTCATTGTAAGGATGGTACTTCATAGTGACCCATCAGAATTTTCTTGGGGGGGGGGGGGGGGGCGGGGGCGGGAATAAGTAAAGGTAAAGATATAAAGGTAAAGATCAGATGAGAATGGCATTGATTTATTTACCTTGAAAAATAAGAAGTGTAACCTTTAGAGTGCCTTGAGAGAGTGGTGGTTTGGCTGACTGGAAGAAGGAAGGTGGGGCATACACCATATGTACCAGAAAGCATGGCGGACATGCATTGAACTTACAGCAAACTTGAGAAAATATTGATGAATCTGTTCTGTAAACAGTATGTTTTCACCTGTGTTCTGTTGTTTCTAGGGATATTTCTGGGACCAAATGTGACTTCACAGTACAGGTCCAGCTAAGGTATGTATTTGTATCACCTGTTCTTGATGCTGTTGTTTCTTAAAATGCATTGGATACATGCTACCCAGCAGGCCAGGCTTTCCTTTATGGAGAAGAATCTCAACCTGTTGTTTTCTTGAGAAAAGTTTGCTGTTGACTGCTTTGAAAAGGGCAGACTTAACTGCTTGTCCTTGTTATATGCAGCTTTACTGAAGTTGCCGGTAGCCTGATATCTGGCATGTCAGAATACGGCATGTACTTAGCTATAGTCAGCTGATTTTCTTCAATTAGTTGTTTTAGATTGTGTGTATGCGCCTTCCTTTAACTCCACGTCTGTCAGATCCCAGGTTGCGGGGCCTTCAAAATCTGCGTGCAGGGAAGGTTGTTTTTCCTAGCAGGGATGTCAAACACAGTATTTCCTGGGCATGGCAACCTATATCGGCTTTTCTTTAGGCAATGGGAGGCAAGACTTTGGGAATCACCAGACTGGGTCTTAACCTGTTGGTTATTTTAGAGGTTACGATGAATGTATCCTAAGTTCATTAAAGCCTATGTATCCCTGGATTTCTGCAGGTGGCGGTGAGCAGTGCTGACTTCAGGGCTTGCTCCTGTCAGAAATGGCTGTCTTGCTTTTCACCCCCCTGGTCACGTCCGCATAGCGAGCTGTTCACTCACCAGACAGAAAACAACTGCTTTTAGGTCTTGCTTGTTATCCCCCTTCTGCTGATCAGCAAGTCGAGTTGGCTTTGTGTGGGGTCAGATGGACAAAGGGACAAGGAGGGCATAAGGGAAAGCGGGGACAGAAGGTAGCTCCTCTTTTTGAGAGCAGCAGCCCGTTAAGCACATCTGCATTGAACAGCTTACCCTGATGTGATGGTATATCTGTGTGTCCAGGCAGGTCCCCTGGAAGAGATCCAGTGGAGTCGAGAGGCTCTTTTTGGTCCTTTGAATGCCTATTGTCCACGATCTTGGCCTACACACACTTCACAGGAGAAGGAAGGGTGTGTCTTATTTTGGTTCCAGCAGAAAATAAGCCTGTCTGAACTTAAGTAAATAAACAAAACTGAAATGAAGAAAGAGGCTGGACATAGGTGTGAGGATAGCGTTTGATGCTGTGGCTGAACAGCTGTCTAGTTTACTGAAGTTGGAGGAAGGACAAAGACTGTATTTTTTCCTTTGTGAAACCTTGGTCTTGTACCAAGAGGTCAGGCTGGAGAAATGGTAGGAAAGAAATTCGGATGATCCGTCTTTTGTAACAGGCACGTGTATATCTGAATGAGTCAGAGTCAGTCTGAGGAATTAAGAAATCTGAGGAAGATCATACAGCCATCTTGATCGAAACCTGTCATCTGGGAGGGCTTTCCTGCTTAATGATCTGTACAGCCAATTTGAGGACTGTGTTTAGCAAATTTTGTCATGTTTTCATAACTCAGTAGGAAAAAAAATCCTCCTAGGAAGAGATGATCTTTAAATGACTTTAGAAGTGAAAGATGATGGAAGCTTTTTGCTTTTAGGTTTTGTTTATCAGAAACCAGTTGTCCACAAGAAGATCACTTCCCACCCAATCTCTGTGTGAAAGTAAATGGGAAACCATGCAGCCTTCCAGTAAGTAAGATGTTACTTTGATATACATATTTGGATAGCATTACTAAGAACTGTCTGTCAGAAATTAGCCTGAGAATTTATCCTAACCTTTGTCTTCACATTTTGGAGCATTTGAATGAAGATGGATAGATGAATGGAAAAGATAGCTAAGGAAATTGTTTCTCAGGAGACTGACCAGTAGATCCAGAATATTAATTTTCAAAAAATGCGGCAGTAAATTTTTATGTTTGACAAACATCCAGTGAGTCTGGCTGAAATTGGAGTGTGTTTTGGAGGTCATCTGTGCAGGGAATAGACCATCACTGAGCAACAGGAGTAAAGAGAAAAACGTCAACTTGCGGTACTGGGGCAGCACACAGGATTACAGTGGGCGATGTTAGCCAGGCAGGTTGAATAGCAGTACTGAGAAAGGAGAGGTGGCAAATGTGTCTTTTAATGTTTTGTGGGCAGGGTTAGAATTTGGAAACCGTTAGGCTCTCTAAGTAAAACGTGTGATACTTTATTGTCTGATCTCTCTTTCTCTCTCTCTGTTCAAATTGAAGAGGGAGCCTGGTTCAGGCAAGACACAGCCTTTATTGGGGCAGGGTTGTGGTGAGAGGGCAAGAAAGCAAAAGCAGTATTTTTTTATTATTATTATTATTTTTTGCTGAGGAGAAAAATACTTTGATTTCTAGGGCTATCTTCCACCAACCAAAAATGGTGTTGAACCAAAGCGACCTAGCCGACCAATCAACATTACCTCACTCGTCAGATTATCGACGACGGTACCAAACACAATCGTCGTTTCATGGACTGCAGAAATTGGAAGAGTAAGTACCTTTGGTAGATAATGCTGTCTAAAGCTTACTAGTTTCTGCTCTGGCATCTGTTTGAAAGATTTGAAAGATAAGCAAGTTTAATTGTGCAGAAAATACTTAATGGGTTAGTAGTAGGCTGTTCCTTCTTTTTGATTGTGTTACTTTATGCTAGGCAGATACAACATGCTCTCTTAGATCACTTGCCCTCAACTTTTTTGGTGTGATCTCTCCCTTTTCACACACAGACACGCACCCTGTCATGGTGACTCACTGAAGGCCCAGTTAGTAAGGTCAGGACATCCTATAGAACTTTGTTTGTCTTACCTCCTGACTTCAAAGTTCCTGATTTTAGGGGCTTGAGAAACCTTATCTTGTCTTCAACTTGTAACTAGCATGTGGCACTCAGTGCAGAGTGGTCTTTTATGACTGTAAATGTGCACACAAAGCGTAGCAACTTAGCATGGCCCAGGAGATTTAATTTGCCTTTTCTACATTTCTTTTCTCACAACTGGTGTCCTTATACTTAATATTTAAAAAATAATGGTTTTGTAACTTTTTTGTGGCTGGGGGGGCGGGGAACGTTACAATTGGTATTAAAAAATTGCTGATGTTCCACTGGTCTAATTAAATCTGGAACATGCAGCAAAAAGTTACTTCAATAATTGAGTCCATTAATTAGTGCACTGCTTTCACTGACGGCAAAAATCCTGCAAGATATGCATTACAGAGTCAAGAGGCACTTGAAAAACAGTGGCTTTGCCATTGTAGCCATCCTGTTTTCAGAAGTCCCGAGAACTGTCCTGAGGTGAAGAATTTGTCAGTGCACAAAGCCCAGGATTCCTGAACCAGTGTGGAAAAATGCTTACAGCCCAATCATGCACAATAGCCAGTTATAAAACATCACGATGGTATTTCATGGTGGATTTCTTGTGGAGCGTAAAACAGTCTCCATTCAGATTATGGAGTAAATGATGGCTGAATGATTTTTTTCCCTTCCTTTTTTTTTTTTTTAAAAAAAAACAACCTTCTTTTATCTAATGAGAACTGCAGGTATCAGAAATAAGTGTTTAAAAATGAACCTGACGTGGTCTACGTTGTAGAAGTGCCTGCACACAAGCTGATGAATCTTGGTTATTGCTCTGAATAGTGCGCTGCACTTTTGCTTGAGGCTATCAATGAGGATTTAGGGAAAAGAGATGTTTCTAAACTGTGTGGACTCTAAGCTAGGCTCTTGTGAACTAGCTAGTCTTTTGTGACCTGGCTAGTTTCTCAGGCTTCGTAGATATGTTATTTATAAACCCCATATTGGTTGACTTCTAGCTTACAGTACAAAACTGAAGAGAGTGGCAAATTCTTAGTGTGTTTCATGAGAATTAGATGCCAATCAGAACTTCCCCACCGATGAAGTGTAACGCTTCCTCAAGTGACTGTTTGAGACCTTGATAGTTAAATGTGAAGAATTATTTTATATTTGGATGTGCCTGCATAGTGCAGAATTTGAATTCCCCTCCTCCTCTTCCCTTAAGAGTCAGTTGCATGTCTCAACTGGTGTACTCTACCTTTCCTGAAGTCATAATTGTGATTTTTATACAATCTGTTTCAAGAGCCTTCTGTACAAGAAGCCTTGGGCAAGTTCCTAGCTTTGTAGATTCAAGCTGTCGGTAAATAATTTCACAATGTTAATTAGCATTTTTCTAACTTCTATACTAATTGAGGCATTAAACAAACAAGTTAGAGCAGTAGTGGTTTTTAACGATGTGAGAAGCATTCATTGTAAGAATAAAATATTTAAAATGTGGTGTTTCTGATGCTATTTCAATTTGTGTAATTTTATGGTAAGATATATTACTGAAATCCTGTCTTCGGATTCTGGTGGTGTCCTAAATAAAGGATGGTAGATGTCACAATTGTTCGGATTTTTTTGTTTTGTTAGTGGAAGCATACGTGGCAGTTGCTGGGGGAAGACTTTCATTTTTCAATTTAAAGTATATGAGTGCAGTTACAGGTTTAGCAGATACTGCTTATATGAAAAAGTAATTGATGTACCCTAACGTTGAGAACACAATTTTTGTCCTTTCCATTTTGGGGGTGTGGGGAAAGAGAGGGGTGTTGCTGATGAATGCATAGCATAATACCACATTTTTTTAAAAGACAGTTTTTACCCACTGTTGTTAGTAGTTTACAATAAAAATGAGAGCTCAGACGTCTCAGATTGTGGTTTGAAATCAGTTAGTGATGCCAGGAAGAGCACTCTGCCACTCCTGCTCTTCCCTTGAGGGAAGGTTTACCCTGCTTACAGGGGAGCTGGCAGAGTTGATATTCGGTCTGCATCTGACCTGCTTGTATGCCAAATTATTTTCTGTAGTGGCAGAAGTGAGCATCCACGGCTTTTCGCTGACAACGATAAGGCACATTCGCATGGTCTGTTCTGTTGAGACTCGTGGGGGGGAAATGACCTTAACCTCTTCCATGCAGTTGGGAGTGGTGACTTCTTGCCTGCTCGGGCTAGATTCACTAGGGTATATCTTGGCCCCCCTGTACTCTGGAACTGTTTAACTCCCTTAATTCTGTTAAGCTCTGACAGTGAAGTTAGCATTTCGTAGACGGTAAGCACAGGAAGATAAGAAAAAGAAAGTTGAATAGTGCTTCTAGACTGAGTAGGAAATATTGCGGGTGATAAATCTTTTTCTGTGTTGCTTTTCAAGAGGCATCAAGGCTGATTTTCCTATTTTGAAAACAAAATAAGCTTTTATCCAAAAAACCCCCAAGAAAACAAAACCAAAAAAACCTTTGATGATACCTGGCCTGACAGCTTCCCGTAAATGTATTAACACAATTGCAGTACTTAACATTGTTGATGTAAAATTACCCTTCTTAAATGGACTGCAGACTGCATGTCCCGAGTTAGATGTAAAACTTCCAGAAGTGTCCTAAATGCTGTTTCAGTAGTTTGGTCTGCAGCTAAATCTAATCTCAGTGAAGCATGAAGTCACTTTTGTTGCATCTCTAAAACTCCAGCCCTGTGAACTTTCTGGAGCATGATGGGTTTTCTCTAGTATGAAAACTTTGCCATCTGAAGTCTTGTAACTGCTTTAGAAACACAGTGCCCTGTAATCACATAATAAATTGCATAAGCATTGTGTAAAATACAAGCTGTCTTTTGATTAAAACAGTTTTCACTTTGATCTTTTGTTCTGTTTTCTAGAACTATTCCATGGCAGTCTATCTTGTAAAGCAGCTGTCCTCTACGGTGTTACTGCAGAGGTTGCGAGCAAAAGGAATACGGAACCCTGATCATTCTAGAGCACTAAGTATGTCTGATGTACAACTTGTTTAAAAAGGAGAAATAGCTTTTGTAAAAGGAGATTTGAAATAGGAGTGTACTAACTGAGGTTTGGACTTCCTACAGTTCTCTGGGTTTTGAGAATCTGATAGTGGTGTTCTTTGTATTCAGTTCCAATTCAAAGACTCAGAGGCCTTTGTTTGTACTAGGAGCCAGTCCAGGAACCCTGTTGACACTGTGAAGGGAAAAATGCAAGAGAATCGCTTTCAGTTCAGCCTTACTGGCTTTGTTTCTTCAGAATAGAACAACTGTATCTATATAGTTAACTGGTAATTCAGTACCTCAGGCAAGCTGAACTAAATGCTCGTTACTGAACCTTGATGCTGGAGGAAAGTGTCCATCAACACGGTTTTTGTTCCTTTGGCACAGTTTTGTGGAGTGAGCTCCTGGAGAAAGTGTCTAGCACAGTGCTCCTCCTGACCCCCTTCCAAATTTAAGGTTTGCTGCTTTGTTGTTTCCTTGGACAAATACACGTTGGTATAAGTGCAATGTAAATGCAATCAAAAAACGCTGTATGTTTCTGTTTCAGGGAGAGGGTGAAAATACCAACACCTGACAGCTGTTGATCATACTCTTTAATGCTCAGATCATGTGCGTTGTACACAGCATAGACCTTCTCCAAAAGGGAAGAAATTAAACGCCCAGTAAATGCTACAAAGCCAGTGGTATATAGTGCTGGGCATTAGCTTGTGTTAATGCAGTGTGATCACTGAAATGCACAAAAATCGATAGAGTTTCCAGGTGGCTGCTGCTCTGTGTATACAAGGTGAGAATGAGGGTGTAGGTCCAGTTCATAGAGCAGGCAGAACATGCAACTGACTTGTTCATTTAACCAACGACTGTTTATAAAACAGTCCTTGTAGGGAAAAATAGAGGATGATTAGAGATGAAATACTTCTGTAGTGCTAATATTTCACTGCAGTTATTTAAAACTCAAATTTTGTCAGGATACTTCTGATTTCCTATTTCTCAATTTCCTTTTCAATTTTAAGTCAGAGGATTCCTTTATGAGTATTTCAGAGGTTTACAGTGATGCTTGTCCGTGTGAGTTAGTGACATTTTTTAATGTGCTTGAAGTTAACAGTCAAGTCAATGTGGCTCATCTTGTTGGTAGATTTTAATAACTGTCAAGTACAAAGTTGCATGTATGTGAAAAGAGACATCTCTGTATAAATACATTTTCTAGGGATCTTGCTTTAAGGTGAGCTTTTCTGCTTTTCACTTTTCTTAAATCTTGTTGTTTATGATCTTTCTAGAGAGTAAAGACTGCTTATGTTACCTGTTTACTGTATGAGTCTGAAACAATAGTCACTGCTGCTTGCTTCCAGTACATACAGCAAACTGAAAGTTTAGCACGTGGTTTCAGACTTGTTTTATTTCTCTATTATCCAGTTTGTGTTTTAAATCAACTGTAAAATAAACTTTTTCTTCTTTCAAATAACAGTTAAAGAGAAACTGACTGCTGATCCAGACAGTGAAATAGCAACAACAAGCTTAAGAGTTTCTCTTCTTTGTCCAGTAAGTTTGTTTTTTTTATTCATTCAAAACTGATTCTGATCAAAATGTGGCTGTTCTGGGACACGTATTTGGTAGAGGTTAGCTTGTGTTTACCTGTGTGTTAACTTTGTGGGGATCAGATCCAGTGCTGAAGTTACCTGTCACCGTGCTTAAGCATGTGATGTACCCCTGAGAAAATGAGTATTCCATTAACTGGAAAACACCATTCAAAATTATATGTAAGCACGCATTTAAATCTGTCACTAGATCATCTGAGTGTGCAGTTTGGGTCCTTGATAAAAGCCATTTCAGTGGTATGATAGTTGAATGTGCCTGTTAAAACTAGCTCTTCAGTCATTGTCTGCAGTCAGAGAATTGAGCGTCTTTTAACTGAAGTTGATTGTATGCATGTGTACACTCTGAGTATCTAATAATCTTAGATTAAAAATGAAGCAGTGTCCTAGAGGTGGTTCAAAGAAAATTTGTTTTAAATTGGAAGTGGGAGAATACAGGTCCAATGAATGTGGAAGTGGCAGTACTTATTGTATCTTGACCTGCTAATTCTTTTTAACCAAGTAGATGCAGAGATAAGTGGTAGTTTATAGCTGGGTTTATGTTATCATTGCTACGCTGCACAATATTAATATTATGTGCACTTTATTTAATCTTTGGGACTTAATGCTCTTGTTTCAGGTATACATGTGGCTTCAGAATAGTTGCTCTCTGTGTTGATTGACACAGTATCTTTATTGCAGTATAACTTTTTAACCTCTTTTCAAGATTAAGGATACATCTGTTTCCTGATTTGGTTCAATCTGCTCAAGCTTGACACAAAATTTTCAGTTCTGAATTCTAAAAGACTTTATGCTTGCAAAATTGAAGCTTATTTCTCAAGTTATTTAATATGTTCTTAAACTCTACCAATGTGAAAATAAACTTTCAGGTATATAAGCTTTGCTTTGTAAAAAGCACAGTTGACATCGTGGTTACTTGTTACATGTGTATTAGGTTACTGTAAACCCTTAAAAGTGGTATTTTTATGATCCATGATCTTAAGACTTTCTCCATACTAACATTGATGCTAGCTAAATAATAACATTTTTAAGGAAGGTAAAACTCATCTGTAAGAAAGCTACAGAGACTGGAATTACGAAATAAAATACTGATCTGTAAACTTAGAACCCCCATAACCTGTAATCATGTAAACGTGGAAATCTGTGTCACATCAAAACTGCTGCAGATTTGAAATGCTGAAGTATTTTGGGTCCACACCTGGCAGCTTATTTTGTTGAGTTCTTACAGTTGAATTTTTGTTGTGTTGTTAGTACTTTGTTATTCTATAAAGCACAATGATAGTCCTGTTGTTTTTTATTTTGTCATTCTTTAGGCACAGTATTCTTACCACTTACGATTAGTTTCCAATACAGACAAGAATAGTAATTCATTAGTAGAAATTAAATGACTGTAAAGAGTTTAGAAGTGCTTACGTATTCATTCATTATCTTAAATTAAACTTCATGCATCTTCTGGAATTACGGTTTTTTACTTCTGTTGTACTTGATTTGTCAGAACTACTACTTCAGGCAGTTATGTTGCGTTACAGATCATTCCATGAGGGTTTTCTGACATGCTTCTGTTTGTCCTGATTGCCTCCATTACTGATAAAAGTTCTGCAGTGTGTTTAGATGCATTTTTTTTCTGGATGACTGCAGTTCAGATGAGTTGGTATTAGAGCAGGAATATCCTCTACAACATTGCTTTTAGGACTGCAAGTTTGCTAATACTAATGAAGATGTCAAGTCCTGTTTTGCTTCCTCAGAGTTCTGCCAGGGATAAAACCAAACCAGCAATCAGACATTGGGATGTAACTCTTCAGAAGTCCTACCTTTATCAGCATTTCATTTCCTCTTTAAAATTTACTACTTTTCTGGTAGACATACAAAACAAAGTCTATAGCAGGTTATTTTGAGCATATTTGTGTCATTTTAATAAAGTTTACAAACCACACTTTTTTCCCCAGTATGTTCCTAATTCAGTGCTGTCTGATTTCACTGTAGCTCTTGGAATAATCCATCATTGCACAGGCTCGTTGGGACAGACCGCGCCTTTCAACTTGTCCTATGAATAGAAAGGTTATTAGCATGATTCAGACTGTCCTCAGGTCTGAATGTAATTTTATTATAGCCTCCATATTTTTAATTGCTAATTTGTAAACATTTGGCTCAGGGAGATTTTTTTTGTAAATATTTTGTGCTTACTTTCTAATGCTTGAATGGACAGTGTATGCTTTGAAACTACACATTGAAAATGCTGATTTGCTCTCCAAGCAGAACCAAAAACTAAAGAACGATGCATCTTCAGCTGTGGTAATGTTAGGGTGCTGTTCTCCCATCTCATTTGTTGCGGGTGTGATTCTCTTGTGTGTGTACTTCAATAAAATAAATGGAATTTCGTATCTGAATGGGAGTGGCAGGTTTAGACTTTATAACCCTTATTTTGCCCTCAAGAAAGTACAGAGTGAGGCAGCTTCCTCTGAATTTGTTTTGGATTGCTGCTGAGCTTTTTTTAGCACAGGGGCCTGCTCTCCCTCTGAGACTGTGGAGTACAGAGAAAAAGCTGTCCTTAACTGTTGGCTGAATCTATCCAAGGTACAGCAGACAAATGGGCTGAACTGAGCCTGTATTTCAGGAAGACACTTGAATTCATGTTCTTTTTTTCCCTTGAAATAAAAACAAATAAATCCACAGGCTCTGCAACTGGCCCAAATATTTAACTGAACAAAAATTCCAAACCTAGCATTTTACTGTAGGTTTTGCAGCTTTGTTTACAAATCCTTAATTTCTGTTTTGGGTGCATTTTTTAGCATGAAAAGATAGCAGTGTTTTGTACAGTCGTAAAATAAATGAAAGCAGTGTTTCTTTGGCTGGAATCAAAACTGTAACAGTGTTGGAAAACACAGTTTTTTCAAAAGTTGGGATGCATCCCTTCTCTTATGACCTTTTGTTTTGTCAGTTCTGACACAGCTTGGCCAGTATGGCATAGCTGATCCAGGAAGTTCAATGCCAAAAATGGGAAAGGAGACATCAGTGCTCAGTACACTGATTCTATCTGCATGCGTATGGCTTTGGTTAAATCCAACTATGGCTTAGACATTGGAAGCACAGTTTTTATACCAAAAGCTTGTGAAAAGGTGTCTGTTTTAAATCGGCTTTTTTACTCAGGAGACAGGTATTTATGTTCTTCCTGCAGCATTTGTCTTCAACCTTCCTATTTTTATTTTGCATCATGTAGAAGCATCCAGGTTTTATCTCTGGTATCCTTACTCTTGCTCCTCACTGAGCTAGGAGACTCTTATTGTGCCCAAAAGACAAATGAGCCATTGACCTACCATCTGGGAGATAAGAATTCCTAACAGACATGGATCAGGGGGCCTTGCTTTGTTGGGGGTTGATTATGTGATAGAAATAATGTGCTTGGTCATGGATTTTGGGGGAGGGGGTGCCAAACACATGGCACATACAGCACCTCCTGCCGCCTGGGCTCTCCAGCACCATTACTGCAGGCTCCCCAGGGAATTCTCAGCTCCCCTCCCATCTGGTGGTGAGTTTTGTGATGGTGACTGAGAGCCGGAGGGAAGAAAAATAAGCAAGATCCTGCAATCTAGCTGAATTTGCTGGGAATGGGGTGGAGGATTTCTGCTTAGGGGGAGATGCAAAAAAAAAAAAAAAAAAAAAAAAGCATCATGGAGGAAGTAGTGGACTGTGAGTAGAGCCTTTGTTCTTGATACTGTTTTTAGTTTCCTGATATTCTGAGATTGAGTGCCATCCTGTGGCACCCATCTTGTATTGCTCAGAATCAGTATGCATGACCACCGTGCTTGCTTAAGCCGTACTAAAACCAGTTCCTCTTGCTATCCACTGCTAGAATTGGCTGAAGATTTTAAAATGAAGCAATTCTGTATGTTTTAGTAAAATACATATAACTTCAAAGTATTCAGTATAAATAGTTCTTAATAAATAATTGTTTTGTTGTTTTTTAATGTGGAAAAAGTCTTGTTTAGACATTCTTACTTTTTACCTTTAGTGTGGTCAGTTAAAGCTCCTTCTAAACTGCAGCATAAGCACTTTGCCAGAAAACAACTCCTTGGGTTTTGTTTTGTTTTTTTTTTTTTAAGGCGTCTCCTCTCTTTTATTTCAGATTAATATGACATCCCTTTCACTGTCTAATCATTTTTGCATTCAACGTAATCATATGTTAATGTTTTATGGTCTAGGTTAGCGTTGATTTGTCTAATCCAAACTAAGATATTCCTGTTCCACAATTTAGCCTAAACACTTTCTGTGTCTAGTACTCCTATGTTACCTGCTCAGTTTAAGCACTCAGCTGTGCTTTTTATATTAAACTTGTGGAAGCTTTGTGCTGACCTGCAAAACCTCGCTGTCCTGGCCTTTTCACAACTTGAAGGAAACAATGGTCCCCAACTGAAAGCATACTTTAGAACTCATTTTCTCCTGTTCATCTTCTGTTAACGTTTGCAGACCCTGTGTAGCATTGAAAAGGTATGATGGTATTATAGAGGATAGTGAGCTATTTGTATTTTATGTGAGAAAAATTTCAGCAGCGAAATTTCAGATTAGCTCAAAGCTGTATACATAGCAGTGGTGTTTATCACAGCAGGAGGAGTATAAGATTGTTTCTGAATAGTTAACAGGTGTGATTTATTTTGTGAGCAGTCTGTTTCTGACAGTTTTCTGGAGAAAGTAGTGAAAATGCTGGAGCTAGAGAAATACGTCAGGAAATGATCCGTAATCCTGCAAATGCATTTTCTATATGCTTGCTTCTGTGACTTTAAAGTTAAACAAGTAGTTCTGATAGTGCCCTGATGACTGAGATGTGGACAGCAGCTTGGATACACACTTGAACTGTGAGTAAGTAGGAGAGGACTGACCCATATTCATCAGCTTTCAAATTGGTAATGAAGGAGAATTCTTGTTTTGTGGTTGTACAGGACACTGCTATGTTACAGGTGCTCAGTGGACTCTGTATTTTGTTACAAGAACATATCAGGATGTAGTCTTCATTTTCCTTGATCAAATGCAGTTTAAAATGTGATTTTTAGTAACTCGTGTGTGATAATCAAACCTCTCAGAAGGAGGGAATGGTGTATGTGGCATGTATGTAATTAAAACTCAGATTCATGAGAGTTCTTTCTGGAGTAAAACTCAGCCTGTCTCTGTCTCATACAGAAGAGCCTTGTTTGTTAGTGTAATACCAAGATGATGTAATCTTGTTGTTTGTTTTTGGTTTTTTTTCTCTTAAAGCTTGGTAAAATGCGGCTAACTATACCATGTAGGGCCCTGACTTGTTCACACCTGCAGTGTTTTGATGCCACTCTGTATATTCAAATGAATGAGAAGAAGCCAACCTGGGTTTGCCCTGTCTGTGACAAGAAGGCTCCCTATGAACATCTCATTATTGATGGGTAAGTAAAACTTGAATCAAAATGAAGACTGTACCTTACACACTGTGCTTACTGTTCTTGTGCTGCACGGAATAGAGTGTGCTGAAATCTGGGTGATCTGGCTGGGACCTGTTTTAAGTTACCACGACATTTAATTTCCCTGCTGTTGGTAAAGAATTACTAACCAAGTACCTTGTCATTCAGTATTCTGGAAGAATTGTGGTCATCAAACTGTTACAGTGAATAATAATGAAAGGTATTCCTTCCGATCCTAGGTAAAATTTTGAGCTATTCTGCCTAAAATTCTTGTAGGTTGGGTTGTTGGGGTTTTTTTCCTCAATATTGCACAGTGCTGGATCCGTAGGTGAGAACAGCACATGTTGTCTTTTAATGAAGCAACTGCACAAATCTGGCGTAGTTGATAGCAGACATTCATGTTAGATTAAATAAATACTGCCCCCCCCCCCCAAACGCATCTACAATTCCATGTACAATTTCACACTTGGGGAGTTGCCGTGTATCTAGAAAGTGAGATAGAAATTGATTCCCTGGCACTGTCTGCCTGCAAAACATGAAAAAAACCTACCTAGTACTGGTCTTCACGAAGCAATGCTAAGTATGTGTTCCTGGGCTGGCATTTTAATTCCTTAGATAGGAATCTTCTTTCCAAAGTGTGATAAAGGAAGAGAACAAATGAAGTCTTCTGAGAACACCCAGAATGGTTTATTAAAAAAAAAACCAACAAACAACAACCCAACACCCAAACAAATAAAAATGCTAAAACAAACAAACAAAACCCCAAAAAGCAAAACTAAAAATGCTGAAACAAATAGAACCCCAGAAACCACCTCAAGAACGACTGAGTCTTTTTTAGTGAATATGTGCTTCTATTTTGGTGACCTGCCAGTGAAGCATAAGGTTGCTTGGGATCCCCTTTAAGGCCTCACAAAAAACTCTTCAAGAGACATTCAGGACCTGCACAGGCTGCTTTGGATTCATGGCCTCTGAGATTTACAGGTCCTGTGCTTTAGATCAAAGAGCTGTGGGTTTCCTTGTTCTAGTTTTCAGCCTAAAATAGTAAAGACTAAGAGTAGTAGTAATTAAAACAACGCATTTTCCTTATTTCTTTTTGTGTTGCCAGGTGCAGATGTTGGAGATTAGGTGACGTAATTATAGCATCCCAAAGAGAAGGTTATTTCTAGAAAATATTTCTATCTGGGAAAGAGTGATTTTTCCCACTAATTAAAGCTCTTTCCTGCAGAACCACATGAATAGCCTTGGTCAAATGTTGGAATTCCCACTGGGAGTGATGTGGAGCCAGGATCCTGAAAGTTTTAGGAGACACAGCTAAGGAGAAGAGGCTACAAGTTTAGATTCCCATGCTCAGCCTTTGTTAGGGAGTTGTTGCTTTTATAGAGGTTTCAGGAAAATACTAGTCCTTAAATACTCAGCTATATGGACTCCTTTAAGATGTGGGCTTCCTCAGCTAAATATTGTCAAAAATAAATATGAGTAAGAAGGAGATTATTTTGTTTAAGGCTAGTTTGCATTCTTTCTGTGTTTTCGGAAACAGAGTTCTGTGTCATGAGCTCTGCAGGATTCCACTGTTGTAGTTCTTTTAAGTAAATGTGCAGATTTTTATTTTAGATTTTTTTTATTTTATTTATATTTTAATAAATTAATAAAAATTAAATAAAAATTTTATTTATTTTTCAATAACACCTTTTATTAAGGAAGCAGATGAGAGAAGGCAAGAACAGTGAAAGCTTTTGATGCTTTTAGAACACATACTCACACTTACACCGACTAATAACTGCTTTTTTTCCTCCAATATCTTTAAGCTTTTTTGAGGACTGATATTATATATTTTTGATTGACAGGCTGTTCATGGAAATCCTGAAGTATTGTACAGATTGTGATGAAATTCAGTTTAAGGAGGATGGATCATGGGCTCCTATGAGATCAAAGAAGGAAGTGCAGGAGGTAACTGCATCTTACAATGGAGTTGATGGTAAGTTGAGTTCTGGTGCGTATGGACTGAATGTCATAGTGTTGAGCTGTTAAGTATTGATGTTCCTTTAACTTTTCAAAATGCTCACTTTTGCATGGATGTTTGTAGCTTTTAATGATCACTTGTGAGAAAGATTACTTGACTAATACCTGGTTGGGACTGATGGTACTTTTAAGTTATCAATGTTACGTAATTTTGTTGTCTTTTATTCTAAATTGTAAGCTTTATTAATGATGGCATATAATAAGCTGTGATTTTATGATGACTGTAGTGTTGTTGTAAGCTACAGCTTATAATGTTGATTTACTTTGTATAGGATGTATAAGCTCTTCCTTGGAACATCAGGTGTCTTCTCACCAGCAGTCAAATAAAAATAAGAAGGTAGAGGTGATTGATTTAACCATTGATAGCTCATCAGATGAAGAGGAAGAAGAGCCATCTGCAAAGAGAAGCTGTCCTTCCATATCTCCGGCATCACCATTAAATAATAAGGGGTAAGAATAAAATATACAGGCCAATGCAGAGAGAATATACTTATGATGTAACGTAGTAACAATTTTGAAAGAAATTGCATCTAGAAAGTTCTGTATTTGGATTATATCCTGATTTAGTAGCTTATAGCAAATGGTTTTGCTCTCAGGTCACAAGGCCTAATAAGACTGGAATAACAACTTTGAGTTGTTAAGTGTAACATGATGCAGTTTTTCAGTTGTATTTGTGAAAACGAGCATGAAATGGCACAAAAGGTTGTGGCTTAGAAGTATGTTTTGCAAATCTGGAAATGTTTTTTTCTCCCATAGAGAAATATAAAAGCAGCACATACCGGGGTGGGCGGGGGGAAGGAAGAGAGAGCGCAATGAGAAGCATGGGTGTGGTATGGGAGTGTGTGGGTTTTGCTGGTGATTACTGCCAGTAGCATAGTAATAAAGAAGACCAGAATAACTTGATTACTCCTGAGTAGCCAAGCTGTTAATAGCACCCTGTTTACATAACCATGTAGGGGTGAAAACTGAGGCTAAACCAAAGGGATCCTGTTATTGAAGTGATCGCTACTCTAGTAATGTAAATGGCTCATTGATCACTTAAAACTCCTCAAGAGCTCTTTGGCTGTCTTCCATTGCTAATTACCATGTAGAGTATAAACGTTGTGCTGTTGTACAGATTTGTATGGTTTTGGGGGTTCAATATGGTTTTAGGATCATCTTGTCCTGGCTTAGGAGTATTTATAACATATTTATAGCAGAGATCCCAATACCATTTATAGTGAGAGTCGTCCGTTTCTGTTGTCTGAGACTGAACTTTCTGTTGCTTTTAATTTTGCTAAACTTCAGCTGTCTCGAACTGAATTAAATTTTCTGATTAAAATGTCATTGTGAGAAGAAAGCTTAGGGAATGTGGGGTGCTCATGTCTCTTCCAAGACTTGTTGAGATGCTGTAGCATTGTGATGCTTTTTAGTGAAGCTTTGAATCTTAGTAGGGGGTGTTGTTGTTGTGCACCCATCACAAAGTTCATAACACGTATTGAGACGTTGACTTTGTGTTAAATTTAAAAATAGGCATACCCTGCAGGGAACAGCAATAGAAATCTTCATTTCTTCTTTAGCATTAAAGCCAAGACTATATTTTACAATTGTAACAAGCCTTTGTTTCTTCCAGCATTTTAAATCTACCCCATCAAGCATCTCCTGTGTCAAGAACACCCAGCCTTCCTGCTGTTGACACCAGCTACATCAATACATCGCTTATCCAAGACTACAGGCATCCATTCCATATGACACCTATGCCTTATGACTTGCAAGGTGAGCTTCTGACTGCTCGTAGCTGTAAGTACAGCTCTTCAAGCAGTAATAACTATTGTAAAAGGGTTAAAACATGCAGTTGTTTGACAGTCCAGTAGTTCAAAATACTATTTTCCATCCACAGAGGAAGAGATGGTATTTAAAAAAAAAAAAAAGAGAGAATTTCTGTTACTATCTTAAGGTTTTAAAAGGTTCATGTTTTGCAGGCTCTGGTAGTGAAGAGAATCTGAAGTGCCATCAGTATTGTGCTGGTTTTATTTCAAAATAAATGGTGGGAAAATGGGGAGGTGCTTTTTTGTTTTGAGAAGCTTAATTTCTTTCTTTGGCTCCTTACAGGTTTAGATTTCTTCCCTTTCCTGTCAGGAGACAATCAGGTGAGTCAAGGAAAATCAAGTCATATAGCAGATACTCTTTTCTGAGAAGGACTTGCTGGCATGGATGTATAGGCAAGGAAGGAGCAGATGTATGATGTAGGTGTAAATGCAGGGAAGCTGCAGCTTTATTTTATACACACGAAAACCATGACCAAATGTAAGAATTGTCTAATTACAGGTGTAGGATAAGGCAAAACAAAAGCTAAACATTTCAGCTTCCAAGGGTTAAGCTCAGTCAGCCACTGTTGTACTGTGGAATGGCCCTTGGCCACGGCTGAAGATCCACCAGCCACCTCCACAGTTTTTCAGACCTGAGGTCTGACTTTGGCCATCTGAAAGTGCTGGGCCTCACCACTGGGACCCTTTCAACAATTTGGAGAGTTGGGTAGCTCTTGTTTTTTCTGAGGCTGTGTACCTGTTTATACCATGTAAATGCTTACTAAGATTACATTGGTGCTGGCTCCTCTAGTTCCAGGAACTAAGCAGGTCATTCTCAAAAGTAGTCTGGATTGGCAAGTCCTCCCACTTGACCATTTTCCTCCCGTGCCTCCAAGAAAAGCCAAGGGACTGGGGTGGGCCACCTGCCTTTTGTCCCTTCAAGTCTGTTCTGCAATCTGAAGTAGGAGAATTGCACGAAATGTAGAGAAGTACTTTCATATTGTAAGTAAGACCAGAGCCTGCACTGCAGAATTTTGATTCAGAAAAAGCTATCTTGATATTCAGTAAAACTTAGATAGGAGAGTTATTCTGAAACAAGTTGTGCGCGAGTCTGATGCTGCACTGATATGGCATAATTATAACTTAAATGCTGGGGAACAAGGTTGAATAGCCTGGATGGATGTTTTATCACAGTGGAAAGAAACATCAAGAGCAAAATTAAATACAAGTAAGATTGTATTTAAAATTGGATTCTTGATAGCTAAAGTTCTTGCCTTTCAGGGGCTGCCCAGCAGGGAGTGTAACTTGGGACAGCCCTTGTTGCCGTTGGATGGGACTAAGCGTGTGATTTCTAAATGCATTTTTCACAGAAGTATGCTTTCCTCCACCAGCAGTGATTAGCACATAGTTTCACCAGCTGTGATTGGTCTGTGACTTTTGAGCGGAGGAGAGGGATGGCAAAATGTTTCTTTGAATTTTGGGGAATTTTCCCACCAAGGAATTTTTTGAAGAGGTAAAAAGAGTGCTGCTGCTTACGGTTTCTTACTGGTTTGGGTGTCTTGTGATATTGTTACCTTTCTAGCGTTTGCTTTTACTAATAACTAGTGTTTCCAGTTTCTTTTGGCTTCAGAAATCAAGGGCTGCAGAAATAAAAGTTCAGTGCATTGGTCCATTTACCTTACAGAAAGGCTGAGTAGACGAGCTGGTGTGAAATCCAGAAGCTGTCAGAGCTTTAGCTTATAAATACCTTCTTTTGTGCTGGTCTGAATCAAACCTGTGGTGTCTGAAATGTAACTTGAAAATGTTGTTTTTCCCCCCAGCATTACAACACATCCCTTCTTGCCGCTGCAGCTGCGGCGGTTTCCGCATCAGATGATCAAGAACTCTTACACTCTCGTTTTTTCCCATACGCTTCATCTCAGATGTTTCTCGATCAGCTAAATGCAGGAGGAAGCAGTTCTCTGCCAGCCACAAATGGTAGCAATAGTGGCAGTAACAGCAGTCTTGTTTCCTCCAACAGCCTGCGAGAGAGTCATGGTCATCCAGTTGCAAGTAGGAGCAGCACGGACACGGCGTCTATCTTTGGTATCATACCAGACATTATTTCGTTGGACTGATTTTTGGAGTAAACGAACTCGTCAGAGGAAATCTTTGTGCTTGGTTTTACTTTATGTTAGAAACATAGACAAGTTTTTTTTCCTTTTTTAGGGAAAAAAATTTATGTGTACAGAGAACAAAAGTATATTTTCAGTTTTACTTTTGTATATAAACCTAAGATGGCCTCACTGGTAAAAATAAGAAAAAAAAAAACCACAAAACAAAAAAAAATGAACAAAAACAAGGAGCTTCAGTTAATTTTTATGGATGCTGAAGATTTTACACCTGTGCATTTGTCATGTGAGTTACTTTTTTTTCCCCCATAGTTTGGACACAGATGGCATTATTTTCTTCACAGTAACATAAACAGGAAAAGAGCTGAACTTTCAAAGTTCAAACTTGTGAGAGGTTTTTTTTCTCCTCTTGGAGACATTTACCTTCAGTGGTGGAATCTAATTCCTCCATCCCATATTTAGTGCAGATTTTGTTATGCTTAAAGTGGAATAAACCCTACCCAAACTGTTCCACAGCATCCCCTCCGTTTGCAGGACAGAGCCTTTCAGGAGTGGGTTTGGTTTTTTTGGATTTTTTTTTTTTTGGTCATTTCTGGTTCTGTGTGACCCTCTATTCAGATTTTTTTTTTTAATTCCATGCTTTAGTCAAGCATGTTGCAAGCTCATTAGTGCACCAATTATTCTTGAGGGCCAGACTCAATAAAATCTCAGGCTGAGGAATTACTTGGCTGTGCTTACGTGGGACAAGACAGAGAATTTTTATAGAATCTAGCCCCAAATAAAAGCATTGACACATTGGGCTGTAGGATTTTGTTTCTAAGAACTTACTATGAAATCCTTTTAAAGGAACTTTAAGATCCTAATCAGCAAAATATTAAGCATGTGTCGATTTTGAATTTGTGGAACTGCTTGTGCTTTAAAGTTATCCATGCGTGTATAAATGGCCTATTGAACTGAGGCCTGTCTGTCTGGGGAAACCTACTTTTAGCTGCAGTAGATCAAATTTCTGCTTAAAAGTGAACTTGTCAACAAAATGAAGAAAATACAAATACCAACACACTTTTGCATGGTTTGTGCAGCTGACAATGGTCTTGGTACACCGTCTTCTGAGTTCACATTCATCAGAATTAATATTAAATGTTTGGTGTGAGTCTCTTAAACCAAAAACCAACCCAACAAAAAAGCCCCACCCTGTCCCATGTACTCAGACGTATTGCTATCTATTGAAGTCTCTTAGGGTAGTGGGTTTCAAAATTCAGTTTTCTCTTTTTGGCCTTGTAATTATTTTTATTTCCCTAATTTTTCAGTACAATTTTGTTGAACTTTGAGCCATACTTACTTCCTGATTTCTTTTCTCTTTCTTTTTCTTTTTTTTTTCTTTTTTTTTTTTTTTTAAGTTGTGCATGACATAGGAAATTTTTTTTTAGAACTGATGGGTCATTTGGGCTTATTCGTTCTTACTAAAGAGTGAAATGTGTAAATAGCTGGAATGCAGTTTTTCAGGAGATTCTTTAAAGTAAGAGAAGGGGGAGGGAAGGGAGTGTTTCTCTTGTGTCCCAAAGTCCATGTCAGAGAGTAAATATTTCCTCTGGTGTGAAAAATATTTTTATAACTGGTTGAAAGTACAGGTAACAAGTTTATCAGGAAAGAGAGTTAAGGAATACTAAAATCAGAAGATTCTTGTCTGACTTTTTAATGTCCAAAACTGTTGATTGCAGCTAGTTGCTTTGAGCATTGACAAGGGCCACCTTTTGCCTATGAAGTTCTCTCAAAATCTTGCATTGAATAAAAAAAGAAAAAAAAAGGAAAAAAAGGGAAAAAAGAAAAAAAAATCTTTAATCCAAGTAGCATTAGGTATTGCTGTATGATCAGTCGTATGGTTATTTGAAAGGTTCACATTATGTGGCATCAAAATTGTTTTTAGTGTTTTTACATCATCCCTCTGCCACTAAATAGTTGACTTGAATTTTGAAAACAAATGTTTGTGTTTATATGTATATGTGTGTGTATATATGTATTTATAGATCTGTGTGTGTGAGTTAAAAGTGAGTTAAATAGTTTTTCCCATGCATGTGTATTTCATACATATCTGGCTGATATATATATTTCACCATACACCAATTTTATAATTTATTAAATGTCAGTTAAAAAATAAATAAAAGGATAGAAAATGGGAAATACTTATTTTTTAAATTCAGTCTGATTTTGAAGTGATTAAACCTACACTAGGAATATATCTCATACATTTTAGTCATGAATACTAACCTGGTAACTTCAGAGCATATGCTTTGCTATAATACCGTTTGTAAATCTGGAGTACAACTGCCATTAGTGTAACTGGGAGCATGCGTGTCCCCAGCTTCTGGAACACCTAAGAGAAATTCGGGAGAGCTTGTGACTGTTTTGCCGATGATTGTGGCATTGTTTCCATTGACTGTATTGTTAAAGATGGCCTGAAGAGCAGATTATGTCACTTTTGACAATGGTATTAAAATCTTGTTAATTCACGTATAAAATTAAATGTGGCGAGTGTGTGGTTACGCAGAATCCGGCATCTTTTATGCCTGTCTTAGCTTTTGGAAAGTGAGGTCAGCTGCTGACGTCTTCCGTTTCCTCACACGTTACCCTGAAGGGGAGGAAGGCTGTTCAGTTCACCGTTGTCATTGTTTAACTTCATTGCTCTACAAAGAAGGGACAGAAACATTCTGCAGTCCTCCTTTGTGGTATTAATCCCATATGCTTTGTGAGTATTCCTGTTTCATGCTAGGATGTTCTTTATAGCTGATAATTCTCTGTGCCTCTGACCACAGTTAACATTGCTTGGTAGAAGTCTCAGTCTGAGTTCTGGACGAGCTCCCTGCAGATGTCACTCCCAAACTCAATCTGCGTTAGTTCACGTATTATCAGAGACGCAGTAAAGCAGCCCAGGGCGGCCTGGCTTGCGGTACTGCTCCGTTCGCTGCAGATTGCGGAGTTCCTGTGATCCTTACGCTAGTGCTCTCTTGTCCTCCAATTCTGCTAGAGGTGTGGGGCATGCACCCCTGTGCACGCATGCCTGTGTTTACGTATAGTGCTGTGTGTGTATGTATGTACGCACACGGGTGTGAGTATGTAGCTGTTCGAGTAGCCGGGTGGAAGTGGCTTTGAATTGCTCTTGAGGGCATTACTGATGCATCCTTTAGAAGATGAAAAGCCACGCTAAGCTATAACCTATGCCATGTGTTAAAACCTTTGTAGCGCTTCCATAATGATAGATGTGACGGCACTTCCAGGCTTGCCCCTTCCTCTCCACGGCAAGGATTCAATAAGCCTTTCAAGGACGGGATGACGGATGGATTTTCATTGGACTCTCTTGGACCTGCCTCCCAGTGCAGAGCTAGGGACTGTGAGGAGAACGTTTTGAAAATTAATTCTTCGTTGCAGTTCAATGTTTCAGGGTTTTAAGCACACTTTAAATAGAAAGGGTTTTGTTTTGTTGGTGTAACTTTTTTTTTTTTTTTTTTTTTTTTTTAAACAGAGCTTAGATTTCTAACAAGGGAAAATTGCTGGTGGTCCCCGAAAGTGCTGCTGTTAATTGTTTTAATTAACAAAGGGAAAAATGTATATAAGCAGAATATTAAAATTGCCATTAATTCCATGAATTTAAATCTGTCATTCATTGCCTTAAAACTTTCTCTTAGTTTCCATACGGCATGCCAAACCAGTAAATGGCTTTTAAAAATGTATAGTAGACTAATGTCAGTTTGTATAAAAGTACCAAGTGAAAATATTTATTATATGCATTGGAAAAAAAAATGGTTTACCTATTGAATGTTACCTGTTTATGTAGAAATCTTTAGATGTAATAAAAAGCATTCAGTTACATTGTGTTTCCTGGGGGGGGAAGGGTGGGGGTGGGGGTGGGGAGGGTGTTTGCTGTGAACTCAAGAGTTGCAAAGGTCCCTTTTCAACAGGAATGCTTTGCTTCTGAATGTTTTGTGGCACGGAGTGTCTCACACTTGTCTCTCCAGGCTCTAACAATGCTGCTTTGTTTTGCGAGTGCGGGTGAAGTGCGGCTCCTTTTTTGCTGGCTTTTATTTGGGTAATGTTTACCCACCCAGAGAGGGTGGTAACCGCCTGTTATGATACAGATGCATTCTGGAGTAATCCAAAGTGATTTTGAGCTGATCAATCCCCATGACATACAAGCTTTTATATTGTCTGCAGTTGAAAGGATTTGTTAATCAACTGTTCTGGTCAATAGGGAAGAATTAAGCTGTGTATTGGATCATTTGTAATTTGGCTATTGATGCATATTGGAAACAAATGCTTCTAAATGAACTCCTTGTTTCATAAGCTAATTACGCTCGCGCTCAGAGCAGCCGAGGTTTTTGCTTGCCTTCATCGCTGGTGGTTGTGTAGCGAAGGTCTGGAGCAGCTCTGGTGGGCAGACACCGAACTCCACGCTGTGGGCAGACCTCCAAAAGGCTCTAGTGCGGAAGGGCTCGGTGTTAAGGTAGGTGAGAGGTTTTACGCAAACATTCAGATTAACTGTGAACAGTAAGAAGAGAGTTACAAAGGAAATCCTATCTTCTGCTGTTAGTTGGAACCTGGGTTTTTGTTTTTCCAGTGAATTTACCTTTATTTCACTGTATGCTGGTTTTTTGGAGTGTTACCTGAGTGCTGAGCTGCTTGTAACTTTTAATTTTCAGAGAAACAAGGTTTTTCTGGTTTATTTTCTATCCTTAAAGTAGGAAGAGCTAATGTAAGAGTTGAGGGATACAGCAGACAGGCATGACAAGGTTTATCAGTTTTACATGGGGCAAAGTTCATTTTCCCCTGAAGCATGATCTTTTGCTGTTCAGAAGGCCTTTGATTAGTATCTTGGCATGTGAGGATCCGAGTCCAGGCTTACTGGGTTAGTCTGGGACTGCCGTCTTGCAAGAAGTGCAGGCACCGCAGCTTGGCTCCGAGTCAAGGCTGGGCACAAAAGTGCCGTTTGTGTTAAATACAGGACTGAGAGATACATCCTGGATCTGCTTCCACTTCTTTTCTGGCCTTCAGCATGTTGTTTAATCTTTTGTGCTTTTTCTCCCCCACTATGTAATATTCCATGAGAATAATCCTTGCCTTACCCTTATAGAGGGTATCTGTGCTGAGTTGGAAGGGTTTAGATTTGCTCATACTTGGGGGTTGGGGTTTTTTTACAGTATCTAACCAAGTTTGTGGTAGTTGCAGTCCAGGTTGATTGTGTGTTGCAGCTGCGTGATGGTGTGGGCAGGGTTGAGGCTGTGCTGGGTGCCTCAGCAGGGGATAAATGCATTGTATCTGCTATGGCTGTTGTGATTTAATTGCTGATTATTTCACAGATAGAGCAAAAAGAGTGAGTTGGTTGCTTCAGCAATAAAGATTCAGAATTGAAAAAAGGAAGGAGGGGAAGGGGACTCCCGTGGGTGGAAGCCACAGCAGACCCGCGGGAACATGTGCTCTTCCAGCGCATTTTGCAGGTTGCTGCTTGTGCTGCAGCTGTGCGGAGATGATCTCTCTGCAAATTTCCAACTGATTGCAGAGAGTCTGCTGTATGTTGTTCTAAATTTGTACACCAGACTGTAGTCTTTAACTAAGGCTGCCAAGAAACAGGTGGAATAAGGTCAGTAATAGCTGCTGTGGGTCAAAAGTGGGTTTAATCAGTCTGAAGAGAGATGGGAGGTGTTTTTCCTGTTGTAGAGAAGCTGAATTTTCATGGCCTCCGTTTTTCCCTGCCAGGCTGTCTCTAGGAGTATATTCTCGGCAGCTAGCCCAGTTGTGACAGATAAGTTTACCAAGCACGGCGTTTTCAGTGTGTTGCCTCAAAATGCAGGGGCAGCTTAACTGCACAGAGACTTGACATGGCAAGATAACCGCACCTTAATAAATAATGGGACAGAAGTCCAACAATACAGAGATCTTGTATGGATTGATCTTGTATGTCGGGGGAGTGGAAGATGAGGGGGAATGAGACGGCGATCAGGGATCGTTCTTGTGCTGGGAGACTGGGAGTTGTCCTCTGCAGCTGGTGGGCATCACTAACTGGGGGAGCTGGAGAACTGCTGGCTGCTTGTCTGCTGTCACTGGGGATAGTCAACAGGGACGCGGCCACCCCACAAGCGGGGCTGTTAACTTGACAGCGTCGTGACAGGGGAACATCTGCTTGGGATCATACCCATGGATCCGAGGAATACCAGGGAGCTGTGCATCGTTACACTAAATTTACCACTGTCGGGACATAACGAGCTTCCCAGGGAATCTGTTTCTGCACAAAGGACTGTGTCTGGGCTGGGTGTGTGGAAGCAGCAAATAGTTATGGTTGGTGCTGACTTCTTGGAACACAGTCACCGTTAAAACCTTAACTACAAGTTATCATTTATGCTGTAATCTGTGGATTTAAATGCGTTTTTAAAATAAGAATTATTTTTGTTAAGCATGACACATGTTACACAACAGAATGTTACATTCAGTTTATTTAAATAACAGCTCACGTTTTGTGACAGCATTTCTCCAGAAATGGGGTGGAAACCTGTGTAAGTATAAGCACTGTCATGAAGGCAAAATACGTATTTTTTTTTTTTAAAGGCAAATGATGGTTCCTGAGTCCCAATAGTAATCAGGAAAAATTGAAGTCAAAAAAGTTCCAGGTCCTGCTCTTAACAAATCTCTTGTTTTGAATTTTAGTAGTCGACTGTAGGAAGACACATGATGTGGACAAATTCTTCATATTTTATTGTTCCATTTGGTCCAACTTTAGCTTCTTTTAGCAGGTCATCAACTGAAGGAAAGAGTAAAAGAAAAATATAAGTTTGAGTGGCATATATTAGGGATGTTGTGATCTTCAAAAGAGAGCAATGTAGGATTTGGGGTTTTAAATCATTTTTGTTAGAAGTAATAAGTTCTGGGATCAGTTGGAGGCGCCATCCAGATTATGGTTTTAAATGAGCATCAGTTTAAATGTTGATTTTTATTTCCATGTCTTTACTTTCTGGAGCAGAGATGGCCATCTCTTTGAGTTCCCACATGGAAAAGATTCACAAATTTAGTCCAAATCAGCTTTTAATTGCTCCTGGTAGGAGTGGCTTATTTGGCTTGAATAGCAAACCCACCCCTATTCAATTTAGACAAAACGAAATGCTCATGCAGATTATCTGCCCAACTTTAAGTAGATTTGTGTGAGGCTTGTTAATATCAGCAGGCCTTTAGTGCTTGCAAGAGAAGAATACCTTCTCAGCTGGGGCTCTGAGGCTCTTGCTGAAAATACTTGTAAAGAAGTGGTAACCGTGCAGTTGGCACCTGATGCTTTTCATTCCAGCTTTGGGAATGCCTTGGCAGTGACAGCCGTTATCTAACTTAAAATGCTGCCTTTTGTACAGGCTAAACCATTACAAGGTATTTTTCCTGTCAAATAGTGTCAGTAAAATAGAAGCACGTAAGAAATGAGACACAGAAAAGTGATGTTGCCGAATGAAACTGCTACTGGGAATTCGATGACGGCGAGGAGGAGGCAAATTCCCTTGCTTCTTCACATGACCCGTGACATGCGGTGGGTGGGTGCAAAAACAAGCAGCAGAGAATTCCAGCAGCTTTTATTTGATAATGTTTTGGGCAGCAGTTTCCTTCGATAAAGTATCTAATACAGTCCAGAAGAGGCTTTGGCTTGCGTGCTTGCTGCAGCACGTGAGAGGGAGCGCGGCCAGATGCTGCGCAGAGGGATGGGGCAGGCGGTGTGCTGGGGAGGAAGCTGTTGGGTTGTGGACCGGCATTTATCGTTGGATATTTCATTAGTGGGACACCTGCTAGGTGTTTAGAGCCCATTGAAACAGAGAGATCGTTAATGGTGACGTGCTGATTACCAGCACTCCGTAATGTCGTGCCTGTGCGGGCTGGAGGCACCTAGCCAGGGCAGCGCTGCGGTGCTCTCCCCTTCTGGAATAGGTGCGGGCAAGTCGCCGGAGGCTGGCCTGCATTTTTATTTGAGCTACACGGCTGGGGTTACCAGGCTGAACAAGCTGTGCTTGTTTAAATAAGACTCCGAGTATCGTACTGGAGCACAGAATAATAGCTTTGCAGTCACCAGCTGTGAAATCCAGGGGGAGGGTCATGGGCTGGGGGGGGAGGTTTAAAGGGAAAAAAGCTGGTTTTCTGTGAATAGTTGTGGAAGGTGTCTGTGAGCAGCATAGCCCGTTTCCTCGCTCTGCTGTTGGCATGGGTGCTGGGTGAGATGCTGTTTCCCCCTCTGTTTGCATAGAGGGGTGGGCGCAGCCCCCGTGGACGCGGCTGCTGGGAGGGTTTGGTGTCAGCCTGGGGTAAATGGGGCTGTTGTGAGAGCTGCTGTTACCGTAAGGTAGGTAACAACTTTTTTCCAAGAGATCTAATCCTCCTTTCAAAAAGAAAACCCTGGTGGTAATCAAATGCTTCTAAGGACGTAAATTCAAAAAAATAATGAATTCTTTCCAGAACATTTAAAAATAACGCAGAAGAAAAAGGTGTCGGTTCTCATTTGGTAAAAGTACGTTAAATTAAAATGAAGTGAAGGCTTTTCTGGAGCTGCTGTGAATGAAGGTATGTGCCAGTAGTTAGTGAGCAATTGCAGATGCTAATGAAATTGAGTCTGTTCCAGTATCAAATATTTATAGCAGCTTAGCAGGCTGGAGTTCAGTGTGTCAAGATGAAGGGGGAATTTCTTGTTGAGAAGAAGCATCGCTTCCTACGTTAGGATCTATAGTGCCTCGCTGCAAGTTGTGAGTAGATGCAGAGCCTATATGCCAAAGTAACGGGAAATCCCTCTGCACCTCCCCTATCTTTTTTTAATATAATAATGGTTCTTGCTAGGATGCCTTTAATTAGAGTTAATGTCTCCGTGTCTTCACTGTTTGTTCAGCTCTCTTAATAGCTCTGAAAGCATTTACAGATGTAAATAGCTGCACGAACTATTATTGCAGTTAAACAATTGAAAACAGTTGGAAGACATGCCTCCTTGGTGTGTCACTGGGGAAGCTGGTGACTGCCACTGGACTGACCGACTTTGCTCTGATTAAATCGGAATTGTACTTTGAGCATTAGAAAGGACAGTGCTTACACCCCCAAGGAGCCTGTACAAACACCGTAACCCTGGTAAAACTCATTCCTTGCCTCTGTCGGAGTCACGATGGGTTTTTCTGATGCTGTTTGTGGCAGAGGCTGAACAATTTGAAAGCTCCAGAGCCTGCCCCCTGCAGCGGGGTCGGAGGCGCAGGAGCTCTTCAAGAGCTGGAGAAGCCAAAGGTGATGTGGTTTGGAGCAAGGAGGGTCCAGGACACCCTGTCCCAGGGGTGAGGGGCAGAGGGATGTGCAGGGTGCTACCCTGCCTTCCCACAGGCCTGGCCCCCCTCCTGCAGCCTGTGAAAGCTAGCGAAGCAGGGCATGCACTTAGAAAGTTCATACACGTACATAAAATGCCTGGGGCAAAATCAGCTCTCTAAAAGGTCTACATCATTTTCACCTTCCTAGAAGTTCCCCCCTATTGTGTGCCTTGGAGGCAATTTTCTGATAAATGGAGCAGCCTTTTTTTTTTTTTTTTTAAGATTTTTAAATATAAAGTCCTCCTCTCTCTTCCAAATTGCCCTGGCTTCAGAGCTCACCACAGCAGCCCTCTTGGGAGCCTGCCAGCGCACTGTGTGCTCCTTAGAGCATCCCTGCAGCAGGGGGGACGGATGCTGGCTTTATAAACACAGCAAAGCATCTTGGGGTGAAAAAACATCTTTCAGGGAACAACTCGAGAAAGGGAAAAGGTCTCTTGGCTAGCAGGCAGCTGGCTTACCTCTTCGGCAAGGCACAGGATCTCTGCTGAGCCATCGTGGCGTGGGTAAAAGGGTGACGACAACGAGGAGACTTCACCAGCACGTGAGTGTAATTAGTTGCCGCGAGCTGACATAGCTAACGGCTCTGCTGGGCTCTGGGAGCGCCCCCCGCTCGCTCGCCCTGTCGGGGCTCCACTGGGAGCTCTGCTTTATGTGGGCAAAGTGGTTTCGATGAAGGCACAAGCTCATCGTATGGCCGCGGCAGGGAAGAGGCTGGTGCCAGTGGGCTGGACCTGGGGGCACGACAAGGCACGATGCCCTGGTGCACTGCGTGTCTGGGGCGTGATGGGGGGACATCATGCACCCCCCCAGTCTCCTGCTGGCACAGGTCCTTCTGGCTTCCCAGCTGGAAGCACCTGATCCCAGATTTGACTACAGAGGAAAACCAGGGAGGAATGAAGAAGATGGGGACCATTCGATACAGCTTTGAATTGCAAAATACCTTCTTCCTCGGAAAGCTTCTCTCCTAGTCTTGTAAGTTTGGCTCTCAGCTCTGAGATGGTAATAACGCCTGTCTTCTGCCTGTCTATCATGGACAAGGCCGTGAGGATTTCCTTCTCGGGTTCCTCTTGCTTCATTTGCCTGTACATGATATTCAGGAAAGTGGAGAAATCCAACTCTGCATTCCTGTCTGGAAAAATAAGAGCAGATTCCTCAGGAATGGTTCAGTTTTGTAGTCTGGGTCCAGACCTAAGCATCCCCCTCCTTTTCCCCCCAGTTCCCCTTCCTGGGGCACCTTTTCCCTTTTGCCTGGCTCTGGTTGAGGACCGGGTGGATGACTGCTGGGGGCATTCTTCTGGCCTGAAAACCCATTTGTAGCTTTGCTGGACTTGTGCTCTGAAACCTTTGTATCCAGAATTTTTAATCCAGCCCACTTTATTTCATGATTCTTCTTTGGTCTTTGTGCTGTGCTTTGAATTCATTTGTACATATCTGCAGATGAATATCTTGCTGTGCTTTTCTACTGATGCTGGTTGGACTGGACAGTTTCCCAGCCTCAAAATCCATAAGCAATATGTATGCTTCCCGCTGCTTTTGAAGCTTTTTTTTGTTTGTTTGTTTTTAATGGCACTCCTAATCTGTGTGCTGGATTGACTTTGTTCCCCATCCAGCCCATCAGACTAGGTTTTGGTGACTGCTCTTGGTTATGCTGCATTGCCTGGGCAGTTTCACCTGAGTGTGACATAGCTGCTGGGCTCCAGGCAGCCTCCTGGTCTTTCCTTGTAGCCTCCTGACCACAGAGAAATTGAATTTCTGCAACTGTAATCCGGTGTGTTTTATTCATGTGCTACCGCTGTGCTTTGCTTACCGATCTTGTGCAAGTGCAGGTGTCTCTGCACCTCTCCTGGCGTCGGGCTGGCTCCCAGGCACCGCATCACTGCCATCAGGTCAGAGGCTTTTATCTTGCCTTTTTGTTTCTTGTCGTACAGGGAAAAACATTCCTTGAACTCTAATTAAAAACCAAAACTCTGTTATGCCATGTAAGATTACATTGATCTACCAGTGACGTTTCTTCTCCCGTTGCCCGGCCAGGCGGCGTTGGTAGCGTTCCAGCGGGGATATTGTTTGGTTCAGAGTGTCTCGTTTCAAGGAAGATGATGGACAGTGGGGGAGGACCCTGGGTAAAGTGCCAAGGGCAATTAAAACCCAGGCTTGTGAATAGCTGAGCTAATTGGGGTCCTTCAGTCTAATGAAACAAGTCTGAAAGTGGGACCAGGCTTCCAAATAAGCAGCCTACGGTTAAAAAGTACTTGTCACTGCCTTCATGGGGGGTGGGAGAGGATGCTAAAGGGAGTGGTGGGGAATGCTGGTTTGGTCCGTGCCATGGTCTGTGCAGGGTCTGCCGCTTGCCCCTGTCCTGGTTTGCCACTGGCTGGATTTTAATAAAAGACAAAAGAACCGATACCGTCGCATTTGACAGCCTGAGCGCTGCCAGCAGTGCGAGCCGAGTGGAGGAGAGCCACCGCCTGCCCTGCCGCCATCCCAGCGCAGCATCTCCCCTCCCTCGCTTCTCCCCGCGGGCCTCGCCTGCCTCTCGCCCTCTCCCCTTCCCCCTCCAACGCTGGCTTCTCAGCTTTCAAATAAATAAGGGTTGCCGCTGACCTAGATAAGGATGCTAAATCATATCCTCCCTTCCCATCCCGCTCCCAGCGCGGTGGCAGGCTCCGCTCCTCGTCATGCTCAGCGCTAATGGGCAAGTTGTGCTGCACAGGGACGGTCCTGTCTGTAGAGCAGCCAGGGAAAGAAAAATCAGCCTATTTTGGTGCAATCGCCCTCCACCTCCCTCCTCAGCCTCTCTGTCCCTAGACCTTATTGCAGGCATGAGCGTGGGATGCTGTGGGTGCTGTGGTGGGTGCCATGCATGTTCTGTGGCGTCCCCCTGCCCCAGCCCCCCCCCCCCCCCCCCCCCCCCGCCCAGCAGCAATCTGGCAGAGCTGCTGAGCCCAAGGGTGCTGCAGATTAACAGATTTGCAATAATACTCCTATTTCAGCTTTCTTCTGCCATTCGAGTGGCAAACCCCTCCTTGTTGCAGTCCAAGGCAGGGGTCTGCGTGCCCAGGGAGAGCCCTGGTGCCTCGTGGTGAGAATTCATGTGTCCTGTGCCCTCCCCTTCCTCCTCATCCTCCTTCACCTTTGCTCCCACCATATGTGAAACCCCCAGTACTGCAAACGGTCACCTGAACCTTCTCCTGCCCCTGCTAGCTTGGCCAGGGCTGATGCGTTGGTGGGGCTGGGAGTTGCTGGTTCACCTCTGCTGGTCTTGGTGCCATCCAGCGTGTGGGTCTGCAGGGGGGGGTCAGCTCCCTGCCTGTGCCCAGCGCCGTCTTAACAAAATCAGGGAGATTTCTCTGGTTTCAGAGCAAGCAGATGCCTTCGAAAGCTGAGAGGAGGGCAAGCGAGGGAGCACAAGCCCAGACTGAGACACTTTTGGGGCGAGATACCATTTATATAGATATAAAAATATAAATTCATTAAGCTGATCTTGCTAATAAAAACCCCCAACAAAACCGGAACAAAACTGTACGTACCATTAATTTGATCCTGGGACAGAAATTTTGCCTGTAGCACGGAGGGGGGGAAGGAAAAGGAGAGAAGAAAACCACAACTTTAAAATCTGCATGGGGGGAGCAGTTTCTATCCACCGAAACGCTTCACTCACCATTATTTTGAGGGCCCTCCTTGTGTTTTACGCTGCCTGTCGGGATCGGCGGCGTCTGGTGCTACTTTTCTATTTGATTAAGGGCTAAAGTCCGCCAGCCGGGGTGGAGTGTGGCCAGGCTGTAATAAATACCCCGCTGCTATGGCTACGAGACCTGATCCCCGCCGGGGCTGGATCCTGCGCACAGACCCTGGGAGAAGGGCTCTCCCCAGCCTGCCCCCAGCCTCGGGATGCTGGATGGGACCCTGGGCAGCGATGCTGTCAGGAGGAGTGGGGCAAAAGCTTCCCTTGGTCGGGGGCTGTTTGGGGTCGGGCTGGGTGGAGATGAGCTGGTTGAACGTAAAAGGTTTGATAATCTCAAATAGCTGCACACCTTGCACTAAGCTTAGCTGCTGGGAGACAAATCCAGCCTTGTTGATATCTGCTGAGGCCTCTGGGGAAGGGTACGGGGGCGGGGGGATTTACAGCTTTGCAGCTGCCTGCTGGAAGGGTTTTGCTGGTGGGCAGGAGGTGGCGGTGGCTCAGGCTGAGCCGGGCACTGGGCATTGCTGGGCATCGCTGGCAATGTCACTGTGCCCTGCCCAGTGGGTTTGCAGGGCCAGGGGGGTTTAGATGTGCCCCTGCACACACGGCAGAGCTGGGACACTGCAGCTGGACTGAGAGAAGGTATTTTTGAGATGGTTTCAAAAGCTGCCTATTGTCTGAGTTTTTATTTATTAGCATTTCTTTAGCTCCTCGGAAGGGGGACGCCGAGGAGATGATGGTGAGCAGTGGGGAGATGAGCTGGGGAGCTTCTGGGGTTTGAACCTGGGTGCATGAGGGAGGCTGAGCCCCCAGCTGCTGTGGACTAGCCCGAAGAGCCATGTTTGCTCACGTCTCCTGGTCCCTTCCAGCGCTATGCCACTGCCACTCAGTTGGCGTTCAAACCATTTGAAAAGCAAGCACTAACACATGAATCTGTGATTTCGTCCCATCCTGTTCCCTACAAAAAGAAGCAAGCCAGCCAGCTGGGTGCACCTGTGTGTGGGGTGGGCGATGCTCTGCCTCTCTGGATCTGCCAGTGCTTGAAATACCCCCAAAAGATGCCCAGCAGCTGCGCAGCAGGGCCAGCACCTCTGCGGGGGGATGCAGTGCCTGATGCCAGGCTGTGGGGGAGATCCAGACCCAAGAACAAAATACCTGGTGCCTGTAATGACCAGTATGGCATGGACCGGCGTCTTCCCAGGGTGGACCCTGCTCTGTACAGTGATGTATTCAGGGTCCTTAAACCTCATGGAATTAATATTCTCCCTTCAAAGAGCAGAGCTGCTCCAGGAAGCAACGTGAATCACTCGGATTTTACCACGTTTTTATTCAATGTGTTTCACTAATAGCTTTTTTCTTCTACTGCTTGGATTCTGTCAGACAGGGCACTGGTACAGAAATGTTTACAGACATAAACCATCGCAGGGACGCAGCTGGAGCTGCAGGGGCTCAGCTCCGTCACCCAAGGCTGGAGACCTGGTGAGTGGGAGCAGAAGCTGCCAGCAGCGCAGACCCCCCGCCAGCAGGGCTGGCGCTGGAACTCGCCCCCTGCCCGATGCTCTTTTTGGGCTGTGTTGGTGGGGAATTGGCCCTTCTGCCTCTGCTGCCAGCCCATCCCCTCCTGCACCGTGCCAGTGGGGGCTTCACCCGGGGGGGGCTTGCTGGGGAAGTGTGGCCAACGGAGCTGCCGCGCAGATCCAAGATGGGGCAGCTCAGCCCCTTCCCAGCACGTTTACTCAGCTGGGAGCAGCGTGGGAGGAGGGGATACATCTGTGCCAAGGCACCGGGAGGGTGAGAGTGCTCTGACTTCCCGGGAAACTGCTCCTGCTAAAGGCCAGGATGCTCTCCCGGCCAGGATGCTCTCCGGGCTGGCTATGGGGGGTGTGGGCTCACCAGCAGAGTGGAGCGTTCTGTGCTCCTGCTCTGATACAGGAGGGATTTGGTGCTGTCCTGTAAGCACCTAAAAAAGTGCAGCGTGGAACTGTGTTGTGCCATCGTGAGGGCTGGCCGGGGCAAAGCCAGGGGAGACACCCCTGCCACGACCCTGGCTTTAAAGCGCTACGTTGCAAAGACTATTCTTCCCTTTTGCTCAAACATCCCCCCCCAGCTAGATCTAGTACAACACGTCTTGCAGCCAGTGTTGGTCAGGAATTTATTTGAAATACATCTACATTAGAAAAACTAGATATTTTTTTTCTTCAAATCACTCTAAAATATCAAAACTTATAAACTTTCCTTTGCTGCATGTAGGTTGTTCATGTGCAGTGTGTAAAATGCCCATGGCTCGGGGATGTAGATCACACCAGGGTACTTCTTCCTGAGAATTTTGTCATTCCACAGCCAAACCACCCAAAGAGCAATGAGGACCAGTGTTATGATGAAGGAGTAGAAGAGAAAAAGCCCATTGCTGTCCAGGACAAGTCCTTTGCGTTTCTGGTGCATCACTAAAGCCATCATGGCAAAGAAAGTGAAAATGTAGAGGATGAAGATCTGACCCTCCGTCACGAGGTACCTACAAAGCAAAACCACCTGTCAGTGCCCCCTGGGAGAAAGCACTGAGCCACAGCAGCCCCCAGCACCTCCAGCTTCACCTGGGGTTGGCGTCTCCCCCTTCTCCCTGCTCTGCATCCAGACAAACGAAGCTGTGCTGCTTTCTACTGCCAGCTTTTAAGCTGTGATTTGTTTTCCCATTTTTTACCAGTAATTTAACAACTGAGCTATGGGCTTCTTGAAGAGAACAGGTAAAGAAATGCGTGCCTAGTATGGGATTTGAAAGATGCTGGGCTCAGTTTGTGGGTGGGATGCTGAACAACAGAACCAAAGCCAGACTCTGGCTCTGACCCACGGATATTGTGCTCATTTAGTCTGAAAATCCACTGCTGCCCTTGTGCTGCATCTGGCAGTGGCCGGTCCTGAACGGGTGCTGGCAGGGGGAAGGAGGAATTGCACTCCCTGGTTCCTAATTGCTAGCACGTGAACTGCAAACTGCAGAGATTCACGCTGATCTATTTAAAGGAAGTGCAATGGGCTAACTGGGAACTGACCAAATCATCTTGATGATTTTGACTATCAAAAATTAATTTACTGTATAAAAACAATCTCAGCAGGGGGCAAAGCCATGGGCAAGAGAGAACACCATCTCTGAAGATGAATGAGAAGTTGTTTGGCTGCCATCAGGGAAACTGTTCAGGAAGATGAGGCTAATGAAAATGGGAAATAAATAAGACCTCTTTCAAAAGGCTATTTGGACCTGCAGGGCGAGCTGAGGAGGCAGCGTCTGAGCATCATGCAGGCGGCCTGGGCTCTGTGTAAAGTGCCTGGACAACTGGCAAGAGCATCTCCGTTGCCACCACCAAGCCGAGACCAGGCAGATGCACCGCAGGCACCAGGTGACCACTCCAAAATCAGCCAGGACCTGCCCAACAGCACAGCGAACGGCAGCCTTTGAAAGGGGGTAGACAGCAAGCACCGCGGAGGCTGGAAGCTGGAGCTCCAGCAATAACATGACCCACTGTGGTTGAAGAAACACCCCAGGCAGGGGCAGGAGTGCTGACGGGTGACCCTGAAATTGTCCCAGCTTGCAAAGGCTAGAGCGGCTGCAAATTTTAACACAATTTGATTTGACCTTCCAGACTTGTAGAGCAGATGCTGCAGCAAGTTCTGCCCTGGGGAGTGGAGAATCCCTGCCTGCACGCTGCAGGGCTGCCTGCGGCACTCCCTTGTCATCCCTCACCCATCCAGAGCGGGCAGGAGCCACTCACCAGTAATAAAGGCTGCTGGGCCCCATCAGAAGCAAGGCAGCCACTGGCATCCTGCTCTCCTCTTCAACAGGGGTGAAGCAGCCAGTGAAATATATAAACAGTATCAGGAAAAAAGGGATATACCTGCAAAGCGAAACAACTCCAATCAGTGGGGTGACCCTGGAAAGTGTTTAACCTCCCCACCCCCCACATCCAAACCACGCACGTAGGCAACTTCTGTACTTAAACCTGTAAATTAATTTGGTGAAGGAGCAGCAGCAGAGGCCGCCCAGCCTGCTGCGGCCACATGTGCTCAGGCAGGTGAAGCAGCAGGTCACCGGGGTGCAGGGTGCCGCTCCACGGGGTCCCGCAGTGCCAGTCAGGGCCGTCACCTCTCTGCCAGCATCACAGCTCTTGCTACGAGGTTACCACTGCATCCATACGACCGACAAAGGGCTGGCGGTGCCGGGTGCAGGGCTATTGTATGTCCTGCTGCACCGAGTGCTCCCGCAGATAATGAGACTTCTGGGGCTCTCGCAGGAAAAGCTCAAGTTTGCTGATTAGGTCAAACGCTGGGGCTCAAGTGCTCTGTTGAACAATTGCATTTGTTACACGCCTGGGCTGTCAGAGGCCGTGTCAGAGCGCTGTGTTGTGTTAAAAGCTGAACTGCAGGAAAGCAGGGTGTGGACCAGGGTTTCAACAACCTAACAGAGCCCTTTTTTATTTAAAAGAATGAGATTTGCTTGCTTCACAGCGCTCCAGGACCAGCAAATAAACCAGGAAAGCCTGATGGGGAAGAGATTCTCCTCCACTCGGAGCAATTTCAGGATTATCTGGCAGCAGCTAAAGGGCCAGACAGTCCTTTCTGGGGTCTTTGGTGCAGGCAGAGCAGCGGGACCAGCTCACGCTGGCAGGAGGGTGCTGCTGGGACCTGCCAGAGCCCACAGGCACCACCAGCATCACCTGCCCCTGGGTCAGCAAGCACAGCCTCACTGATGAAGCACACTGTCTGGCTGCAACAAGTGTTTCTAGGGTTGGCTTGGGGTAACAGCGCTGAAATCAGACCCTAACTGAGCTCCCTAGGTTACCATGGGCAAACGGTCTCTGTTACTGGGAGGCACTGGTCTGGCCATGCACGCAGCCCTTCCCTCTCACTGGACGGTCACTAAACAGATGCAGGGTAAAGGAGATGAGCGAGCAAAGGGCTAGAGAGCCCGGGCACAGTCGGTTTGTTTTGGGGTTAACCTCCAGAAGAGCAAAAAGGTGGGTGGTGACAGCCAAGGAGCCTGTGGAGCCCTCAGACCTGCACTGGAACCTGCCTCTTCACCTGGCTGTCCCGTGGAAGATGGTTGAGGGACGAGACCAGATGAGCTGTCAAACAACTGCCACATCCTAGAAACATCACTGAGACAGAGACAAAACCAGGGGGAACGGGCAGTTTTCCAAGGGAGGGATCTACTGTAATCACACTGGCTATGGCGACGTTATCCCCAGCCAGCTCTTATCAGCTGCATTTTATTTTTTTTTTTACATAGCAAACTATGATCAGATCAGACCTGCCCTTCCTTGTATTAGGTTCTGAGACCACTAGACAGACTGTAAATTGCTTACCACATCGAGTGACCTAAATACTCATCGTAGTAGTACAGCAGCTCAAAGGAATCAATCTGCAATGCAACGAAAAGAGATTTAAAAGGGCAGAGGGAACAGGATGCGATTAAATAAGAGCAAGCAATATTTTTTCAGTGCTTATATAAAACACAGCCTCTTTACCAGTGTCTCTGGCTTCAGGTTCTTGATGATGGGATTCTCTCTAACAGATAGATGGTGCTGGTAGCCACTGAAAATCAAGCGATGGTTTACGGAGTCCCCGACCAAGTGGATGCTGGCTCCCATGACAAACATGATGATGCTGACATAGACCATTGATCTCGGTAAGGTCTTGGGGGATCTCTCAATGAGCTAAAAACACAGAGATGTCTTGAGCAGTGAGGAGGTACGAGCAGAGACACGCGACAAATTCTGCCCCCGCTGACTTCAAGGTGCTTTGCAAAAAATCATCAAAAAACCAAGCAGGAGGCCTGCAGAAAGCTGCAGGTTGTGTGGCCGTATGGGCGTGAGCTGCTGCCTGCGATGGCCGGCACCCTGCCAGGGAAAACACAGTCGTTCCCCTGGGGACAGTGGTGTAACTGCACCGGACCGAGCTTCCCTGATTGCAGCTACTTTCCCTGAACACACCTCAGATGCGTTTCCACCAGCCTATGTGGCTTTCAGGTTTGAGCCCACACGTTATCCCTGGTTGCAAAATCAAACCCCATTTTCTTCCCCTCCTTAAACCTTTCTGCAAAGCAGCACCCTTAACCTGAGCCAAATCAGTGATGCAGTATGCAGCTTGGACCAAATCAGTGATGCAGTACTTTCCGAGAGAGTACTCAAAGCAATTTCAGCAGATATGATCAAAAGCAATAAATAAGGAACAGAAAGGCAGCCGCGTCCTTGGGTTCCTTGGCCAGGCGGATCTGCAGGGCTGGCTGTGCCCTCCAGCGGCAGGGAGAGCCTCCAGCAGCGTCCAGCCCAGCCCAGGCGCTTCCCTCCCCGGGCTCAGAGACACTTACTTGCTCCTTCCTAATTCCCTGCTGGATGATTTTTCGAAGGACTTCTGTTGAACTGTTTGGTTTAGGTGGTTTCCACCCCCCCCCCTCCTTTCTTCCTAACGGACTCGGACTCACCTCTCTGTATTTGCTTCTAAAGAGGATGCTGCATTTAAACCTGTACCTAGAAATACCTAATTGCCAGCAAAACCAGTTGAGGCAACCTTTTGAAGACCAGCTTTAGTGATGAGCTCTCCCTGTACCATCTCGTGGTCTGTGGAGGCAGGAACGTGAGGCTGGCGGGGAGCCCCGTGCTACTCAGAGCCTGGGGCGAGCCCCTTGCAAGCCTGCCTGGGGACGCGCAGCAGGAGCATCTCTCCAGAAAGGAGCTCCCCACTCAGCTTGCAAAGCGGGGAAGACCTCAAAAGACTTAAATCCCAGCTCAGGCTTTGGAGGGGATGCCAAGCCCGCCTCGGGAACCACAGGTCAGGGGGGATGCATCAGCCCAGCCCAAGGATCAGCTGGGGCCGCCTTCACCTCCCATCTCCCTGCTGCCAAATCAGCTTTGCAGCCTTCCATAAACAGTGAAAAGCTCCTTATTTGTATTTAATTTTGAAGCTTAACTTTCCCTTTCTCTGTAACTGCTGTATGAATGTCAGAGGACTCAGAGAGGATGAGGACAGCAAAAGGTTCAGCAAAGCTCTTGTCTGATGGAAAAGGACAGTGGGACACGTCCTTCGAGGGGACACTGGGCAAAAGCAACGCACCCTGAAAAACAAATGTTTTTTTGTTCTGTGGACCAACCCTTCCTTCTGTGCTGCCAGGGGAGTCCAAGATAGCAAATTTTAAACTGAAGGAGAATCCAGCCTGCAGAAATCAGCTATGCCAGACTGTGACGGGTCAGACTGAGGTTCAGAGCTTTCACATCCCCCAAAGGACTGGATCCTGAAAATTCCTTTTTGGCCACACTGGCATTTAGAATCTCCCAGACAGACTCAGGAGGGAGAGGATCATTTACATCTTAGGACATAATTCAATTTCTAGCTAATGAAGGTTAAAATATATTTATAATTGCTTTCTCATATCTTCTGGCTGCTAAGTATTTAATATAAGAAGATTTCTAATGATATGACAGTCTTTAACCTCATAAATGGTTCACACGATCCAGCGGCTGGCAGCTGAAGCAAGATAAATTCAAGCTAAAGATACAATTCTAATGTCGAAGAGCAAGTGTAATTAAGCCCTGAACAATTTAGAAAATCTACTGTAGTTCCAGCTGTCTCATAAGGTCTTTTAAGTCATGGATGGATGTTGTCTTAAAAATACACTTTGGCTCAGCCAGGGAGAAGGGCTCTAACTCCTGAATCCAGAGTTCCAGGGACAAGCGATTTACTTTGCATATGCAGGAAATTGAGTTGTATTGAGATGGTCACTGCCTTGCTTTTTAAAAGGTGGCATCACAAACTTTCTGGAGTTGCAAACCTCCAACGTACAGCATGGCCAGCTCACTCGCAGGAGTTTGTGAAAAACCGACATTTGTTCAACAAGTTCCTAACAAACTCAGTCTTTACAAAACTGTATTGTTTGCCCTGTTTTCACAACCGGCAATATTAAAAAAATCTAAGACCTGCACCTCGAGGTTTACCTTTAGCAGAAGAAATGGTGTGATAACATTGTAAGCCATGTGGAAATAATCGCCAGCGCTTGGTTTGTTTAGAGGAAACCACTCCAAAGGTAGGATTATCTGAGGATGGGGAGAAAGAAAGCACATCAGTGTATCCTCACCACCCAGTTTGCAATTACAGCCCCATCGCTGACAGAAAGACAGGGAGAGAAAAATCTTTGCTTTGCACGGCTGCTGCTTGCTAATTGTCAGCTTGACTTCACGTAGCTGTCAGTAACGAAGTTGGGCAGCTCTTCTTGCAGCAAGTGTCCCTAAAAGTGCAATCTGGAAGCGGGTGCTAAAGGCGTTGCATATTTACATCTCAGCCGTTTGCTCCTGCAGTGCTGCCCAAAGCCGATGCCACGAAGTTGTGTGGCCAAGCGAGCGAGCAAGGCATTTGGAAGTCCTGCAGCAGCGGTCCTCCATCAACCCTCTGCCACATGCAGATGCCAGCAATACACATATTTGAGGGTAATGGCCACTTCTGCCCTGCACTACGTGGACAGCAGCAGTCCCAAGCTCCAGAGATAGAGGTGAGGTATGGGGAAGAGCAGCAGGAACCTCTCCAGGTAACTTTTGTTATGAAAACATAAAGTTGTGGGGTGGATGACATGAAAAATATTCCTAGATAGCTTCCCTGGAAGCAACTAGAGCAACACATGTGGTACCAGTTACACCAGTACATCGCAGCAGTCCTCAAGGACAGCTCCTCAAGGGTGTCGAAAACAGCTCATGGGGTCTGCAGGGGACCACCACGGCTCTGCCCCCCTGTCCTCCACCCAAAGTAAGGTGATGGCAAGCAAAGCAGCAGGCCTGCCTCTGCCACACTCACCATCGCGATGGGACGCCCAAAGTCCAGCACCCAGTTCTGCAGAGTGAAGTAGAACCACAGGTCAAAGTGAAACGGGGAGGTCTTGAAGGTGTCCTCGTTCTTGACCGCTCCATGTCTACAGATGACAGAAGTGACAGTGTCAGTCTTAAGTCATAGAACAGGCTTCCAAGGAGGCAGGGAGCAGACCCCACGTCTGCATCCCCACCCGAAACCTGGGCTTCCCTGGCTGCCGCCATGTCTCTGAGCTTTGGGATCGGTGGAATAACAACAAAGTTGAGAGGCCAAGGAGAGGGGGAGATAGTACAGAAAGGCAAAATTTCGTTAATGAAAACTGCTACATCCCCATAAGAAGGCTCCTCCTGGCTGAGCACAAAAGCAGGGTGAAAAGCTTAAGTGCTGAATTAAGTGCAACTATTTTTAATTTTTGCATGACAAAGCAAAATTCAACTCCCATAGCACTTCTGTGGAATGCTAAAACTGCGTTGATGCCCGGTGGTACTCAAGCACAGGGATGCTCTGGATGTGCCATCACCTTCATCTTCCACTCTCAAGATCCTCTGCCTCTGCAAAGCAAGGCCGGATCCAGCCCCGCTGAAGTCTTTCCATCAAATAACCCTCCAACACCATCGGACCGTCACCTCCCCCGGGGGAGAAGAGGATCAACTCCTCTCCCGTGGTGCCGAGACCACCACGGTGTCAGCTGTGAGCTTGTGCTACCTGAGCCCACGGTCCAAACCCAATGGATGGAGGAAGAGGATGGTGGTACCCGGGACAAGCCGGGTGCCCTGGAGAGCAGCGGCGCCGGGAAGAGGCTGTCAGACCCTGGACCAGCTGGGGTAACCCAGGTAAGCCAGGACGAGGATGCCCGGGACAAGACCGCAGCGGCTGGTGCCGTGGCCGAGCGGGGGGACCCTACACGGGGCCTGGGGACCCCGACCCTCCGGGACAGCCCGGACAACCGCAGCACCCGGGATGGTGGGGGCAGCACCCGGGATGGCGCTGGGGAAGCCCGGGGCAGGGCGAGCCGGGGGGCGGGATGGGCTGGGGACCCCCGGGGAACGGGGGGAGAGGGGGTTCCCGTTCCCGTGCCTCCCCGCCGCCGCCCCCGGCCCCGCCGCTCACCTGCCCGGGTAGAGCGGCCCGGCGGGCTGGGGGGAGCCCGGGGCCGCCACCGGGAAGGGCCGCCGCCGCGCCGTGCCCTGCATGTGCCCGCCCAGCCCGGCCCGGCCCGGCTCGGCTCGGCTCGGCTCGGCCCGGCCCGGCTCGGCTCGGCTCGGCTCGGCACCGCGCGGCTCCGCCAGGGCCCCGCCTCGGCGCCGGGGGACGAGCAGCGGCTGCGCGACCAGTGGCCTGGGGACCGCCCCGGCCGGGGCGGGGAGCGCGGGGCGGGGGCAGCCCGGCTCGGCACAGCCCATCCACCGCGGCCCGGCTCGGCCCGGCCCAGCTCGGTTCGGCCCTGCTCAGGCCGGCCTGGGCTCAGCGCAGCTCAACCAAGCCTGGCTTGGCCCAGTTCAGCCCAGCCCAGTTCAGCCCAGCCCGGCCCAGTTCAGTCTGGCCCGGTTCAGCCCAGCCTGGCTCAGCCAAGCCCAGCCTCCCCTCCCCATGCCAAATCCAAGCGGCTCGTTTTGCCTCCCTGCCCCCCCCCAGCAGGAGCGACCATTCTTGCTGTTTCACACCGGGAGGCAGAGGAGCAGGACCACATTTAACTCCAGGACGTATTTAACTCCAGGATGTATTTAACTCCAGGACGTATTTAACTTCCTAATTGCTCTGCAGCTGACGAGCCTTTGGCCCCCACGTGCAGCCAGCACCACATCCCCACCTGGCCAGGAGCAGGGGTTCGGCCGGGGGCAGGGAGCACCCATCCTGCGCTCGCCGTGCCCTTTGAAGCCCGAGGGTCCGTGGAAACGAAGCGTCGGGCGCAGCTCTGCCTCCCCGCCACGGGCAGACTGCTCCGTGCGGCTCCACGTGGCGGGTCACACCCCCGCTACCCTGCGACGAGACCACCTGCCTTCGGCGCCACGTGGCCAGGCACGCAGGCATCGTCACTGCGGGAAGCCAGGAGACACGGATGCCATGCCCTGTTCCCTCTCCCCCATATTGCCCAGATAAACACCCTTGGGTCGGGATGACTCGCGGGCAGTAGAAGTGTGAGGCAGGGAAGGATTTGCACCCACGGGTCTTAATTTGCACCCCTGGCAGCGGTAGTTTGGGGTCTAAATCGGGAGATGCACCTGCATGTGAAACAGGCGGCGCGCCCCATGGGGTGAAACATGCGCCGTGGCCAGGGGAAGCAGGTGTCCCATGGACTCATGAAACCCCTCAGCCTCTGCCCCTGCTCCTGGGGGGCTGCTGTGGGCACCAGGGGGGGTCAGGGTTCGCAGGTGCTCAGGGACCCTCAGGATCAGCTACTGGGAGCTCTGCAGTAACTACACCACCATGTTTGTGTCTCTCCTTCCTCGGCTGTGCGCAGCCATGTCCTTGAGATGGTCATCGGGGATAATCATGTAGAGCTGCGCCACAGCTCTCCACCGGGGAAGCATGGTCCACGCCACGGTGAGCCAGACCCACCAAAGCTGCCGAGGCTCCGAGAAGCTGCAGAACGGAGACCTCGGTGGTGCTGCCAGGAGGGATGGTGGCAACGCCGGCAGTCCCTCAAGGGACCCTCCCTGCACTGTTCATGCTAATCCACGAGGGAACACGAGCGACACCCAGGCAGTGCTCATTGAAAAAAAAAATAAATCCTTGAAGAGTGGAGGAGATTGTTGAGGTAATGGAGACAGGTTCCACTTAAACTTACCACGAACCCTGCATGTCATGCTGTACCTTACACGCGTATGTGGCTGCTAAAAGCTGATCCTCCTTGACTGGACACCGCAGCGCTGACCGCAGCCTGATTTGCTTCCTCCTCGCCTCTCCCGAGCTCCTTTTGGCAACGCCGGCCACGCAGCCAGGCCGCTGCTCCCATACATAATGCACGGCCCGGCCCGCACAGAAGTTTCCACAAAGAGCTGCAGCTCCAGTTGCATGATTTTAAATTAACTATTAATACGGCTAATACCGGATCCCCTTGAAAACAGCGGCACACAACAGAGAGCGGCACAGGCTGTGTATCATCTTACTCACTGCAGCCTTTATTTGTCTCATGTAACTGGTCACGGCGTGGGGCACCTCCTGAAGGTCTCTGGGAGATGATCTGTGCTGCGGAAAGGAGAGGCGGCCAAGCAGGTGGGTGGAAATTAGCTCTTTGTTAAGCTGATATGCCGAGAGGCTGCTAATGGTGTCCCTGAAACTGAGGATGAAGCTCCTGCACGTGCTGTGACTGGTGTTGGGGTGGAGTCATGGCTGAGGTGATGAAAGCTGCTGGTGCCTTCTTTAAAAAAAAAAAACAAACAGCAAACTGAACCAAACAAACCCCAACCCAAGCCAACCCAACCTAACCCAACCCAATCCAACCCACCCAATCCAACTGAACCAGACCTGCCCCAACCCAATCCAACCTAATCCAACCTAATCCAACCAACCCATCCTCGCTGAACCCAGCCCAACCCAATCCAATCAACCCCATCCAACTGACCCAGACCCACCCCAACCCAACCTAACCCAGCCCAATCCAACCCACCCAATCCAACTGACCCAAACCTGCCCCAACCCAAGCCAACTGAACCCAACCCACCCGAACCAACCAACCCATTCTTGCAGAATCCAACTGAATCCAACCAACCCATCCTCACTGAACCCAATCCAACCAACCCTCCTTGCTGAACACAGCCCAATGCAACCCAACCCAACCAACCCATCCTTGCCGTACCCAGCCCACCCCACCCCAACCCACCCATCCTTGCCGTACCCAGCCCACCCAACCCAACCCACCCATCCTTGCTGAATTCAAGCAAATCCAAACAACCCATCCTTGCTGAACCCACCCCAATCCAACCCACCCATCCTTGCCGTACCCAGCCCACCCCAACCCAACCCACCCATCCTTGCCATACCCAGCCCACCCCAGTCCAACCCACCCATCCTTGCCATACCCAGCCCACCCCAGTCCAACCCGCCCATCCTTGCCGTACCCAGCCCACCCCAGTCCAACCCACCCATCCTTGCCGTACCCAGCCCAGCCCAACCGACCCTTGCTGAGCCAGACCCAACAGCCCGGCTGGACCCAGCCCAGCGGCAGCAAGCGCGGGGGGCCGGGCCCAGCGCAGCCACCCGAGGAGCGCCCTGTGCCGCCCGCAGCCCGGAACGTCCGTGCGCTGCCGCCGGTTGCCGGGGGGGAGCGGGGAAAGGGCGCGGCGCTTCCGCTTTCGCTTCCGGAGCGGGCGGCGGGGGCGGAGCGGCGGCGGGCGGCCGTGCCCGCCAGCTCCCGGCAGGGCCCTTCCCGCGGCCCGTAGCGGTGCCCCGCGGCCGGCGCGGCCCTCTGCGGCCGGCGGAGCAGCGCCGGGACCCGCTCCCTGCCTGGCCGCTCTCCGCGGCTCTCCGTGGGGCGGGACCGGGGGCCGTGCCGCGGGTTCGCGTCCCCGCCGCGGCGGCGCCCGGGGATGGGCCGCGGGCCCGGGGCGGGCGGCGGGGGCGGGTGAGGTGGCGGCGGGCGCTGGGGCTGCCTCGTCTCGCCGCTGGCCCGCGGGGGCTGGCCCGGCCCGGGGGGCGGCTGGCCCCGCGGGGGCCGCATGTGCCCCACGCCGGGCACCGAGGCAGGACGGAGGAGGAGGCGGAGGGAGAGGCCGCCCCGGCGGCGGGGCAGGCCGGTAGGCCCGAGCAGGGCCGGCCCGGTCGTCGGGGCCGCAGCCGGGAGGAAGAGGAGGCAGCGATGGAGGGCCTGGCCGGGTACGTGTACAAGGCGGCGAGCGAGGGGCGAGTGCTGACCCTGGCCGCGCTGCTCCTCAACCGCTCCGAGAGCGACATCAAGTACCTGCTGGGCTACGTCAGCCAGCACGGCGGGCAGCGATCCACGCCGCTCATCATCGCCGCCCGCAACGGCCACACCAAGGTGGTCCGCCTGCTCCTGGAGCACTACCGCGTGCAGACCCAGCAGACCGGCACGGTCCGCTTCGACGGGTACGTAGAGCTCCCTGCTGCCCGCCGCCATCCCGCCGAGAAATGGGTGTCGGTACCAGCACGGCACAGGGGCTCGGCACCGCGCCGCTCCCTCAGCCGCTGCTGGGAACGTTGCTTTATTGGCTATAAAAATGCCTTTGCTGTTTGGGATCCCCCGCCAGATGCTTTATGAGTCGTAAATGCCTTTGCCCTTCCGAGATCCCCCACCTAAAACTGCGGACAGAACAGCATTTGCTGCAGCCTCCAGAGCTCCTTGTCGAGTGTCCACCTGGTGAGCAGGTCACCCCCTGTCCTCCTGCGGTGCCCAGAATGGCCTTTTCTGTGACATCGCTCACTGCCAGGGGTGACTGCAGGCAGTGGTTAGGGTAGGGTGGTACCTGCACACCAGGAGTCCGGCCTTTGTGTACTGAAACTGAGGGTTTGTCAGTGTCCAGCCCAGATATCCTGAGGAAAATCCCTTCCTCGCTGCTGGAGGCCAACGTATGGGATGGGCGGGAGTGAAATGTGACATTTTAGGATGGTAAGGGAGGGAGGAGGGTGCCAGGCCCTCACCTGGGGCCATGGTGCTGGTGCTGCTCTTTGGGGAGAAGCCTGGCGGTGATGTCCAGGTCCCTGGGCAGCATGCTGCCGTGGGAGAACGAAGAGGAATGTTGTTTTTAAAATCTCCTATAGTGCTCATTGAGTTCTTGCCTGTATGTCAATCTTAAACGTAAGGCTGACTAATCCTGAAGGTAGATTGGTCTTCTCAACAGCTTCAGGTTTTGCAGGTAGCTTGCACAGGAGGAGAACTCACATCAGATACTGAGTGAGACGGATCGTAATGGGTCCCCACTGATATCTTTCATCTGTCTCCTACTTGATGAGTTGGAGTTATGCCTGTGCAGCTCTACCTGGCCCAGGGAAAGACTGGCTTCGTTCTTGCATGCTGAATGAGGGGGAGGAACTGACTTCATTGTGCTTTCGGTTTTTGTCTTTCTTCCTCTTCTCTTCCAGCCCTTTTTTTTTTTTTTTTACAAACAAAAAACTGGTTGAGAATGCCTAGGGTGAGGTCTGTCCCAAATTCACTTAAAGGCAAGGCCTCTGTTGACAGAAAGCCATGGGAAGGGCTGTCAGTCCCTCTCTGCTGCTGCTGAATTTTCTCATTTCTCATGCTGAGCCTTGATGGGATGGGATCTGCTTGCCAGAGCCTCTGCCTGGTACAGATTAAAGGAGATGTTGTCTGAGACACAATGGGCACAGTGGGAGTCACGGCCTGCTGAGGAGAGAGGAAAGCATGTGATCCCTGAATTATTGTCATTCTTCTTGAGATAAGGTGGCACACAGCAACTCTTCTTTGGCCTCCAGGCTTTTGCCTTGTAAATATATACTTGTAGCGCACCAATAAATTACCTCGTGTTCCTCAACAAATCCTCTGCCCTGACTTTCCTTCTGTTTTAATATAAAAGGATTTTAATGTGACTATTTAGAAATTGAGGATCTTCTTACTGTGAATAGAGGTGTAGTCATCCCTGTGTGCCAGAGCGCTTGAACAGCCTCTGAAGTGTTGTCTAGAGGTGTTGGATTTACAAACGGCCACACAACTGGTCCTGTTGAGCTATGTGAGAGCTTCATAAAAGGGTAAAAATCACTGTTAAAATTAAGTTGGTGCCTTACGCTATCTTAACTTTGGGAAATGTGACTGTTTGGACATACAGAAGTAAGGAATTTGCCCCTCCTTTGTGATTGAGTGTGCTTTGAGCGCGTATTAACTGTGGTGCGAATGCCGCCTCTTTCTGCATTTAAGTGCTACTTCAGAAATTGGGGAAATGGAAAGGACATCAGCCTTTATCTTTGTAGTTACACAATATGCTGAATTTGGAAATGAAAACAGCTTAAGAAACTGTGACGCTTTGCTAAAGTTAACTGTCCCCTCATTTACGCGTGCCAGCAGGCTGTCTACAAAGCCATGATGTAAAACAGATCTCTGAAACAGTCCGGGGCAGAAGAACTTCTGCTTTTTAAAATTTTATTTTATTCCTGGAGTTCCATCTGTGTAACTAGACTGCTGGTCTGGTTTACGGTGTGGTCTCTCGAATATGAAATATTGGCGCAGCGGAAGCGGCGGCAATTTTGCAGCTTGGGGGAGAGAGAACAAGTGAAGTGGTAGGAAATTTTTAAGCTAGCTTTGCCGCCGGGGTCGGTGTATTGCATAGCTATGCTGTTATTCATGTCAGAGTTTGTTGGTTTTCTTTTTGTATCAATATGTCAATTTTAAAGTTTTCTCTCTTCCTTTGATGTGCCGGTTTCTGCACAGCAGAAACAAAGCAGCAGTAATTCTCCTAACTGTTCTTCCTGAGACCCCTGTAGGCTGAGGGCTGGAGCCTGCAGGTAGGATTTTCAAAGCAGCCCAGGCAGTACTAGTGCAAAATGTGGCTAAATCCCCAGGCTGCTTTGAAGTTTCAACTTCCAACACTTCTTCCTTTGGGAGGTCTGTGTGCTTGATAAGTCTGTCATTCTTTTACCTTGCCTATCCTGGTAAGTTCCTTCAAGTACAAAAATAGGATGGCTATAAAATACCTTTTAATGGCTGGGTATGTACGTGCCTGTTGCATACTGCTGGGCCGACTGTAAAAGACGCTTTTCAAAAGGCGTCAGTCTAACCACTTCTTTTTGTCTTTACTTTTTCAGCTTTGTCATTGATGGAGCCACAGCTCTCTGGTGTGCAGCAGGAGCCGGCCACTTTGAAGTAGTCAAATTGCTGGTGAGTCACGGCGCCAACGTGAATCACACGACAGTCACCAATTCGACTCCCCTGAGGGCTGCGTGTTTCGATGGCAGACTGGACATTGTGAAATACCTGGTAGAAAACAATGCCAACATCAGCATCGCCAACAAGTACGACAACACTTGCCTTATGATTGCAGCTTACAAAGGCCACACAGACGTGGTGAGGTACCTACTCGAGCAGCATGCGGATCCCAACGCCAAAGCCCACTGTGGTGCCACGGCATTGCACTTCGCGGCCGAAGCCGGTCACTTGGAAATAGTGAGGGAGCTGGTTAAGTGGAAGGCGGCGATGATGGTCAACGGCCATGGGATGACTCCGCTGAAAGTCGCTGCTGAGAGCTGCAAAGCTGACGTTGTAGAGCTGCTGCTTGCTCACGCCGACTGTGATAGGAGAAGCCGGATTGAAGCTCTGGAACTTCTGGGTGCCTCATTTGCAAATGACAGAGAAAACTATGATATAATGAAGACTTACCACTATTTATATTTAGCGATGCTGGAGAGGTACCGAGACAGCGAGAATATAATTGAAAAAGAAGTTCTTCCACAAATTGAAGCTTATGGAAACAGGACTGAATGCAGGACTCCTCAGGAATTAGAGTCTATTAGGCAGGACAGAGATGCCCTTCACATGGAAGGCCTCATTGTGCGGGAAAGAATTCTGGGCTCGGACAATATTGATGTTTCTCACCCCATTATTTACCGTGGGGCTGTATATGCAGATAACATGGAGTTTGAACAGTGTATCAAGCTATGGCTGCATGCGTTGCATCTAAGGCAAAAAGGCAACAGGAACACTCATAAGGACCTCCTAAGGTTTGCTCAAGTCTTTTCTCAGATGATACACCTAAACGAGCCTGTTAAAGCCAAGGACATCGAGAGCGTTCTGAGGTGCAGTGTCTTGGAAATAGAACAAGGCATGTCCCGGATCAAAACCACCCAAGACTCTGACATCCACACAGCCATGGACAACTACGAATGCAACATTTTTACCTTTCTCTACTTAGTCTGCATCTCTACCAAGACCCAGTGCAGTGAAGAGGATCAGTCGCGAATCAACAAACAGATTTATAACTTGATTCACCTCGATCCCAGAACTCGGGACGGCTCTAGTTTGCTGCATCATGCTGTCAATTCCAGCACACCAGTTGATGACTTCCACACGAATGATGTCTGCAGCTTTCCAAACGCACTTGTCACAAAACTTTTGCTAGATTGTGGTGCTGACGTGAACGCTGTGGACAACGAAGGGAATAGTCCGCTCCACATCATTGTCCAATACCACAGGCCCATCAGTGACTTCTTGACATTGCATTCCATCATCATTAGCCTGGTGGAGGCTGGTGCTCATACAGACATGACGAATAAGCAGAAGAAGACCCCTCTTGATAAAAGTACAACAGGGGTGTCTGAAATACTCCTTAAAACTCAAATGAAGCTGAGTCTCAAGTGCCTGGCTGCCCGAGCAGTACGGATCTATAACATCAGCTACCAAAACCAGATCCCCAGAACTCTGGAAGAATTTGTGAAGTTTCACTAGGCTACATAAAGTCTTTCGTTGGTGGTGCTATCATGGGATGACATCAGTTGCAGACAGCAGAATACATATGTATACATGAAGTTGGTTTTCTCTATTCTTTTGGGTTTGGGTTCCTCTGGATTCAGTCTGCAGCCTCAGTTCTCGTGCAGCTCTTGGGGTGGGGCGAGGTGGGGGTGGGGGGCCAGGAAAAAGCCACATAATTTTCCTGTAGTAAAGTCTGATGTTTGCGATTTTGGTCATTTATTTTAATTAAAAGAATTACTTCTTTATCTCTTGGTTTTTGTAAACAAAGTGAGAAGAATCCCGATGGAACTTGTGCAGAATGTTTTGTTTCCAGTACGCATCTCCACTTTTTAGGTAGTTATTTAAAGGCACCTCTGAAAACCCATGTCACTGTGCTACTGAGGTGGTAGCTTTGCAAATTTTAAAACTTCTTGGAGCGAGGTAAGAACAGTTGGAAATCAATGCGGTAGTTGGTTAAAAGTGAAGTCTCGACATACAGAGCAATCCATTGCTCTCATACCTCACCATCTTTTTATGCCTTTCAGTTTATGCTGAAGATGTTGGTAACATTAAAAATTTTATTTTTTGTTAATTAAATTTTGAGCAGCAGTTACAAACAGCTACAGATGTATGGAATGCTCTGTTAGGAAATACAGGTTTAAATTCAGTATGATACGTTCATCTAATAGTCGAAATATCAAGCTCTTCATTTACACTACTACAGTAAGTATTGAATAACTTTTGAAAAAGGAACTTGCACCTTGACTGAAATGAACTGGAGTCATGGTTTCTTTTTATGTAGCTAAGTTGCTCATATATAAAGATCATGCATGGATACCTAGAAAATTTATAGGGTATTTGTGTTTGTGTGTGTCCCAACATTTCAAAATGCTTTTAACTTGTTTTTTGTTGTTTCAATGATCAACATGCACCTTTTTGACTCAAAAGTATGTAAAACTGCACTCTTGGATTCCAAATGCTGTATCTTCCTAATGGAGTACTCTGTCGCCAAAGAGAGTCTTCCTTGAAACTGCTTGAAACTGGCTTTTCCAATATGCGTGGAGTCTGTGCCTCCCTGAATTGGACTTGAGGATTTTTCGTGATTTTTACTCCTTTCATGATGAAAATCTCTATTAAAACTGATTTTTAAAAAATTGTCCTACCAGAAGATCTTTTATGATAAGCAACTGATTGTATACTAACACTGTTGCTTGAGAAAGTACTTCTCCTTGGTAGAAGTTGCAGATACTCCGACAGTAAAATGTCACTTGTTTTGACAGGCTACTGAAAACTGTTTATTTGAAATGCAGCTTTTTAACTGTCAGATGATGAAAGAATGTTCTGTAGGTTTTTTTTAAACAATCTGGGTAGAACTTTTAAGGCGAGATTTGGGCACACGTTTCTATTTGTATTACGAATAAATAAACATTGAATGTGGAATGAGCTTGTAACTCTTAATTTTTGCCTGGTGCCAAGCAGAATAGTGCTGCTTAGATTGTGTGGTACTGTAGGTGCTGGCTGTTGTGTCTCCTTCAAGGGAAAAGCTTTAGAAATACTGTGTCTTCTAAGCTGCAGACTTTGCTAGGAATTAGCTCCTAAAATGAAAAATGTGTCTGTCGCTCATATCTCGGGTGGGTTGGACTGCTGCTCGTAAAAAACATGACTTGCAGTCAGGCAAAGTGGCAAAGCCAAATGCAGCCTCTTGGGGCCTTAATGCAACAAGTGGATGCTATCGAACGGTTGGGAAGGTGTTTGTGCTGCTGTCAGTTGTTACCCTAAATGTCTTCCTCCTGTGTGCTGAGATGTGTTCATCTGAAGTCAGCAGGAAAGCTGCAGTTTTGTATTTTGCTGAGAGTTTACAGTTTTTAGCCTGGCTGTTGGAAATGCAAAGAAGTGTTTTAAGTTGCTGTGGCTCATTGCAAGAACTGGGGATGCTTTTAGTCTCCCACTTTGGGATTGTGTCCGTTACTGCTAAAGCTTTGAACTCAAAACTCGAACAACTTGAGACCATGTATCAGATGATTGTTATTTACCTGGTAAAGTTGCTGGTAGCTGACTTGGTTAAAGTAAAACCAGTATATGAATTGGTGCGTATGTGTTTCAGAAAAAAAGTTTTCTGTTATACTGTGCTGTGTGCTTCAAACAGAGATCTGATGCCTTGCTGTTCCTTTTTACACTTGCACATTTGTAATCTGTGATGTGCCTGTAGCTAGAAATGAGTCAGGGGTCCCTGAGCCTGTTTGACTTGGGTGAGTGGGGGAAGGAGAGGAGAGGGCTGACCGCTTGCAGCGACTTGCACTGCTCGCTGTGTAACAAAGTGTTCTGGATCGGAAATCATGGTGAGTTGTGGTGTCATTGACTGAGACGGTATTTCCTTGCACTGTGTGGTTTTTGTTTGTGTTTTGTTTCCTCAGGACCTGTTTCTGACATGGAGTAATCTTAACGTGTTGTGTTCTTGTGAAATACCTGTATAAAACCGTTCCTGGAACTAGTGCACATGCTTGAAATATCTGTAGGTAATAATAAGGTGAAGGAAGCTGCTCCTCCCACAATTCTGCTTTTTTAATAAGAAAAAAATGTTACACCAAGTGCTCTTGTGGAAAAGCTGCTGCTTCATCCCTTCCTGTAGCTTTGTTCTGATCCTTTCCCACTTTTGGTTCCGTTGCAGGGTATTTGCTGAGGGTCTGCTTTGTTCATGCTGTTCCTGGGATGATTTCACTATGTGAAGACCTGAAGAGAGAGGATGCTGTTACCCAGAAGCAGCAATAAAACTCCGTGTCAGTAGCTTGCAAAGCGCTTTAGAACAAGGGGGAAGATCTGTGCTATGGAAGAAGCAGCTGATGCTAAAGCCGCTCCTGTCTCAGGTGTGGTCCCTGGTCTTTGTCCCGGTGTCTGATGAAGACGGGTTCCTGCTTGTCTGCAGCCCAGGAAGGTGGCGTCACGGATGTGCTGTTCTGCCGCCCTCGCTATGGCAGTGAAAGGATAGGAAAAAACGGTGGGTGCCTGTTTCTGCACGCCTGCGGATGCGGCAAAGTCTGTCACAGCTCTTGGCATCCTGGGACCTTCCCTTTCCTTAGTCTGGAAATCCTTTTTCAAGCATGAAAAGCGGAAAGAGTGCACTTGCTCTCTTTGTGGGAGTTATTTAAAGCTCTTGATAAAAATCCTTACAAATCCCACAGGTGCTCCTTTTGCTGGGAAAAAGGAGCAGTGTGACGTCCCCTGTGCCAGGGACGAGGCATGTATGTGCCCGTAGGTGGTGGTCTGCTATTTATAGAGCTGGCTCAGCGCAGGGAGCTGCTGTTGGAGTGCAGATCAGCTTTTAAAAATATACCTTGCTGAGGCCAGCCCACACTTGGTGGGATGCTGAGCAAACCCTCTCCTTGCCGGTGTCTTGGTCCCTCTGTCCAGAGGGATGCAGAAGGGCAGTGCCACCGTGCACGGAGGGAGCTGCAGCAGGCATTTGACATGCTCCTATCTTTGGGTCACCTACGCTTAAACTATGGTCCTTAGACAGTGATGAGAGCCCTAGGTGGTGCTGGCATCATGCAGCTGTGTGAAAATCTGAGTTTTTCACTTATTGATTCCATAGGTTTCTGCATCTCTGTGGAGGCAAACACTGCTCAGCTCTACCCTAGAGCATCAGCAAGCAGGGGAAAGCACTTGGCCTAGCAGAGAGAGCTCTTTTCTGAAAACAAGTCACTTAGTTTTTTCTAGCAACTGCACTCAAATTTTGTGTTTGGCGGGGATTGCATACCAGCCCTGTTGCTGCTGCACAGTGCCCCGTGCCAGCTGGGTGCGGGAACGGTGGCCGTGCAGCCGTGGCTCTGCGGGGACGCCCTGTCCCCCATGGCAGCAGCACCTGCTTGCTCCGATCCCAGCTGTGCTTGCAGCAGGGTTTGCCGGGTCAGGCCCTGCCTGAGGCTGTGCCGCCTCTGTTTGGGATGTGTCAAGGTGCAGAATTATTAGCTTTGATGATGGCAAGAGCTCCTTCCTGTTGGTGGGGTCAGATGGGGCAGGTTTGGAAAGCTCGGTTTGCCCAGGCTTCCCCAGGCACAAGCGTAAAGTTGTGAACTGAAGGAACTATGTGGAGCAGCTCGACTGCTTTGCCTGTGCTGTTTTGAGTTAAATTGATAAAAGCTGTCATTGTAAGTAGCTTTACCCAAGTTCTCAAACCCTCTTTATGTTTTCAGGGAAGTGCTGATGCTTTGATGCTCAGTTTAGGTACGGAGCAGCCTGTGGCTTGTGTCCCACAGGGTGGGTGTCCTCCCTGCGCTGCAGAGAGAAATTGGGATTGTGTTCCTGGAGTGTTTTGGCTGAATGGCAATGGAAGTGCAGCTTTCCCTCCTGCGAGGGCAGAGAGGCTGTCGCTCGCCAGCTGTCCGTCTGCGGCAGAGGGACAGCCCCACGCCTTGGCAGGGGACAGCAGCAGGTACCAGTGGGCAACAGCCACTGCTCTGGGAGGCTGCTGGGTGGGAGGTGTGTGTACATGGACAGTATAGAATATGTATTTGTATATATGTACACACATATACATGCACACATGTGTATATATATGCCTATATGTATATACAGGCAATTTTTTATATGCACACACATACATATATGTATATACACACACATGCACAGAGGTTCTAGCTGGTGCACAGTGCCCCATGACCAAGCTTCTCAAAGCTGGAGGCGCTCTCTAACACACACACACACTTAGATACATATACCACACGTATATATACATACATGTATATGTAGATACACATTCACGCACAAACAGATGCGAACACACATACACCCCCCCAAGCTAGTGCACCATCTTGCCTGTGAGCCTGGCTTCCCGAAGCTGAGGGATATATACACACAGAGACATATATAGATACTCTACATTAAAAATATATACACACACATATACGTGTATGCACTTATACGTGGCTCTGGAGCTGGACGACAACGGGAGGTCATCCATCGCCACCCACATCCCTGGGGATGCCCCGCCAGAGGATCCTGCCCAGCTCTTACTGACCTTCAGGTACTTTCCTTGCAACCAGTGCTGTGGGTAAGTAAACCCTGGGGAGGGAGCATGTGGGGGCTCGGGGGGGGACGGGGACACACAAGCAGTCACCCTCTTCATAGCACCCAGGGCTGAGATGCTTTTGGGTAAAGCCTTGGAAAGCAGTTAGTTATTTTTTTCCTAGCAATAAAAGGTTGGAAAGATGCCATCAGTAGTCCTCCTGCAGCCTGCCTATGTGCTTTCAGCAGCGCTCAGGAAAATTGGTTGAGCATGAAGAAAGAGAAAAAAAAAAAATATCTGTGAAATGTGGTCTCTGAGGCCATGGGAGTGCTGGTGGTGGCGGGATTGCCCTGGACTCACGGAGCTCCACGCACCCACCCTGGTACATGTGCTGGGATTTTGGTTCTCCGGCGTAGCCCTGCACCCCAGCCGGGCCCCCTGGGGTAGCTGAAACCTGAATCAGCCAGAAACTCTGACACGAGCAGTTCCCTTTCAAGGTGAGGATGCCAGCAATGAAAAATCAGATTTCCCTGCCCCCAACCCCCCTTTTTCTACAATGCATGGGACTGATTCTGCAGCACGCCTTCCTCCAGGCTCCCAAAGGCTGCATGCCCAGCCGCTCATCCCACCTGCCATCATCCCTTTAAAAACAGGCTGCAAAAACCTTGCATCCCACAGTAAATAAGTGGCGGAAAAAGTTTGAGCCCTGTCCTCATATGCTGCCTCCTGCGCCCCCCACCGAGCCATGGAAGGGGAGTAGAGGCTCTTAATTTTTAAAATACTGTATTTTTAATCCTTAAAAAATACTAGGACAGTATTTAACAAACTTCATTACACATCCAGCAGACATATGCTTTCTTTTCATCCATAAAATTAATATTAGCATAAATAATTCTGTTATGCAAAAAGAAAGATTTTTGTCAAACAGCACCGATCATCCGGTTTCGTGTGACACCGAGTATGTACAATTATAATACACGTGCGGACCCTTGTTGGACACAAGCTCTTTGAAACTGCTCAGTTTGTAGAAAACACTCCAAACTGGGTTTTGATTTTTTTTTTTTTCTAAATTTTTCGAATTTTTTTTCTCCTTTGCTTAAACAGGTACATATTTTTAGAATAAGTATGTACAGCCAGACACTGGAGATTTGCATTAAGGTGCTTTAATTTGCTATCGTTTGTATTCAGTGCATTAAGAAGAAGGCAAATTAAAATCTCCACCCAATTGCTCCGGTTAATGAATGAATGCAGTTTGAGAGCCGTGGCCAGCAAAGCCTGGGGGTTTGCTACAGCCCAGCCATAGGAATGAGCAGTCCTCATTTTTTTAAGGATATTATTTTTTAAAGATTTTTTTCTTCTTTTTTTTCAGCCCCATGGTTTGCCCCAAGTTAGAGGGCTTGGTCCCCACACCAGTGCCACCTCGTTGCAAACCCAGTGTGAAGCTCCTCTCGCTGTGGCACAGGGCCATGAGTAGGTGTTGGGTGGTTTTCTTTTGTTTTTTTGGCTTTTGGACCTGTTTAGGTGATTTCACACAAAGGGGTATACTCATCTCGATGCAAACCCAAGTTCAGCACCCAAATCCCTTGGCATCGAGGTGAACCTCTGCTCCGTAACTGGTGAGGGGCTGGGAGGGGGCACGGGGTGGGGAAGCCGGCGGCCCCGGCAGCATCACTCCAGCCCCTGGGCACTCCGCTCCCGCTCCGCCGCTCGCCTGCGGCTCCCGCTTTTAAAAAATCCAAGCTGTAAGGATCAAAGAGAAACACAAGAAAACCCCACCATTACTTCAGCTGATTGCTGGGAAGCGTCTGTCTTTTTAATGGGATATTGCCAGGAGGTTTAGACCCTGAATATAAATAATAAGGAAGCAGAAAGAGGTTGGAGGAGCTTTTTGCGATGCTGAGGGGCTAGTGGGGCTGTGGATGCGGAACTGTGGGGCCAGGGGGTCCCGCCACACATGGGGGTCTCCACCAAGCCCCCAACACGTGCAGCTTAAGGGCCGCTCACCTTCCAGAGTGCGAGGACGAGCAGGGCCAGGAGCAGGAGACCTCCTAAGGTGCTTCCCAGGATGATCCAGATGGGGATCTGCGACTCCTCCGGCTTGGAGATTTCAAATGTTATCTGCAAGGAAAGAACATCAAAATACGCTGCTGCTTCTGGATGTGAGAGCTGGGCAGGCAGGAATGGAGAGGCTGGGGGCAGGATGGCATGATGGTGGGCATGCTGAGCATCCCCTCCTTTGGGAGGATGCTGGAGCTGCTGGGAGATGATGCCCCCCCACCACCACCATGCACAAGTGCTTTGGCTCAGGTTTATCTCTGCTGAATCCGGTGTTGCGGGGACTGGAGCTGCTTGGCTCTGGCCACAGCTGCACCAAGGTGCTCCGGGCTCTGCAGAGCTGGGTGCCTGCTGTGGGTCGCTCCAGCCCTTCTGCTGGCCGCAGGGTTTTCCAGCATCCTCAAAGCTGCCCAGGTCCATGTGGGACAGTCATGCCTGGAGGCTCACCTGGCGACTGGGGTCCTCCTCACGGAAGATGAAGGGGCTCCCGAAGCGTCGCTGGAGAGCAGCGTTCATGGTGAGCTTCAGTGACTTGAACTTCAGCTGCATGAAGAGATGCTGGACGTGAGCATCAGACATGAAAGAAGACCCTGCACCCTGGCTGGGTGCCCCCACCCTGGGTTTACTCCCTCCCGCTTCAGATTTGCATTCGTGGCACAGATGCTGCAGCTGTGGGGGAGGACAATGCAGAACAAGTCAGGAGTGTGGCTAAATTGCAGCAAAAAGGACTGCTTGGGATTAAATTCCTCACGATGTGGTGCTGTGTGGGATGTTGGGTGCACACACCAATAAAATAAGTTGGCTTTGAAAACAAAAATCACCCCACAGCTGTCCGGGCTTCCTGGGAGGAAAGGCAATTGCAGGAGAGGATAAACAAAACAAAACATAACACATTTTTGTGGCGTGAGGGCTCCTTTGAGGAATTTTGCTTCAAAAGCTGCATGTCTACTTTGGAAGGACTTACTGCTTTCAGAGACTTCATCCACAGATTGCCACGCAAGTGCAAGTTCATCTCCTCGTTGGGGGCTAATTTCACATTGCAGTCGATGGAAATGATGTCGGAGTTGCTGTGGTTCTGCAAGGGGAGAAGTTTGTGGTGTGGGACCATCGCTGCTGAAAAGGGGATAAAAACCCTCTGGGCTTCTCCTCCGGCACACACCGAGGGGAGCGAGAGCCACATCCCATCAGAGGGGCCATGCACCAGCCCTCCCCCGTGGCCACGGGGCATCCCCATCCCGAGGGCTTTCTCCCTGGTTTGGCGGCTGCCTGGGGCAGCAGGGCTTAGCCTGGGGCCAGGATCAGGCCCACGGAGGTGCGTACCAGGAGGGGGGTGCGGGAGAGGTCCTCCGCAGTGGGCATTCTCTGGTAGTCAGTGGTGTTTCCCCAGATGTTGCAGGTCGTGTTCTCCTGTGGGAAAGGTCGATGGGCTCTGAGCATGGGGACAGGAACCACGGCGGCCACGTCCCCCCATCCTGCCCTGTCCACGGCACTCATCCTGGTGGAAGCAGGGGGACCCTGGCACCCCCCCAGGCTTTGGTGAGTCTAGGGACTGAGCTGGGGTTACTGTGGGATGCTGCTGCTACTGCTGCATCGCAGGGCTGGAGGAGGTCCCAGCCCAAAAGGAGCCCAGCATCCTACTTTAATTAATTGTGCCTCTTCCTAGCAAAAATCAGCCTGGCAGAGAGCCTGGTGCAGGGTGCCAGCCACGTGCTGGGGTGTCACAGGTGACACGGGGACTTTGTCAGAGCTGTAATACAAAACGCTTCCACTGAAGCCAAAACCATCCGTAAACACACCACCTCCTGTGCCGGGCTCTTTCCATCGCCAGCACGTGCGTCCTGCCCGGCTGCAGGGGCAGCGGGGGGCTCGGGATGCCCTGGGGTCTGCTGCCAGCCCTCTCACCACTTTTATGGTTGCTTAAACCTGCAGTTCACCCCAGGCACCCAAGCTAATGCTTTCAAGATCCTCGAGAGTTCATGGTGCACTGGAGAGAGGTCTAGCTGGGAGAAGGATTTGGACCAAACCCTTTGGCTGCTACCATTTTCCGTGTTTCCAGTCAAGCAAATACAAAAGGGAGAAGCCTGGGGATAAGCCAAGGCTGTCCGTGCAGGTGTGAGCAGGGGGGGTGGTGCAGAAGGATGGGGTGACCTGCCCTGGGGTGTCTCCAGCCCCATCCCTAGTGCAGAAGGGACCCATATGTGCTTAATTGGGATGAAACCCCCTCCTACCTGGTCCACCACGAATTCAGTCAGGAGCAGGAGGCGGTTGCCTGTCCGAGTGGCCACGGGGATGGTGAGCTTGATGGTCACCCCCTCCACAGGGAAGAAGCCCAGGTTCTGCAGCTGTGGGGGCAGAGGACAGGGATGTGCCGGGGGTGCTGGCATCCTACGGGATGGGGACGAGCAGGGTGACCATGGCACATCCCACCTCAAAGGTGGCACTTGGGGCATCCCTCAGCAGGTTTGAAACCCCCTCCTTACCTTGAAGGTGCAATGAAAAGGGGGGCCAATGCTGTCGTATCTCTCCAGGGAGCTGTTCGACCTGATTTCATAGTAGTCCAAGCTCGACGCTCTGTCATGACAAGAGGACGACAAGTCACGAGTTGGTTTCAGAGCAAACAGAGCATGAAGCAGCCTGTGCCCAGCTGCCCCAGCTGGGCAGCCCCAGCCCCTCCACAGGCAGATTCCCCAGGGAGAGGACTCTCGTGGGCTGTCTGTCCCTGGTTTGGGTGGAAACCATTGCCTGCCTCCACCTTGTGCAAAAAGAAGGTGGGGGATTTTCCTGCTGTTCTGCTTCTGCAGTATTTTCCCTTTCTTTGTAGAAATTTTCTTGCCTTTTTAATATAACAGAGACATCCAAGACCCTGGCTGGAGGTTTGAGTGTCCTGTGTAAATCAGAGGAGGTAAATCATGTCTCTGTTTCGCAGCTGGAGAGGAGGGGAAGGAGCCAGGAGCTTCGGTGGGTGCCCATGGGAGCCCGTGCGATGGGATGCGTTCTTGCTGGTCCCATGACACAGGGCACATGGCCCAAACCCCCCAAAACTCTTTGAAATAATTTCCCCCTTTTTTCCCCCCAAGGTGCCCCAATTTGAATTTTTTTTTAAAATTACTTTTTCTCCAAGTTCTCCCTTCTCCCGTAAGGGTGATTCTAATATTTGTTAAGTTCAGAATCCCCTTGCTCCCCGTAAATTGTGAGCTTTAAAGTGGTTTTATCTTCAGTGCCCCACTGCCTCTAGTGTAAAAAAATAAATAAAATGACGGAAGGTCTCAAAAATCTGCTAAGAATTACAGCCAGCGGTGCTGGGGAATGTGCTTCTGGGATTCGCGTTTTTTCTTATAATCAGCTTAATAAATTGTCACCTGCACCTTAGCTCCCTGCTCTCCTTGGACCGAGGATGCTCTCGGCTTTTGTTACTGTTGCTGCCCAAACCCTTCCACACACATCCCTCAGTGAGCTTCTGGTGAGAGGATTTTTAGTGGGATGGCTGCCGGCCCAGACACTGGCTACTAACACATTATGAGCATTTTTACCTACAGTAAGTACTTTTTCCCCTTAAAAAAAAAAATAATTGCCCTCACACCTATTTAATACACTTGTGCATTTAAAGATTATGAAAGCACAACACCTCATTGCTCCTTGCTGTTGATTTTTATAAGGACCCACTGAGCCATATGCCCCTGATTTTATGGCTCCTTCAGTCCCTTTTCTAAACAAATTCCCCAAATTTAAGGCCAGTTTGCACTGGGCTCTGTTTGAATGCAGCTCCCATGGGGCTGGCAGTGCTTTACCCTGCAAGCTGTGTCTCTGCCGTGAGCTGCATCCCCTTCCAAAACACGCACCTGGTGAAGAGCAGGTCAGCTTCGTACTTCAGCTGAAAATTCAGGTGGGCAAAGTTGTCCTCCTTGGTGCTCTCCTTCTCCTCGCTGTCACTGAAATAGCAGTGGGGCAAGCGGGGGATGAGGCAGGAGCTGGCTCCCCTCTGGGTTTTATTGAGGGGGGGTGTTGTAGGAAGCAGGTGGGGAAGGGCTGAACTTTTGCTTTTGGCCCAAGTGTAAAGAGAAGCAATTTTATTCTGTAACTTTTCTTAGCCCGAGGCCGTAAAAGTAGATAATTTGGAGAGGTTTCATGCCCAGCAGCCTTAAAGCAGTGCAGTAGCCCCAGCAGAGCGAATCCTTGTCTGCCCTGATAGTTGATGGAAATAATAATAATAAAAAAAGCCTAATGAGAGTTCACTTGGCTGTCAGGAAACTTTACCTGAGCAGGGCAAGTGAGCGAGGAGAATTTTGCAAAGCTGTTAGGAGATATTTTTGCGGGGGTATTTGCAGCTGTGAAGGTGGGTGAGAAAGCAGCAGTGGCTGGAGACCCTCCCTGCTCAGTGCAGAGCCTGCCGGAGACTGTACAGCCTCCAATATACAGAAAAATGATGGATTTAAATATACAGGTAATTAAGACTAGCTTGGTCTGTGACTACAGGGCCACACACTCTGTAATAACCCATGGCAATCAGGTTTCCCTGTGGTTGTTCCCCGAGCAAAGCCTCCAGCATCACCTCTGGCTATGGAAGAAGGAAAGCAGCGCAAGCAGGCAGCATCCCGCTGACCTGACAAACACATGCAAGGGAGAAAGCAACCAGTAACCTGTTGGCGATCAAGTAGATCTCCATGCTTGGAAGGAAAATTGACTTGCTGAATTCAAAATCCAGGCGAAAAGCTACCTGCGGTGGTTGGAAACAGGTTGGAGAAAATGTTAGGGGGAAAAAAAAAACACCCAACCCCAAGTGCCAGCCAGGAGCCAGTGTGGGGGCTGTGCAGGTGAGAGCACCCCCCTTATCCCGCTGGGAGATGCTGCCGGGCTTTGGGCAGAGCCTCGGCTTTCCAGGGAGAGAAGAGGCCGCACTGGGGATTTGCAGGATTTGCTCTCCCGCAGGGGGATTTGCAGGATTTGCTCTCCCTCAGCCCTGCACGCTGCATTTTTTTTGCTCCGAGATTGGAGAAGCCAGCAGCCCCCCTTTGGAAGAGAACCCCCCCAGGGGACCTGCAGCGAGAGGCCACCCGCTCCCCTCTGCGGCACGGGGTCGGCTGGCAGGGGAAGGCAGCCGGAGAGAGGCCAACAACAATAAAATGTGATAAATGTCACATCTGCAGGAGCTGTGGCAATGACCTCAAACTGTCTGGGACTGCACAGCTGAGTATAATATTAAAACTCCTGCTGCTCTTGGGCCAAATTTCCATTTCCAGCTTGTCTTTGTTTTGGCAGGACCTGGACTACCTGATGCCACGCAGATGCATTCTCAGCCCCCGTAGGTCATGGGGAGTCGGGCTGCTGCGCTCTTTGTACAGCCACAGGCATCCGAGAGGGCTTTTTTTGGGAGCTTTAAAGCCTAGCGAGGTGCTTGGAGCTCATCCATCATTATCAAGCTTCTGACAAGGAAAGGCTTCAGACAGATACAGGGGTTGGAAAGATTTTATCTTTAGATGCCACTTGTACCGGCCCCTTTTCCCACATGGGTGCAGGACAGGCAGGTGGGATCTCACACGGAGCCCCAGTGACCGCAGAGAGCAGCATCTCCTCGCTTTGTCTTCCCCACCTTAATGCTGTGTGTAACATTTGCAAAGGGTTTGATGGCACATAAAAATGATGCTCGCTGGACCTGGGCTTACCCCAAGTGCTGTGAACTGCAGTTCAGAGAATGCTGCCAACTCAAGGGAGCTTGGGCAGGCTCAGAGGAGGATCTGGAGGGACCCTGGGTGTTCACAGCAAGGAAAACCTCTCAGATAGGGAAATGCACCTCATCCTCTGAGGAAGGAGCTTGAGGGAGTTCCTATCAGTGGTTTGAAGCCAACAGTAAATTGCTCCAAAGGACTGGAATCAAATTCTTTGACTTGGAGGAGCTGGGTTTGATTTTGGTGCTCTCCTAGCATCAAGGCAGCGTCCTACCCATCCTGACTCCCCTAACACACGTTTCAAACAACAGCAATGGACAGAGAAAGGGAAGAAATGTTTATCTTTAAAAATCCCTTCCAACCCACCCAGCCTGGAGACCGATGGATGCAGCCCCCTGGCCATGCTGGGGGCAGAGGGCTCCCGCCCCGTGGGTGAAGCCTCACTTGGGCAGGAGGGAACAGCTTTACCTTGGCCTTGGCTCGGAAGAACGGGTAGCTCACGTTGCACACTCTCTTGTTGGGGTGCTTGTCTTCAGTCATGCAGTCGATGTTGATGTCCGTGTCATCCTAAAGTGGGACGTGAAGTATCCATGACACTGGGCACGAGCCCTGTGACCCGGCTCTTTGTGAAAGCAGCAAACACACCCGTGGGGCTCAAAACAGGCTTTAACTCTTGGAAAAAACCACCAACCCACCCCTCTTGCTGCAGGCTGGGAATCCTTCCCACGCAGCTGAATTTCTAGGGTCATTCCCGAAAAGGGGCATTTCTAGCAAGCATCTTCCAGCTTTCTGATTTAAATCCTCTTTAGAATTCTAACTAAAGCAGTGAATGAATGAACATGACTATTCTTGGCACTATAATTGGGAAGAAGAATATTTTCCTGTGATGAGGAGTCACAGGGAAACATCAAGAGATAACATGAGCTATTATTCTGCACAGCCACCAGCTAAGCAGCACTATTAATCTCCTTGTCTTAACAAATACATTCCTGCTGCTTGAAGACTTTCCAGTTCACCAGCCAGGCTGGGGAAGCTCCTGCCCATCACAGGAGTGATGTCCAAGCACAGGCTGGGGTGGGATGGGACACCAACCCTGCTCCGCCTCCTCCACTGCCAAGCTGTAGCAACCCTACAAGAGGTTGTAGCCTGGTTGTATGCAGGCTATGTATGTATCCATCCTCACCATGAGATGATGAGCTATTCTGATTTTTGGCCCTGTGTTAGACCCCACAAATGTCTCGGTTCAAGCTGCTGCCATCAGACAAATCCTACCCAGGAGCTGAGACATCTCAGCACCAGTGGCAGGCAAAAATGCCCTGACAGCCATCAGCAACAGCCCGGAGCTTTCTCCCACTCATCTGCTCAGATTGTGGACTTTCTGGGGCCATGGTTGCTTTTTATTTGGGTCTCTGTAAAGCCTCTGACACAAACATCCATCCCCTCCGGTTGGCAATTTGCTTATTTATAAGAAGCAACAGCCAGGACCCCCTCAGCAGTGATGCTTCTATAACCAGCTACAAAAATTTCCTGCAGCCATTGCTGTGTGGTGCGTTCTTGCTACCTAGCACCTTAGGGTTTTACCCCTTCACTTAATTTGGAGTAATCTCTCAGAAAACGCATTTTTTAAAATTTTGTGGGCAACGTGCCCCACAATTTTCCCTTGGCATGGCTTGTAGAAAAACAAATGCAGGACATGGGATCTGCGGGCAGGTATAAAGTCATTGGGGGGGTGAGGGAGGGCTCAGCAGCATCAGCATATTTCCCAAACCTCACTGGGAAAAGGGAGAAGCCATACTGAGACTGAGCGAGTGGTAGGGGGGAAATACTGGGGAGGGTGGGAGTGGAAGGGGCACGACAGCCTCATCCAGGGGACAGCTGTAGGAAGTAGCATCACCTGGCTGGATGCTGAGCTGCGGCAGTGTTCCCGTTATCAGCCCTTACTTCCAGGAGTTGTATCTCAGCTGCAAAAATTCATCCCTGACGGAAACTTGGCAATGTGAAACAAGTATTTTTAAACTATTGGAGTAGAAAAATAAAGAGGGAAACAATTTCATCTGCATTTGACCTTCTTAGAGGCTCTTAAAATTCAAACATTTTTATACTTCCAAAATAAAGAGCTGAAAGGGCTGTAAAGCGCTTAGAAACTGAGCCCATAAACATGTCTGATTTATGAGGGATGGAGACATTTTTGGGCTCTGGTTTAGGACACAGCTTTCTCATCCGGCCAGGATTAGCAGTGCCTTTGGGAAGCCCTGGATCTGCCCCGGCAGCCTCACCTTGGGGATCAAGCTGGCGAACTGGAGGTTTCTGGAGAAGGAGATGTTGAGGACCGTGCTGTAAGCGTTCTCGCCTCGGTTCTCCAGCACCGCCTCCACGGCCACCCTCCTCCTGCTGCTCTCGATGACGAAGATGGAGGCGTCGAAGGAGAGGGTGAAGGCGGAGCAGTCGGGCACTGCCCTCCGCAGAGCCCGCCGGCAGTAGTCCCTGCAAGAAGAGGGAGCGGTGCAGGCAAGCGCCGCCTGCAGCACCGCACCAAGACCCAGCCCAGGAGTTTTACGCGCACGGTGCACAGGGTAGTGCATGGAAATCCCTGCTCGCCCTCCGTCGCACTGCACTGCTACGGAAAGAGGAGTCACAAATTCCTCCTGTGAGCCATCATTTTGCTTGTGAGCTAACGGTACCAAGCTTGCTCAAACCCAGTTAGGAGCTTTTACTACAGCTGGGATGTAAGGAAAAGCCAGATCCCATACTGTTAGCAAAGGTTTTAGTTTCAGCCTGGGTAAGATCTCGCTGCCGGCAAGTTTACCAGCAGACTCTGCAATGGCAGCAGCATCTGCTTTTGCAGACTTGATGGGTGTTCATTTGTTTTCTTTACGAAAAATAAGAAAGGAAAGGAAAATGTGGGATGGTGCCACATCCAGAACCACCTTCTGCCTCTAACGGCAGGGCAACCAGGGTGCCAGTTGAAAGGAATAGCTCTATTCCAACAATCACCTCAAAAGTGGCAGAAAAATGGCACATTTCTCAGCAGAAATCACCTCTGTATCAGCTGCTTTTTCAGGGCACAATCCAATTCCCACCGATGCTGTTGGGAAAGCTCCACAGGCTTCAGGAGGAACAAAATTAGAGGTCTGACGCCCCAGTAGACCACAGCATCTGCCCATGGGTATGTGTAGGACTCTAGCCCATAAGATCCATACGTAATCCCTACCCTACAGCTCACTTCCAGCTCCCGCAACGCAGCCCTGGGGGTCCCAGACCCCATCTTGGTCGAGCCCCGGGTCACAGCCTCAAGACCAAGAGCTTTTACAGGAGACAGAGAAATAAATGCTGAATTATGGGACACAAGTAATCCCCAGGTAGCAGCACGGGCCATCAGCTTGGTCCAGGGCCCACTGCTGTTGATGGAGGTTCAGGCTCCTGTGCTCCTGGATAACCTTTAAAAGCTCTTTAGGCAATGAGATGTAGCATACAATTATTTCTGCTGTGTGAGTCAAGCCTGTAGTTGCCAAGTGGGCAATGCCAGCCTTGCATTTATTCCCCCACCCTCCTGTCATTTACTGATTTGTCTCCCTGGAGATCATCGCTATGGCATGAAATATTAGTTGTTTTGTGGATTCCCTGAAAAACCACTGGTGTGTTCTAGGCAGGGAGCAGGCAGAGGCTCGGAGACCCACTGCGAGCAGGGGGGCTGAGGAGCACCTCTTGGTGGTGTTGGATGAAGGACCATGCCAAAATCTATGGAGCATGGGTTGGGGCTGGGTTTCAAACCCTCCCTAGTTTGTGATAGTGGTTGGGAGGATGCTCTGAGTGACCTACTCACATGGCACTGGGCACATCGCTTTTGGCATCCAGGACAAGATCAGGGACACAGTGCTCATCCTCATTGCACCCGTTCCAGAAAGGGACCTGAGGGAGACAACAAGAGCCACCTGGTGATGATTTGTGCCCCAGGTTGTACTCCAAGGAGAAGGGACACAGGTGGTGATCCCAGGCTGCAGCAAGTGCCAAACACATTGTGATCATGGGAGGGATCAGGGTTTACAGCCCCGAGACAAAGCAGCAAATGATACATCCAGAGATTAATCTGCTGACCAAGTGCCTGATAAAAGGCACCCTGGGATGTTGGTGCTGCTACCTACCGAGACCTTGAGGGAGGTGGGCCAGCCATCATCCAGCATGGGGCCGTTCTCCGGGTGCTCCAGCTCATAGTCGATGGAGAACGTCACTGGTTTAATATAGTCAGCTGTGTCCTGCAGCAGACAGAAAGCATCATTGAGAAGGACAAGGCTCCTGCTTTGGAGAGGCACCATCAGAGAGCAAGGTAAGGCAGTTACAGGCACGTGTGATTATTGAATATATGAAATAAATTATTGAATATGTGAAATAAAAGCTTTGCAATCTGGGACATTGTGTGTAATCGCCCTGTCTCACCAGCTAACCCTCACTTAGGGACAGGGACAACCCGAGCTCATCGGTGCTGCTCAACACCTGTCCACAGGTACATGTCTGCTGATGCTAGAACTGTTTCATCTTGGAGATGCTGGCTCTGAAAGGTGGATGCTCCAGGGAGGGCTGTCCCCAGCAGGGACAGAGCTGTCCTGCAACCCTTACCCAGGGCTTGCACGGTGATGAACCTGCACCTTTCCTGCAGCTCCGTGGGCTCTTGCCATGCACTGCCCCAGCTGCACAGGGTGCAGTCAGATGCTCTGAAGTGAGGTGCTTCTTGGGCTAAATCACAAGCTCTGTCTCTAGCTCCAGACTGGAATTTCCCAGAAGTTCACGGCGGTTCAGGCTGGGGCTTGGGGCTGGGCCAGTCTGGCAGCTCGGCCCTCCCTGGCCTCAGCAATATTCTCATCATTCACTGGGAATGTTTGATTTTGGCCAGGTTCGTGCATCAGCTGTTCCCTGCAAGTGATGCAGAGAGTTTCACCGGCTCCTGCACCCAAGGAGAGGGACCCTGATGATTAGAGGGGTGCAGAGGGTGAGAGCATTGGGGACTGGCATGGAAGCATTTGGTTCCAAATGGAAAAAAAAAAAAAGAGTTTTTACCAATTTTGGAGCAGGAGGACCAGCCTGACTCAGGAGTGCACGCCCTTCCCGAGGGCATGGTTAGCGGCTCGTGGAAAGGAACACAGCGCAAGCTGGGGCTGCAGTGAAATCAGCGCTTGGGGACCCAGCAGCTGCCGTGTGCCAGCAGCTCCATCCCTGGACCACATCAAACCCAGCGTGAAGAAATGCAGGCGGGGGGGTGAGGCCCGTTTCCAGACCTGTGAAGCCACCGAGGCTCCTCCGACCGCATCCCGGTGCATCGTTGTTTTGCACAAGGTGGAGACCATCTTCGCTCGGGCAGCTGGCTGACCCCCGGGGCTGGCAGAGGAGGAGACCCCAGCCTTCTCCTCCTGCACACTCACCAAGACGTGGAACTGGAGCCTGTCGCAGTGCTCCTGCCTGGAAAGCAGCGCCAGCCCCTTCTGCGTGTGCCGCTCTCCGCTCTCGTCCAGGTGAGCCCGCGGCGTGTACCTGCGCTCGTCGATGGTGGCATTGTACCGCAGCGCTGGAAGGAGAGGGGTGCCGTCACACCGGGTCAAAGAACAGGCTTTTGTGCACTCAAACCCCTATGGCCCTGCGAGGAGCAGCGCGGCAGGGAGCATGCTAAGGGAAAATCGGGAAAATCAGGTTCTAGTTAGCATTGCCTGTTTCTAACAGACATTTCTGTTGAGCAAAGAATCTACTCTCCAGGTCAAACAAGGAACTTTAAAATTGCACTATTACAAGACACTGCGTAAAACCTGAGAGGGATATATAACTATTCGCCCCATATATTCACATGCTGGTCTGTACCAATTCTGGAGGCATCGTACCCTGGAGCACCCACCTCTCCTACAGGCTTTACTGGAGATTGTTTGCTTCCTGCAGCACTGTCAAAAAAACCCCAAAGGTCCCCAGCCTAGCCCCAAACAGGGTGGGATTTGCACCCCCTACACCAGTGTGATGCAAAACATGCATAAGCCAAGAGCAAACATCAGACCCCTTCATACAGCATCCATGAGGTGGCTCTTCTGGGTAGAAATGAGTGTAAAATTAAATAAATATAGGAAGCCGCACTCAGTTTTTATCCTGCAAGCTCCACAAAGACAGCAGTTAAGAGGAAGACACTGGATTCAATAGTACAAACCCCAAATTCTTGCTCTAGGGGATGGGAGCTTTTCCTTTGGCTTTGCTCAGGACCCAGTTTTCCTTTGACAGTGTTTGCTGCCGGGTTGCAGAGGGCTGAGCCTCTGTTGTTTCCCCCTACTCCAGCTGAGTCACGGGCATCTGCCCAGTAGACTTGAGGTCACAGCAACATGCAAGGGTTTAATAGCAGAGCTGGCCAGTAACTTCACAGAGATTCCCTGGGATGTTAGGGAAACATATGGTTGGCAGATGTGTCCTGCTGCTGCAGCGGGGAGGATGGACAAGCTCTGCGGGACGTGGTCCAAGCACATCCTCTCCTGTCCTGCTGGCTGGCGAGGTACTGGTGACATCCCTGTCACACGTGCCATGGCAAGGCAAGCTGTGGGAGGGCCCAGACCCAGGGTGTAGGTGAGAGAAGGGGTTAAAGATGGGTAAGGTTGTATCCTTGGGATATTTCTTGGCACCGTTTAACCGTCCCTGCTCTATCAGCCATGACAGGGACAAATTTGTGGGTAAAAAGGGATGTGGCAGATGGCAATGTGCACTCCTCCAGACATGCCACGCTCCTGGATGGTTTTCCTTGGCAGAAGCTGGGTGCTCCCTCGGGGCTGGAGACCTAAACACACACGAATTGGGCTTTTTGTCACGCGAGCAGCCATGTCACTTACCGACGCTGGCTGTCTGGAAGTGAGCTGAGAGGAAGACGGCAGTGAAGCAGATGAAGGCTGACATGCAGGTGGCATCCTTCCCGTTCCGCTTGCAGTCCTTGGTGAAGATGTTGATTTTGGAGGGCTCGAAGCGGATGCTGGCATTGATCTGGACCACGCTGCGGGACCTGCGGGGCAAGCAAGGGTCAAGAGATGTGCTGCGGTGCAGGATGCCCACACACATCTGCAGCATCCTGCAAAAGTCTTCCACACCTCCAGATCCGCCCTTTCCACATCTTTTTCACACTTTTTCTCAACATCAAGAAGGTGCTGAGGAAAACCAAAGGCCACCACAACATGCTGCTCTACTCTCATCTCATCTATGTAGCATTTGAAAATCAAATCTCTTGCACTTATTTGCCTCCTGCTTATGCCAGTGAAGTAGCTCAGCACCAAGAGCAAGATTTGGCCCCTTGCATGTGTGTAGCACTTTCCAAGGCAGACCCCAGGGTGGCCCACCTCTGCTGGGTGCAGCTACCCTCCATTCTAACAGCCTCAAGGGACCTTCCAAACATTAATCAATATTTGAAAATACCAAACTGTTCTTGTTAAATAAGACCAAAGGGAGCCTGGGCAAATCACCACAAATCACTTAGCTTGTTTGAAACTCCTGGGGAATTTATGACGAAATTAAACACAAAACCAACTCTGACATCCTTCTAGGGCCCAACAGCACTGAAATCCCACTGCCCTGCCAGACAGAGGGTTGTCGTTGTGGAAAGATGGTTCAGGTTGTGGGGAGATCAGTTTTCCCTCGAAAAATGTCAGCATGTTGCAATGAGGTTCAGGCAGAGGAGAGTGCCAAGTGAGATACAGCTAACCACAACAGCACGGCGTTCCCCAGGGAGCCGACGGCCAAGTCTATGAGCCCGTCTTCGTTCAGGTCCAGTTGTCCATGGATGCTGCATCCGAAATACATCAAGCCTGGTGCAAGGTCCGCAGCTGCTATCCGCTAGAAAGCAAAGAAGAAAAATCCAAGCTGGTTTCCATCAGGAGCATCCCTGCCTGCAGAGGAGGGGTTTGCCATGCTGAGCTCCAGCACGCTACTGGAGATGCCCCTTTCCAAGCGATTGCACCAAACAATTTTCCAGGGAATGAGAGCAGTTTCTCTTCAGAGCCACCACCCAGACATTTCTGCTGAGTTTACTTCACATATCTACTATTTCTCACAAGTGAGAGAAATATTTTATCTATAGCAATCCATTGCACCGAACGCTAGGCATTGCCCCTAATTTCAAGCATGTTTTCTGTACCTTATGTTTGCTTTGTCTTGGACCCCTCACAATAGAAAACATCTGGCAATAATAATTAACAATGCAATGGCGTGTGTGAATTTATTGTGCTCTATCAGTCCTTAAAATGAGCACACATGTTATTTATTCTGATGAAGGATGAGGACAACCAAAGCACCCAGGAGCCATACCTGCTTGTACTTCTTCACGACAGTCTCTTTGAAGCCGAGGAAGATGTATATCGCTCCTTGGTGCTCATCCTCCAAAGGTGCCCCAACAACGAGGTCATTGTAGGAGTCCTGGTTGAGGTCGGGCACGGCGGCGATGCAGGAGCCAAAGCGGGAGTTCTGGTAGCTCTGCAGATCGACGAGGGCACCGCTGGAAACAAAGCGGTTCTGCCAGCCCAGCCAAAGAGAGAAGGCAAAAAACAAACAAACAAACAAACAAACAAAAAAAACAAACAACAAACCCCAAAACCATCAACAGCAAGCCTGGCAAGAGGAGAAAACCCTCAGAGGCAAGCCAAGATGTGGAAATTGCTCACACATCACTGCAAGAAAGGAAGCGAGAGCCCTCCCGGGGCTGCAGAACTTTCTGCATGTCCTTGGGGAGGGATGAGCCCTGCAGCAGCCCTGCCCCTGCTCTGCCTTCCTTTCATAGCAGCCTACATAAATAATTGCATATAAAAGTTGTGCTTTAGATATAGGGACTCCTGCGGCTCTGGGTGGGCTCTGCAGCCAAGGATATAGAGCATGACCTGCTCGCTGCCCTGCACGCCTCTGGAGCCTGGTGGATTTGGCTCAGAAACTGCATTTTGAGCGAGATTTGAGGGCAGAAGGAAAGCTGTCCCTGCCCCAGTGCACTGCTGGGTTACGGGGAAGGGGACATGGTCAGGACATGTCCCCTCTGTGCCCTGAAGCAAGGGTGGAGGGACTGACCTCCCTGCTCCCCAGAACCCCACGCCTGGCCCAGCCTCTGCGCAGGAGTGCCCTTGGAGGGAATGGGTTTGGGGAAGGCGAAGGGGATGGAGACTGGTTCTCCGGAGAGACACCCAAGTTGCAAAGGCCCCACCTTGTACCCTGTGTCACCTCCTTGGGGCTGGGAGCAGCAGGACCTCGCCTTGCACCCCGAGCATCACCTCCTCAGGGCTGGGAAGCTAGTCCAGCTGGGAGCAGCAAAGCCTCAAGACGAGGTGGCTCTGCTCCAGCACAGCCTGGACTCCCTTTGCTGGCAGCAAGCAACCCCCCTGGGATTGTTTGTAAACAAGGAAAAACAGACAAATCCTCCTCGAGTCTTGCAGCAGCCACAACAGTGAGGTTGCCTTTGGACTGGGCTGCCATACCCTATGGTGACTGATGGGAGCTGGTGGGTGCGCACAGCCCGGAGCCACCCCGGGGAGGTGACACAAGGGGACACAGTTTCTGTGCTAGCACCCAAATGCCCTGACCCCTTTGGTGTCCCCAGCTCGCTCCGCGGTGCTGCCACGTACCTCTCGCAGGGTGTAGACATAGACCTTCCCCCTCTCCCTGCCCTCGCTGAAGTACATGGGGGCTCCCACCAGCAAAACATCTGTGACGCCGTCGCCATTGACGTCGAGGGAGTTGATCTCACTGCCATAGTAGGAGCCGATCTGGAGGAGACAGAGGAGGGGATGGAAGCAACGCTCCTGGCATGCAGTGGCACTGCCACCCTCCCCCAGTGGGGACCACAGGGACATTGCAAGCCCTGTCCCTGCTACAGCCACATGGTTGGGAGCTACAGGTGCAGCGGCAGCCGAGGCATCCCTAGCTGCCCATGGATGTGCTACACTGTGGAGGCATTTAAATGGAACAATTTGCAAATTGAAGGGGGAGGACTGATGGAGGAGCATACATGCCACATGGAAAAGTCAGTGCAGCATCCTTGGCAGCACGTGCCCCGGCATTACCTGCTCTCCCTTCAGTGCCTGGTGGATGGTGAGGTTTCGGTTGTTGTGCATGCTGAAGATGATGACTTTCCCTGTGTGGTTGAATCTGGGTGCTCCCGCGACGTAAATACGCTCGTGCTTGGTGGATATGACGGAGGAGACAGTGTAACCTGGAAGGGGTGATGGGTGCAGGGTGAGCACAGCTGAGCGGCTCCCTGCCTGCTCCCAGCCGCTGCCTGCTGATCTGTTTTCCATTAGTCCCCAGCTGCTGACACAACTCTGGCCACCTCCCAGATTGGGAAGCTAAACCCCACAGATTCCTTCAAAGATAAAGTCATTCAAATAAACCCCAGTGCCCTGACCCTGGGCTTTGAGTCTCCTGCGCAGGTCCTACCTAGACCCTGGGAAGTGTAGCTGTGCCAAGAGATTTGGCACTGCTGAATGCAGCCGGCAAGCCCTGTGGAAAATCCTTCTTTCATTGAAGGCAAGTCTGATTGCCGGCCTGATAAGTGCTTTACGTCATGGCTCACATCCAGTTACACAAATGCTAGCAAGGTGTGTGCACGCCGCGAGGCTGCGGCACCCGCTGCGCTGCTCCTTCCAGACCCCGGCAACACTGCATCCCAAACCCAGCGTGAAAGCCTTTGCTGATGCTCGAAGTTAACATTCACAGTCCAGTAAAAGCCCTGAATCCATCGAGACCATTGCTCATGTGTCCTTATGGATATAACCCTGCATGAACAAATGACCCTGAGCAATCCCTCTTTCCTGCCTAGCCAGGTTTTTCTGCGCTGGCATCACCAACACCACGCATCGCACGCTGGGCTGAGGCACTTGCCCATGATTGCAGATGGGCTTATGTAGGAATATAATGCTGGGGTTGCAAAATCCTGTTTTTCAAACCCAGCTCCAGGTTCCTGCATGTTCACAGTCTAAAATGTTACTTTAATTATTAGAAACTCAAAACACAGCCAACCCTGAAGCTGGATCAGATCACCTGGGGTCACATGCAGTTGAATTTTGAGTACCTCCAGGGATTATTGGGGTTTATGGACCCCTTCCCCTGGGCATTGGCCTTACCTGGGGTCTTGGTTTCCTTAAATGTTCCCCTCCTGGAGGGGTATCCCTACGCCGAGCATCAGTCTCAAAACCCCAGGTCCCGGTGCTGAGCTGGGCTGCTCTGCAGCAGGGTGCACCAGCATTTCCTTAATATTTCTGGATTTCTTACTCCAGGCAATGGGACAGAGCCCAGCTGAACTCCCACATACTGTCACGGGTGCCCCTTGCACAGCCACAGCTGTCCCCTTGCCATGCACTCACAGTGAGCCTGGGGGACTTTCTACTGTTATCCCAAGAGATGATCCACATGTCCAGGGACTGTTACGTCCCCAGCGAGAGGAGAGCCCTGGCACGCTAACAGGCGACCCCACAGCATCCCACCCCGCTCCCTGCCACAGGGCAGCTCAGCCTGACACGCACATCTCTGGAGAGAGGCTCTATTTTGAAAACCAGGCTGATATTTTTGCTCCAGAGCTTCAACAGCCACACATGGAACAGATTAACCCAGCAGGTATTTCCTCCCTAGGCATGAAATTTCATCACTGCTTTTCAAACCATTCCAGTAAGCGCTGCAGATGACTCGGGCTGGCCGGTGCCTGAGCTACTTCTGCATTTCAATCACTTTTGTGCTGCACACCACGGTCAACACAACCTCATCCTGGATGAGGATGCTCACGTGTGCTGTATACCTGAGCAAGGGAAAATACAGATCTGGTGCTGCGGGAGCTTGCAAACAGCCGGGCACGGTACCGCCTACACTGGGAGTGCTGGATGCTGTTAGTCATTTGAGAAATATGTTGTGCTTCCTATTATTCAGGATAAAATCATGAATTCAGCCCTGGCAGAAGAGCATCATTTGGCTTTCTTACCTAAATACGCTCCATGATTTTTCAGCTCCTCCGGGAACTCCTGAAGATAAGATTCCCGCAAGGGAATGACCTTCCCACTGCTGGTTTCCTTCAGAACAGCTCCGTTCCAGTCGTAGGCACCCACTGCCCCCAGCAAGATCCCATCCTGTGGGAGAGCAGGAGTAGTTTGAGGGTATTTCTTGCCAAGTGGAGGCAATTCTCCTCCACACTGCCCAGCAGGCAAAGTTGATTGATGCTGAAGTGGATGAGGGGACCCGATGGGCTGGGTTTGTGTCAGAACACATATTGGGATCCCTAAAAGCCCAGCCCCTAGACTATGTACTTATTGGAGGCTGCAGAGTGCAGAAGAGAAAACCAGAAAATGGCCCCAGAAACTGTGCATTTTACAGAAAAGGGGAGGAATCTCACAAGTGGAAAAGAAAATGAAAAGAAAAAAACCCCAAGCAAACCATTCTCCAAAGCACACCTGGAAAGAGGGAGATTTTAAAGTGTGCTGGAATGACATTTCTACCCCATTCCTCTCTTTTTAGCCTGCTTTTCCTCCCCAGGAACACTCTGAGCAGAAATCCCTGCTGGCTTTTTGCTTGGACCTGCCAGCTCACAGGCCGAAGGGGACTGACCATCCTCTGCACCCCACCACCAAGTGCCTTCCTCCATGGCACATCCCAGCACGTCCTTTCCAAGAGGTTGTGGCATCAGGAGGAGCTGCTGCAGGCTGGTCCTAAGGAAGGCACCAGTCTCCCAGCAGTTCCCTTCCCATGGGATACAACAGCAGCAACAGCATTTCCTTCCTTATGCTCACATTAGCAATCTAGCTTCATGATTAATAATTTCCCAAAATACCCATCTCCCACCTGCAGTGGCTGGTGATGATAAAAAGCACAGGGTGCCTGCTTGCACAGGCAGGAGCAAAAAAAAACCCCAAACCCACATTTACTCTCTTACTTCCACAACATGCGATGAAAATCCAGTCTGCGACATTTCCAGTCCAAAGGAGATTTCATTCTTGTTGGTTCCTTAAAGAAAAAAAAAAAAAAAAAAAAAGAATTTGCATTTAATGCAGAGCTTTGCTTTTCTGGAGGGCTGAGCGATGCCTCGGTGGATCGGGTGGGATGAGTGTCCACCCCACCCCACCTGAGCACGAAGGAGCTCAGCTGTCACAAATCAGCCTCTTTCAACCTAAATCACTGCAAGTACACAAGCTTGTGCTGCTACCAGGTACTGGGAGCTCTGCTGCAGAGTGCTCCTCTCCTTTCCTAGCTGCAAGATCATACAAAAAAGAGGATTTTGCTTTATAATTGCAACTGGGTGAAGCTTCTCACCTAGGGAAACTTTCTTCCACAGAGAAATGTGGGGCTGGCTGGACCGAGGTAACTGACAAACTAAGGGGAATTTGTGAGCTGGCTTGACCAAAATTCCCCCAGTCCCCAAGATATTTAATTTTCAGTGAAAGCTTTCCATCTTCTGTTTCAATTGTGCATTCCAGGACATGCTTTCCCTATGAAATTTAGATAAATTTAGTTTTGGAGACTGACAAACTTGTCACAAGGCAGACAGAAGCACTGTCATTTAGAACAAAAATATTGCCTGAAATTTAATTTCAGCCAATAATCCTTAAAACCCCACATTATCCCCATAACCCCACAATGCCTGCCACCCCAGGAACAACCTGGCAGTCAGTGTGTGTGTTTTGCCTGTTTATAACCCAGCTGGGTTTGATGGATGAGGAAGGTGCTGACACCCAGCTGACCCCTATACCAAATTTCAAAGGTTTGTTATAAATGACAGAGCCACCAGAGCTCTGCAAATACCAGTGGCTGGAATGGGGTGGCCTTTGGAGGAGAAGGGATATGTGCTTCTGATGCTTGAGGGATGCAAACTGCTCAAAATAAAGACAACTCCTTATATATGAAGATATTCAAAGTATGATTTTAGGTTCTGTATCAAACAGATATTAGGGAAACCCTCGATGTGACCTGTTCAAATTCAGGAAACAGAGGGCTGACAGCACATCTGAAGCAGCCTGGCTGGCTGGGACGTGTCAGGGAGGAGCATCACTCACCTTCCAAGCTAAATATCCTTTCCCCCAGTGCATCTACAATGTCTTTGAGCGCTGCTTCATCTGTGACATTAAAGAAATGCTTGTCATCTGGGTCGCTCGCTATAAATTTTATCTCGTTCAAAAAAGCTTCAGGATTGATTCCTCTTCTGTTATAATAACCCAATACCTAGGTTTGAGATGGAAATGCAAGACTCAGAGGGTTTCATATGGTGGACAGAGCCATCCCAAAGCACCTGAGGGGTGTCCATACGGAAGGAGCCTGACACCTTTGGCATCTGACACGCCACTGTGGGAGCAAACTGAGGAGCAAGGAGCTGCTGTAATTCCTGCAGGCAGCCAATGCTGGGCACCCCTCCTGCAATTCAGGTGCCCAGCAAACGCAGGGAGCTGCCTGTCCCCAGCCTCAGCACCTGCTCCAGCAGCCAAATCCAAGCCGAGCGTCCCCCTGCCTTCTGCAAAAGCAGAGCAGGACCAGCAACAAGGACCCTGCAAATATGCCAGGAGTGGGGGAGGTGGGCTGCACTGCCAGCCCTGTTGCATTGGGGTGCATGCAGTACTGCCGAGCTCTGCACTTGCTGCCAAAAGGGTCCCCCCCACCTACCGCCACCGCGTATCTGGTGACATTGTCCTTCTCGCTGTCCTCAATCACCTTCTCCAGGTCTGGGCTGTCGTGCGACTCTCCATCTGTGATTACAATCATTACTCTCTTTGCCCCTTTCCGGCCACCTTTCTGAAACGCTTCCGAGCTGCAATTGAAGAGATGCCCTGGGCTGCTCAGCCTCGCCAGGCGGGTCACGGCTCCCACCCCGCGCGCTCGCCAAACCCGCCGTGGCTCCGCGCCCTGTGCCCCATCACCTGCACCGTAAAGCACCGAGCAGTGTTTGGTGGGCTGCTAGCCCCTGGGGAGGCGCAGTCGGGTGCAGGACTCTTAGGAAACATTTTAGGACTTTAAAGGGAGATATTTTTTTTTCACTGATGGAGCTGGTTTCTCGCAGGAGGGGAGCCTTTAATTTGGCAAAATGCCCTAATTCTGCAGCAGAAAAGCACAGGAGCGGGCACTTGCCCCAGATAATGGAGGAGATGGGGCTGTGCTGAGCTCCTCGGTGCTCTCTGGGGGTCTGCAGAAGAGCTACAGTGCCTGGGGCAGACATGGGGTTGTGTTTGGGGGCTGAAAGCTCTTGTAGAAAGAGGATTCTGGTCCAGCTGCAACTGAGGATGAAGCAGTTTTGCAAAGCATCATTTGTAAAGCATTAATTGAGGACTGAGCCTTTTTGCAAAAGCATTTCTAGCCTGGTGGTATCCCCTGCTTTCTAAGCAGCAAGGAAAAGCAAAGGGGGAGAGAGGGAAGAAAAATAAATGATGATTTTAAACTTGTTATCAGAATGAACAGGAAGGTGAGCGATTTTTACCGAGCAAACTCTATCCCATAGGCAGTCCTGGTTTCTGTACCTCCTCTTTGCTCTATGTGACTGGCAGCCGCTACCACATCTTTTACAGACCTGTAGTCATTTAAATGAAACTCATGGACAACATCTTCTCCATACTGAACAACTCCGACCTAAGGATTAAAGGAATATCACGAAGGACGCCAACAACCCGCGAGGGCTGGCGACACAACAAGCACGCTTTGTCAGCCACGCAAAATAACAGCCACTGTTAAAAACCAGTTGCTCTGTCCCCATTTGCTCCAGTTTCCCCTCTATGGGACCACTACGAATGCTCATTTTTTTTTCTGTTCTCTGCCAGCTCTCACCCATGTGCAGCCACCACTGCCCTGCTGTAAGGGTTTGGGGTGACGCAGACATGCTGGACCCACAGCATTTCTAGATGGGCCCCAACAGGGGGGTTATTTGTGCAGATTGTTGAGGATGTCCCTGCATAAAACCCTGCCCAATTCAGCCCACGATTAGGAAGAGGATGGAGTGTTTTACAGCTGCATCAAGCTACCTGGGCACAGGGCAATACTTCTATATTTCCACACAATTTCATCCTCCCCATGCCCTGGTGGGATGTGGGGTGCTACTCTCTCCATAGCTCATTCAGGGACATTAATGTGAGCATTATTTCCATGGGCCCGGCTTTAAAATCTGTACATTAGAAAGCTTATTTTGAAAAAGCGCTGTGCCAAATCACAACTTCTTGGCAGAAAAGGGACACTGAAGAGGAGGGCCCCTGGCGCATGGCTGGGGGAGTCTGCATGACACGGGGGGACACACAAGTTGTGCAGGGGCTTACTTGTATCTGGCCGGGGCCAATATAAAATTTTTTCAAGATGTTTATCAGGAAGTGTTGAACTTCAACCCAAGGATATATGCTGTTTGATCCATCCAGAACTATGATTATGTCCATGTACGTCTGGCATCCTGTGAAAAATAGGCAGTGTGTTATTGAAAGACCTTGGCAATGCTTGCAAAAAGGAGATTTATGACTTCATTCCTCACAGTCAGGTACTTGCTCTTATGATTTGTTTGAAAAAAAATAGATCTTATTTCAATCATTCATAAAGACCTTTGAGCTTCTGCAAGGTAGAGAGAAGCCACAAGCATCCTCTCTGCCGAGAAAAGACCGGATAACTTTCTAAGAATAACACTCAGCAGTGTCTTTTCTGATTCAGATTTGGACCTTTATCCGGTCTAATAGAGTCATATACTTCAAAGAGTGGCCTGCTGCAGGCAGGATCCGGCTTCCATTCCTCCCGCAGAGCAATGCTTTACCCCTGAGTCACTCTTCAGTCCTGCCTGTACTCGCCATATAACGCAAGCCAAGCATTTCCTCCCCTTCCCATTAAATCCTCAGCAACGAGGCAGCCAAAAACCCCAGCGAGGACCCCAAGGCTCGGCTCTGCAGTATGAGCCGTGAAGGATTTAGGCAGATGACTGGTTTTCAGCAGGGAAAATTGCTCAGCGTCATCTCTCTGTCTTGCTTATATTTTATAACATTAAATTGAAAAGTTGCAGAAAACCAGAGGATGCTGAACATCGCAGTTATTTATCGGCTGTCCTTTTCACCTGCTGTAGGCATTTATGGGTTAGCAGATCCATGATCTGAGTCACACATGGGTCACTCCATCACTGTGGTCCTCAGCTGCGTGCCACCATCACGATCCCCTTCTCACTCCGGGAGAGGAGCCGACCCTCTGCATCCCACTCCCTAAATAACACTGCACTCATTAACCGCCTTCCCTCTAAAATAACAATTACCCTTTGCAGCGAGGGCTGAAAGCGTCTCCTGGCCATAAAGAGGGAAGTGACACCGAGAATTTGGTGGTGGGCTCTGCTTTTACTGCCTCTGCCACCCAAAAGTCCTATTTCCCCATGCCCTGCTCTGTGCCGTGAGAATTAATAGACACTAAATGGGTGATGGAGCTGAGGCAACGCATCCCCTGCCCAGCTGGGGCAAGGAGCTGCTGGGAGCCCTGATGGTGCAGAGCAGGCTGCTGCAATTTCTTACTGCCTAGAAGAAAGCCAGGAAGCTTATTTAATACTTCAAAATAAAATCACGTATCCGAATCTACAAATTTGGGCCAAAATACTTTGCCTTCAGTCAATGAGCGCTTTGTTTTGGGTGGCCAAGGTCTGAATTCTTTCCCTATTTTGCCTTCCTAGCTGTGCTGATAAAATATTCTGGATACTTTTATTTCTGGCTTTGGAAGAATAAGGTGTTTTTTGTCTTCTCCGGGTGTCAGTCAAAAGGAAAATGTTTACCAGATGTCTGTGTAGCACCCCCCTTTGAATCACTTCCCTGCAACCATTTCCTCTGCTCTCTTGCCTTCGCTTAAACACTGACATCGCTTTGTTTTCTCAATGGGACTGAAGTGATTAGAGAACAGAAATTCCCTCTGACTTCAAAGGCGGGGTTAGAGCTGCAGGGCAGATTGTTTCTCATACTCTGCAGAGCCGGAGCCACTGTCTTGGAGAACCTGAAGTTGGAGTTGACCCGGGAGCACATGCCCGTGGTGTAGTAGGAGCTCCCGCACTCGTGGGACCAGAGCGGGCTGCAGGCCTGGGGGGAAAAACAGCGTCAGGGACCGGGTTAACATTGCTACTTTCAAACTGCTGTTTTGCAAAGCTGTCCTCTCCTTTGGCATCTTTTTTCCCCATGGAAGGTGAGGTTTCTGAGCCCTGTGATGCACACAGCGTATATATAAACACAAGGAGAAGTGTATTTGCATGCCTATACGTGCTTATGTACATGCATCTGGTTTTGCATGCCTGTATACACTGATGTACATGCATCCTGCAGCAACCTCCCCGCGCCAGGGGACCAGGCTGTGCCAAGGCCCCCGTTCCTCACCAGAAAGCTGTTGTCCTTAGGGTTGGTGGCCAGGCTGAGGCCGAGGCGCATGTTGTCCTTCCGCTCAGAGACGTTGGAGAGTGTTACCCGTCCTTCGGAGAGAGGATGAGGTTAGGGACTGCTGCCGGGCAGGGATGCTGGGCACCCAGCCCACGTCCCTGTGGTGCATCTCCGGAGCAAGGGCGAACCCAGCTGAATGCTGGAGGAGAGCTATCTCTGCCTGCTTACACTGCAGACTATGTGATTTTGGGGAAGCTGTTGTCAAGATAAGAAGCGGATTTTTTTTTCTTAGATGCCACAACCAAGAAACAGAAAAGCCTTCTAGGGAATGAAGCTGTGAGTCAGAGATGGCATCTCTTACATGGTCAGTCTTTAGGAAGAAACCCCTCCGAGTGGCTCTAGCATCTCATCTGTTATTGCCAGGCCAGCAGGCATTTAGTAGTTGATTTATCTTTGTGCATTTCTTTCATTTCCCATGTCACAGCCCAGAAACTGAGAACAGACCTCAGGGCAGCCTTGTCTTTCCGTTAATGCCAATATCATTTAGCTGTGACACGAACGCTGCCTAACCCAGCCATTCCTCCACTTCGGGGGCTCTGGGCAATGCAGCTCCCTGCAATCCAGGGCTCCCCCTTTGCTGTTTTGCCTGAGAAACAGCGGAGAAGGAGAAAATCGGGCAATTAATGGTAAAACTGGGGGGTTGGTTTCCTTGCTTGTGGACTTTGGAAGTTTCTTGCTGAAGTTTAAATTGAGGGGAGGCTCAGAAACCGAGTTCCACAACCCAGAGCTCAAAGGAGCTCAGCTCAACACTGAGCAGCTTCCAACAGCCCCTCACTTCTCCCCTGCAGACCAGCCGGCTGCAGCTCCGGCTCTGAGCTTGCTTCAACCCACTGTCCGCATGCACGCTGCAGCAAAGCCAGAGAAAAAGGGGGTTCAGCCCACATAAATCCTCTGGGAGCCTGGCTGCAGATGCTGACACCGCGCTGTCCTGCTCTGGTACCTGGCTATGCTACAGCCTGTGACCGCAGCTCTGCGGTGGGGAGCAGGGTGCTCCTGCATCTGCTGCCCGCTTGGTGTGGGAAGGGCAGGGGCAGACCCCCGGTCCCGCGGTAGCTCCTGCTTTTCCCCACTACTGTCATCTCTGCTGCAGGCTCGCTGTCAGCTTGGCATCCTCCCCCTCCACCACCAGGCAGCTGGTTTTACTCAAATGGCCTCGGTGGATTGTGATAACTAGGTAAGTTAATTGGGAAAAAAAAAAAAAAAAAATAGGATGTGCTCATGGAACTGATCTTTTCATTTGAAACTTGCTTCCAATGGAAAAAAGATTGCTTTTTACACATTTACGCGCACAAGAGATTTATTTCCTTGAAGAATCTTGGTGTTCTCATAGCAAATAACAACAACAAAAAAAAACAACCCAAAAAAAGGAGAAAAGAAAGCAATGTTTTAAAAAATAAAAGATTTGGAGCCAATCAATCAAATATTGCATATGATCCAAAGTTCCTTCTCTCTTATCAGCTCTGGTAGAAACCCAGGATAGTTCAGATTAATAATGATGAAAAATAAAGTGAGAACAGCTGCTCCAATGTTAAAAACTCCCAGACCTTGCCCCCAAACCCCAGCAGTGCTCCTCAAGACCATGAGAAAGTCCCCAATTCTCACGTTCCTCACTGAGACACAGACATGCCCATCGGGTGTCCGGCTTTGGGCAGCAAAGGAGCCTTGTCCTCCTCACGCCTACACTGCCCCAATTCAGGGAGGGCATGTCCTGATACCGTGACATTGTGCTGTCAGCATGGTTGGTGCTGGACCAGCTTAGAACCCCCAAGAAAAGGCTTGCTCTCTCCATGCAGGGATGTCTGTGGGACTGGAGCAAACCCCTGGGGTCTCTCCTCCCGTGATGACAGCGATGGGGCTGGGGGGTGGTGGCACTGGGGGATAATTCCCCAAATACCAAAGCCGTGGGGCAGGCTGGATGCTGGGAATGAAACTTGCCTGTGCCCAGGGAAGCTGCTGCGGTGGGCATATTGCCCGAGCATCCCCTGGAGAGGGAGCACAGACACTGCCACGTGCAGTCAGCTGTTTGCTAGTGGGAACATTACCCATCGATAAGTTTATCCTGGTCATTTAAAAAAACAGTTTAAGCTATATTAAATAAATTATTCCCATTTGCTTGATTTTACCCTAACATTGCTTAAAGCTCACTAACAAACACCTGAAATAATCCCTCATCTAAAAATCCTGCTAAAACGTGCAGCCTTCACACTTCTGGGGACAATCTGGGCAACACAAGGGAGTGCATCTTTCCAGACCAAAGCAATGATAAAAAGCACCATGTTAAGAACACCCAGTGCCCCTTGCTGCCCCGTGGTGTGTGGTACCTAGGTTGAGTTTGGTGCAGTTGCTGTGGGTATCGCTGGTCACTGGGCACTTGTAGACATCTCCTGTCTTCTGCTGGCCATTGGTTTCATAGGGAGCTCCCACCACCAGCCTGTGGGAAAGAGTGGTCCGTCAGTGCCCAGAGGTTGGATGGGAGGTGAGGGAACAAACCCACAGCCACCACCAGAGGGGACCTCGCCCCCAGGCCAAATGAATCCCCAGCTCATGGTTTGGGAGGTGACAGGAGAGGCTCCCTTGCTGGGGGGATGCTGTTGTTCCCCCGACCTGAGTCGGTGCAAGCAACAAAAGCACTGCTCCGACTTGCCCTTCCCGCAACGGCAGGCAGCCATGAGCCAGGAATGGTGACCTCTGTGAGGGATACCGAGGAATACCAGGGTATTCTGTGAGGATACCAGGGAAGGATTCTGTGAGGAATACCAGGGTATTCTGTGAGGATACCAGGGAAGCTGTGCAGTCTCTTTTTCTGGAGAAATTCCACACCTGCCCAGACATGACCCAGTGCAGCCTGCTGTAGGAGAGCCTGCTGCAGCCGGGGCTGGACTGGGTGATCTCCCCAGGGCCCTTCCAACCCTGACCAGGCTGTGATGCTGCGACCCTGTGACTCACCGCTGCCTGGAAGTAATGCCCATCAGATGCAGCAGGGGTGAACAAAAGCCTGGCAGTGAGTGTAGTCTGCAAAATCGTCTGGCAGCGCGGGGAGGAGCGGGGAACCCCATCACCACCTCAGCTCATGGCTGACACCAGCACGGCAGCGAAACCCTCAGCATCCTTCTGAGATCCCCACAGTGGGCATGGCTGGCCCTGAGAAGGGAGGACGGAGGTGGCCCTTCTCACTGCTACTTCAGGTAGGAACTTTTTCATGCCCAAAGCATCTTCAGGACATGGATGTGTATGAAGGACTCCTGCCTAGCAACGCCTGAAGGAATAGCAAGGAGCTGGTATAGCAGTGTCAGCAACTCACACCGGGATCCACCAGGAATTTTCTCCACTAAAAAGCTGAAAAAGTGAATTTGCTTCAACCTGGAGTTGTTCACTCACGAGCAGTCTGGAGCTGTATGTTTGGACTCAGCGGCAGGCAAGGACGTTGGGCATCTATCTGTTCTTTAAAGTAAGAGGAGCTGATAAAACCACATGCACCCACCAAGGGTGCAGGCCACTAGTCAGGAAGTATTTGGGACATCGCAAGCATTTTCTCACTTTTTCCTGGGGACTTGACCAGAATAGTACAAAACAGCAAACCAAAGGAGGAGGAGAGCAGGACCTGAGGAATTTGACCATTCCTTCCAGGCTAGTTCAAAAATACTCTGAACCACAAGTTATTGGCGCCTTCTGCTCCCAATGTGTTAGCCCAAAATAAATCTGCTCCATTGCTTTTTTTGCTTTCAAAATCCTATCGCTAGATGCAACCATCCAAGTCTGGATCCCAATATGTTAGCCCAAAATAAATCTGCTCCATTGCTTTTTTTGCTTTCAAAATCCTATCACTAGATGCAACCATCCAAGTCTGGATCACCAGATAAACAGGACCTCTTTTGTTCTGCGCCACCCTACCCGGCAGCTGGCAAAGTGACTGTCCCCAGCACAGATGTTCCCTGTTAAACCAGAAATGGTCATTTTTTTAGAATGCTACTTCTACAAAGACACTAAATACTCATCCTTTTATTCCATTGCTATAAAACGGAATTGCTCACCAAATTAAAAGCTCCAAAATCTAAGCAGCATTTAGGATTCTCATGGAAATACTTCCTGTCTTACAGCTTCATTGCTAATTAGAAGATTAATTAGGAGAAAATAATAACCATCTGGAGCTATCCTCAGTAGCATCCAGCAGCTTGGGAAGTCTGGTACCTTCTCCCTGACCTGTACAAAGAGTTTGCTCGTGTCCGTCTGCCACACTATCGATGCCCGTTCGCTCACAGTCAGGGATGGGGGAAAGGTGGAAGATGTGAAATGTAGTGAAAGGATGTGGGAGGAGGGGGAGAAAAAGACTTTGAAGAAGGAAAGAAATAAACATTAGGATACCTCAGAAGATGGTGTACTCAGTTTTGAATTCTTAATTCCCCAAGAAGAATTTAACATTAATGGGCTTTAACGTGAACTTCTCAGAGCAGCTCCACCTTGATGTGCAATCCTATACAGGACTCTCCCATTAATTAATATTCACATACTAATATTATCACACTACCCATTAATAAATATTCCTGAACAGCAGTGGTTATTGGGTTGAAGCATCTCTTTCAAATGCAAGATGATGCCGAGGGCGAACCACCCATTCCCCCAGTTCCTCAGCCCCACATCAGGGCTGGAAGCTCAAAGGAAGCCCAGATATTTACAGACGCTGCCATGAATGCCAAGGGGTTGTGAAGCTCATGAAACCAGATTTTTTGTCTCCCAAAGACAATGGCATTGTTTTCTCTTTTTGGTTAAATTTAAATGATTAATTAGCTGAAGCTGTCAAATTCTCATGGAAACTTGGCAGTTTGGGAAAAGGCTTTTCCAGCTGTTTGAAAGGTGCGGATTGCAGGGATGCTGTAAGTGTTCCCCGAAGTCAGCTGTCAGAGACACCGCTCACAGATCGCTTACAAACCTCTTCCTTCACTCCGTGGTTTGTAAACTTGTGCTCTAATTTTTTTTTTTTCTTTAAAAAAAGTGTAATAAAAGTCCCGTCCCAAATGACCCAAATCCACTTAGAGCAGCCTGCCGCAGCAGGGAGCCAACCCGTGGTCCATCCCAGCTCTCCCCCTCCCTACAACCCTTGGGTCACCCCAAATCTCCCCCCTCGTGCTCCCTGGAGGGTCGCAATCCCCCCCTGCCTCAAGCCACGGCCTGATGCTGAACAAGCAAAGCCCTCTGCAAAGAGCAAAGCGGCAGGCCCTTGCATCTTGGCTTGGTTAATAAATGAAGCTTTAAAAGAAAATAAGAACCAAACAAGCCCGCCCTCATCCTCCTCTTCATGCACTCCTTATGGGGAAAACAAAAGCAAAAAAAAAAAAAAGGATTAAATGTGAAAAGCGCAGACTGCTCAGAGCAACATGTCTGAGGACATATTTTTAACTTTCATCCTGGGGGAAAAAAAAAACAAAGAAGGAAAACCAGGCTGTTGGTGGAAATACTCGAGGAGCCTCTGCTCTGCCTGTGCAGTGAGGGCAGTGGAAACCCATTTTCTGCTTTGCAGGCAAAGCATGGTGCTGGGTCCTGCTTCCCGATGTCCTGCCCGGGCTGGGGACAGGACGGCTGCGTCTGTCACTGCAGGCTGGGCAAATCTCACAGCAAACATCAAAATGATGTGTCAAGCTCAGTTTGCTTTTTTTTTTTTTTTTTTTTTTTCCCCCCTGTTTTAAATGACTGACTTACACATGCCCACGAGCGGCATGCACAGCACGACAAGGCAACATAAAACGCAAAACGCTGCCGTGGTTCAGTGTCTAAAACAATTAGAGTCACAGCTGCTCGGTACTGATTGAATTATTGGGGTTTTTTTTCCCTCTTAGTCAAAACATTATCTGGTGAAATTCCCTCCGTCACAGACATTAATTCATGCCAGTTATCTTGGTACTGAACCCAATAAATTATAGTTGGCTGGAGCACATCTCCTGGAGAAACATCCGTCCCTGATTTGAAGGCATCAGGCGACAGAGAAGTCAGTGTTTCCCTGGGAAATTTGTCACAGAGTTTGTCACTTAAAAATTCATGACTGTTTGGATGTACCTGCAGGGCCTGAGCCAAAGGGATATGCCTGTCCCCAGCATCCCCTCCCAGAGGAGTGGACCACCACCATCAAACCGCCTCCGACAGCCCTGGGTCTGGTTCTGCTTCTTTATTTAGCCTCTATTTATCTTCATTTATTATTCTCCATTGCATAATGTTTGAATTTCTGCCTATTGCCCCAAAAGTGCTGTTGGCTTTTCCCTGCACTTTCTCCTGCCAGAGCTGTATTAACCGGCATCTTTGCCCCTCACCCCATACGCACGATGATCCCACACCCCGACCTAAGGGTCCCCCAGAGACCCCTCAGCCTTTTCGCATCTAGGAAATTCCTGACTTTTTAAGGGAATAACCCCTCCCGGCACAGCAGGCTCCCTGGGTGCATTGCGGAGAGGTTGCAAAGCTCATTTTGAGCCTTGAGTTATTTTGATTAAATGGAAAGAAATCAGGAGAGGAAGGTATGTCTAGCTGGTGATCCGGGAATGCAGGGATTAGGGAGGAACGGAGAAGCAACTATGCTTTTCACAGGATTTTTCAATCAATGGGACACTTAATCTCCTGCAAGGCAAATTCACTTGCAGTTAATTTATTCAAGATGGAACTGGATGAAGAAGCGATTAAGGAGGTTCAGGAAAGGGAGAGTTCTGTGGAAAACTTTAAATGGGATCGGAGCTCCTTGGAGGGAATGTGACAGAGGAACGGACTTTGAAATGTTTTTCTCCACATTGGCAACAGTGGAAAAAAATACCTAGTGGGAATCCAAGGACAGCCAGAAACTGAGGAGAAGTCAACGAGATGGTGGCACAGGGGGATGTGGTACCTGAAAATGCATCCTTGGTCTGACAGCAGCTTTAGTGCAGCTTCTAGCAAATCTTTTTATCAGCCTCTGGTCTTTTTTTTCATCTTTAGATATGAAACAGCTGCACTGAAGAGCAGAGGCAATGCAGGACGGCTCAGCTAATGGTGAGGGTCCCATCACCTTGCATGGGCAACAACGAGCAGACTGCTGCTCCGGCCACTGCTGCTCACCGTGAGCAGAGGAAACTCATGTGTTGGTGACCAAGGGCCACCACAAAACATACCTGGGACAAACAGCTGTGGCCAAGCACCAGGTGACCCCCAACACCGACTCACAGAAGGACTTTGAATTGATGGCTATTGCACTATTAAGCCCAGATCCATCCCTTAAGCAGTGCCCAAAGCCTGAGGAGGTGCAGCAGAACTATCAGAAGATGATAAACTGATTATTTTGGTCTGTTTATGGAATGGCCCCATGGGCCAGGGGCAGCCAGGAAGGGAGCTTGGGGCATCTGGGAGAGGAGCGCAGACTGGCAACGGGAAGAGGCGTTGGGTCTGGGAGCACCAAAAAACCACCCTGCTGTGTGCTGGATTAACAGTGTGTTAAATAATACCAATTAAATAATCCGAATTCAGCAAGCAGTTTTGAAAAAGCACGGTGCACAAAGCCAGGAGCGAGGCAAAGCTTTGCTTTCCCACCAGGCAGCAGCAAGATGCTTGACTCAGGCCAGGAGCCGGGGCCGGGATGTGCAGCAGGGGAGGAGGAGGAAGAGGATGGTTACAGCAGGGAAGTATTTGCACCATCTGTATTAAGTTTCCATTACCCTCAGCAAGGGACAATGTCCCCTGATGCTGTCACCCAGGAGAGGATGCTCTTCTCGGCTGTGGCTGTTTCACCCCCATCCTTCCCTGCTGCCTGTAACATCGTCGGGTCCCGATCTGCTCCTGATCACCTCCAGCCCTAGCACTGCTCCTGGGCCACCGTCCGTCACACAGCTCCGGAGGGCTCTTCTCCAGCAGCCAGCTTTGGGCTGATTCACGACCAACGAGCCATTTGGGCTCGTTATTTAGCGGTGGTTGCAGGGGAATATTTCACCTTTTGTAAGACTGTTTTGCCCGCTGAATACCGGATAAATCATCCCTTGGCAGAAGCATTCCCGGTGGAGGCATTAAAGCCTACTGCTCACTCCCGAGTCTCCATATGCTCCCCATATTACCCCAATTAAAAGACAACCTACTAACGACAGAGCAGTTGCAGTACTCCATCTACATATTGGGAGTTTTAGGGAATTTCCCTCCTAAGATGTAGCTTTGAGGTTTGGGTCCCACTGACCTTGCAATGCCCAGCACAGACAACCAGACCTGCTCCGGGACATGAGCTTTGTCCCCATCCCTGTCCCCTCTTGCTCCCGCGCGGGACTGCCTGCAGGAGGCTGTCCATCTGCCACTGACACACACGAGCACCTTCGGTGGTTATTTTTTTTAAAGGTTGATCAATGTTTTCTCTGCTTTATAACAAACCCTCTCATCACAAAAACAAAACATAAACACGACTGTAATTTCCCCAGCTGTTCCGTGCGCCGGGGTGAGCTGGGAATGGATGCTCCTAATTACACAGCCCGTTCCCACAGCCCGTCTGCAAACCCCTCCCGTGGCTGGGCAGCACCCGGCGGGACATGCTCCCCCCATGCTGAGCAGCCACGTCACGGGAACGGCCCCGAGGGGACCCGGCACCAGGACATGGATGCACAGCAGGGTCCGAGCCCCACGAGCTGCTTCAGCAATTACGCAGCCGTGGCAGTAAGCAAAATCACCAGCGCTCTCCTTAAAATAGCGATGACGGGCGTGTTGCAAAACATGTCTGAGGAACTCGCAGAATATTGTGGTCAGCAGTAATGATACTTTCTTATTTTCCCTCGTGTAATTTTTTCCCTTTTGCTCAGGGATATTGTAATAAAGAGGTGTTCACGGGCGAGGCCCATCAGTGATTCTTGGCCCAGCCGTGGGTTTCCACTGAGGCGTTTGGAGTTGTTGGTCAGTGCTCCCCATAGACTGCACGTGTCCATCAGGACTCGTGCGATCTCTGGTTTTCTTCTGGAGGTTTCCAAAGCAAACACTAATCTGCGACTCCAGTTCTTGCCAGGTGCCTCTTGCTTTCCCCAGTCACCCATTATCACCAGTTAACAGTGTATGGGGGGGTTCCCCCACCCATGCATTTCTGCGTTGGAGGCACCGGTAGCTCACCAGCTCCAATATCACAGCTCCATCCAACCGCACTTCGGTGCTCTGAGACCAGGGCACCAAGCCCCCAGCCCTAGATAATGAAGGTGTGATTGTAAAGTTCTTGTAATGGCCGAATAATATGGGGTGGGAAGGGGCAAGACCCCCTTCCTCCATAAAGATCTTCATCAATGAGGCTATAGATACTTTGCTGCACACGTGTATTGTGGTGGCACAGGCAGGACTTGGTGTCCACCCACCTCCAGCATCCCCTGGTCTCACCATGACAGAGGCATTGGGATCTTAGAGCTGTGCCTGGATGCTCATGCTATAGTGCAACGAGGATGCTTTTAAAAATACCAAGGACACAATTTTCCTCTGTGCACCAAGGGTCTGGCTGCTGAAGCTTGTGCTCCTCCAGCTCTTTCTAAATATCCCAGTGCACCTCAGAGGGGGAAGCCCAGCCATGCTCTTGCTGCAGCAGTTTGGAAAGCCTGAGCAAAGCCACAGGGTTGGGGCATAGGAAATTTTCAGGTTCTTGAGGTGAGGAAGGCACGATGGGAGATGCTGAGATGCCCGGGAGCCCTGAAGCTGCGAGGCAGCTGCTCTCCACTGGCTGGGTTTGGCGTGTAGCCCAAATCCCCATTTCTGCATGTGCTTCCCGTTGGGTCCCTTGCTCAAAAAAACAATGAGCACAGTTCTGTTTTGTTGCTGGACAGGGTGGCAAACCTTTTCCTTCCTCTTCTTGGTTGGTAGAAAGCTTAAGGAGTGTCACTGGAGTGTAGCCTGGGTTTGTCTGCAAGGGGACCATCCTCCTGCGAGCCCCTCTCTTCTGCAAGCCCTACAGCGAGTAACACGAGACCTCATCTGTTTTTCCAATTAGACTAAAAGTTTTCTTAAAAAAACAACAACAAAACAAACCCCAAAATGAAAGGGCCTAACCTTGCAGCTGATGCAAACCAACCCCAGAGTCTGTAATAGCCACACTGCTTTATGGCAAGGAAGATCTGCCCCAGGGATGTCAGATGTCCCATGTTCTCCAAGGCACCCAGGGAAGGTGTCAGGCAAGGATGGATCAACCTGTGGAGCATCCCCAAAGAACCCAGCAACACTAATAACAGAGCCTACAGGATTTTCTGGAAGAAAAGACCATACTGTGCCAAAAAATGGACAATCCCCTAACACAGGAGATGGGGTGGGTGGCTATAGCATCTCGCACGCTGCCGCCAGCCTGTTGCCTGCAGCCCCGGCATGGTGGGAGGGAGAGCTGGGAGCAGACATTATCCCCGCGATGGAGGAATGCTTTACAGTTATGTACCCTTTCACCAAAATAATCCAAGCACTCGGGTACCGGCCAAACCACAGGAGAATTACAGCCAAGAAAGCCTCTCGCAGTAGTAGGGAAATAGCAAACCCTTTAACTGTTTTTCCAGATCAGCACAATTATAACTTTAAATCCACTGAGCAGATTTTTCTCTCTCCTGCCTCCTCCTTTTCCCTTTGGCTGTGCTCAGACTGGAAACGTCACGTCTGTGCCTGGAGCGGCCACGGGGAGGGGGGCTCAGGGCTGCCCCCCACCAGACACCCTTCAAAGTGGGGGTCAGCCCTGGGGTGCTTGCAAGGATGGGCTCCTGCTGAGGGCAGTGGGGAGCTGTGCACAGGGTGGGCTCAAGGGGGCCAGACCCTGCACTGAGGCTTCACAGCACCCCTTTGCTGCAAAGTGGGGTCGGGGCAGCGTGAGATACAAGCTCAGGAGGGAGAGAGCAGCCAGAGAGCACCCAGCATCCCAGACGCCAGACCCTCAGCCCTTGAAGCCCATCCAGCTAGACCTACTAGACCTACTCCACAGCCATGCCACCTTGCCAGCAGCATCAGCAAAGCCCTGGCCTCAGCCAGCTCGGGAATGCTGTATTTATTATTTTTATGGCTTCTGAAGGCTAATGGATGTTTATTCCCAGGGCTTTCCTTCCACAGCCAGTTCTTCTCAAGCTTCATTTTTTGCATAGCTGGAAGCTTTCAATCCACAGACACAAGCTGGCGTGGGGCAGCAGTCCCAGCACATGCTGCGTGGAGCATCACGGCTGCTGCTGTCTGTGCTGCAGAGGCACAACTCACCTCCCAGGGCCCTTTCCCTCTCCTGCTTCTGTACTGGGGTGTCTGGTGGCAATGGAAAGCCGAGGGTGGTTGGCATGTCCTCCAATACGCATATGGGAGGAGGGAATGGGTGCTGCTGTCCTTCCTTAAGGAGTGACACAGCTCCTGCTCGTGGGATGATGGGGAGCAATCAGGAAACGCAGCTGGGAGAGGGGAGACAAAAGATGAAGGGAACTTTTTTCCCTTTCCCCCTCATCTTGGGCCTCTAAGAACGTTTTTTCCCCTCAAACTCAATGTGATTACAGTTTGTGTTTGCCACAAACATCCATGTGCAGCATGAGAAGAGCGTGCATGGAATGGGAGCTTCCACATTTGAGGGATATACATCCCACGTGCATTTGTGGAAACTCTGATGTTTGAACACCCTTATTTCACCCAAATAAATCCATCCACAGCAACAAACCTGCCTGGATCATGAGTCACACCTTAAATATCCCCAAAATGGCACAAACCAAAGTGTCACTTGGGACAGAGGAGCACCTCTAAGCCAACTCACCACTTCATGTCAACACCATAATCATCTTTGTCCTTACAGTAAGTCCCTGTCCTTCTACCAAAACTCCTGCCAGGTCACTTTGCCCCAAGCACAGCAGCATGGGGAAGGTCCCATTTTCCCCATGTTTCCCCCAAGATGCCAAGCCCTGGGGATGCTCAGACCCCATAACTCCAAGTATCGCCCTGGGAGCATTCCAGAGCAGCCGGTACACAGCCCCATTGCACGTCAGGATGAGTTTCGCTAGCCTGTTGTCATTTTTTCCATTCTTATACTTGGAGAAGGCACTTGGGTTGCACCTCCAGATTAATGAAAAAGGGAGAGAAAGTGTTTGAGAAAGAAGCCTGAAAGCCACTTGCTGCTCTGGAAGACAGCGAGCAGAGAAGAGCCACCCCACAGATCGATGAGCTTTTCAAGCAGTATATATCTCCAAGTGTTTTTTCCTCTGGAGTTTAATAAATTGAATTCTTTCCTTCCAGATTTTCCACTATCAGGGTTGCAGATACAGACCCCATGTGCAAATGGTCTGGCTCCTTCCTCAAAAGGTTAGAAAAAAAGGAAACAGTTGCAACTAAAAATATACCTAGAGAATATTATATATGTTTGTATACACTCAGATATGCCTTTACACACACATATATATGAAAGCTGCTTTGAAACTCTTTTTAAAACCATCCGCACTGGCCAGAAGCAGCATTAAAAGTCTCAGACTGAAGGATAGGTGCCAAAATCCTCAGATTCCACATTTGGTATTTGGCAGCCGGGTCTCTGCATGTTGTTAGAGCCATCACTCCTATACGAACCACACTTCTGAGATAACCATTTAGTTTCTCTGAACTCTTCTGCATTTTGGTGGGTTTTGTTCAACTCCACTGGGATGGCATTGAAGGATGGCTCATCTGGCTTCTGCCTTACCAGCAACTGGGGTTTCATCTCAGCATCTCCATTTCTTCTGCCTCCTGCCAGCTCCTGGGGTTGCCTGAGGCTCGGCACAATTATCATCCTGCTCCCTCTCTGTACATCCTTGGTTTATGCTATAGATGTTTTGTTTGTTCAGTCATTTATCCTTTAACCAGAGTGAGTCATGGTGGCTTCATTTTTTAACTGTGTACACATATTTAATAGACATTCTGTACTACATAATTGCATATTGAAATAGATGCTGTACTTATGTGTATACATACACTCGTTCTGTGCAGAGAACATCCATTTTTTTCATGCAGAAGAACCAAAAGAAGAGAAAACTAAGCTGTGTCCTGCCCGATGCTGGCAGGAGAGGTATGAGAAGGGCCAAAGTGAGCCAGAGCTGGTCTTTGCTCCAGTGTCCTGCTGGGAAAAGGGGGAAAAAAAATCTTCCCAATGGATGGGACACCAGCTGCCTCCGTACCCTGCAACCCCTGCCCAGGGGTGGGCGAGGACAGTCCTTCCCGGAGCAAGGCTCGGCTGCAGTTCCCCAAGGGTTTCCCACCAATGGCACCGATGGATGTCGTTTTGTCACTTGGGGAGCATGGTGGCACACAAGCACCTTGGAGCAGGGCGCCTATGTGCCGTTTACGTCCAGTTATGCTGCTCTCCTCCAAGGAGAGACTGTTGGCATGTTTAGGATGAAATGAGATATGCAAAAGGGATATACTCCAAAAGCAGGGAGGAATGCGGTGGCAAAGACACTCAGTTCCTGCTACTTATGTGCTTTGGAGAACCATGATCTCCAAACAGCCTTTCCTGGGCTTAGCCCTGACCTGGTAGACACCTTTGCAGAGCTAAAGCCTCTTGCGGGAGCCAGCACAAATACCACCAGATTTTTGGTGTTTTGGATCCATTCCTGATAGAAAATATTTCACAGGAGAGGTATGTGCAAATGAAGAGCTCACATGCTCTGAGGCATCAGATCAATGGCCCTGGAGAGCACGGTCCCTGTCCCACCATGTCACAGACACCCGCCCAGGAGCAGGTGAGGGATGGAGACACCAGGCTGGGCTGAGATTCCCTTAGAAACAAAACACACCGCTCTGCCCAGATGTGCTCCAGCATTGCATGGAGGGAGGTGAGGATGGAAGACTTCATGCCAAGCAGAGCAACATCATCCATTAACATCAGCCATCCCCACCCAGGTCTCAAGCAGGGGACTTCGCAGGAATTTGCTTTATTTACTGGAACTACTCGACAGCCACGTTTATGCTGTGTTCCAGTGGCTCTGGCCATGAGCAGTTGTGCTGTCAGACTGCCCAAAATTCTTTACCCCCTCCCCCAAAAAACATTTATTCGGGTAATTATCCATGTTCTTAAGTAAAGAAAGGGTGGAGGGCTGTCCCCTGTGCCAGATGTTTCTGGCTTGTTAAATATAAGCTGGCCAGTTGGGAAACAGTTCCATAATGCAGGTTCATGGACAGCAACGATGAAAAGGACCGTCTAGTTCCTGACATGGCCCCGGGCAGGGTCAGATCTAGGAGAAAGCTCCCTGACTGCTGCTCATGGACCACAGGGATGTCCCACTGCAAGGATGCTCTGGTACCTGGCATGGTCACACTTCTGGGGAGACTCAGCCAGCTGTGAGCAGTCCTGCACTTGGTCTTGAGCTGAAGCAGTGGAAAAGCTCATCACCACCGTGCAGATGTGAATCTCTGAACTTCAGAGGGAATGCTGGTTGCTAAAATGCCCCATTGCAGAGATGGGTCCTGAGCAGGTAGAGGCAGCTTCATGGGCTGCACCCCAGGCAACCCCCTCTGTTCCCAGCCCATCCCAGAGCAAACACTCCTGGCAGAAATCTGAACCTTATCCCACCATTCGAGGTTTATGAATATCAACTCAGGTCTGTGCTGGACAGTGGAAGGAAATGGTGACCTGGAGAGTGGAAGCATTAACACGGATTTAATTGCAGACAGGTCCCCGGGATGCAGCTGGCATCATTGGAGCCTGGACGGCCCTCATACAGCACAGGGGCCAGAGCATCACCATCACCCCATTAACTGGCTGCATGGTACCATTTGGGAAAAGCACGCAATCCTTGTGGGAAACCGGGGCTCGGAGCCAGCAGAAAGGCTCACCGCAGCGTGCCTGGGCAGCTGGCCCCAGCCTTCCATTAACCAGAAGGGAACGGCGCGCGGGCGCGTTCAGGCCATGCTGATGGCAGCTGCAGAGACCAAGGTTAAAGCCAAACCTCCCTACTGCTCCTTGCAGTGAAATATCAGCTCTGCCTGAGGACACAGGACAGGGTCCAGCCCTGCATCCCCCACCAGTGCCAGCAAAGGTCACGCAAAGGCAGCACAGGTCTGGTTTTTAGATCTCATGGGTATCCATCTGCATTAATTACATGTTTGCTTGCTGCCTTAAGCCTGGCTGTCATCCACCATTGGGGCAGATCCTTCAGCTCCTCAGTAATTGAGTTACGGGGAATTTCACAAGCTTTTGAGCTGCCCTTGTCACTGCAGCATTCAGATGTGCTCCTGGAGAGCACCAAGGATCTCTGCCAACATCTGTGCAGGATCCCTGCATGAGGATCAACCCTAGCAAGGAGCAAAACCTGCCAGGAAACCCAAAACCTGAACAAAGCCCAACTGAGTCTCATCTTGCACTACTGATGGATGCAGGCAGGTCTGAGCATTTCTGCAGACCATGGCTCTTTGGTGGAAACTATATAAAATGGGATGGCTTCAACCCAAAACTGAGATGGGTTTCCAGCAAGCATTAGAGGCCAAGGGGCCCTGGGGAACCATGAACCTGCCTGGAGCAAAGCCCTGAGCTCAGCACCTGCTGAGGTGCTGAGGCAGCCGGGCAGGAGCCAGAGCATGGTACCCTCCATACACACGCAGCTATCAAACCCAAAATACACCATTACCCCCCTGCCACCAAACCCCTCATTTTAAAGGGAAAGGATTTCTTTTGTCTACTTTGCCCAGGCTGGCTTGCTACCAGCATCACCAAGTGCAAACCTCACTTTCTGCCCACCCCAAACAGCACCGGTCAGATGGAGCAGGAGATATTTAGCATTTTGGGGAAGTTGCTTTAGATGCCAGCGCAGAGCTCACTTACCATTTCTTCCCCTCAATGTCATGCTGCTGCACTGTGTAGCCAAAAAACGCTTCCTTAGAGCCAGCTATGATTTTGGGCCTCCTGGTGTCAATGTTGAAGGTGTCACTGAACCCTGGGGAGAGACAAGAAGGATCCTGTCAGCCAAGGTGCTGAGATGGTAGGAGAAAACACTTTTTTGCTGTGGTCAGAGACTGAGCAGGTCACCCCAAAAGGCTGTGCAGTGTCTACCCATGGAGATATCCAAACCCCAACCAGACACAGCCCTGGACAACCTTCTCCAGCTGGCTCTGCCTGAGCAGGAGTTGGACTAGATGACCTTCAGAGGAGCCTCCAACCTCAACAATCCTGGTAATGCTGCTGCTCCCCCAAGTTGTATAACATGCCCCAGGAGGATTCTACGTGAAACAGGGTTGATTTTGCCCCATCACAGCATCTCTGTGGCACAGCACAGTCTCTGATGCAGACGAGGCTTTAAGCTCCAAAGCACACCAATCCCACTTCACCTGCAGCCACTCAGCACTCCTGTCCCCAGCAACGAGCCCCCAGGGAGCAGCCAGCCCCAGGGCTGCAGCTTTAAGCAGGTCATTTAGGGTTTAGAGGCCACAGCTGTGCAAGCCCTGGAGGACAGCCCCTTCCCCAGCCCAACTGCAAAGGGGCTTCACCTCAGCCGGCACCAATGTGCTCCTACAGGCTGCTGAGCTGCTGCCCACTGCTGATACCAAAGCAAAAGTGTGTTTCTGGTTTATAATAAAGGAAAAAATGTTTTTCTTCTGGGCTGCTATAAAATCAGCTGAAGCCAGGGCGGGCATGGGTAGGAGAAAGGAGAGCACACTCCTCCCCTCTGACATCTGCCCAAGCCCCCTGAGGTGGGTGATGCTGCCCTGCTTTGCTTCCCCAGCTGTGGAGCAGCAGCTGCTCGCAGTGGAGATGGCCACCACCACGTCCCCACATGGCCCAGTGGGGGCCACATGCTGAGGATACATACAAAATGTGTGGCCATGCCAAGTGTGCCTGGTCTGGAGCCCATCACCCAGCCCGGCTGTCCCCGTGGGCCACATCCTGCTGTCCCCAAGGGCTTTGCAGTACCAAAGAGCCAAAGCTGGGGCTCACTTTTCCTGTGCAAGCAAAAGCCGGTGTTGCTGAGGATTTGCTACAGAAAGGCAGCTCTGGGGGGCAATGTCCCTCAGGATGGGTGCTTAGAACTGGTAATTTTGGGGCTTAGTCCTCTCCCCAAGGCTGCTCTGGAGGATGCCCCTTCCTGCAGGACAGCAGGAGCAGTTTCCCTGGCCGTGGCATCCCTGCTCACAGCCCACATGCGTCAACCTTCAAGAGCAATTTGCTTGCCAGGGAGCAAATCCTGGGGGATTGGTCTGGCAGCCCAGGAGCCAGACCCTGCAGCAGGGTGTGCAGGTGGGGCATCAAGTCAATCTCCCCAGAACTGGGGTGTGTTTGGGCTGCTGGAGATGCCCCTTTGCATATCCATGGGTGCAGGAGCTGCTTCGAGTTGTGCCCGCAGACCCCATGGGTGCATTCAACGGAGAAATTGGCTGGAGGCGAAGACCACCCCTGGGCAGTGGGGGAAGGGCACTGTCTGTGCCAAGGAGCTCTGGCCTTGTGCTGCCTCTGTTACTGGGGGCTGCAGAATGCTGCAGCCGCCCGTGTCCCATGGTCCATGTCCCACAGCCAGCAGGCATCAGCCCACGATATCCCAGTGCACATCTTTATCCCCAAACACACACACTTTGGCTCAGGCCAGCAGCATGCTCAAACCTTCCATGGTTTGCATGGAGGGTGCATAGGTGCAAATGCTTCATGGATTCTAAAAGGAGGTATTTTTTTTCTTAATAATAGTATTATCCCCGTGGATTTGCTTAAGCATAGAGGAGCATGGCCCAGGTTCCAGCAAGGAGTGATCGTGTGGGACGGATACTGATAGCCAGGATATCGTGGCTCTCTGTTTGCCTTCAGGCAGAAAGTAGCTGCTGGATGGTCCGTGCAAATAAAAGATCTTGGCATCCTTATTAAGAACAGCTTTAAAAGCAGCAGAAGGATCACGTTTGGTATTTATAGGGGTATAGAGGGGTTGTCAACAGGAGAGGTTGGGAATGCTCCTTCCCAGGCAGAAAAATTCAGGATGGAAAGTGTTTTAATAGGTAGGAATGTTAGGGATAAACCTGATTTTTTTGCAGTCATAGGAACAAATCTGCAACATTGGCTCCTTAAGCAGAGAACTGCAGTCTTGCCAAGGAAAGCTGAGGTAAGGAGCTTTAAAATCCCTCAAAAAGAAATTCTAGAAAGCAGGGGGGGGAAAAGGGAGATGCGAGTGGGATGAGAGCCAGCATATTTTGTGGTAGATTGACCTTATTTAACACTACAAAACAAATTAAAACCTCGTCTAAGTTAGCTATTACCCAGTGGAGAAACAGAGACCAGGGCTGGCCATTGAGAGAAGTGATGGGCAAGGGGAGGGGGGTAGGTTGTGGGGAGCACCCTGGGGTGTCACACTGCCACCACCAGCGAGATGTGGTGACACCCTGGATCTGGCTGGAAGCTGGGGATCTTTTGGGGAGCAGGTTTTGTATTTTAAGCAAGGTTCAATTCCAGGTAATGCAGAAGCATCTTCACTTGGGTGCAGAGCCAATGTCAGAGAGGATGTGATGGGGTTTCTTCTGATTTTTTTTTCATTCAGCAGTTTCTCTGATGTTGCACTGCAGAGCTCCAGGCAGAGGTTTTTGGGGAGTGGGAACACTGGGACAGGTTGGGGACCCCCATCCCATGGCTCCTTGCATCATTGTGCAGCTGTAGCCTCCTGCAAAAGGCAGCCAGACTGGTCATGAAAAGCAACATAAACTCCCAAATAAATAGCAGGAATGCTTCATTAAGTGCAAAGGGCTCTGAACCAGGGGGGAGCAGGGAGAAGTGGTGCAAGGGGCTCATGCCCTGTGCCGGAGCATCCCACTCGCAGCAGGTAACGGAGAGCGGGGAAGGCGATGGGGCTGGAAAAACAAAATGATCTAGAAGCAAATTTCCAGGCAATGGATGGCAAAGAGAAGGAATTTCAGAAAGCCAACAGATGTGGGTGCATTCGAGGCAGAAAGAAAAAAACCCATATAATCAGAGAATATTTAAACTGGCTTCAACTAATGGGAGATTTTTGAGGGGTTGTCAAGGAGATTTAGCAACCCGAAGAACCGAGTCTCATTTTCTTGTCAGGAGTGACATCACTGTCATAAATAAGTGACCAAAAGCCACATGTTTTGCTTGTGAGTCTGCCAAGGCAGGAAGCCTCAAATACCTCCTTTCCGAACTGGAGCTTCTGTTGAGTCCAAACTTTTGATTCTTGTCAGGTCAAATATTGAGAAGAAAAAAAAATAAAACACATTTGAAAAACAATACTGGGAATAAAAGCCACCTTTCCTGCCAAAAAGAATAAAAATGAGTCCTCCTTGTAAGGGAAACCTCCGGGAGGGGGATGCTCTCAGGGTCCCAGCACCATCCTCCTGCCCGTACCTCTGCCTGCATCCTTTGGGCAGGCAATGGCCCTCACTGCCTGAGGATGCTGTAACGCAGGCTGGCAGTGTTTGCTGTGATGCCCTAACCCTGCTTCTGCTGCCTTGAGGGGTTTGGGGTTTTAGCTCGTTCCCTTTGCTCCAAACCTTTACAATTTAAGGAGATGTGAGCCAGGCAGTGGATTTCCTGCTTTTTTTTTTTTTTTTTTCTTTTGGACTGTGAGGAAAATGCAGTCAATATTTTTGAATGCATCGTGCAACTCCAGACAGAGTTTCTGGAGAGAAGCCGAGCCAACACGGGACAGTGACACAGCGAGGAAAAGCATCTCAAAGGCTGCGGCTGAGTCTGGCCCATGAGAACCTACGGCCGGATCTGCACCAGCTTTTCTGCTGAATTTCCCAGGGCAAAGGCAACTGGCCCACTGCTGGGCTGCTGCGGGTCCCCAGGGACAGCCCTGGAGGAGATATGGGATGTGGAGACACTACAGGTGACCCAAGGAAAAGGTTATGTGTGGGACACAAGAACAGCACGTGCCACACCAGGCTCTTGCTTTCTTGCAGGGACAAGCAAGCTGCTCACTGGAGGAGCCTGAGAGTGTGTGGTGGGGGGAAAGCTTACATCTGCCAAAAACCTGGAGCGTGCCGGGTTCAAGCAGCTCAGTCTGGCACTTTAAACTCTTTTTGCTGTTCTTGCTCCTTGCTTCTTCTCTCATTGCTCAAACCCATACAGGAGAGGTGCCCTCTGTGATGGAGCAGTGGGTCCATGGACCCCAGCATCACCGCTGTGACCCCTGTATTCTCAGCATCCCTGGGGATGCCACTAGGCACCCAGTGCTGGGCTGGGCTCCTGTGACCCCATCCCCACCACCACATGGGCTTTGGTGGCATCGGATGCTCCTCTGCAACCCATCTGCCATGTGCTTTATTTTCTTTTCTTAGGAATGAAATATTTAGTGTAACTGGAAAACCTTTAATCTTGATACAGGGTATTTGGGCAAAAGCTAGCATGTCACGAGAGGGAGCAGGGTGGGCCACATGTCCTCACACTTCCCTCTAGCTCTAATCCCCGTGAAACACTCTTTGCCAAATGAGATGCTGAAAGCACCCAGTTCCTCTCCAGGTTGCTATCTCAAAGCCAGCATTTGTCATCAGCTATTAGGAAACAACCCAGGGTTTGGTGGCTGCGGCAGCAGTGGATGGTGAGCCAGGGAATACTGAGGATGAACAGAGGATCAGTCATCGCGGGCTTGTGTGTTGTAACATTCCTGGTTACCCACAAAATCTTTGACAAACAGCCCTGGGGCATTAGATACACAAGTACCTTGTGCTTCCATAATTCCAGCTTTCTGGCCCCCCCAAAAGCCAGGGAGGAGCTGCCTGATGGCCACATTTTGCAGCACTAAGGAACTTGCTGATTATGCATCTGCAGCGCATTCATTAGCAATAATGCAAGCAGCATCAGGAATAACTAGCGGCAGGTCTCTGATCGCCCCTTTTCCAGGCAGCTGCCAGGAAAGCGATAGGCTGGGGGGGTTGGGGTCGGGGCACGGGAGCTCCATGCACCTCGTGGGGTGTTTATTAGATTTTCCCTGGCCAAACCTTGGTCAGTGGGTGGACAACTGGTAGGTGGGCAGGGGGTCCCACTCAACCCTACTGTGGGGGCTGTGCAACCCCCCAAAATTAAGTACCCACCATCAAAGCTTGGACTGGAGGCTCCCTTAGGAACCCACCTGGATAATCCCCAACACGCCCCATGGAGCAAACATGATGATACTGTTGGGTGACCCTTTAGAGAGGGAATGAGCTGACTGCTCTGGACAAGGAAACCAGTGAGGGCAAACAGATGCATGGTCTGATACAAGGGGAGTTATGGCATCTCAGCACATCTGCCCTGGATCCTTCTGGAAGTCACAGCTTCCCTGCCAGCAAACAGTGTCAACAAGCAACGGGGTCATCTGCTGCCACCGAAGGTGTTGCTTTTAACAAGCCATGGCTCAACACCCCTCAGCCGGGCTCTCCCGCTTTTGGCCCAGAACTGTGCCCTGCTTGCACCGAAGCCTCAGGGAAGAGGAGCTGGCGTGATCTGACATTTAGGGACTCCTTGGGTTGTCCCCCAGGGTGGGCTGTGCATGGAAACATAGCGCTGGGGTCCCCAACCCTGCACAGTGCTTGCTGGAAGGGGACCGGCTGCTGGCATCACCTGCCTCCTCCCTTGGCACTGAGTAGTCACCGGGCAATTGCCGGGGGTGCCACTGTGTCTCTGGGGACTCCCAACCCGTGGGATGGTGCAAGAGCAAGGACAGAGCCCATGTGCAGGAGGTTTCCCCAGGACCATCAGAAAGAGCTGGGGTGGTGGTGGGGTTCTCTCATGCAAAACACCCCAGGGTTTGTGCCAGGACAGGCAGCGCTGCCTGTGCAGCGAAGGGACCATCCCAAGGATGCACATCCCAGCCCAGCACCCTCAGCTCAGCCCAGGGTCTTGGGAGAGGTCCCACACAGCAAAAGTTACTTTTAGTCAGATGGGAAAACATCAGCATTAATCCTCAGGAAAATATATTGACCGGTAGCCACAACACATCCTGGTCTGGAGACCACCACAGAGCACTGGAAGAATTAACCCTTGTCGCCGGCACACAGCTCACGCTCGCTGCAGCAGGGCTGCCGCTGCCGACCACCCCAGGCATGGGCAGAAACCCCCGTGGGCAGAACCCCCGTGGGCAGAAACACTCACGTGGAGGATTTCTGCTCAGCTCAAGGTGGAGTTGCCGATTTACCACATCCCGCAACTACGCTTTGCAGTAACCATCCTATATCTACCAGCAGCACGTCTTTAAGGAGATTTCACTCCACGGGCTCGGTTGCCCACGTAAGCACGGCTGGGGCCGTGCCGCCATCTCTGTGCCGGAGCCATCGGCCGGCAGCTCCACGCAGGCAGCCCCGCGCCCCGCCAGGCTCGCCGCCGCCATGCAAGGCACACACACATGTTCCCTATTAAGCAAAGAAAGGCAGCTCCGCTGCGGCTTGCTTTAAAGGCTCAAGCAACTGTGCAATTAGAAAGGGGAAAAAATTAAAAGAAGTAAAAAAAAAACCAAACCAACCAACCACCCTGGTGTGCTTTTCCATCAGGGTGTTTAGAAATGTTCGCAGTGGCAGAAGCGCTGCAGGCTGGCAGGGAGGCGTGAGCCTGTGGCAGTGCTCCTGGGACCGGGAAAAAGCTCTTTTTCCCCCCTTTGCAGCACCGAGCCGTCCCAGTCCGGCTGCTCTGAGCCTGGGCTGCGTGCAGGGGGATGCCAGATGTAATTGCAGCAAAAATGACTACTGCTGGGGAGCCTCCTTCTGCAAGAAGAGAGCCTGAGCACACCAGCGAGGGGCCAGCAAGAAGCATAAACCCCCCCTCCCGCCCCAGCCCCCGCAGGTCTCGTCCCACACACACCGAGCTGTATGGGCGAAGCTGCGGGGTCGCCTCCTGAAACCAAATGCTTGCCTGAAACCTCTCTCAACTTATTTAACCCCGAGCAACTTTCCCTTGCGTGTGCGATGGGACAAACCACCTGTGGGTCACAAAAGTTAACTCCAGGTAAAAGGGTCTCGCTTTATTTTGGAGGGCTTTCCCCAACCCCCCCCCCCACACCACCACCACCATCTGATGCTCCAGAAAAACACTCACTAATCCTGCTCCAACAGCAGCCCAGCTGAGGAGGGGGACTGGGAGGACACCACGCTGCCCACCCACCTACCCACTCATTCCTGGGGAGCCCATCAAAGATCTCCATCCCTTTCAACTCCCCTTCGCCCGCTTCAAAGGCGCCCACCTCGCTCTTTCCATCCTGTTCCTGAAAAGACTTTTCCAACAGCCTTATTAACCTTGGGCTTTCTCCAGCACCTTTCCCAAATAAGCAAAAGTTACTCCCGGTTGCTTTCCCCTTGCCTGGGGAATTGGTGTGGGCGCAGGAGGGGGATCAGGCACTTACCCGGCAGGAGGCAGAGGGAGCAGGCGAGGAGCATCCCGCTGGGGAGGTCCATGGGAGCACCGGCTGCCCTGCTCCCCGGCCCCGAGCATCCGCGGGAGGCAGCCAGCTAGACTGGTAGCCTCACTCGGAGAGCCTTTCCTTATCCCCAGCCTTTCCCGGCTCCCTGACAGAAGGCGAGCATTGGGAGGGAGTGGGAGGGACGAGTGAAACTTGTAGGAGGTACAGCAGAAGAGGACGGCAGAGGGGACAGCCTTCACACGGCCACGGCACCCTTTAGGGATTGGCTTCCCAGCAGGGCCATCCAGCTAGGAACTTCAACCCCACCGCAGCACCCTGGTTTTCTCCCTGTGGCACCCCACTGGGGTCCCCCGGGGACCCCCTCATCCTGATGAGGGCTTGGTGATGGAAGGTCTGCACGGGGTCACCTCTGCTGGGTGCCACCTCCATTCAGGTGCCACTTTGGCATGGATGCCACCTCTGCTTGAATGTCACCTCTGCTTGAGTGCCACCTCTGCTCAGGCAGATGCCACCTAAGCTTGGTTGCTACATCTGCCCAGATGCCACCTCCAGCTGGGTACCACCTCCGCTTAGGTGCCACCTCCACACAGATGCCACCTCCAGGGTAGAAGAGAATGGGGCCAGAGCCCGTGGCACCAAGGAAGCTCTGTGATGCACCACGTAGCTCTGGGGCAGCTGGTCACAGCACCTACCCAGGCACGAGCATGTGTCTGCTGGCACAGGCACTCAGGAGAGTCTGGCTGGGAAGCAAACAGCAAAGGAGCAGGAGGAAAATTGCTAATGAGCATTTTCTTCCCCTCTGCCATGGCCATCCTTGGGCACAATGGGGTGCTCCTGCTGCACACAGCTCTTGGGCTGGTATCCCCAGTGCCCCTGTACCAGGCGCTGCTGTCATTTAGGGCTCCATCACTCTGAGCTTGGCTAAGCAGCCCAAAACACATGAAGTACATCAGCATCCCCAAGGCGGGACTTTCTCCATCCATCCTCTTCCTCCCTGGGCTGGGGACACCCCTTGGGGGAGAGGCCTGGGAGGCAGCTCCAGCAGGAGCTCAGCTCCAACCATGGCAAGGCTTTAGGGCTGGGACACCGTTGACTTGCTTCCACTTCTTCCATATAGAAAAGATAAATCCAGTCTTTGGTTTATAGAGTAGATGTGACCCAGGAGGTCCTTCCCCACCTGCCCCCCAACCCAAGCCCTGGTTGCGAATGGGAGTATCTCCACCTGCAGCTGCTACCTGCAGCAAGCAAGCTTGGCGAGGCCGACCTCACAGCCAGGAGAAAAGCAAAGCCAGAACGCTCTGCCTGCTGCAACCACTGCTGTGGTGCCAGCTCCTCTCCCCTTGAAGCAGAAAAGCAAGTCAAGGTCCCTGATGGGACTTTTGTCCCTCTTCCCACCCAGCAGAGAATGGAAATCTTTTGAGATGGGTCCAAACGCCAACGTCTCTGTCTACCGAGCGTCTGTCAGACAGTCTGGGGTCTGTGGGAGGGAGGGAAGCTCTGCTCGAGACACTCCTAGATGAAACAGTGTCTGGGAGATCCAGTTTCTTTTCATTCTCCCCATTTCCCTCCTGAAAATATACGTTTGGGGTCTGCAGGCGGGAGAGGACACATGTCTGGAACGGAGATCAAAGCAGCAGTAGGATCCAAAACCGGCACAGAGATGTGGATGCTCTTTAGCTTGTTTGTACAGTGCTCTTTCCACCAGCAAAATGCGGCTTGACAGATATTTTCAGTTCCTAACTACATTTTCCAGCTGTTTTTCTCGTATATAACTCTGGAGTAAAAAGCAGCATTTCAGGGGACAGCAGCAACTGAAAGGAACAAAATGCATTTCTGGTTTGGTGAAAGTTAAAAAGGATTTTTTTAGGGAATAAAGGGAAATATTAAAAAGCTTGGGTGGGAAGCTCAGATGAGGTTTAAAATAGAGTAACCAGAGCACAGAGGGAGGGACCCCTGAGAAGTGGATGCTCCGAGCAGGAGTCACAGCCTCGCTGCTCCTGCTCCCAGCCCTGGGCTGCCGACAGGGCATGCGAGGGGAAATCCCCTGCTGGGAGCTAAAGTCTCCCAGGCAGTTGGAGCCAAGCCAGTTTTTCATGGAAAAAAAAAGAAAAATAAATTACAAAAGGCCTGTATCATCTTGAAATTTGCGTCTCGCTTCAATTTTCGGAGAGGTTGTTTGGAAGCAAGTCACTGGAACCACCCGGCTTGAAGGGTTTTGGGAAATAGCACCAGAGAAAGGGTCCTGGGTCCCGTGTTAACCCTCCCGCCCCAAACAGAGCAAGCAGGGTCTCAAGCACCACATTTCAGAAGTTAAAACTCTCCACGGAAAACCAAACAGCAGCAGCTGCCTCCTGCCTTGAACTCCCCAACCTGGAAACCAGAGGAAAGTCGGATTTACAGGGATCCACTTCTCCACTCCTGCCAGGGGACCGACCTGAGAGTTTCTCTGCACCCACCACAGTTCCCGTGAAGCAAAACAATGGGAGACACCCCCCCACCACCAGCTGCGTGGGGCCCACCAGCGGCCCCCCCGGACCCCTTCTGCTGTGTCTCTCCTTGCTAGTTGTCTGCGAGCAGCCTGCAGGTCCCTGGGGGTTTCTCATTAGTCTAGATTGGACCCGACTGGGGTAGCAGGGGAGCGGGGTCTTACTTGACTCATCTTCTGCAAGACTCTTTTTAACTAGACGGTCACCCACGTGGCTGCAGACCCCTCCTCTGCCGAGTTCTCAGTGCTCGCCCTCAGACATCTTAATGAAACCGAGCGAGAAGTGACAAGAGTTCAAAGGAGAAGAGCTGTGCTGTGATGATACTGATGTAATACTTCCAAAATGTAAACAGCTGTCAGTGGAAGCGATGGATGGGAAAACAAACCCCAAGGAAATAATGGTATTTATAAGTGTTGCATCCTTAATATCTAAAAAGCCTACGGAAGATAATTTTCATTTATTAATCATATGATATTAATCCAGTAAAAAGCAAAAAAGCTGGGCACATATTAAGAGCTGCCTTCCCACTTCATTTTTGGATCCTGCTCCGATTTCAGTGCTGTTTCATCCAGCCCAGGCAATGCTTTCCAAAAAAATCTCTGCCTGCAGTGGCACGGAGCCGGGGGCAGCCAAGGAAACCCACACGTGCTGCCACAGGGTGAAACAAACTCAGGCAGCTGAAGGAGGGTTATTTTATTTATTTATCCACCCCTACTCCCACCCTCCCCATCTCCCAGCTGCTGACTGCACTGAATGCAGCAGCAAGGGGAGCAGTTTCACACATGAGCATCACGGGGGATGAGGACTGGCCGGCAGCATCGCTTCCTCGTGGGGCGAGCACACGCCAACCATCTCCAATAGAGACCGGCGCGGCTGCAAACAAACAGCCGGTCCCTGCGCAGGCGCTTGGAAGGGCGGTAGGAAAAGATTTGCTGCGAGCTCTTCCTGGCTCTCAGCAAGCCCTTGGGATTTTTTGCTTTATGTTGGGTTTTGCTGGGGGCTGTAGGGGTAAGGGGTGCTCAGAACCAGGATGCTGCGCTTTGCAGGTGTTTGCAGGATCCACCCCACCTGTTAATCAGGCATCCCACCATGCTGCAAAACAACCTGATGAGAGCAGCATCAAGCCCTCAGGGATCTCAGGCAGCCAGGAATAAATTGGTGGAGAAAGTGAGAAACAAAACAATTTTCTCCTGAAAACAGAACAAAGCAACAGCTTTTGGTGGGGAATGGCAGTCCTCAGCTCCCAACCCTGAAAAAGTCTGGATCGTGAGGAAAGTTTCTTCTTATGGCTCAGATGTCTGAAGTCTGTGACCAAAAACCCCTCATATTTTCTCTGCCAGCCTGACGGTTTCCAAGTGTCAAGGTGCAAACTAAGGCTTGGGCACATCAGAGATCATCCACGCTCTGCAGCCAGACATCACTGGGCTTAAATCACACCCCCCTTCCGCAGAAGCAAAACCCAGGAGCTGAGCTCTGCACCTGAGCCCCTGGCAGTCTGTACCTTCCCGACCATCAGGATTTTCTGCAGATGCCTGCACGAGTCAGTCAAAAGCAAGGAGAGAGCAGGCAGGGACAGTTTCAACCCAGGCAGCAAGTTCATCTGGCTGCAGATCTGGTCAGGGAATTACACAAGCCATTCCTGAGCCATTCCCAAAGGGGAGATCTTATGTCTTCCCCAAATTAACATCCTTGGATGGCCTTCTTATAAAATCTGGAGAAGTAACACACTGCACTGACCATGCCCTTGCAGCTCGTGTGAGGATGACCCCAGTCTGCACAGCTGAACCAGGACATCCTTCGTGCACCACTTAATAGCAAAGCCTACAAGTAACTATAAGTTCCATCCATGCATCCCAGTCCCAGCTCCAGCTCTCACCCCGATGCCTCCAAACCCTACACAAGCTTGTGCTACTGCCTCACTGGCTGCCTGACCTTCCTCCCCTGCATTTTGAAGTCGTCCCAGCAGTTCACTGTAGGTTTTCCCAGGTGTGATCATTTTTTTCCAAACTTCAGCCTTTCCCTGCGGCAGATGCCCCCTTGAGCCTGACCTTTCGGAGGGTGTCATGTATTGGATGCTATTGCTTCTGGAGTTTTGGAAGAATTAAACTAGGATACAAGGAATGTAAACAGAGGCCAGGAATGAAAACAAAATCCTGAATTCACAAATATAAATGGAGGAAGGGCTGATGGTGTCATGTGGGGATTTAATTGCCAGCTGCCCCAGGGTGATGGTGCTGCAGAGGGTCTGGGATGTGCCCAGTGCTCACAGGGGTGCTTCTCCCACAGTTGCAGGGGAAAGGATGGGTGCAGGCTGGATGCTCACATTAAACACATCCCCCAGCTCAGGAACACCAAACACTGCTCAGGACCTGGGTCTGGGTTCAGGATTACACCCACAAACAGCTTTGGCATGGCAGGAAGGGAAAAAGCAGCATGAAGCCAGACTGCCAGCAGCTCTCTGGGGGTCTCTGCGTGCTCGGACCCCTGGGTGGGCACAGTCAGGTGCAAGCAGATTTGTGACAGGTTTGTCACCCTTGGGTGGTGGGGAGCAGCTCAGAGCCGTCTGCCGAGGGCGAGCGTGGGCCAGCACAGCACGTGGCGCCGTCACGCCTGGCCATCATCAGGCAGCCCTGCTGAGCTCAGGGCTCTGGAGACGCGGTTGTCCAAAACAAAAGCTGATGTAAACAGAAAGCCAGCCTCTCCCAGAGACTGTCAGCTTCGTGTGAAGCCAGGAAACCTTACATCTCTACAGAGCACAAGACTAGGAAGCTGAGAGCCTCCCCTGCCCTGCCAGCACAGTGCCCAGCGGGAGTGACCCAGAAGTTTCGCACTTTGGGATGCTCCAGGATTATTTCTGTGCCCTGGGGTTCTCTCCATCACTCGCACTACCCCAAGGACAAGAGCAACATGCCAGCTGGGATTGCCCCGGGTAGAGCCAGGGGAGCAGAGGGAGACCAGAGCCTGGGAAAGGAAGGGAAGATGCTGAGCCAGGACCCAGGGCATCCACGGGGGTGTTGCCTGTGGGAGCCAGAAAATCCCGAGTTATGCCACACGACTGATGTTCAACATCTGCCTCCTTGCTGGCACAGTTCAGGGTGCCTGCTCACAGCATCCCACACCAGCTGCGGGATCCCTCCACCTGCACTGGCCATCCCAGGCCAGGCCAGACAGACCCAGACAACCTAATCCATCCATTTGTCCAGGGAAGCCGAGGAGGCGGCAGCCACGAGCAACACCCAACTCTAGAAGCAACAGTGGGGGACAAAATATACACTAACCCAAGAGAAATTCCTTCAGTGAAATGGTGCTGCAGAGACCAAGTGGCTTTTTATTTTTTTTAGTCTTTCTAGAGGGAGGAAAGTAATTTAACCTCCGGAAAGTAGAGACTTGGCACCTGTGCCATGTTTAGAAGAACTTTGGCCCTCAGCTTCCAGCACTCAATTAGCATAAGCTGTATTTATTAGACCTCGCCAAAATGCTTCTTTCCTTTTCTTCCGTGCCACCAAGCTCGTGCCAGGGCCAAATGCTTTTGTAGCTGGACCAGGGCTCACAGGGGCTCAGGGGTGCCAGGCTGAGGTAGGCAGCAAAGCCCTTGCAAACAATATTTTTGCAAAAATATACACAAAATTCAATAGCTGAGACGCTCCTTGTCAGGTATTTCTTGCCGTCTTGGCAATTGGCGCCCAGCTGTAAACATCCACCTCCGAACAGATGGCTTTACACTCCAAAAGCCGCTTTCTGAAGTGGGCGAGAACCCTGCTAACAGAGTCGCTGGAGTCCCAGGACCCGGCGGCAGGGAGCTGGGGGAGCCGCAGCCTCTCCAGGGGGGACTGCAAGGCTGCAGGGGGGGAGGAAGCAGCTGTGGGGGTGGGGTCCCCCCTATATTTAAGGTCACTCCTCTCCCAGCTGGACCCCAGACCCGAGGCTCCCCAGGTGTCTGGCACTGCTGTGGTGACTTCACGATTCAAGCAGCTTTCCCAATGCCGTATTTACAAACCACCAACGGTAAAAGCAGTGTTTGCTACCGAGGAATTTCTTTGTTTACTTAGCTAGCATAATTTTTTTTTCTTCTGTTTATTTAGTCTCTCCCTGTTTATTTCGTACTGTGAATGAACAAACATCTACTCTGCCTGGATAATGAATTGTGAGGAAGAATTCCCTGGGGCAGAGCTTGTGCTAAGTAACTGTGGTCCAAATTCCCCGCCTGGCCCATGGCACACGCTGTCTAGACGAGTTCCCAGGTACGGCAGCTTGGATCCTGCTCGGATCTCTTCCACACATATGGTGCACACACACACACACACACACACAAAAAAAATCACACGGTTGGGTTTTTCCCCCCGTTATAAGAAGCGTCCAGGCTGGATAGATCCCAGTGCATCACCCCAGAGGGGCCCTGGGAAAGCCCTAGCATCCCAAGCACTTAACCCGTTCTCAAAACAAGAGAGATTAAATACTATCAAAACAAACTTCCCCCTGGGAAATTTTCCGTTGCAGAAAAAACCTCACGTAACTATTCCCAGCTATCTATTATGAATATTACTTTATGTCCAGCTCCACAGCAGTGCTATTTGCAGCCGCAGGTTTCTGCTACCTCCATTTGCCTGCACGTAGCAATTTCTCCCTGTCTGGAGGCAACGGTTGTGCAATATGAATTCTAGTTTGGTGGGATGTTCCAGTTTAATTCTACTGAAATGACACACAGAGCTAAGCCTGAAACACAAATGGTAAAGCTATTTAAACCTTGATTTGTCAGGGAAGATGCCAAACTGTCTGTGTGCAGTTGGCAGTCCATAAAAATCACAACATCAGAGGAGAGCTTGATTAATACGCTGCTGAACCTCCTGGACAGGAAAATATGCAATGGTAAAAGTTACTCTGGGCACAAAATCGTTTGCAAAGGAGGGAGAAAAAAAAAGCTTTTTAGACCTGCTTTCCTCCCTGTTGTGCGAAAAAGGGAGGCACAGCCAAGAGAAGAGTGATGCATCCATCTCCTGCACACCATCCATCTCTCGTGCACCATCTATCTCCACACACCACCCACTCGGGCCCCCCACATTCCCTGGGGATTAAACAAGGGATATTGCTTGCACCCGCCCAGCTTCATGCTTCGCGGTGAAAATAAAAAAATTACCAAGGGGGAAATTGTGTCAATTCAGACAGAGTGGGAGAAAAAAAACACTTACATGATGGACTCCGCATAGGGAAGGTGCCCTGGCAGCATCACCCAGCCAGCCCCTGCAGAGCTCAGTGGTTTTGCTGAAGGTGCTTAAGGAAAGGCAGGCGAAGTTTTACACTGAGTCCAAAATATGGGGTTTCCTTCTTAAAGGAAAGCAGTCTAATAGCCTCTCTTAGCTCAAGCTCTGAGGGGATTCAAAACTTTCAGAAAAGGGAAATACAAATTTGACCTGAAATTTGGTGGAGGCTCGAGATTGTCATGGCACAAGTCCCACCAGTTCCTCCCCACTGCTTGCCTCCGCGCCAGCTTCCAACACTCCCTCCAGACCAGCAGCATTGAAAGGGTAAGACCAGCCCTCACATCACTTTATTGGGAATTATTGCTCCTCGATGCAGGTTAGGAACTGAATATTTTGGTCATTTCTCCAGAACAGTCCACTACAGAAAATAAGCATGTTACCCACTCCAAGACACAACTAGGTTAGTATAACAAGCCTTCAAGCTTTTGCAAAACACTTCCTTCAAGCAGCTCAAATGCCTTTCCAAACCAGAAATGCCACTGGGCAGCAAAATCTGATCCTCAGCTCCCCATTCACCTGACTCCAAGAGCACTCAGTGCTGGCATTTTCTAGACAGCCCTCTCTAAAAAAGGGAAGGATGAGCCATTTTTAGACTCTGGAGACAGATTCAACACATTCCAGGCACCTGAAGAGCGCTCTGCTTTGCTGTCCGTGCTCTGGTAAGGCCATTACTGGCTGAGTGCTCCTGCAGAGGATGAGTGCTGCGGTCCCCTGCCTTGCCAATGCTGATGCCCAGCAGCCAGGACCCAGCCATGTCACAGGGTATTGCCTCTGCTGTAATGTTTGCAGACTGATAGCAGATCCCTGCTGCCCTGTGGTTCAGCACCCGCATTAACTTAAGCATCCTCTGACGGAGGGTTCACTCCCAGCGGGGTGGCTGGCAGCAGCTGCCCTGCAATGAAGCACGTGGAGAGGGCTTTGGCTCTTGCAAGAGCATCCCGGTGTGCTTCACATCCCCAGCACACGCTCTCCCACAAGGCAAGCTGCTCTGCTCTTCCCTCCCCATTGCCAGTATGACAGAGCAGATACCTTCACGTACAGGATCATGTAGGTTGGCAAAGAACTTTGAGGTCATCAAGTCCAACCATTAACATGGTCCTTTAAGGCTTTTAAAATGCCCCCCCTCTTTACTTTCCATTTTTGAGTCTGCTTGCATACCCATTCAGTTTGTCAAACATCAAAGCTTTCCTACTCCCCAAGTTTCAAGCACAGAGGTGTGAATTCAGCTGCGTTTAGTGCCCCTTTGGCCACCATCTCCAAAGCCAATGGACATTGCCAGGAACCACGTTGAGCCTCCAATTTCCAAAAGATTCTCTTGCACATTGCAGTCTCACAAGCTCTGCCCATGTATTGAGAACGCCGATGTTTAACAATGATTTAAAAAAAATGCTTTTAAGCAATTTTTACAAAGTGCTTAAAAAAACCAACCAAGCCTCCCTGGCTGTGGCTTCTCTGATAGGAGAAGGGATGCACGCTGACCTTGGACATGACAGCCCAGCCATGGCCATGCCGTGCAGACTGGCACCTGGCTAGGTGTCAGGGATAGCTGAGCAAGGCAAACAAAAAGCATCATCCTCAAGGCATCGTCTCTCTCAGTCTGCACTGCTTTAAGTTTCATACCAGAGTTAGTGCAAAATTTCCTGCTTCTGCTAAAGAAGAATTTGAAAGTTGGGGTTTTTAAGTAAAGATCAGCCAAAGGAAGGTGCTTTCTTTGTTAATGAATTCAGGTTTTGCTTCAAAGCTGAGTGCCAGCACATTCTCAGATTTATTTATTATTTTTTTTCTGGAAGAAAAAGTTGAAGACATTATAACGAAAGCCAGTTCTTCACAGAGAACGCTGACCCTACTTTTCACCCTTCCCTGGCTGCCTGTGCTGGCCGGAGCACTGGCAGCTCTGCCATGCAGCATTGTCTGCAGAGCAGGAAACGCCAGCTGAAGGCATCGTGCTAAAGGAACCAAGAGAAATGGAAAAAAAAAGGAAAATGTGAAAGCATTTAGGGCCGCAGCTGTCAGACTGGCTCTCACCAAAACACATTCTCAATGTCTAAGTAAATACCTCACAGATTCTGGAGATCCACACAAGAAATATTTCAGGCTAAGGAACTTATTACCTCAATGAGCAGGTGGTTTCTTTTCCTCTCTCCAGTCCATAAAACCCACCCAGAGATGTCCCAGGGACAAGATTGCATTGAAACCACACTAGCACCACAGCGGCTCGCTCCTGCTTCTGGCTGGGAATTCACTGAAGGTTTAACTCCGCTGCTAGCTTAAAATCATATAATGACATTGTTAAACTTTCTCCTTGTCTATTTCTTGGATTTTGGCTCCCTCCATGGCTTTTGCCATGGAACGGGATGGAGGAAGAGCCACCCCTTCGCTGTAGCAGCTTCAGGGGAGAAATCTACCAGCCACAGGCGTCTGTACTCATACTCCCTATTTTTTTTTTTCCCCCTAGTTCAAGCTTCCAAACTACAGTTCTCTCTGGCTTCTCACACCTCTTCCCACATGTTATTTTAACATTATTATTATTTCCCAAGTCACGGCACATGCAGAAGCCCTGCCTACAATGGCTAGCGTGGCTTACAAATGCCTCGCTGCCTGGTGGTCCCGTAGCTGCTCTCCACTTGCCCGTTTTGGGGAGCAGACCCCGGGACCACCCCCAGCTGGTGCCGCCAAGGCTAGGCAGAGGGGTGGTTAAGCAACTATTTCAGCAAGTGATGAGTCAGTGTCACAGAAATGCCAGCTTCGAGGGAAGGATGCAGCATCAGCAAGAAACCTGCCTTGGCTTGTAACAGGAAAAAGATGTTTTGCTGCCCAAACCGGCCCAGGGCCTGGGACAGATTAGGAACAGAGAAAACTCCCTGCCAGCATGCACCAGGGATGTGCCAGCGGCTGCAGTGGGCCGGCACCCACTCGGGAGGACAGAGCAGGGATAGTTAATCCCCAAGGCTGCCTGCCTTCCTGGCCATTCACCGGTTTTAAACCAAATTCCAGCATCTCCTCCAACAGGCTGAGCTGTGCATCACCCTCAGCCTGCATCACTCAACCTCTTCCTGCAGCCAGGACCTCCCTGGGCAGCTGAGTCCTGCTGCTGCTGGTCCTTTTCAAGCCTGTCCCAAAGCAGGGGACATCCCCTGACCCGGTCCAGGGATGTTACGGGGGGACCTGGCCTCCAAGCAGCCCGGGCAGAGAGTGCACATACCTGTAATGCTCTTCGCCACTGATAAAATCCTTTTCTAAAGAGATTCATGCATCAGAATGAAATAAAGTGAAGAAAACAGGCTATTTTGTATTTTGCTAGTTATGAGAAATGAGAAATTATTCCATCCATGAAAGATATTTATACCAAATGCAGCACTGTAATAAATAAGCACCTTTGTAAACCAAATAAATCTGTCAAGAAGCAGGTTCTAAGATCTTTAAGATCTTTCAGTGTACAAGCGATTTTTCCTATACCATCTGCATGCCATATTTGTGTTGGAGTCAAGTATTATGTATAAAGGCACCTCTTCCAGTGTCAGGATGCTGTTGGGATGGAATAAAACCTGGTGTGAAGCTCAGCTGAGCACCACACACTGCTCGTCCCATGTGGGTTGACATTGGTGTCTCACATGAAAATGACTCTGGTTTCAGATCAAAAAGGTGGCTTTATAATTTAACAGCTACTTCAGCAAATCTCATTTTCCAGAGCCTTCAAAACCCAAGGAGTCAGCACCCGCTTCCACTTCTGTCAGTGCTCCCGTTGCAAAGTGGCACCGACTGCTTACGGCTCATCCCAGCTCTCTCCCTTCCACTGCAGCTGCTTCTTGGGAAAACGCTGCATTTTTCTTAAGCTCTCAACATCTTTTGGTAGTTACAGATTTTAAAAAGCTTAAAATAATCTTATAAACCTGGAGTTTAATTATTCCCACGTCGTTCGCTTTTAAAACCAGCCTTTTCCAGCGGGATGGGCTGACGCACACCAGGGAGGGCTCCACGGGAGGGACCCTCGGCTCAGCCGCCAAGCTCAGCTGAACGTGAGAATTCACAAGTATCCATTTTGCTTCCTTTTTAATTAAGCACGTAATAAGGAAAGACAAGTTTCAACGGCCCACAAGCACTACCCATATTAAAGCAGACTTTCTCCTGCTCCTCCACGGCTGCCACCAGCGTTGCAGCACATCTACTCTGCTCCCTCCTACCACCCAGCCGGCAGAAGCAGTCCCACTCCTGACTCGAGGAAGCTATATTTAACATTTTAGGAAAAAAAAAACCCTAACAACAAACAATTTTGCAAACTGTAACTGGAAAAATATGTCATTTTTCAGATATTTTCCTCCAGGCCAGACTGCTGGGAAAACATGTGTTTCATTAGATGCAGTAAGTTGTGCAGGTGGTCAGGGCGAGGGAAACCAGCCCCGTGGCAAATGTGCTTGTTTATTGTTTGAGGAAGGGGAAAAAAAAGCCTCAAATGATGTCATGAAACCTCCGGACACTGCACTCCCCTGCTCTAGAAACAAGGATGGACTTGCCAAACCCTTTAAAGGTGCTTTTCCCCCCAGCTCCATCAGAACTGTATCAGGAATGTTAGACAGATACTGGCTGGAGACTGCAGGGAATCAAGGAGCCTGGCTGCAAGCTCAGCCTAACTTTGTAAATCACAGCGTACCTGGGAAACCTGCAGCCCCAAGGGAGCCGGTCCTCGTAGGTCAGTTCTGTATTAGAAACACAGCAAGAGCTGGTTCCTGCGCCAAAGGCTGAACAGCCTTCACCCACCAGCATCCCCACGACAGAGGGAGCACAGGCAACATCCTGCAGCCCCTGCACAGCAAGCCAGGGAGGGCTGCAGCCAGGGACCTTTCCTCCAGCAACCACCTTTCACTGGGACCGGTCAGGTCCTTGCTGGAGACTGTACTGTGCACCCACCAGCTCTAGGCTCCACCAGACCTCAGAGACAGAGGGTGCCCAGGCAGGGGCTGCAGTGACATTTCACCCTGTTCCACAGTGATCCCAGCACAGAACAACCCGGCAGCAGCACCTGGACCACACCGAAATGGCACAGCTGTTATCCATCAGATGCCGCTGATACCTGAGCATCCTAGATCCAGACCCAGTCTGGATCTCTCCGGTCCAGAAACCCTGCTATAACCATCACTACAGGACCTTTCAACTGTAAAATTACTACTTCAACTTTTTTTTTTCCATACTCCTATCACATAAAAAAAAAAATATCTTCATTTATGTAGCCAAGTCTCTATTACTTCTAAGTATGATGTATTGTTAATACATTTATGGAGGCAAAGCCATTCCTTTCATTTAGTGTTATAGCCCATGTTATGCTACCTACTCACACCTGAAAACCATTTAGGGGAGCTCTAAATTATTGTTCTGCTGCTGTGCTCGCCTAGGTCTGTTAGAAAAATCAAACCAGAGCGGGTGGATTGGTTTCTCCTCTGCAGCACTTGGCAGCCTGTCCCAGGCCCCCATTTCAGCTGCTGGGATTTACAGAAGAAGAATCTTTTTACAGTATTTTTCACTTCACACACATGCACACAGCCCCTTTTCGTCACCTTTTGAAGTGTTAAGCGGGTCCGGACCAAACGCCAATGCCTTTGATCCAGCCCCACAGTTCCCCGGGCTGTTTTGCAGCCAGACCCCTGCATCCACCACCAGGCTGGGCAAATATGAAGCAAAACTGGAACACCCTATAAAGAAATTTTGCAGATATTTCTGGCATTTTGGGGGCTGCTCTAGACACTCCAGCACCAAAAGTGAACCTGCCATAGCCTAGCAGCAGGGGTTTCTCATGCTTGAGGTGCTTTGATTTCTCATGCAAAGCTCATCTAGCTCAGGGCTGGGGAAGGATATGCCAAGGTGACAGTGGTCAGCACTTCAGAGAACCAGCCTTTGCTTGATCCCCCCCTGCAAAGGATGGCACAGGTTTGAAAATAAAAGTCCATTTTTCATTCCTGAGAATGAAATCCACTCTCTGTGCGGGGCAGGCAGACTGAGCCCTACACCTCCTTCTACTTTACTGCACCACTGGGGAGGACAAAGCCATTTAAGATTCAAGATTCACATCCCCAGGCCAGGACCCTCAGCAGCTACAGGGACAACCACCCAGTTACCAGAACAGCTGGCCCCAAAGCACTTGAGGAGGTCCCCGAGCCCCAAATTTCCATGTTTTGTCATTTCAGCTCCCTCCACTCTCTTCCTCCTACATGCATGCACGTTCACAGACAGATACAAACAACATTGCTATTAAAGCTCCCAAGTTTATTCGCAGAAAAGCACGTAATATGTAAAAAATGAGCGTGCTGGGCCCCCCTGCTGCCTGCAGGCAGCTCTCCCCTGCCTGCTCCTCCACAGGGGACACCGCACCGGCTGGCTCTTGCTTACTGGAAGGGAAATCATGGGAAGTCACCCTGTACCAGCAGCTGGGTAGCACACATTGTCCTCCCACCCCAAAGCCCTCTGGAGATGATCCCAGCTAAAAGAAGGGGGATATCCCACCTCCTGGGGCTGCTCAGTGTCCCCAGCCCCACACTGTGCCCAGCCACGGAGCAAGCATGTGGCCAACAGCACGTCCCGTTTGGGGTGCAGCAGCCCCTGCTGAAGCTTGCCATGCTTATGGGCACCGCAGGGGCACACATGCCAGCCAGGGTGGCACTGGGTGTTTTGCTCAGCAGGTAGCATTTGAGCTGAGAAAACAGAGGTATATGCTAATTCAGAGCAAGTCAAGAAAAGAGATTAAGGCATGTCTTTCTACGTAAGAGGGACTTCCTATTTGAGAGGTGAAACGGGCATTTCCAGCAAGCAGCTGAGATGTTGACAGCAGAGGGGTTGCGTTGACCTGGCTTCATCAGAGGGGGAATAAAGACCCCCCTTCCAGCCTGCACAGAGCCAGAGAGGAGCCTGCATGGACACTCAGGGCTCCTTTCACTCACACAGGGGTACATTTACGTGGCACATCAGGAACAAGCCCACAGCCATGCGGCTTCATGCCCACATAAGCAGCATCCTCCAGAGCTGAGCCCCAGAGCAAGAGCTAGCAGCTTGCACCAGCCTTCTCCCACACCCCTTAGAGCAGCAGGACCACGAAGCGTTGCTCAGAGGAGAAGCCACCTCTGCAGAGCCCATCAGCAGAGCCATGCAGACAACCAACACCAGGGCCAGACTGGACCTCCAGAAGCCCAGCAGTAAAGTGCTCTGAGCCACCTGGCACCTCTGGGTGCTGCAGCAGTAGGGTCCAGCAGGCTAGAGACAGAGCTGAGCTTTGCTGACATCCACAGACCAACCAGGAAAGCACCTCCCATGTTCAAGCAACCCCAGTACTCACCCCAGGCAGGGCCATTCACTCACTGTCACAGCCACATGAGTCACCTCTCCTGGAAGATGCACGCGACAGCAGGTGCCACCAATGGGACAAGTCTCAGGAGCAGACGGAGGTTCACTACGCACCATCCACAGCCAGAGCAAGGGCAGGTTCCTCCAGCACAACCTCACGCCATCCTTCACGCAGAGGCACAGAGCCAACCTGGGAAGATGCTTGCTCTGGGTGCAAAGCTGGGCAGAAAGGCTTTGGTGTCCCTGCCGGACAGACTCCCACACCAAGGAACCTGCAGGACACCACAGCTCCTCGCAGCACCAACAAAATACTTCCCTTGGTCCAGCTCCAACCCTTTTAAGCAAATGCTGCTCATTAGCACTTGCAGCCTAATGAGTTCATTTATCTTTGAACTCACAGCTGACAGCCCACTCCTGCTGCAGCCCCGAAACGGAGCAGCAAGGTGCTGGGGTGGTCAGGCGGGACATGGGGGACAGAGGGAGGTGAGGCAGCCCAGGGTGCCGGGGGGAAGGACCCTGCCTGGTGTATCCCCTGGGAGAGGGCAGGATTTGGGGTCAGCTGTGGCTCCGGCAGCTGCTGCACTGGATCAGACCCAGGTGGCTCCAGCCCAGCCGGGGCCGAGCGCACGGATGGCCAGAGCTTGTGACATGCACCCACGCTTTGGCAAAGCTGACCGAAACCTCCCTGTTTGAGCTCACCGATGGGCTTTCTCCTACCAGCAACCACAGAAAATGATGAAAATAAGCAGGGAAGGAGAATCAGACAAAACTGGTATGAAGCAGCAGGGAGAGAACTTTTCGCAGCAGTAGTTGGCCAAGGTGCACTGCACACGGCTGTGCTTCCAGCGTGAGTCATCCCGCGGAAGCGGGCTCCATCGCCAGCCCCAAACCCACGTTTCCAACAGGACCCTGCTGACATTTGCCAAAAAATTAACCCGGAGCTGTGTGAAACGTGTGCAGCATGTGTGGGTGGGCCGGGAGCACTTCTGGCACCGTAGGAGGGTCAAACAGCCTCTTAAAAACTGCCAGGAGAGGCAAGAGCTGATGCACTTTCTCCATGTGTTATGCACAAAGGGTCGCTTTCCCTCGCTCCCTGGCTCGGCCACGGAGCTGCAGGCAGTAGGACCAAACATCACCCCTCCTAGGCAGAAAAAGCCTGTATTTAAATGGGCGTTTAGAAAATAAACGTCACTGCTAGCAATGATGCTCAGAAATTTTTATTCTGGGGGTGTGACGTACTGTCTGGCCAACATGGCCAGGGTGCTGCAGAAACCCTGTGCCTGCCTGCAGTCGGTGCTTGGAAAGTAGCAGCTTCCATGCTCTGTCTGGGTAAACTGAGGCACGGGAGCGCAGGTGGCCAAGCAGCCCGGTGGCCTCCATCGCCGTGAGTCTTGGGGCCAGCGATTACCCCGTGTAAAATACAACTGAGCTCTGGCAGAGCTGGTGAAGCTGCCGGTCACTGGAACTGCGCCCCACTGGGCCCAGCTCCTCGGTCATGCTTTGTGGCTTTCCCAGGCAGCGCTTTGTTTGCTTTTATTTATTTTGCTTCAAAATATTTGTAAAACGATTGGGGAATGTAAATAGTTCCATAGCCACTGCGCCAGGCGCATGGCTCCGGTCAGTGTCACGGTGCATCGCTGCCGGGCTCTGCCTGGTGTGCGCTGTGCATTGTGTGCTGTCCTGTCCCATCCCGTCACAGCCATGTGGCCATGCTGGCATGCTGTTGGGGTGCTTGTCCCCTGCGACGGCTGAGCACCCCATCGGGTTAACACACGGGCAGTTAGCCTTGGTGCTGCAAGCCCTGGCCTCCCGCGCTAAAATAAGGGGTGTCAGGGGAGAGCACTATGCATTTGGCTAAAATACACAATTATTTCATGGCTCTGGTGGGAATGGCAGCGGCTTTGTGCACCTTCTCTCACGCCCGGTCCCGCACAGAGTCGTTGCTGTTGGGTTTGGCACCGCCAGCTCAGCACCGTGCTGCGGCTGGCACTGGCACAGGCTGGGGCTGACGTGCTGTGCCTGGGCCGGGTGGGATTCCTGCTGGCCGAGGTGGGGGGCACCGCGGGGAGACCCCGGCAGGGGGGATGCAGCAAGCCCTCCCCAGGGTACCGGGGGCAGAGGGGAGCCGGGGGCCTGGCGGTGCGCCGCTGGCTGGGCCCCCCGCCGCACCGGGGCAGGATGCGGCCGCTGCGCAGGGACGCGGGCGGCGCTAGGGGGCACGCGCGGGCGGCGCTCCTGGTGCTGCCGGTGCTGCACGTCCTGGCGCTGCTGCCCCTGCTGCCCGTGCTGCCGGTACTGCCGGTACCGCCGGTGCCGCCCGTGCTCCCGGTACTGCCCGTGCTGCCGGTACTGCCGGTACCGCCGGTGCCGCCCGTGCCGCCGGTGCTGCTCGTGCTCCCGGTACTGCCCGTGCTCCCGGTACTGCCCGTGCCGCCGGTGCCGCCCGTGCTCCCGGTGCCGCCCGTGCTCCCGGTACTGCCCGTGCTCCCGGTACTGCCCGTGCCGCCGGTGCTCCCGGTGCTGCCCGTGTTCCCGGTACTGCCCGTGCCGCCGGTACCGCCCGTGCCGCCGGTGCCGCCCGTGCTCCCGGTGCCGCCCGTGCCGCCGGTACTGCCCGTGCTCCCGGTACTGCCCGTGCCGCCGGTGCTCCCGGTGCTGCCCGTGTTCCCGGTACTGCCCGTGCCGCCGGTACCGCCCGTGCCGCCGGTGCCGCCCGTGCCGCCGGTGCTGCCCGTGCTCCCGGTACTGCCCGTGCCGCCGGTGCCACCCGTGCTCCCGGTGCCGCCCGTGCTCCTGGTGCCGCCCGTGCCGCCAGTGCCGCCCATGCTGCCGGTGCGACGGGCTCAGCCCTAAAACGCTGCAGTGTGCCTTGGGATCAGCACCCTCAAATGTTGGGGTGCATCCCGGGCTCAGCCCCCCAAAATGCTGGGGTACATCCTGGGCTCACTCCCCACCCCCGAGCCCCAAATGCAATGGTGTGCCTTGGGTTTAGCCCCCCAGACGCTGCAGTGCACCCTGGGCTCAGCTCCTCAAAATGCTGGGGTGCACCCTGGCCTCAGCCCCCCAGAACGGTGCAGTGTGCCTTTGGTTCAGCCCCTCAAAATGCTGCCGTGCATCCTGGGCTCAGCCCCACAAATACTGCAGTGCACCCTGCACTTGGCCTCCCAAAAGGCTGCCATGGACCCTGGGCTCAGCCACCCCAAAATGCAATGGTATGCCTTGGGATCTCCCCCCTCCAAATGCTGTGCTGCACCCTGGGTTTAGCCCCCCCCAAAATGCTGCGCTGTGCCTCAGATTGAACCATTGAAAGACATTGCTGTGCATCTTGGACTGAGGCCTCCAAAATGCTGCAGTGCACCTGGCTTAGCCCCCCCAAAAAGCTGTGGCACCCCAGCTTCAGCCCCCTAAAAATGCTGCAGTGCACCCTGAGCTCCGTGCCTGAAGGGTGCTGCAGAGCCCCAGGCTGGGAACCCAGAAATGCTATGGCGTGCTTCAGGCTCAGCCCCCTAAAAGTGCTGCAGTGCCCCAGGCTTGGACCCCAAAAATGCAGCGCTGTGCCCAGGCTCAGCACCCAAACTGAAGGGCCATAGGAAGGCCACAAGACCCACTTGGAGAAGTTTGACTTGGGGCTCATTTCTCAGCACTTTTCTTTCCCAGCTTGTCCAGGCAAACCAGGAGGGAATGGCGGACAGGGGCTGGGGGGCACAAAGGCTGGGGGTACTGGGAGGAGTGAGGAGTTTCTCTGGGCTCCCATCAGCTGCTGCTTCCCCAGGCCCTTTCCCAAGGACTGTGTGGGGTCTTCCAGCTGGGGAGCAGATCCCATTACTGGTGATGTGATCATTGTGGGGATCCTTGGCAGGTTGCCCACATGGGTCAGTGGGAGTGACTGAGGGGACCTGGTCACTCTGTCTACCCTGACAGTGTCAAACCCCCCCACCCCCCCCCCCACCCCCCCCACCCCTTGGTGGATGCTCATGCTGAGAGGGGAAAAAGAGCAAGTGGGCCAGGCGTTTCAGGTTTGCCTTTAAAATGCATGTTGGAGGCAACTGCCAAACACATTCACCAAACAACAGACTCGGGCTATGGAAAACCCTTCTTAAATTGCCTGGGCTGGCTTCCCACAGCCCAGGATGCTTGCCAGGATGCTCTGCTTAAAATGGAGTCCCGTTTCCATGCCCTCCATGCTGGAAGGAGAGCTCCCAAGTCTGGCCACTTTCCGATCTGCCACCGTATCGTCCATGTTTCCAGATTCAGTGTATGCTTTTCCCCAGCTGGAGATGTGACTTAGAGCAGCCTTAAATCTGGACTCCATTTAAATAGAAATCCGTATCAGGCATTTGCCTGTCTGAGCAGCAGCGGTTCAGCCAGGCAGACCCACGCTAATGAGGGTTAGGAAATTAGCTCCCTGTATGGTTCAGGGGGCTCAATTCGGGTGCCCACTGGGAGACTTTGCACTGCACTCCCTTGTCCTTTCTGCCGCTCTTCCCCGTGTCCACCCAGCACCTCTCTCTATAGGTTACAATATTAAGACACTTGGAACCTCTTGAGATTAAGCCACAGCTCGTGGGGCCCGTGGTACCCAAACACTGCTGGGCTGGGAACTCCTGTAGGAGATAGCTGAGAGGCTGAGGCTGGACCTTGGTGCATGGTTTTAACCCGATATTGTCCCTCTGGTCTCTTGTGCTTTAGCCACCGGCACTGGAAGCGAGAGGAGCTTTGCAAGAGAAGTGCTGGGGGCTACCATAACACACAGCCCATGGTGGAAGCCACAGTTCGGAGCTGTAGGGTGGGGGAAGCGTGTCGGGAGTGTGTTGGCTTTGTGGGACAGCAAAGGAGCAGAGCCACCTGTGCAAGGAGGGCTTTCATCTCAGTCAGGCTGGTGGGAAAGCTGCTTTCCACAGGATTTTTGTAATCACCTTGAGTTTTCCCACTTATCACTCATTTAAATTTCTCCTGCCTGGGTTTAGGGTTAGAGCTGCTCTGGAATCCCACAGGTGTATCTTCATCAAGCTGAGAGCAACGGAAAAGCTCCAGCAGACCCCAGCTTCAATTCTGCACCATCTGCTGCTCTTCCCTTTGGTTTCCCAACAAGAATTCTGTATGTGCAAAAAATAAGGAAGCTGGGAAGTGTTTTCAAAAAGGAGGGCTAGGTCCTGGTTTGCATGAGGCACAGGACAGACCTTTTATAAAAAAAATTATCTGGAGAGCAGTGAAAGCTTGGTTCACAGTGCTGCCTCTGATCCATGCCAGTCCTTCTGCACCTGCCAGGGCAAATCCACACGTCCCCAGGGAGCCCAGCCATGCTGGCTGGGGACCAGAAGCACCAGAAGCACCTCCATAAAGAGGAGAAGAGGGGGAATGACATTGCTGTGCCTCACAAAGAAGATGGAGGCTTCACACCTCCTTTGGGCAGCAGCGTTTCACCCAAGCTCAGGAGCCAGCACCCATCTGTGGGTACCCAAATGAGCTGTCTGATTTCAGAGCTCCTTGTGGCACATGTTGGGTTAGGGAGGCTGAGGCAGAAAAGCTGCTTTTACCAAAAGCCCTCTCCTTTCAGAGGGTCAGAAAACCTCCCTGGGTGGGCAGCTCAAGGGGGAGCCACTGTCTCCTGTGCCGTGACAGAGCTATCAACACGGAGAGTGATGCTGCATGGGAAAAGATGAAAATCTGTCCATAAAGCTGCATGTCCAAGAGGTCACTGGATATATCCTTGCTGGGACACAAGCCATCAAAACCACAACATGCCCAGCTCAAGAAAAGACAGCGAATACTTTCAAAGGGCTTATTTTTAAAAGTAATTGTAAAGTCCTTTGCGCCTCCAGCCCAAGCCCTTGGATTAGCAGCGAGAGCCCGGCTGCCTCCTGAAAAGCCCTGGAAAAACCCACTGATCTCAGGGTGTTCTCCACCCCAGTTAGCCCAGAGTCCACAGATCACAGCCATTACTGGTGTGCTGAGATGCAGGGGAAGGAAAGCCTGAAACCACACATATGCTTAGCATGGGGCATGGTGACAAGCACCACAGGAGCCACCAGCTTGGTGACAGGTGCTGCTGCAAGCTGGTGGCTCTGCTGAGCTGGGGAAATGCCGGTGGGCACGAGCAGCCTCTTTGCAAGGTCAGGGATGGGGTGAAACAAGTTCAAAGGCGGAGACCAGCTCTGTGTTTCCAGTGAAATCTGGCTCCCCTGGACGTTGGTGCAATGTCCCTGCCAAGGGACAGGTTTTCTGTGCTAGCTGGCACTGGGTGAAGCCGAGTTCAGAAGGCTTCACTGGCTGCACACACCATCCCAACACCTGAATAATCACACTTCCCTTTGGGTAGAGTGGAAACATAAAAGAGCAGCGACAGCCCTACATCTTGGCTACTCTGCAGTGAACTGAGGCTGCTTCAGACCTACCTCCAGACAGCAGCCCCGAGGGAGGACACACAGGCGGGTGGTTAACTCCAAGCACATCCCTACTTCTGCTGCCATCAGAAGCTCAGGCACGCATTGAATCACTCTCCCGTGGCTGGGGGACTTGAGGTCTTTGCTTGCAGTACGTGACCGTCCTTTCCTTGCTGTGCTGCCCGCCAGCAGGCAGCTCACCCCTCACTGCGGCAAGCCCTGCTGCAGGAGGCAGCCCCGCTGCGTGGGTGCCTCGCGTCGCACACCCAGTGCTTCAGTGCCACAGCAGCCACCGACCTCCACATACGGAAGGAGCACACCAGGCAGGGTCAAGCTCTGAGCACCCCAGGGGGTATATTTATGTATAAAATACATTGTATCTATCTCTTTATCTCCCCAAAACAGACCAACCCAAAATCTAAATGGCTCTTCACCGCAGTTCCCCTGCTTTGCTCCAGCCTCTGACACAACTGCTGTGTTTCTTTCTGTCATCTTCTGCAAAGCATTTCCGATCTGTTTGCATGCTATCAAATTAGCAGCTATGGCAAGAGCTGGCTATAAACAGGCGCTATGTAAACAATAAGCCACAAGAAGGGGCTGGATTTAACTTGCTGGTGTTGAGAAGCTCCCTCTTGTTTGGTTTTTCTTGGGAATAGCTTTTCCCACTCGTGAGAGGAGGGCTCTCCTCCCAGCCAGCTAGTAGAGGCTGTTGGCACCCTCGCTGGGGAGGTGAGCGAGGAAGGCTGTCCCTCCTTGCTGGAGAAAACAGCAGTTTCCCACCAGGGTAAGAGACGGTAGGTGCCAGGAGAGTGGTTTGGGACCCTCCTCTCCCACCTGGTGTGGAAGAGCCCCAGACCCCGGCACTGGCTCAGCCTAACCGAGCTGGGCTGCTTCCCCAAACCCACACTTCAACCACGGCTTCACCTTTGCCAGGGGTCATTGCTACCGGTCCTGGTGGTTGCCTGGGGATCGAGGACCAAGGGCACCGCTTTGGGGTGAGAAACTCGGCTCCCACCCTCCATCTCCTGTGCCGTTAGAAGTGATTTTCCACCGGGAGGAGCTGCCATGTCTCTTTGATTCCCTTCACATGTTGGAGCTCACTGCGTTTTCATTTGTGCACCACATTCAATTCATACTTGAAATGAGTAGAAATAGCTCCAAGTTCCCCTCCTAGCTCCCTGAGCAAGACGGGACCTTATCCAGGACTAATCTGAACCAGATGGCTGCAGCAGAGGGGAAGAGCAAGGAGAGTCAGTAATAGAGAGATGTTTGTTCTTGCTAACAGTGTTTTTAAATGGAAACATCTTGCTTTCAAGTAGAAGGGCTTGAGTTTTCAGTGCGGTCCAAGCACCAGGTTCTACCAAGTATTGTTATTCCAGATGAACTTTCATCAAAGCAGATGAAAGCTTGTCCCTAGACTTCTCTATAAATTATCTGGTATGAAATCCAAACATTAATCTCCATATAATTCACAGCTGCAGTAACTCTGGGGATAATCCAGGACAATTTGCCATGCACAGACTGTATGTAGTATCTATGCTGTATTTATTTCAATGTAATTTTAGCCAGCACAAACAATGTGCTCAGCTTTGTCCACCCTACTGCCCCAGTCCAGCAACGGGCGCGTCTCTCAGAACTGTAACTCATTTTTGATGGGGCAAGGAGCCAACTCAGTGGATCTTTCCTTAAGAATCAAGTATTTGCTAAGAGAGAATGACACGTCCCTCATTTCAGAGGGAATGGCATTGCTGAGAAAGAGTATGGACCTGGAAGACATGAAGACTTGTTCCACCTGCCGCTGGGGCAGCTCATGGTCGTGGCAGCACAGGGGCAATCACCTCTGACGGCAGCACTGGGGCCACTGCATCCGATGGCAGCATCGCTCGTGGCCAGTCCCCCCGGCGCACCAGTGCCAGCGGAGCCCAGCCAGCCCCAAGCACTGAGCGGTTCCGTCTCCCAGCCAGATGGGCAGACATCTCGTGCAGGAGATTTGGGGCCTGACCTGCATCCCCAGAGCAAAGCCATCATGGGCTTGCAGCAAGCGACTTGGCGAGCTCCATTCATGAATCATCTCGTAACCGGGGCTCTCTGGTGACACAGTAATTATGTGTTACACTGTAGCTTCGTTATTATTCTCATATGTCCACAAGCACAGCCTGGTGCATCAGAGATGCGTCTTTCTGAGAGTTTCATCAAATGAAGGGCTAAAGTCATCCGTGGTTTAACCAGCTCAACCTCGGAGCTTACCCAGAGCCAAGCCAAGCAGTGAGTAATGGGTTGATGAAGTCTCTCTAGATTCATAATTCAGGGTGGGTTCGGCAATATCTCTCTCAGGAGCTTTCCTTGAGCAAGGTGGTGTATTGCACTGAAGACAGACATTTGTCTGCAGTGTTACATGTCCTGAATCTCCTGGACACAGGCACTATGAGCCACGCTCTTCCAGCAGCCCCCATCCACTGCGCAGCCAGCCAGCCAGCCAGGCTCCAATTTTCCCGATGACTTGTTTTAATTGCTTACATCCATCGAGGCAGCATCTCCTTCCTCCTGCTCAGCAGAGCCTGTAAATTAAGGACACAGATAAATAGAGGAGTGGGATGAGCCGCATAGCAGGAAGGACGGAAACGCAGCCGTGCTCCACGCGTGGGCTCCAGATGCTGCGAGGCGGGAGGTCAGAGGGCACAGCCCCCCCCCCCCCCCCCCCCCCAGCTGGTTTTTGAGAAAGCTTTTGTTAATTAGCCCAGCTCAGACCCTTGAACATCCGTCTGCCTGGCTTTGCTCTGCTGCAGTGATGGCTATGGGCTTTTGCTTGCCCCAGGGGATGTCACTGCCACACCACCCCCTCCACAGTGTCCCTGAGGTCCCCTGGCGTCCTCTGTCCTGTCCCCACGCCATCCATTGCAGCTGGTGTGTGCTCACAGGCTTGCGAGCTCTCCATCCTCATGATACGTGCATCAATTTTATCTCAGCAGAGCCGGGAGAGGGAGCCCAAGCCACCCCCGCCGCCGCTCCTCGCCCCAGCCCCTGGCACCCCCAGCCCTCCACACCCACCATGGCTGCTCAGCTCAGCTCAGCTCAGGGAGGCACCGCATCGCTCTCAGCATCACCAGGGACACGCTGTGGGTGGGAAATTCCAGCACCCTCCACAAAGGCTTTGCTCTGCAGCTTTTTGCAGCAGATGCATTTGCACAGGCTTGGGGCTGCGTGGCCTGATCCAGCCCCACAGCAGTGTTCCTGCTAGCCATCCCGTAGGTATCCTCCTGAGCCAGGGGAGACACATTCCCGAGAGCATGGGTACCAAACGAGAGCGTGGGGACCAAACGATCCTCCCCACACGAAGCCACTGTCTGATGCCGATTTGCTCTGCAGGCAGAGGAGGCCAGGACGGATCCTGCACTGTGCCAGCAGGAGATTTTAACTCTTTGCAGGCACCGAGTATCTCATTTTCTCCAGGGGCTGCAGCAGGAGAGCAGGTGCTGTCCATGCAGGTCTGCACAGCCTTGACAAACCCTCCTTCTTGGCCCTCCCAGGAGGGCAAGTCCAGTCTGGGGCTTGAATGGGGTCCCAGCAAACCTTCAAAGCGAAACCTCAGTAACAAAGCCCCTGCAATCTATCACTGGCTTAATTTTGATCCAAACTATAATAAAATCCTTTCCAGTCTGCCAAAAGCTAGATGATTTTGGGTTGGAGTTGCTGTGCTGATGAAACAAGGAGCCCATGCTATTTTCCTGGCCCTGGGGCAAAGCTAAGGACCTTTTTGCCCTCGCCAGCTCTCAGCAGTGCCCCACGCACCTATTAATGCTATTTTCTGCTGGGACCATGCAGAGATGCTGCAATGGGTGCCTGCACCCCGCAGCATTGCTGGAGGGCAACCACAGCGCAGGCACTCAGGGCAGGGAATTGCCCCATGCTCAGCAGGGCCAGCACTGTTGCGGCTTCCCCATCACTGCAAAATCCCCCCTTCCCACCCCAGCAAGGGCTGAGCTGCCCCAGCACCCCTCCTGCTCCCCAGCAAGGGCTTGGCTGCTGGGGCTGCACCTCCTCACCCATCCCTCCCTGCTCCGTGCACTGCTTTGAAGGGGGTCCCAGCCCAGCCCTTTCCCCAGCATTTCTGGGCTTCCTCCCCAAGCAGCAGCATTTGGGGGATGCTGGGGTTTACCATGACGTGGAGAGGCTGGGTGGCTGCAGCCCCCCTCCATCAGCAGGATCATCCCCCCAGGAGCCACGCAGCAATGCATGCCTTCCTAGCAGCCTTTCCCTTCTCACCCTACCTTCACCAGCTGTCCCAGTTCACTGCTCCAAGAGAGTTGTTTCAATCAGATAATTGGTGCTAATTAATCCCAGCGGCTCCAAATGAGCGCAGGAGGTGCAGCAGGCCCCGGGCGCTGCTGCTTCTATGGCACAAGTGACGGTGTCTGGAGCACGGCAGCTCCTCTAAGGCTGTGCAAGAGCCTGGTTTCTCCCTGTTCGGCTCTCCTGGGCCAGGTATCCCCTGTCCTGGTCACCTCCCAAGCTCTGTTCAGTTTTCAGCATCATCTCAGTCTGCGTCGAGCCTCGTGCTTCCCAGGAAAGTGTATGGAAGTGTTGGGAAGGGGTCATCACTGGGTGGTTTAGGAATTAGAGGTGGCTGCTTCTGCTGGCTAATGTCATTAGCTCTACATTAACTGCATTAACCTTTCTCACAGTTCGCAGTCCAGATCATAGCACATGGTTTATCTTTAAAAACAGAGTTGATTTTTAGGAGAGTATCAGAGGACAGACGTTTTTTCACAACCCTTGGTATTCACTTCTTATCAGATCCACTGATATTTTATGGGAAGGCTCAGCACTAGAATAAAACGCAGTAATCCTTCATCAGACTCTTGGCTGAATAATCTCCTTATAAAAAGGAAATCCTTTGTTTATTGGCAGTGTTTTGCTTTAAGGGGAATTGGAAATGTATTCGGTATCGGCCTCAAGTATTGTTAATTCAGTAACGATAAAATAAGTTGGTGCAACATCTAATCTAATGGCTGGATAATTCTGTGCCTGGGCTGTATCCTGCTGTTTTCATTCCCGTGTAACCAGGAGACAATGAGCTAAAATGCTACTTTTCCTAAGTATTGCTTCTTGCATCTCCAGGGATGGGGATCTTTAAAAATGTGAGAAAACACCTGTGTTTTGTGGCTGGTGCAGGCATGTGCCAGGGTGCAAGGCCTGGTGCCACAGGCCATGGCTAACAGGGATGCTTCAGTGCCTCCTGGTACCCTGCGCTCCTTAAGAATTTGTTTTGAGTTGGTGCTGTCAGGATGGTGGTTTGCTCAGCGGTGAGAAGAGGAAGCAGGATAAAATTACACAGAATTTATTCCCTCATCAGTGACGTGGTGGCAGTTGTTTGGGCCCCAGTCTGTGGAGGTACCTGGGCACCAAGACCCTGGAGTCTGAATAACCCTGTGGGTCTGAGCACCACCTCCAGCCTCGACCACCCTTCGTTTTCCTAGAAAATGGAACTGATGGCTCAGGGACAAAGCAGCAGTCTCTGGTGTTGTCACTTGTCACTGTCTATAATGGAAAAAAGACTGGCTTGTATGTGAAGGGAAATAAGCACATGGATGGGTGTGAAGGGACATAAGCACATGGATGGGTGCTTGTGGGTGCTGTAGGACCCCATGGCGATGCCCAGCCGGGCAGGAGCAGGCAGCAAGGTGCCAAGCCTGCAGCCCATCCCCAGCTCCCGCTGCAGAAAGTTGCTGACAAAACCAGCGCGGTGGGTGCCACGGCCGGGCAGCCCCCCGGCGGGCAGAGCCCCCCGACCCGCCTTTCTCTGCAATCGCTCCGGAGAGAGGAGAGCTACTGCGCTCCCAGTGTGCGTACGCTGGTTTTACTGGTCCCCCCCGGAGCTCGGTGATGGCCTGCCGGCAGGGGGGCCCTTCCTGGGCCGCCACCATCCCCCTGTGCATCCCCCGGTGGGGTGGGGGGTGGGGGGCGGCAGCAGGTGCCTGCCCGCCTCCCTCCCCCGGGAGGGGGAGTTCGGGTCGGCAAAGAGTTAAAACACGGGTTTTGCTCCCCGCGGAGCTGCGCGGCACCCGCGCCCCCCTCCCCCCGCCCCGCTCCTTGGCTGCCTCCCCGCCTGCCCCGGCCCCCCCGCGGGAGGCGGCTCCGTCACCGCGCCGCGGGCTGACATCACCGGCCGGGGACCCATCGGCTGCGCGCCCGGGCGGGCTGCGGGCTGCGGGCTCACCCGCTCCGCCGCGGGGACAGCGGCAGCAGCGTCCCTCACCCCCCTCCAACCCCCCCGCGGCCTTTTCCTTCTTTATTTTTTATCCCCCCCCCGCTCCCCCTTCTTTTTCTCCACCCCCTCCTCCGCGCATCTCCCGCTCCCGCGGAGCTCTCTCACCCCTCCGCGACATCCCGCATGACTGTCACCGAGGTAAGGACCTGCCTCCCCTGGCTCGGGTGCTGGGCCACCCCCCCCGCTGCCCGCAAGGTGCCTCGCTGGGGGCTGCGGAGCGCGGCCGAGCCGCCTCCCCCCACCTCCTCCTCGCCCAGGTTCCTGCTTTATATTTATTTTATTTTATCGTATTGTATTTTATTGTTTTCCTCGCGTTTCCCGCTCGCTCGGCCCCTCCAGCTCGCAGCTGTGCTGCATTTTTAACCCTTGGAGCAGCCGGCCGGGAAGGCCGGGGGGGCTGAGCATCCCCCGCGGGCGCACCCCGCCATAAGCCGCTTTCCGCGGCCGCTCGGCAGATGCTGCCCAGACCTCTACAGGTGGCTGCCGGCTTGTCGGGGGGGTGGGGGTGGGGGGAGACCTCGGGAATGGGGCTGGGGGGGGATTAAGGAGCGAGGCGGGGGGGCTGCGGGGTGGAAGGGGCTCAGCAGTGGCTGAGCAAACCCACCCCGAGCAGAGCTGCTGGGTGTGGGGGTGATGCGGAGCTGCTCAGGTCCCCCGAATGTGCCCTCTAACCTTAAAGCTCGGCTTTCCCAGATGGCTGCCACTGGTGCGGAGGGGAAAGTTTTGCTGTCTGAGGACTGTTTCCCATTCCTCCTCATCCTCACGATCCCTCATGCCTGGGACCTGTGAGTTCATCGCTTCCCACTCACCCCATCCCGCAGCAGGTCGGGCTCCCGTCGCTGAGGTTGTACCAGGGGGATGCTGCCTCCGGGGTGGCCCAGAGCACACAGCATCCTGCTGAATCAGGGTGTGTTATGGCATGATATGGCAGTGTCCGGAGGATAAGGGGCCACCTCCAAACTGTGGGAGCCACGGGACTTTGGGAGTAGAGCAGTCCAAGCTGGACCTGCTTGGCCCAAGCCCTCCTTCTCGCTCTGTGGTCCTGACATGAAGATGTGGTCGTGACAATGAGTCTAATGGTTTCATACACTGGAAGGAATACAGTAGCCCCCTTGCCTCAGGAAGCCCTCCCAAGCGAAGGGCTGCCTGGCCCTGCGGCGGGCAGGGTCTGGCTGTAGCTGGATGCATCTCAGTGGGCTGTGGTTGCCATCCTGGGAATGGGACTGATGGGGTCCCTGCAGGTGTTGGTGCCACAGCACTGATCTGGGCTGTGACACGGCTCACGGGGCTGTAGCACAGATTTGCTGGGGCAGCGGGCATGGTGCCGAATTAACTAGCTTGGTGCATGCAGAGCAGAAGCAAATGGGACTGAAGCTGTTGTGGTCCTTCTCCAAGTCCTGAGGCGGGATGTGCCCAGGGAGGGCAGCAGTAGCTGTGCTGTTTGCTGCCTTTCACCCCAAACATTGCTGGCCTCCCTGGCAGGAGCAGACACACATATTGGCATGGGGGGGGGGGGCACCCAAAAAGCCTGAAGAAGCTCCAGAGCCCACATTAGTGTGTGCCCAGGCTCCCCAGTGAAGATGCTGCTGGGGAAGAATCACTTTCTCCCATCTTTGTCCTTAGCAAATAACTTGGATTTTGCCTGCTTGGCTTTGGCTGGGCAGTCACCACCAATTTGTTGTTGGGTATTTCTGCACGCCTCGTGCCACATCGTGCTGTCCCACAGCTCCTGCCAGCTCCACAAACCCACCAGCACCTGTGTGCAAGAAAAAGTGTTTCCAGCTCTTCTGGATGCTGCGAGAGGGATTGATGGACAGACCCAAAAGGTCAATTGCGTTGAAAGAACTACAAACTCACTGATTTCAAGTGTCATGGTTTTAAGCCAGGCTGACTAATTTGTAGTGCTCATTAACAATTTTTTTTTTTTCTGAGTGCAAATGGATTTATTCAGAGCTATGCTGAGAAAAGGCTGCAGGGCTGTAAGGAAAGCACCTTCAGCAGGATGGGGGAGGGCTCTGCTGTTAGTTTTCAGGGAACGGACATACAAACTGGGAAGATCTATGCCATGTGCACCAAGTATGCTGTTGCTAAAGCACTGGAAAGCTCTAATACACCCTATAGATTTTATTACCTGCAATATGGACTATCCTGACGCAAGCTAAAGGAAACCCAAGAGCAGGCTCCTGACCTGCCACAGCATCGGTGCCGGGGTCTTTCCAGGAAAGTCAGGGCATGGACCCCAGCACCGAATTGGTGAACATGCCCTTCTCTCACCGGTCCTTCCCCTGGGTGTGAGGCTGGCACATATGGCCTAGGCTGATGGAGTGAAGGAAACAGAAAGTGGCATGAGGACCTGTGGGAGAGGATATGGGGTTTTTGTGTGCTTTTGCCTGCCAGGAGTCTGTGCAAGGTGGAGACTCCAGGAAGGGTTTGGTAACACAAGGTTGGGGGGAACCGGGGGGTTTGGGAACCGGGAATCAAGTGTGTGTTCCCACAGTGGGGCAGGCGAGGGGGAAGCTCCCCCGGGGACTTCTGGGATCTTCACATCCTGCCCAGCAGCAGGTGTCTGACTAAAACCAGTAAAGCCCACAGCTCCCAGTGCTGTCAGGAACAGGCATTTATAGCCTTCCTGCAACAACTCCTCCCACACTGGGGCCGCTTCCCAGGCCGTGCTGGAAACAGGAGCCATGGGTAGGATTTTACAAACTTTGCAAATATTCCCAAGCAATTCATCCTTAGAGGAAAATTGATGTGAAAATCAGGTGTGGGTGCATAAGGCCAGGCAGAGCTGTCCTATTGCAAGCTGGAGACATGGGGAGGCACAGAGAGCTTTTCTTGGGGTGTGTGGGGGGCTGAAGGAAGGCAAGGAAGGGACAGAAATATCTGCTGTCAGTATGTGTAACAAGCTGGTTTCATCTGTGTCCCAAGCCACCCCCTTCCCTCCCACAGGAAGAAATGCAAGCAGCTGCAGCATGTCCCCAGACCTCACTCTTTTGGGGGAGTTTGCTACCCGGGAGACTTTAGGCAGGTTAAAAATAGGATGGAGAAAGACCAACTGAAATGCAAGAGCCCATGTCTCATGCCTGGGGAGCTGCCCAGATTCTGTGACACCTTCCTGGCATCATTGCATTGCATGGCATGGCATAGCATGGTGTGGCATGGTGTTGCATGGTGTGGCATGGCATGGTGTTGCATGGTGTGGCATGGCATGGCATGGTGTGGCATGGTGTGCCACACCAGCTCTGCTTGTCCAGGACTTTCTCCAGGCTGTGCAGTAAGAGCTGGCAAGGTGGTGGCCTTTAGCTGAGAAGGTGCTGTAGGAATCAGGAGCAATGTCCTCCCTTCTGTAGATCAGCTGGTCCTGTGAGGGTCTGGGGCTCGTGTTTGCTCTCTGTTGCTTGCAAACAGAAAACCAGCCCAAATGCATTATACATAAAGAAAAGGGTCTGTGCTACGAAGCTAAACAAATCTACTTGCAAAAGCAATAGGCAAACAGTCCTGACAGGCCCAGGTCCCGTGGCAAACGTGGAATTTCTTGATGGCTGTCGTTTACTGGGGCTGGGTGAGTAATTCCTCACCCCGGATGACTTTCAGCTTTATACCAGCAAGCAGGAAGAGCACAAAGCCAGGTTGATGGCGGGCGGGCAGCGTGGGGCTCGGGGGAGAAGGGATGTGAGTCACAGGATGGAGAACAGAAGCGGGAGGAAAGAGCCCACGGCTGGGCTCTCCAAATTCATCTGCCGTTGAAAGGATAATGGGGTCTTTGGGGATACCCAAGTGGGAATCTTGTGGTCAGGGAAGGGCTAGGCAAATATAACCTCTGAGCAGGGGTTGTGCTGGGTGTATTTTGGCAGGCAGAGGCATGGCAGAAGTCCCTTGGTGCTTCCAGCTCCCACCCATTGCCAGAGGCTGTTTCCAAAGCTCTAAATATAATTAACCACGAGCACAAGTTAGTGGGGGCCTGGGGGCGTGTTAATTTGGGGAATATAGTTTTAAAATGACTGGAGGTTTTTCTAAAGCATGCAGTTTGAAAGAAGATGCCATCTGGGAGGTCCCATGGCATGCGTTAGTCTGAATTATCCTATGCTCTCCTCTGGCTTTATTATGTATTAATTGACATTAGTCATTGAGCCACGCTGCCTAAATAACGGTTCATCCGCATAGTTCAGCAAGCAGATGAAGCCAGAACCAAAACCTAGAGAGGAAATTGCCACTGTAGCCTGTTGTGATCGAACACAGTAAATAAATGATGCCCTAAGACGGACAAATAGCAATTACTGCAGAGGCCCTTGGGTGGGAGGTTACAACATCGTGACATCCCTGATGGCACGGCGCAGTGTCCTCGCCTCGTGGGTAAGGGCAGCTTCGGAGTGTCTGGGGCAAATGCTGATCCCATGGAAATGCTGATACTGGTTCGATCAATAGGAAGCTTGATTGAAGGCACTGGGCCATGATGTCAGGGAAAATGGCTTTGCAGCAATTAGGCTTTGGACAGCACAGCATGACTTTATTTCTGGGGAAATAACAGGTGAAGTCTTCTCTAGGCAGTTGGCTAAAAATAAATTTGATGAAGCACTGTGTGGGCTCTGCGAACCAACTCCAAATAGCATTAGTAAAACTCATGTTAATGGATTAGGTGCAAGATAACCAACATCTCTAGAAAATAGATGAACGGGATTTACCATGGCATGGGGCTTTGCTCACACTGTTCAGAACGATCGGGCTCCTTTGCTGCTGAGCCCCAGCCAGGGCTGTGCACTGGGGGCGGGGGCTGGGTCCCCACGCAGGACCCAGTGTCACAGCGAGCCGCTGGCACGGTGCTGTGACGAAGGGCAGATGCTCTTCCCAGCAGGAGAGGGGCATGGAGGCAGCGGTGAGGGCAGGCACAACCCACAGAGGCTGTGGGAGGAGTGGGGCATTTTCTGCCTCTTGCTGCCTTAAAATCCGTATATTTTTAGTTGGGGTTCAGCAATGTGGCAGCCAGAAAAGCCTTGCTCGTTTGGGCTGCCCAGACAGATGTTGCTCGGAAGTAATTATGCAAAATGGATTCCTGAGGTGGGTTCGAGGCAGGTATGGAGGGATGGTGGCTCTTGTAGAGGAGCTGCTTTGCAGCACCTGATGGATGGAGATCATGTAATGGTGCATGGTGGCACAGCTGACGGGAGGTAAGGGGGTCGTGTTCCTTACCAGCTGGACCGGGACGGAGCAAGGCAGTCAGTACTGAATTGTTAATCAAGTACAGAACAAGTCCCCTTGTCTCCAGCAGTGTGGATGGTCACTAACCTTTAGCTTTGGTGGGATTGCTGGGGGTTAGGAATAACGGGCCGCTTTTAGTCTAAAAATGGAAGCTCCCTGTTTCAAGAAGTATTACTCTCATCAAAGGCAACTTGTCTGGCCTGCGGCTTTTTAATGAGTTTTAATTGAGATTCAATGCAGCATTAATCTGGCGCTTTAATATTGCCTGTCTGTGGCCAGCAGGCTCGCTGGGCTCTGTAATTCATACCCTGCAAATGCAATGCAGGGTCAACCCCCCCCTTCTTCTCCTTTTCATGGAAATTTTATCAAATGATGAATAGTTCAATTCATTACCCAGCTAGCAGAGAGCTCGAAGGAGTCGAATCCTGGATTCCTATCTCCCGAGTCAGTGTGTAATTACCCAAATCTGGCAGCAGGCAAAATCTACGTGACGGAGCCAGCTGCTAGAGTCCCCCACAAATCTGTGAATCCCATCGTTCCCGGGCCGGGAGGGAACCAGTGCCAAGCTCAGCTCCCAGAAATCCTGCGCTCCTTTGTTCATCACAAAGCTGTTGGCAGAGCCCCCTCGCTGCGGCTCCCTGGCCGGAGTTGGTCTGCAGAGCCTCGAGCATCGCTCTGAAAAGCCTCGGGAACAAAACTGCCTGGGGAGAGGCTGTGTGGGGCAGTGCTGGAGCTGCCAGGATGTTGCTTGAGTTACAGAGAGCAGAGAACTAAGGCTAAAGCCTTCAGACCCGAGCCCAAACCTGCTGTGGCATGCAGCTGGTGAGCACGGCAGAGACCCTGCTTGATGGGAAATCTGGGCATCCTCGAGCAGGGCAGGGTGACAGTCACCTCGCTGCACCAAAAATGAGGCTTTCCAACCTGTTGCTCCATATTTACATAAAAGCACTGCTGAGGAAGCTCCTGCTCAGCACCAGGATGGGATGTGTGCTTGAAAGCTGCCCTCTCCATCCGATTGCTGACCACAGCCCCCATCCTCCTGACGGGATGCAGACCTGGGTTTTCCCCTCACAGTGCGGTGGTTTCTTCCATCGACAGCCTGCTGTGCAAATCCCTCAAACAAGCTGCTGGGCCTTATGGAAAAATCCTCACCCACCCCCCGTGCTGAAGGGTCGGGAATAGCTGTGCTCCAGCCAAAAAAGCCGTGGCGCAGCAGGGGAAGCTGCTGGGGCCAGCTGGGGGCTGTGCACGTGCCTGCCTTGGGGACAGGGGGGTGTCAGCGCTGGGCATTGCTGTCACAGAGTTAATGCTGTTTGGTTTTGGTAATGGGAGGGACCGAAAAGGCTGGTTCCCGGGGTTGTAGGGGTGCTGGGGCTGTTGTCAAAGCTGGAGGCATTAGCACCTCATGGATGAGGGTCCTGTTGCAGCCCAGCCCAGCCCCGGCTGCCTTCTGCGCTGAGCATCCCTGCTCTCCGCCTGTACAATAGCTGCTATAAATTCCCCAGGGAATAATGGCCTCTCTGTCCGTGCACAGGGCCACTGCTGCATGCCTGCCCCAAGGCACGCTGGCCCTTGCAGGGCCTGGGTGGCTCTGGAGCGATGGGTGCCCCATCCTGGCCCATCCGTGCTGGCAACACTTCGAGCGTGGCCATGGTGCTTGGCTGTCCCGTGGCTGCAGGACCCACGGCTGCAGGTGTGCTGGGGCCATCCCCGTGCCAGCTGCTGGCACCCAGAGCCTCTGCACCGCGTGCTTTGGGGCTCGAGATCCCCACGGGTGAATGAGGGCTTGCGCAGCCCATGCGATGAAATCCCTGCTCGCAGCTGGGATGAGCAGCAGTTTCGCTGTGCGGGGCTGGCGATGGGGGGGGCGGGTCTGGAGCTAATCCTGGTATCACTGGGAATCAGCTGCCCATGGCGGCACAGGCTGCAGCGGCTGCACCCCGGTTTGGCACCCGGCATTTCTTGAGTGCATTTGGCGAAGTCAAAGTTCAGGCTTCGTGCCTGGTGGTGCTGCGGTAACCAAAGGGTTTCCCTTTCTTCCAGGGTCGAGGAGCACCCACGTTTCCCTGAGCCCCGCGTCCGTTCCTGGGTGTCAGGAGGCACCCAACCAGCCCGTGGAGCAGAGCAGGGCAGGTGAGGACCCCGTGCTGCTCCTGCACCCTGACGGACCCCGGGGTGGTGCTGGGGAGGGCCAGAGAGGGATGGAAACAGCCCAGGGACATGGTGCCATGCCCAGGGTGGGGGTCTGCCACAGCAGCCCCTCTTGCCCAGCCCTAGTTCCTCTGCAGGTAGCTGGGCAGGTGGCTGCACGGGCAGGAGAGCATTTTTTTATCAGCCACTGGAGTTCTCCTCCTCCCAAAATTTCACCCTGTACCCCTGGTACATCGGGTGAGAACAGATCCATGGAAGACTCAGTCCTTGTGGAAGTGCGGAGTTCTTTAAGCCAGTGGTGAAAAAGCTGAGTGTACAGCAATATTGCTGGGCAGCGGTGTGCAGCGAGCATCCCGTGCGGGCTCAGCCTGCGGGATGCCGGCTCCCACGCCTTCCCGAGGGGTTCACAGCTCCGGGTTGGTTCACTACAAACCTCTGGCAAAGAGAGTCACATTGGCCACTCTTGTAATTATATTAAGTGCAAAGAAACCCGATTCTGGAGCACTGTGTGCTAAAATGCAGGGAAAACCAGGGAAAAGGCGAGATGTGAGGCTGAGGTGAGCGCGTGCACATCACGGGGCAGGGGAGGAATATTGCAACACGTTCCTCCTTGAGCTTCCCTGCGCTTTTGTTTGTGCCTGAATAACAAGTCTCCATTTTGCCTCTGCGGATGGTTTTCCTCTTCCTGGGAGCCGGCACACAAGGCAGGGCTTGTCCGGGCTCCAGCTCCCTGGCAGGCACCTCGCGGGCTGGCAGCAGGGGGGTCGGTGCCTCCCGCACCCCGGCCCCGGCGTCCTGTGACCTTCATCCACCCAGGCTCTGGCACTTCCTCGTGCTGGCCAGGAAACGGGTTTCTGAAGCCTGAAATATTTAGAAGATAGTGTTTGTTTTTCTTCTTCTTCTTCTTTTTTTTTTTTTTTTTTTTTTCCTTTTCTTCTTTTCTTTTGGAAAACTTTTGCCCCCAACTGGGATAAACTTCCAAAAAACCCTCGCAGTTTTGTAAGCTGTCCAGGAGCGAATGGCTCCATGCAGGAGCAGCTGGGATGGGAAAGGAGCTGCTGGAGCCTGGGCTGCGGGATGCTGCCCTGCACCCTGAGGAGCACCCCGGGGTGCTTGTTTCGGGAGAACATTTTGGGGATTTTGGGTAGAAAACAACAGTGAGAGTGAGGTGTCTGAGCTGCTCACCCATGCGCTATCTCCCTGCCTTGGAAAAGTCCCATTTGCCAGGATAAAGAAGTTTCTATGGTTGACATCCTGTACAAAAATGGGGCTTTGTAAGGTTTTCTTTCAGGCTATTACAAAAGTAGAAGTGTTAGTGCTCCCAGCAGCCCTTTTTGCCCCAATATTTTTACCCTCACCCACCCCATAGCATCTTCCCAAGCCATTTCTTACCCGTGGGGTCCAGCAACCACCCCTCTCCCTGCTGTCCCCCAGCCCTTTACTGCCTGTGTGTATGGCTTTCCACCTCTTTACAATCGAAAAGCAGGTGAGTTTAGGAGGGGTTGGATTTATGGCGTCCTCCCACTGGAGGCTTTCTCTTGTTATCCAGGCAGCCCCACTTATTCTGCTTAAAACTGCTGGATCCTGGCTGGAAAAAAACCTGTTGTAACCAAGTCTCCAGTAACAAGACTCAGTCTTCTTGATGACCTGTGATGTGACGTGAAATAACACTCATGGATGAGCGTCTGGCTCGGTTACACACTCATCTCAACACATGAAAAGAGACTTTTTTCCCCTCTCTGAGTTTCCTAAAAACCTCTCAAGTTGAGAAAAAGTATGCAATATTTCTGCCCTCAAGGAAACATTATTCCAAGCTGGAGGAGGGTAAAATCCTGTGGTCAGTGACCCAGGGCAGCTCCGGGGGCCAGAAATACTTTGTGCTTCATCAGGATGTTTCCGCCAGCTTCACAGGGTGGGAAGTAGTTGGGAAACAGAGTGGGAGGAAAATTGTGCTTGTTTACAGAATTTATTGATGAGCGTGAGATTTGTGTTTCTTCTCAGCACATGGGTCCAGGAGAGGTTTGGTTTGCCTCCCCCAGAAGGTTTCCTGGGGAGAAAATGGTCCAAAATGGGGCCCCCACTAGTCCCGCAAATGCTGGTGCCAGGGATGCTTTTTGCATCGTTCCTGGGCGGTCCGGCATGTCTGTGGGACCATGTGAAGTGCCCTGGGAGGGCAGGAAGCAGCACTGTGGTCAAGGAGGGATGGGGACTCATGGTGACAGCCTAGTCCCATGGCCAGGAGACATCTGGCCTCGCTTTGTGCTTTTTTCCCAGCGACTTGGGAAGAGGAGAGGCTCTTCCCAGGCAGTCAGGGGTCTGTAGAAAGAAGACATCATTGAAAAGTTGAACTCCAGGGAAATCCCAGTCACTTCCTTCCAGGCTGGAAAAAACTCAGCTGGCAGATATTGCTTCAGAAATGTTTGTCTGTCTTTTGTTTAGAACGCGTTATTGGGATTAATCCTTAATATTGGTAAAATCAATCTACTGCTCTTTACAAGTTGGATAATCATGGAGCTCTCTTCGCTTTTTCTCCTTGTCTGTGCACTAAGGACCAGTGGCTTTCCCACAGTGAACTGTGCCTGCCAAAAATCCTGTCTCAGGGCCCCCCTGGTCACTGTTAGGGAGCTGGGATGCACCCCCTGCCCCAACGGGTGCAGAAGGAGAGATCTGCCCTGGCTCTTGGCAGCTCAGCTCCAGTTGGGGAGACTGAGTCAGAGCAGTGCTGGGGGGGTCGCTGCCCTTGGCTGTGTGACTGCCTGCCTGGTGTCCCCAGTCTGTCTGCCTGGACATTGCCCCAGTGCTAATACCATCACAGCATCACACGTGTAATCACAGCATAGTTCCTGGGCGCAGAGTGCTGCTCATCCTGTTGGTGCTGGCTGCTGCAGAGCACCCACCGAGGTGCTGGAGGGCCAGTGCAGGGCAAAGCTGATGCTGGATTTGCAGCACAACCTTGGAAATTGCCTTTTGGAGCATCCCAATGTGCTGCTGTCCCTGGCCCCTTTCTCTGGGCTGCTCTGGCAGGGCTCTGGGCTGGGGGCATGTGGGGCAGAGCAAGCCCAGGGGATGCCCAGGCTCCTGCCTGCTCACCTTGGTGTGACCTCCTCACGGGGGGACATCACCCCATGGAGCTTCACAGCAGCCCTGATGCTGCTCCCTTGGTGACATCTGGGCATGGGGCAACTCCAATGCATCCCTTGAGCGCAGCCACTGCTCCTGCAGCACTTGTATCTCGCTGTTGTGTCAGCAGGGTCCGACCTGCTCCTCTGCCGTCCCAGACATGGGGAGAGGTTTGATGTGTGGATGCATTGGTGGGGGGCACCTTCCTGGGGCACAGCACAAGCGGATGGGGCCGGCCCACCTGGGAAGGAGGCAGCCAGGCCACGTCAGCGCTGGTGCTCCTGCACTGCAAGGCGATTGAATCCATCATCTCACCATTTGCTACAGCAAACAGGCAAATGCCAACCCCCGTGGGTAAGGACACAGTGAATTCAGCATCAAACCCCAGATCTGTGGTTTTGTAGTGGAACCTTAACCCAATGTGCGCTCTGGGGGCTCTGCTGGGCCCATGCTGCAGATGACCCTCGTGCCAGTGTACGGCTCTCTGATGGCTGGCAGGATCCCCTGCCATGGAATAGCCTGTGAAACGGGCTGCTGCTACTAGCAGGGGGCTGTGAGACCTGAGCTACACCCCCAGCCACCTCTGCTTTCCCCTCTGCCATGCAGTCTGCAAGCTCGTCCTCACCGCTGCCATCCAGCTGTGCCGAGTGAAGCCCAGCAGGACAGAGAGGGTGGAAACATGACAGCCTGTTTTGTGGGAACATACCCTTTGCTGAGGCCCCACTCAGTGCATTTATTCCGGTGTTTATTAGAGCCCAAAGGTGTTTCCTGTGGTGGGTGCAGATCTAGAGCCATTCGCTCAGCTTCCCTCTGCTGCTCCAGCTGTTTGTGCCATCAGGCAGATGCACAAATAAGGAGAAAACAAGATTTGCTGCTTACTGTAGGGTTTGGGTCTCCAAAGTGTTGTTAAGAGCAGGATGAAGGGCTCTCCCCTGCTCTGTGGACTGTGGGGTTGATGGGGGGAGGGGCATGAGGTCTCTTAGCAGTACAAATGTGCACGCAACATGGGACAGATGCTTCAGCACCCTGTCCTGTCAGGAGATGCTGAAAATGGAGCTGGTGGGGTGAGATGGGAGCAGGATGACCCTCTCCCTGCATGGCTGATTCTCCTCTCTCCCCGAGAGAGGAGGGGGCCAATGGCACCTCATCCTGCTGCGGGCACATAGCGAGAGATGCTGCCTTGTGCAGCACCAGCTGGCAGGGACGAGGACCAGCGTGCCCGTGGCTCTGGTGGCTCTGTAGGCTGCTGAGCTCTGCCCACATTAGGTCAATAAAGCAAAAATTATGTAATTGTTTATCAGCCCTCAGCTTTTTGTGGGGGTTAAACCTGTATCAGAACCAGGAAAAAAGGTTTGTTCCCACGGAGGAGACTCTTTTCTCTGTTCTTGAACATTTATAACTAGTTTGTGTTATGTATCGTAACTTTTTTACTGGGGGGTTGAAACATGATTGGAAAAACTTTATTTGAAAGAAAAAGCATCTCCAGGTTGCTGATGGCATTTGGGACTGTGCTTCTGGCAGTGGAGCATTGCCAGGTGGTATTTCTGCCCGTGGGCAGCCATGGAGGGGCTTGCATGGGTCTGTGTGAGACCCCAGGGCAGGGACACGGCTGGGCTGGTGCTGGGGGGAAGCAAAGCTGTGACCAGCCCCAGCCCCAGCCCAGCAGCCACCGCACGCTCACTTCAGCGGGAGATGGATGAGGTCCCGTGGCACCACTGATGTTATCTTGGAGTCATGACTACTGAGCCATCCAAACCATAATAGCTGCATGGAGGCTTAATGGGGAGATTTATTCTTCGTTATTGTCATAGTTGTCTGTAATGGGATGTACGGTTTTGCCTGTCTCATAAATACCCATAATCTGCTTTTTAGTGGTCAGTATGCAATCCTGAACCGGCCTCGTACAACTATTAAGTCCCTTCTTCCCTTCCAGCCCCTGTAACTTTCCCGGGCTGGCAGGACTGGGTTTGGGGGCTCTGATTGTCATCACTGCTGTGCTGCTGCATGTTGTCAGCCCAGTATGAGTGTGCAGGGTTCCGGCCAGTGTCCCCAAGACCTGGGGCTGCTCCTCAGGGGGACACGTCAACAAGCTGTGTCCATCAGCCTGTACTGGATTTCATGCCAACTGCCTTTTTTATAAAGGGCAAGCAAAGGCTTCTTGCAGAGAAGCATGAATTCTAAAATTGAAGCCTTTGAAAGTGCTCTATTTTAAAAGTTTGCTCCCCAGCAGCATGTAAAACAGCTTTTCCCTGTGGCTCAGTGCAACCCCCCATTTCTGGTGCTTGCAAAAGCCAGTTGCGCTGAAAATATACAGCAAAAAAGCGTCCCCCTTTCTGTTTCCCCAAGGAAGGGGCTGCCCCTCGCCTTTGCAGCCACCGCAGCCCTGCTGCCTTCTCAGGCTGTCCCCATGCGGGGTTTGGGGCCAGATCCTGCCCTGGCTGTGGCAGGTGAGGTGCCCATGCCGGTGCTCTGCGGGCTCTGAGCGAGCATCTGTCTTGCCGGCAAACTTTACCTGGGTGTATGAATAGATGTTTCTTTACATCCCACTGCTGATCCCAGGGTTTCTGGACAGGCTGAACAGCACGTGAACTGGGTATGAGTCAGGTAATGTGCCGTGTACATAAATGCTTCCATTTGCTAATGGTCTCAGGAGCAAAAACTAGTTCTGGTGGAATTATTTTGTTCTCTAGAAGAAAGTAGGTGGCAATGCATCATTATAATGGGGCTGGCAGTCGCCAGGGAGGAGGAGACGGGGGTCGGTGTGATGGCTGCTGCCTGTGGCTCGGGGGGCTCAGCCCCGTGCCCTGCTGCTGGCAGTGCTCTGGTTTGTGCAAACCCCCCCGAGAAGCAGCCCCTTGGGGGTCGGATCCTGCCATGCATTGCCCAGTGCTGCGGCGCGGAGAAGCAGGAAGGGTTTGTGTGTTTTATCTCAGCCTCCTGGGATGGTGAATTGAATGTTTTTGCTTTCCCTCTCTGCACAGAGCTCTTGTCGAGTCAATGAGAGACCTCCACAAGTCTAGCGTGCTGGGAAGCAAGCACAGCAGCCTGGTGAGTGTCCCGCGCAGGGCATTTTAATAAGGCTGGGACAGAGAGATGCATAGAAACAGCAGCTGAGCCCAAGCGAGCCAAGAGCCCAACTGGCTGGCTGTGCTCTGAAGGTCCCTTGGCACAAAAGAGAAACCACTTAATTTACACTGGAGACTTGGCGTTTCTTAGCCCGTTTGCTTTTGAGTCAAGCTCGGGCTGCAAACTGGCTCAGGTGCCCCGGCCGAAGCACCAATCCTGCAGCAATGCTGAACCTGGACTTTCAGGCACGTTTGGTGGCTGAATTACGCCTGCACACTGCGAACATGTGTTGCTCTCTGTGGTGGAATTGTTATTAAAATGAAGAACGGGATGTGCCTAAATGTTAAATCTTACCGAGCCTCGTTAGCATGAAAGCCATTAATGTGAACAAAAGCTGTTTTCAAGGTTGAATTGAGAAGCATCAGAGCATTAGAGTGCTGGGGAGATTAAAATCAGCATTTGTTTGGCTCTAATCTAATGTGCATGGAACAATAAGCATTTGATGACTAATTTTGGCAATGCTGGGTATCTTATCAAAATATAGCTGTTTAATTTCAAGCTTTTCTTTAGGGAGTGGATTCCAGCAGCATAAATCGTACATACATGCTTTGCTAACGCACCGGGCATGCACTGAGCAGATCCCATCCTCCGCATCCAGAGGAGCCTGGGCAGGACACATCTCGGGGTGATGGTCCTGCTGCAGCCTGAGCGGCTCTGCCAGCTCCAGCTTGTGCATTTTCCCTTCCGAGTGGAAAACATACTGGTTTGCTCAAGCAAAGGGAGCGGGGATGGGGTTGGGGCGAGGAGGTGGCTATGCAGGGGCTCCCCCACCGCATAGTGATCGCAGGGGCAGTGTTTTGTGTTTGCCAGCGTTGATTTAGGCTGTGAGCGCAGCCCTGCTCATCCCAGGGCTTCCCAGGCACGGGTGCCCTGCCTCTGGCTGTTGCAGGACCTGGGGTCCCCCTCAAGTCCATGGCTGATACGTACCACGTCCTTTGGGAAGAGGTTTAATCCCCCCTTGGCCACGAGGCTCCTAAATCCCCCAGTGCTGATGCTCACGGGGTGTGGAGGGGCATCAGGACCAGAGCAAGGTTGTACCCACCTTGCAGGGACTTCGGGGGCGACGGCTCTGTCCCGGAATGCACATGGCAGCGTGCTCAGGAGTCTGGCACGGCAGCGAAGCTGGTGGTGGCTTTTTCCTCTAAAATAAGCCCCTGGTGAGCTATTTTGATATTTTCTTCCCTGCTGTCTGCAGGAGGGAGCTGTGAGGAGTGTGCCTCGGTGAGGACGGGGAGGGGGGTATCAGGCAGCCCTGCACTTCCTACAGATGAAGCCATCTCCTTGGTTAAGACGTGCCGAAAAGCAGCTCCGTTTTTTGCCCAGTAACACTTTGTTGCTTTAATGGCTGATTGATACTTGAAATGTCAAACTTGAGCACCGCTGACCTTTCTGACAGAAAATAACTCCTGCCCAGCAGCTCGCAGGGATGTGCAGGCTGCAGGTCAGCTCGAGAGCGAAGGAAAATCACCCCACACAAGGCGGGCACAGGGGCAATGAGGGGGTGGGTTTCAGTTGTATTTGGTTTTCTTGATACAAAAGTGTATGTTGAATTTAACTGGAAAGCCCCGGGTAGGGAATGCTCGCCAGAACCTCTGCCTGCGCCGGGAGGAGGCAAGACAAAAAGGAATAATGTGATTTCGGAAAGGCACTGTCTCCTGGACTGCCACAAAACCCCTCCTGAAAGCTCCAGATTTTCTAAGCAAAAAAATGAGTGTTGGATTTCCTTTTCCCAACACACTTTTTCATGCAAATATCTTTTTTTTTCCTGCTAGCCAACCATAACCCTGCGACTTAACCACGGGCAGAACAATAAGTCAGAGAGTGGTGATGAAAGAGCACTGGTTTCCCATTAAAAAGTTCTCTAAGGCCATGGGAGATGCTACGTGTCATCGCGGTAACCCCAAGAGCTGCTCTAAGTGCCACAGCCCCCTTGTCACCCTGCCAGCACGCTGCTGGGGGGCACAGGACGAAGGAGAAAGGGCTCCCACCGCACTGGGGCTGGGGGGGGGTATTGCTAACCCCCTGAATGACTGCTTCATACAGCTGAAAAAAGCAATCAGATTCTCTGAAAGCTTTCACGACTGAGGCAGATTTAACAGCGCTATATGTAGGATATATAAGATATATAGATTTTTTTAGGGATTACAGTCCACTGTGCTGTGTGACTGCCTATTGCAGCGTTCGGGGCTCTTTGCGCAAGCTCTCCCTCCCGGCTGCTGTTGCCAAGACTCCCGATGCTTGAAAAGATGCATTTAAAAATAAACACATTGAGACAAGAGCTGTGTCCTGCTGCTGCTGGTAGGCAAATGCTGGAGCTGCCAGCAGATCAGAAAAGCCTCCAAAGAGGGGCTGGGTTTTTGCTTTTGGTTCCTTTTCTTTTTTCCAGGCAAACAGCAGCGCTGTTCGCAGGGGGTGTGGGCAGAGCTGGGCCCCGTGGGTTTTGTGTGTGCTGACGGGACATGTGGGTCAGATGCCTGCCCCACGGCATCTGCTCTGCCTGGCTGATGGGGTATGTGGGGTGGGTACCAATCCTCCATCCTCGAGAGAAACCTGCAAAAAAAAAAGTAGCTTTTTTTTTTTTTTATTAATGCCATTACTCATGAAGCTGTTCTCTGCTGTAAAACTGAACGGAAGCCTGAAACACCCACTTAAAAGCTTATTTCCCCACCCTGCAAGAAGCAGGAGCTTACAGGCTGCCCAGGATGGGGCAGCTCTGATCCCTCAGCAGCCAGAGGGTTGCTTTGCTCCTTGTCCCGGGGAGCTCCCTGCGCCGCTCGGGTGGATGCCTCCATATCTTGCTCATGTGATACATGATGCAATATTGCATCTTCAGCCCAGTGATATGTGATGCAATATTGCAGCTCTTGGGGGGCGAAAAGAGGGGTGTCAGCTCTCTGCAACTGCCATGCATGGGCCAGCCTGCGCTCTCAGCAAGGAAAACTTGCTCATCCCTTCCCTGGTACGGGCTGCAGCCGCTCCTCAGCTTCGTCACCTTAATCCAACCCCACTGCGTAGGGGAAGTCTCCTGCTAACCAACCTGCATTTCATGCTCCTGCCCATCTTCTTCCCATATCTGCTTTTGCAGTGGAGCAGGATCAGAGTAAGACATTAATGCAGCTCTGCAAAGGTGCCAAGGAGGGCAGCAGGCTTCACCTGGAGCTGCAAACCGGTCTCCTTGGCTGTAGTATTGTGCCTGGGGGCTTGCCCCACCTCCATGTCTGTGTGTTTTCCTCTGATTTTGAGGAACAGCACAAAACCCAACGCAATGACAGGCACAAACAATCCAGCAGTCCTCTGCGTTTCTCCTTCAATACTCCTTAAAAATATTTTTGCTAACCGAGGGATGCCCCCCCCCAAGGCTGGGTGCCTGGCTCGACACGGGTGCCCGGCGGTGGCAGATATCATTGCTCTGATTATGAAACCTCAATGAGACGCTTTGTTCTTTTGTTTGGAGACGAGGAGCGGGATGGCAGCGCTGCCGCCCCCCCCCCCCCCCCCCCAGGGCTGCTGGGGGAGCAGGGGAAGGAAAGGAAGGGGATGAGATGCTCTGCACTGGCCTGCATCCCTGCTCAGGGCTTCCCAGCGCGCCTGTTTTCTGCGCTCACTGTTGTTGCCAAAGAGATTTCCACCTTCCAGCTCAGGATTTTGGGACACACTTTTCCCCTCAAGCACTTAAAAAAGTAAAAAAATTGCAATGAGCCTAAAAACACTGGAGCAGAGCAGAGAATTTTTCGGCTTTTTTCATGAGGTTAATGCTGATGCTGAATGTCGTGATTGGGGATGTGATTTATTTTATTGCCGCACTTCAAAGTGCTTTATAGGAGTCTCGTTTTTCATGTAAGTTCTGCTCGACCCAAAACAAGGGAGGAGTTTTGTAATGAAAGGAAAAACCAGAGTCCAAGAATAAAGCAGAACTGGAATGAACCTTGGAAATGGTGGCACATTAGTCTGATTCTGGAGATGGATGGAAATGACTCCAATAAATCAATAATATTTTTTAATGCCTCTCAGCCATTGGGAGTGAGGTGATGGAAAAATAAAAATGCCCGTTACCATCAGCAGAACATAGAGAATTACTCAAAAAGTGAGTTTTATAAAAATTATATGTTGTAGGATTGTAAATGCTCTGGATAATAACTTCCAGAATTGCTGGATGTGGCACATGGCGCAGTGATAGGAGCTGGTCCCTCGCTGCTGGGAGTTGGATCTGAGCTGGGGCCGACCAGGGGTATCTGCGGCTTCATGCAAGTGCACCAGGGCAGGCGGTTTGTAGGAGCTAAAATTAGCAGGATTTTTTCATCTTCCAGCATCTTCTGCCTTCCCAGAGAGCAGCCAGCAGCAGCGTGCCTGTCGGCTGCGGGGTGGTGGTTGGGGTCTCACAAGCATCCCTGAAGTCGCCCCGAGTTTCTTCTTTGCATTTTTCTCTTCTAGAGCAGAGAAGAGGGTGTTCATAGGGGGGAATAATTTGTGATGAAAATGATAGGTTCTGAACAAACACAATTTTGCAAAATGTAAGTCGAGTAATTTGTAAGTGAGGCAAAAAAGAAAAAAAGGCAAAGAGGTTTGGGAAAAAAATCTGAGGAGTTTGAAATGCTGTTCATTTCCACAGTTGCTGAAATGCAGACGGAGAAGGGTTTAAACTCAAGGTGAAGACAGCAAATGCAACATTTCTCTTTAAGTTTTGGGGAAGGCCCCATCCCCTGGGTCACGTCGATGCCAGCACAGGCGGGTCCGGTCGCAGCCACCTCTCCCCACATCCTGTGGGACATGAGATGCTCCGGTCTCCGCATGTGAGCCCCCATGCGAAGCCCCCGGCCGCTGTCCCCGTTCCCCTGGCAGGAAGCGTGGGGCAAAGAGGCCAGCGTGGGACCGTGGCCGGGTCGCTTTTTCCAGCCTTTCCTCTCCTGCTTTGTCTTGCCCGAGTCGAGCTCCTCTGGGGAAGGGGCTGTTTTCCTCCCTGACTGGGAAATGTCACACCACCTGCAAAATACTCGGTGCCGGAGGGGAATGCTGAGCTGCATCCCGCCGGTGTCCGAAGCATCCCCCACATTCCCCCTCCTCTCCATCCCCTCCTTGTCTTCAAAAGCCTTCGTGGGCTCGGCCAGGAAATAGGATGTTTGTCCAGTGCCGAGCTCCAGCGTGTCCCCTCCGAGCCCGGAAACCCAGGGGAGCGAAGGACTCTGCAAAGCAGCACACGGAGGGAAAATAAATAAGTAAATAACAAAACTATTTCCCATTTGAAACTGTACCTCTACCGTGGATTGCAGAGGCTGCAGGATACAAGATTTTCATCCTCCTGGCTAGAAATTCGACTTGTTTTCAACAATTTTCCATCATAAAGTGATGTTCCTTGTGAAATCATGTATTTTGCTGGGAAGACTTCCCACATGCAACCCATCGGCCGCCGTCTTTGCAGCATGAGGGCGGTGTATCACCCTTTGCACATTGGTTTTTCATTGACTTTCTTCTTCCCGGCATCCCTTAGGTCACTTGGTGGCCTCGCGCTCTTGTCCGCATCCTTTGGGAGCAGCCGGGTGCTGAGGATATCTTTCCAGATCAGGGCTGTGGTGTCCCTGGCAGTGCAGCCACAGGCTCAGTGCTGCGGCCACCATGGGCTACCAGCAGAAACCAAAGGGCTCCTGCTCCTTCCCCCATCCCCTGGATGCTTCAAAGTGCCATGAGAGAGGTTTAAGCATATATAGTAGGGAAAAATAAGTGGAGGAATAAAGAATAAATTAAAATGGGAAAATAAAGCTAGCATCTGCTTGGAAACTTGAAGTTTTCAGCAAGCCAGAACTGAAACATCACTCACAAAAACACCTAGATGGGATAATGCAATGGGAAACTGGTGATTTTGGGGGGGGCAGAGTATCTTTCTAGGTTTTTATTTGTAGGCAATGCCTCCTGCAGCCCAGTGGGCTCCGTGGGGAAAGGGGTTTGGGCTGAGCGTGGCAGCCCAGGGCCGGCAGCACCTCCATGTGCCAAACCTGGAGGTGTAAACAGTGCCGCAGAGCGAGGAGCTGCTTTCCCCGGGATGCTTTCCAGCCGGAGAACACAACCTCTGCCAAAGCCATCCGCTGAAGGACCAGACACAGATGATGTGGTGAAAGCGGACTTTTCCTGCACGCCCACCTCTTGAGCACCTTGCTCCAGCAACAGGACAAAACGCCGGCAGGAGCAACCTGCTTCAGAGCCTGACAAAGGGGCAAAAGATGCTGAGCTTTTTATTTTTCAACCCCAAATCCCCCATCAGCTCCTTTTCCATGCTCCTCCCGCACTGCAGCACCCTCTCCACCCAAAGGCTGATGCTCCCTGCAGCTGGTGGGGCTGGGACCCCTGTGAGCCCCCCAAGGCTCTCCCACATGGCGCAGGAGCTATTTCTGGCATGGGAAAGCCTCCGCCAGCTGCAAGACCCAGAAATCTGCAGGGAAGGGCCCAGCCGGGAGCCGGCGGCTGCACAACGCCGGCTCTGGGCAGCCTGAGCCTCTTGCCAGGGATTTTGCCGGCGTTTCCGGCCGTCTGCATCCCCGGGGCCGCAGGGCGACATGACGCTGTTTGCAGGAAATACTGACTGAGGCTGAAGGAAAGAAACTCTGGATTTCTCCAGTGAAACAGGCACTTGGGCTTATTGCTTCCTCCCAGTGTGGCGGGGGCTGCGTGGAGACTTGCCTGGTTTTTGGAGAAAGAATAAAATAGGGAGAGCTGGAAAAAAAAAAAGAGGGATGCAAAAGTGCTGAGGTCCTGGAAGCAGCATCGCCCTGGGAGCTGGGGACCACAGCGAGTAGGGAGCATCCATAGGACACACGTGAGGACCCGCGTGAAGGGTAAAAACACATTTCCAGGCTGCTTGGAGGTCATCTGTGCTGGCGCTTCATTTGGCAGCGACTTGTTAAGTTGAATTTCTGGATGCACAAAATATTGGCAGCCCCTTTTCGGCTAACCCCACGTGGCAGGAGGGGTTTCTGCAGGGGGGGGGGGTGGTTTTTTTCCTGTGTGGGGATATGCTACAAGGCATCTGAAAAGTTTGAGTGGGGGAAGGATTGAGCAAATGTCCCTTTTGGTAGAGTTTGGGGCTTTTTTTGCAATAGGTCCAGAGCAGAGGGGCGCAGCCGGTAGAAAGGAGAGCAAAGTCCCGGGATCACAGAGCAAATCTAGAGCTTAAAAATATCAAAATAAATTTTTGTGCTTTTTGAATATTATAAAAAAAATAATTTCAATATGAAAACTCATCTGTTCAGACAAAGGAAAATGTAAGACTTAGTGAAAAACTTGAAAGCCACTCCTTAAGCTGTGGTCAGGGTGTTTTTCCTTGCCCTGCCTGGCTCCGACCGCTTGGGTAGGTTTGGCAAAGATTCACAGCACTTTGTTGGACGTGAGTCTGCATTTCTTCAGAGCAGAAACCTTTCCAGCCAAAAAAAATCTCTCTGCCTTTGTTTTGGGTTAAACCCTTAAGGATCTGTGTCCTTTTTCCTTGCAGCCTGGGGATTGCCAATAGCATTGCATGGCAAACGTGCAGCCGTGGTGCTGCTGTGCATCCCCAGAAGGATGCTGCCAGCGTGTGCTGCTGGTGAGATGGGAATACCGCTGGGATTGTGGGTGTGGTGGGTGGATATGGGGCCAAGGGGAGGCAGTGGGGTCCGTACCCTCGCACAGGTTTCCTGCAGGCAGGCTGTCGAATGCTGTGAAGAATATCAGCACAGCAGAGCTCTGCTGGTGTGAGGTCCATGCAACACGTCCCATGATGTCAGCCCTATAATGCACAGTGTGGGCTTTACCCGCTACTGCTCCTCACTCTGTCTTCTGCCCCACATCCGTGAGTTAAGCCGATGAGCTTGTTCATACAAGCTGGAGGTGGGAACACTACTGTTTCCAGTCTTAAAGCCTTCCCTTTTCCTATTCAGGAGCCACTGCTCAAACATGCCGTGCTCCCAACCGCATGCCCGTGGCTTTGAGTTCGGGGGCAAGCAGGGACTCAGATTTATTTAGGATTAGAGCAGCCACTGGCGCATTTCTCTGGTGTTACCCCTCGCCGAGAGATGCTCTCAGCAGGTGACCCAGCGTTTAAGGACATGCTTACACGCTCTTGTCAATAGATGCTGGTTATGAAGACGTGAGCGGCTGTGAGTCCTCAGGCGTGTGATTACCGGGTGTGTGGATAGAGCTGAGGGCTTGTGTTGCTTTAAGGTGGCTTAAATGCTTATGCTCTTCCACACACTCAGAGTGCCTTAAATCTTTATAGATTTTATCATGAACACCTGCGCTACCATAAGGATTGTTCAAAAGATGACTGAAATGAAGAAGGCAGTCTCTCTTTCTCACTTAAAAAAAGCAAAGTAGTGAGGACAAGCGAAAGCACGCTCATTTCTGTGCATGCAGCTGCAGCGCTTGGACTTGCTCTGGGAAAGCAGGGTGAGCTAGTGAGTCCTTAGGATCCCTGGTCCATCCAGATCAGCCGGTGGGTCCCTGGGAGCATCGCATCAGCAGAAGTGACTGCAGCTGGCCTGCAGCAAGTGCTTCTGCGGTGTTACGGGTTAGCCCACGCAGGGAGACCTCTGCAAAATAAGCTGAGACAGCTGAACGCAACGTGTACCAGCTCTCTGATGCTCACTCCCTGCCTAAGTGCTCTTATTCTGCCCTGATGCATGCTTCCATGTGGTCCAAACTAATCCATTTCCAAGCCATCGCATTAAAAGCCTTAATTCATTTGTCATATGCACATGAAGTAGTAGTGCTGTGTGTTCTAGATAAGCAGTTCATGCTGAAAAGGAGATCAGCTTAAATTCTGCAACAGTAGAGAGCCTTTTAATGCCTTTTGTGAGTAGTACCTTGCACCAGGGAGACATCTTACATTTTTTCAAGGGTGTTTTATTTGCAGGTCTGGGCCGCCTTGATACTGCCATGCCTCGTCAGGCAAAAGCCCTATTGCAACACAGGTTGGAAACTGGAAAGCAACTGGGAAACAGCCCAGGCGGGGCATTTTTGGGGGGCTAAGACCTCTGTGTTTGCCCAGCAGATGTCATGGCGCCCGCAGTACCGCAGCTCCAAGTTTCGGAACGTCTATGGGAAGGTGGCGAGCCGGGAGCACTGCTTCGACGGCATCCCCATCACCAAGAACGTCCACGACAACCACTTCTGCGCCGTCAACGCCCGCTTCCTCGCCATCGTGACAGAGAGTGCCGGTGGGGGGTCCTTCCTCGTCATCCCCCTCGAGCAGGTAAGAGGTTTGGCCCCGGCAGAGGTGACTCTGATCCAGAGCCGGTCCCTAAGTATGGGTGTGTGGATGCTCGCTCCATCCGGGAATCCCCTCCTGCAACAGGATGTGTTGAAGACTGTTGTCCTTTCCTGGGGTTTCCTTGTGCAGGAAAGGGAAGATTTACAGCTGCCTTAGTGAATTGGGTGTTTTCTTTAGGAAGAAAATGAAACATTTGTTAAAAGCGTTTTTGGCATCTCTCGGTGAGCACATGCTGGCAGGGTGGGCACTGGGCACATCTCCACCCTGGCCCTTCGCAGTGGCAGATGCCACTTGGGTTTGTGACCCTGGTATTTGACCGACACAGCTTTCAGAAAGCAAAGGAGTCCCCGTGGGGCCCATTGTCCTGCCAAGCAGGTAGCAGGTCCTCCATTTATTTGAGCTTGTCCATATCATCTCAGCCCTCAGATGTGATGCCCTGGACAGCCTGAGAGGGAGAGCACAGCTGCGCACCCAGTTTTCCTGTTGCAAAACCCCAGGGCTTTTGCTTTGTGCACGGCAGCAGATGCCACCTCACACCAGATTTATTTTTAAGAGTCCATCACCGAGCCATAGCCCCTTACAAGCAGCCGATGCTCAGGAGCCATGTGCTGTGCAGAGGGCTCTGGGCTTCGCTTTGCGGCTCTACCCATCTAAAGCACTTTGCAGGGGAGGAGCGCACACACCTCTGCACTATTAATCCTGTTTGCAGCACATACCCCTTGTCCCCACCGTGCTGTGCTTCTGCTGCCCCAGCTAAGACTTGCCCCAGCGCTTTGCATGAGTACCCATGTGAATCAGCCCATCTCTTGCTCATGCAATTTTAAACTCCCGTAAATTCAGCTGATGCATCAGAAGTCGCCCCATGGGACCGTGCTTGGTGTGCAGCGGTGGCTCCTGGCTGAGCACTCATCCCCACAGCAGATGCAGAGCTGCCTCTCTTGCAGGAAAAGCCAGACGGCAGTGACCTTGAACATGAAATAAATATTACCTTTGCTTTGCTCCTGAAATTTCAGCGCAGGGCACCGCTGCGGGGTACCACGGTTGCACTGATGCTGTTGCTCTCCAGTTGGTGCTCCAGCCTGTGGACTGGCAGCTCTGAGTTTGTACCCTCATCCCATCCCCGGGCACCCTGCCCTCGTGCCATGGCTCTTGGGCTGCAGCAGGGGACACAAATGCTCCCAGTCACTCATTCTCAGAAGGATTTTTGACATCGGATAAGCTGCCGTTGCTCCCCTTAAGGATGCACCTACTCCATGTAACTTGAAGACACGCCACCTGCACGGGGAGAAGGTGTTGTCTCTCAGGCTCCTGGACAGCAAAACTGCAGCACCAAACCCACTGGGAGGGGAAGGTGACAGAGCCGGCCACGGTGGGATGGAGGAGAGCTCCCTTCCGAGCCCCTCCGCACCCCGCACCCCGTCTTCCCATGCCCTGGCATTCCTCTTAGACACTTTCCCCATGAAACATTCCCATCTCTTCTGAATTTCTCTTTAATTTCTGGAGTAGAATCGGCTACAGATGGAAGAAATTATAATCAGCGTTTTAATTGCAGTGCACAGCTTGACTCTTATTAATATTCGAAAAAACAGGAGCTTTGTCTGAGCACTTGGAGCGCTCCAGACTCCATCTCTGCCTCCCTCCCCGTGCCACCAAGCCGGAGCTGGGAGGATGCCTATCCACGCACCACTTGCTTGTGATCCTAAATCCTGAGCTAACAACCTGGTATTGCCAGAAAATTACCCTTTTTTTCCTGGCAAACGTAGCCTAGTCCCAGTGGGATAAAAGCAGAAGGAGCGCAATGCCATTTGCAACCTGTTTTGGAGGGATCGTCGGCTCCGTGCAGAAATCCTGTCAATATTGCACCCAATAAATCCCAGCCGGAGTAGACCTCGGCACTCCATGTCAAGTGGTTGCACACGCCTTTGTACAATATAATAATTTCATTATTTTTTTTTTTTTAATAGGGACTGATTAGCTCATTAAGAGTAAACTAATTTTCTTTGGAAATCAGCAGCCTTCTAATTAATTGGCATCCATATTTAGCAGAACATAATTAAGGTAACCTAGATACTGCAGATCTACTCAGGATTTGATTTGCTGCCATCCTTTTTTTTTTTTCCCTTCCCTATTTCTGCCCTCTGTTCTCCTCAGAAATGTTCACCAGAAACCCCTCTGCTTTATGCTTCAAGTGACAATGCATTTGCATACATTGGGCCATATGTTCCTCTGCCTGCACATCAGAAATGCTGGTTCCTCACTTATTTATGTAACAAACTAGGGGATGTGTAACCACTTCTGCAAGGCTGCGTGGGTTAGAGGGATGGAGCACGGCTGCATTTTGTTCCCCCATCCTCCCTGAGCCTGTCCCCCCACCCTGTGCTGCAGCAGGATCCCAAATTCTGGAGCCTTGGCCACTGGGAACCAACCTCTCCCCAGCACCGCAAAGGTTTTGTGCTATAAATATTCCCAAAGAGTGGGCGAAGGAGAGCTTGCACGCTGATGCCTGGGCTGGGGCTCAAGGAGTTGGTGATTTGCTCCCCAAACCTTAGCAACAGAAGGATTCGGTCCAGGCTTCAGCTGAAGGGGAGAGGAGACCACAACAAAAACCTCTGTGTATTTTGAGTCAGCAATAATCGGTTGGACTCCGTCATCACAAACAAAACCTAGTCCTGCTCAGATAGCATAATTCTGCAGGAAAGCAGCTCAGGGAAGCGATATCCCTGTTTGTAGTCCAGCATGGATCACACTTCTGCTCCATCCACTCTGGACATGCTCCTGGCACCAGCTGTCCCTCACGAGCCATCCCTCACGCTCCTCACCTCGTGAAGGGATGCGTGGGTGGAGAGGGGCTGAGCAAGAAGAACCTGTGCAGTTATAGGAAAGCCAGGATCTGGGCTCCATTTTTAAAAAGTCTGTGCAAAAATCCCAGAAACATCAGGAATGGTGTGGCTACATTTTTTTCAGCAGAGAACGCGCTTAACTGGGGAGTCTGAGATGGGACATTTTAGAGCCCAGACAGCAGTGCTTTCCACAGCACTGCACATCCCTCAGCGCCAACACTGAAACCCAGCATTGCCACCAACATCATCAAGTCACCTACAGAGAAGCCTTCACATCTTCTAGGCTTTCAAATGCTCCTGGTTTTTATTGGTAGCAATGAAGCATTTCTGTTCCTCTGAAAGGAAAGCCACGGCTCTCACATCTGCATGCAACCCCAGAGCTAGGATGGGGCCAAGCAGCCCCAGGAGCACCCACCCTACCCCTCCTAGGGGCTTTTCATCCCTAAGCTGTTGCGTTCAGCTTCAATCTGTTTAATTTCCAAAATGCTTTAGCCTTATGCAAAGGCATGGGATGCCTTAGAGTGCACTAAGGGCCAGGGAAGGAACAAAATACATATAGTACTTTTTGAAGATGCTGTACCTGCAGCCCTAAAGCCAAAGAGCTGTTCTCCTCCCAGTCCTATGGCTGGAACAACTTTTAGCAACAGTTATTAAATTAAAAAAAAAAACCAAGCAAACAAAAAAACCAACAAAAAAACAGCCAACCTGGTGTATTCATGCAGCAGCTCACCTACTGCAACCAGCACCAAGGAAACCCAAAGAGCCCCAGGGCTTTAGGCACCCCCAGAACTTTTCTGACCCTGGGCTGGCTAAAATAGCTGGGGAAAAAAAAGCTCCAGCAGCATGTGGATCTATCTCAGCTGTGCCTGATTTAATTAGCTTCATTTAAACCGGGCTGGGGCTAAGGAGGGCTGTTGGGAGCAGCTCTAGGAGGGGAGGAGGTTGCAATGCAGCTTGCTGGGGTCTCTTAGGGCAGTGTTTGCAGGGGATGGGTGGCTGGCATTGCTTTTGCTGCAACAGGAGGAGCTTTGTTTGTAGAGGGGATGAAGACAGCTCCTTTTCCCCACCAGACAGTGTTATCTGCCTGCGTGCCTGGAGGAAGCAGCGAGCAGGAAGGGGGAGTCTCTGTTTACACGCAGGAGGCTGAAGTCCAAAATTCCATGTGCCAGTGCTGCCTGTTGTAGCAGTGGCTGCCTGCGTGTGAGCTGCTGTGCCCGTGGCATGGGGCTGAGTGTGGGGCAGCCCCCTCCCCCTGCTGCAGGTAGGGCTGCTATGCTACTGGCAGTGGGTGGTCGTGCCAGTGGTGTGCGCCCTGGCATGCAGAGGTGTGAACAGGGGGGTCCTGGGGGGCTGGAGGGGGAGCCAGTCCCTCTCTGTCCCTGTGGGACACTGGTGCCCATCACTGCTGCTGTGGGGGTCTGTATGAGCCTCTCTGGAGCAGGGACAGCCCAGGGAGGTGACAGACCCATTGCTAATCCCTTTGGAGGCCCCGAAGCTCTGCAGCAGCCCTGGGGAGACAAGGACAGGGACAGCAGTTGGGCACAGCCTGTGCTGTGCTGCAGGGAACCGCTTGCCTGTATTGCTTGTCCCTTCGTTACCCAGCACAAAGGGGTACAACAGGGGAGCAGCCCCTGCTTCACAAGGAGCAGTGCCACTGTCCCTTGGCTGCTGGGTTGGTGGCTGTAACCTGCTGCCAGCTGTGTGCCGGGGTGGCAGCTGGCGAGCGGGAGGAGTGGGCTGCGTGCCCCGGGCAGCCTGCCCTGGCTCTGGCATGGCTTGTCTTGGCTCAGGGTCCTGAGGCATCTGCTCTGCCTGTGTGCTCATGGTACCACCCAAGAGACCCCCATGCATGCCCCCCCCTGCCGTGGGGACACCTACTTGCCAAAGGCAGGCAGAGAATGGGCCAGCTCATCACATGGCTGCTTTCCTTGCTTCTCAGAGCTGCTGTGCTTCAAAGTACCTGGAGGTTTTCTGCAGGCAAAAATACAGAATTTGCTCTAGTTCTCTGTACCATGAACCAATTTTCATGTCCTTGGAGCTTTGCTACCTTTAAACTCAGGACACAGGAGACTCCCTTGGTCTGTGCTACTTTTTTTGTTTTCTGTGAATTTTTCTCTGATTCTTAGTCTGCAGGAGACATTTGATTTGACCTAGAGTTGGCCAGGAGGAAAAAAAAAAAACCCAACAAAACAGATGACCTGAGACTTACAAAAAAGCTGACACTTCAGTGTTACAGCTCCACATTGGAACACCATCTGATGTCCTTGGACTTATCAAGGAGATAATGTGAGAGCAGCTGCGGGAAGCCCAGACCTGGGCTCTGGCTGGTTTTAAGCACCTGGATCAGTCAAAAAGTGTTGGTGTAAGATTTTTGTGCTGCCCTGAGAGTTGGTGATGGGTCAGAGGAGGAAACAAGGTTTGAAAATGTGGGTCCTTGGGCTTGGGAGGGGAAAATGTGGATTTTGCCCCACTTAATGCTGCTGCATTTGCAGCAAAACCTGGGGAAGCAGGAGCTCAGCTTTGCCTGGGCCAGCACAGTGCAGCCCTGCCTGCAATTGCCTGCCCCCTCTGCCGGTTAAAATAGAGAGAAACCCTGTCCTCGCTGGGGAAAAGTGGCTTTTTGTTACCAATAAACATGGGTTTATTTTTCCATGGATTTATTATTCCATAATCCAATTTAACAGGGACATTATACAGGCTTTTGTCTTTTTAATTAACAAGACTGAGCCTGGCTACTGCTTTTATGGTGCAGAAAACTACTTCTGCAGCAAGGCTTCAGGGTTATAATCTGTGCAAATTGTTTGTCAAAAGCTGCTGTGCGCCTTGCTTTGTGAGGTTTAGGGCTATAGGGCTCCGTGGGTCCAGTGTGGCTGGAGAAGCTCATCGGACAGTCACCCCAACAGCCCACAACAGTATTTCTATTTAATTTAACACCATTTCTGTCCGCACAGTAGGAGTAACTGATATTTAAACCTTCATCCTGGCAAAAATGGCATGAAGCAATGCTGATTTCTTTTCCCGCTTTATGACTTGCGTGGTTTAGTTGTACGACAAAAAGAGTAAGTCTATAAATTGTACTTTCTTATGGCAAGTGACCTGATAAATCTGTGACAGTTCATTCCAAAGCACCCCTGACCATGGGGTTTGCCAGGGACAGCGATAGCATCATCACTCCGGGGGGAAACTGAGGCAAGGGGACTGGTGATGCTCGCTCAGGGAGCGTGTCACGGGGGCTGAGGCAGAGGTGCCTTCTGACTGCACCGCTGGTGGAGCAGCTTCTGCTGGGGCTGGGATGGCTGGGAGTGCTTGCCGGGCAGAGGAGGTCACTAAAACCTGCTTGGATTGCAGCCTTCCCCGCTTTCCTCCTCTCCCCACTCACGGCGAGGCTGGCTGGGGAAGGTGCCTGTGGACCCGAGGGTGCGGGAGATGCACAGGCAATAAAATTTAAGGTCTAAGCAGAAATCCTGCCCGGTTCGGTGCACCCCTGCCTATTTGCACTGCTTGTTTAAGAACACAAACACTGTTCTAGCAGGGGCTGGGGGAGCACATCTCCATCTCCCTCCCCTTGTTGAATATCCCAGGTGTTACAGGCTGGGAAAAGGGGCGGCAGCTCTCACTTGGGGCATTATTTTCTTGGAGGTGCACATGTAGCTAAACAGCTTCTTCACTCAAGAGTGCCAGAACAGGAGCTGAGCTTTTAGAATTTGTTTACTGGAAAGTTGGCTCTTGGTTTAGTGTTTTACTTACAGCTGCCATTCACAAGAGCAGTCGGGAAGCTTGGCAGTGTGTTCACCACAACCTGGTTACTCTCTGCAGGACCCAGAAGCACATTCAGACATTTCCAGTGCCTGGAGTTAGTGTTTTGATGAACAGTTTTGTTGATGGCATGCGTGGAGTTCTTCAGTGGTTTGTTTTTTTCTTTTTTTTCTTGTCTCTCTTTTTTTTTTTTTTTTTTTTAAATGGTTTTATATTACTGAGAATCCCTGGACCAGCTTCCAGCCAGGTGACTTGTGGGCCCCATCCCTCCCAGGGCGTGATCCGGCTGGGAACATGTGTGGTTTTCCAATCTCCTCAGCCTTGGCTGGCTCTGGCCAAACTGGGGCCGTGCAATCGCGCCCATCTGGTGGTTTGCATCTGCTGGAGGCTGGATGAGCAGCCTGGCAGAAGGGAGGCTGCTGGGGGAGAGCGGAAAAGCTGGAGAAAGGCTTGAGGTATCTGTTTTTATATTTATTCAGTTGTTGGAGAGAAACATCCCCAGTAGCAGCATCGTTCCACCTGCACGTGGGAATTTCCTTGGGGAATTTTTTTGTGCAGCTGCACAAACGACTAGGGCAGCAAGTGCTGTCTCCTGGTGCAACACCTCTGCTGGCCAGTAACCCGTCCCCTCGCGTTCAGGCTCTCACCACTCTTTGCTGGAATAGCTCGTGTTGCAGATGTGATGCCCAGATGTGCCGGAGCCCTCCTCTTGCCCTCCCCCTTCCCACAGGCTCTCAGCTCAGGCTGGTCCCTGTTACCATGTGGGGAGATGTGCAGCCGGCAGCGCATTGTGGCAGTGGGTTTTCTGGGTCCCCCAAGGGTTTGTCCAATTTCTCTCTCGCTTGTGCTGGTTCTGTTACCGGGTTCCTGGTGAAGATGGGTTAACCTGCAGCGATCTTCCCTCCTACCCAAATCAGCCGGGGATCTACTCCAGGTCAGCAAGATCTGTCTAATTTCCTCCTCTTTGGCTCTCAAGTAGGAGAGACCTTCTTTAAAAAGACAGCAGTAACTGTATTTACTCTTAATCTCAGCCACTAGAGACTCGTGTGTACTCAAGGATTTCCTGGGAAACCCTGTAAATCCCCTACGGCTCAGGCAGCGCTTCCCTGATCCCCCTCTAAGAGCTAATAAGGGGTCAGGGAGCATCTGGGGGAAGCTGCTGGGTGGGAAGGGTGGCCTGGCTGGTCCCCAGGGGCTGCTGGTGGGTTTCCCCTGCCTCCAGGAGGTTTCTCACCCATGGACAGGTGCTGGAACTGCTGGTGTCGATGCCAGATGGATGCTGCAATTGTTTATGTAAAGTTTTCTGTGTGTTTGAGGGTAGAGTTGAAGGTTTTCGCCACACTTGCAGAGCCTCATAGGAAACATGAGGATCTGGAAACATTCTGGGCTTGTAATTCCAGGGAACCTGGTGAAAAGCAAGTTTTATGAAATATATTCAACAGATTTATCTGAGTGTCCTGCTGGTTGGTTGTAAATCAAATGTGGAGTCCTGCCATCACCAGCCTGAAGCCTGTGGTGCTTAGAGGGTTGGAAGTGATAATGCTGCCCATCACTTGAGTCTGGTGATGCCAAGGGGTTCACTGAGATGGGCTCCATCAAAATGGCTCGTGAGCTCACAGCACTCACAGCAATGCTTTGGTTGCTTAAAAGTGGTGCTTCTAAGAGTAAAGAGGCTTTGCTCCTCCCGGCAATGGTGTTCCCCTTCCTGGGGCAGTCCAACCTCTGCGGACCGTGCATCCAACCCTCCTGGGCTCCACGTGCTGCTGGTCCCTCCACCCTTGCTGCTCTTCCAGCTGTTTCGAGGAGAAGGCTTCCTTCTTGGTCACCAAGCTGCAAAATGACTGAACTAAACAGACTTAAAAATTTCGTTGTCCTTTTCCCCCAGATATCAAACTTTCTCCTTTTTAAGCGCTCCTAATTGCTTCAGCGAAGGGAGGGCTTTGAGGGGCTGGAGTTGCTGGAGGATTTGCTCCTTCCAGCCCATGCCGTGCAAAACATCAGAGCTGCTGGAGCCCGGAGAGCCACGGCACGGCATGCTCTCACTGAAGGGATGGTATCTGGGTCACCGAGCTTCCCGTAGCCAGGGGTCAGGGATCCAGCGATTAGGATTCACCATGGCTTAATGCAGAGCTGCTGGCACAGTCCCTCTATGAATGACTAAATAAGAAGCTATGGCATGTATTCCTGTTTTTGTTGGTTTTTTTTTCTTTTTATTTCCTTTATTCAGCTCTTTCTCCTCTTCCAGGTGCCCTGAGCATAGGCACAACCCGCCACTGCTCCGGCGCAGGGACTGTCTCTTGCTGCGGGCACTGTGGCAGCTCCTGCGTGCTGGCTGCATTCAACTAATTTTAATCAAAACTCTTGATTTCTTGGGCAGGAGCTATCCCTAGTAACCAAACTCTGCTTTGTCCTCTTGAAAGCCTAATGAATTTTGACAAAACCCTTCAAATCTACTTTGCAAAGGAAATCACTCGGCTGGTTGCTCAAAATTAAAGTGATTGCATATTAACTTGTGCCGTTAAAAGGTCTGTCCGCCTGGAATTTAACAGCTGTTGCATGAATTTCTGCTCTAGACTGTGTTAATAACGTCATGCTAATGCAAATACGAAAACAGGGGGAAAGCTAGATAATCTGAGCCATTTGGGTGAGCAATGTCTGCTAGCACACTTAATATAATAACCGCTAAAGCTGTGCTTTGCATGCCATTAATTCACAGGAGGGTCCTGGGTGGTACTGGGAGGCAGAGCTTCATGTGCTAATGAGGCACCGAAGTCGCTGTGTTTCCCTCCATCTTTTGTGTCTCACCTTGAGGTTTTCCCTGTCCAAACCTTGGCTGTTTGTCCCAGGGCTGCATCCCTGCAGAACTGCGGGGTTTTTTTTTCCATTTTTCTTCATAGCTTTTCGTGGCAGGGTTTTTGCAGTGGAGTTTGGGTGAAGGCAGGGGCTCTGTGGGTCTCCCCAGGTGATGGGCAGCTCTTGCCCCATGTCCCCAGCATCCATCAGGATGAACAGCCCAGCAAAGGGTGCCTGACGCACCGGGGCCCCGAGGAAACAGCTGCTGAATGTGAACACCGGTTTTAGATATTGAGATGTTTTTAGTGAGAAGCAATATTTTCCTGAATATTCCCCTCCACCCTTTTTGGAAAATTCGGTTTAGTGGAAAACTGATTTTTTTTGATCAAATCTGTTTTCTGGGCTCTGCATTGGAAATACTTTATTTAAATGAAGGGTTTATCTCCTCTAATGATTTCCCTTGTGTCATGGCCCGCGTACTCTCAGCACTTGGTCAGGCGATGCTCCCCCTTTGCCTTGCTTTTCCTGGGTACTATTGGCTCCCAGCATGGAGATCTTGGTGTCCTGGGAGGATCCCTGAGATGCTGGGGGGGGCATTGCCCCCCACCATGCAGGTCTGGTGTGACAGCGACTTCCCAAGGGGCTGTCTTTGCCACCGAGTAAAAGAAAAAATTAAAATCCATGGCTGATGCGTACTTCAGTGTATTGTCCTTCCTGCGGGATGCTCCAGTGTTTGCAGTGGTGCTGGATGTAATGTAGAGAAAGAGAAGTCTCCTGGGGGGATGAGGGGCTGGGGGGGATTCAGGGGACTGTCCCTCTGGCCATCGCATCATCCAGAGCTGCCAGCTGCCAGAGGTTTGGGTCACCCTGGCAAAACTGTCAGAAAGTCACTTTGCTTGTTTTTATCCCTAAAAACCTGAACTGATTTATGATTGTGCTAATGAAACCCAGGTCTGGGGCATTAATCAGGAAAATGCCCTTTCAGCTCTTCGGTAACGTCAGGAACGTTCTGTAGGTCAATCGCTGCTGCTTATCTGGGGCGAAGCTGCCAGGTAAATGCGGGGAAGAAAACGCATTAGTGAATGGGAGGAGGCAGTTAAGGGTCCAGGGCTGACGTGGCAGCTCAGATCCGAGCCAGGTTGTTGCTGATGGGCAGAATTATAAAAATTTAGACTCTCTGAGTGAGCCAAAGTGATGCTGTTGGCAGCTGAAGGAGGAGGCGGGTGCAGCTGCCCCATCCCAGCTCTTCCATCCATCCCTGCCCTGACACTCCTGAAATTGGCCCTAATGGAGGTTAAAATCGCACCAGCAGCTATCAGTCACCAAAGGGAAAGTGAGCCCTGCCCTGTACGGGTAGGAAATCTGCATAACATGCCCTAATTAGAAAGAGGCTCATGAGTTAGAAATCAGTCTTGCGTTAAATGCTCATCACAGACCAGCTAACGGGGATGTGATCCCACGCCCGTCACACGCCGGGGAATTAATGAGTGTTTGTAAGAGACAGCACGGGGGGCAGAGGGGCAGGGCTGCCAGCCACCCTGTTAGCCAGCCGGCGATGGAGCCGAGGGCGTCCGTTTCTTCACGTACTGAAGGCAGTGAGAGCAGGCACCTTTTTTTTTCTCCTTTACCTTGATACCTGAAATGACCCATGTGACGAGGTCCCCAGTGTTTTAAGGCCAGCCTAGTTCTCATCTTATAGATGGGCCGTGTCCAAGGGGTGGCTTAGAGCTGTTGTGGCAATGGGAGCAGGAGCTGGCTTTTCACTCTCATCATAACGCTTATGAAAAGTCTTTTAAAACTGATAAAGCAGCTGGGGGAGAGTTGTGTTTGCCTGTGTTTCTCAGTGCCTCATGCGATGGTTTTCTGCATCTCCATCCCTGCCGGATCAAATCCAGGCTGGCAGAGCCACTGTGCCCGTGCATCCCGTGCTGCTCCTGGCTGGCATTCATCGGAGCTGCGACTGACCGTGCAGTGCTGCAGCAGGCACCAAGGCTGCCTGGCAATTAGCAGCCACGTCTCCCTGGGAGCAAATTAATTGAAATAACCCTTCCCAGCAGCAACAGCACAGGGGTGAGCCCCTGGGCCTGATCCAGCCACCCCAGAACACGCCTGGCCGTTGCCCTTAGCTGCAGATGGTAAAAATGCAGCGTGTTCTCTTTGGTGCGTTTCTTTGTTCATGTTAAATGGAGCCAGGAGCTTGATACGTTAAAAGGTCAGTGCTGGAAGGGCTATGAAATATTTAGTGGCTGCGTTGTGCTGACCTAGTTAGTTTGCACGCTCCAAGTGTGCCACCACCTCCGGGCTGCGGCGAGGAGCCAGAGCAGGGGAAGGAAGGGCAGCGGGGTGGCTGGCCCCGGAGGCATCCTGCGAGGTCCCTGCAAGGAGCAGGGGGTTCCTGCAACCCACCTGCCATGGGAACCTGAACAGGAGGCTCTGCTGAGTGCTGGGCATCGTCCTCTGCTGCGCAGCTCGGCACGTCCTCGCTCTGCGGGGGTGTCAGGAGTAGACCGTCCCTAAAAGTCTTGCAAGGTTTTCCACCCATGTGGAGGATCCCATTAGGTTAGTAATGTCGTTAAGCAGAGTACTGACGATCCTGAAGTCACTGGGGGCTTGTCCTGCAGAGTACTGTGCATGCCTTGCTCAGCATCGCTTTCCAAGTCTGGGAAACAATGCTTCCCAAACACTTCATGCATAGCCCAACATCTGATCTGCCTAGAGACCCAAGGATTGGCTTGGAGTCTCTCGAGTCCCCTCCAGCCCTTCCACTCATGGTTTCAGACTGTCATGCAACAATTTCCTAGGGAGCTTCCCAGCTGGTGGTGTCCCCTCCTGGGGCTGGGCAGGGCAGCCCCATGGGGTTGTGTTTGCAGAAACCCCTTTGCATACACGGAGCAGCTACAGCCCCCCCGTGATAAAACCAATCCCAGACTTGGCTGGGTGTCTCCTCCTGCCAAATATCCCATCCCAGGGCCAGTTGTGGAGCTCACTTCCATAACAAGGCTCCAGCCTTAAAAAGACCAAACTTATCACTAATTTGTTTGTTTGTTTGTTTGTTTCTGGGTTTATTTTAAATTACAGACAGGCCGGATCGAACCCAACTACCCCAAAGTCTGTGGTCACCAGGGCAATGTGCTGGACATCAAGTGGAATCCCTTCATTGAGAACATCATCGCGTCATGCTCTGAAGACACCTCGGTGAGCTGCGATGCTTTGGGCTGGCACCTCCATGGAGCCATACAGCTCCGTGCACCCCCTGCCTTTAATTTATAGACCCAGGTGATGCAGGAAGGGGCTGCTGGAGGCGCTGCGGGTGGGTGATGGCTCAGCTGTCTCAGGAACGGAGAGGGGTAAGAGATTGATGTAGAGCAAAAGGCAAATTTTGCCAATCCCCAGCTGCTGTGCCAGTGGTGCAGGGACTGTGGCTGGTGCCCAGCTCCTCCACTGTCCCCAGTGTCACTTATTGTCACAGTGCTGCTCTTTCTGTGTCCCTCACTGCAGATAAGCTGTACAGCTGTGCACAATGAGGTCTTTTTTTTTTTTTTTTTTTCCTCCCCTTCCTTCAAACCCAACAGCAATGCTATTATTAATCCTTGCTCTCAGGGACTGCAACTGCTCTTGTGGCCTGATCCATCAAGTGATATGAGCCAATGGCAGTTTTGCAGGCTGGGATAATGAATCAGGTCATCTTTAAGTAGCTGTTCTTTGCATCCTCCTCCTCTTTATTTTCTGGACACAAACAAGTCCATCCCAAAGGCTGTATCATAAAGGGAAAAAACCCTTTGTATGAGGGAGAAGATTTGGGATGATCCAGTTTTTAAACCAGTTACAAATCTGCTTTGCCTGATCTATAGCATTTCACTGTATTATCACCTAATGTCTCATCCTCTCCTTAAGTTCAGTATATTGGCATTTTTTTATTAGCTGAGAGCTTGTCAAGGAAGATATTGAGTGGGGAAAAAGAGTCAGATCCTGGCCATGAATCATGGTGAGCTGTCTCCTTTAAATTGTAACCTTTTATATGCAGTCGCTAGGGAATAGGAGGTGCTGGGAGGGAGGGAGCATACTGGGAAGACTTCATAAGACATCATTAAACTTGGGAAATTAATTGCCCCTGAGGCTGTCCGGTGGGGGGGGGGGGTGTCCCCCCTGATGAGGAAGAGTTGGAGGGGACCATCCCTGTGGCTGGGTGGGCTTCTGGCTCCCAGTGCCACCCCATGCCCAGGGTGCTCACGGGCAGGTCTTGCACCTTTGGGCTCTCTCTTGCTCCCAGGGGGTTTAACAAGCCTCAGGTCAACCGTTTTGTCAAAGAGAGAGGATGATCAGGTCCTTGCCAAGTCCGAGCTGCAGAAAACAGAGTATTTGCATGACATTTGTCACCTGGGTACACCATCCGTCCCAGGCTGGGGGCACCACCACTGTGGGAGACACGGAGGACCTGCCACATGCACTGCTGGCCCAGTGATGCTGCTGGCTGGTCCTGCTCCAGACTCATGTCTTTCCTCCATAATGCCCTATGCAGAGAGGATGACGTGTGCAGTCTTGTCCCCGGGGCATCGCTGTGGGTTAATCCTCTCCAAGGGGTTGATGAGGATTTTACAGCTGGGCAGCACCTGTTATTAATGCTGCCTCGCTGGAGAGGGATCGTTCTCGCAGGCCACCCGGGTTATCGTGCTGCTTGAAACCCCTTCTGTAATTACTCCCTTGCTATCAAACCTGTATCCGTTCATACCTGTCCATCCCCGCTTGGATAACGGCATCTGTCCTCACCTGATGCTCTCCTGTGGGGTGCCAGGGCCATTAATTCATTATTTGTTCTTGTGGGACAATTAGCAGCAGGGCTGATCCTCTATAGTTCCTGGTCCCTGCCACGGTGCTGTGAGCTGCTGGAATGCTGTGAAGGCTTTTTGGGAAGGAGCTTTTAAAGGGCAGGACAAACCAAGCGGGAAGATTAAAAGGGGAATTACCCAATCTCCGTAGGTGTTTCAGGCTCCGCGTTTTCTCGTGCCGGAGCTCTCCGTGCACTCGGGCACAGTGAGCTGATGTGGCACATGCGGCTGCGGGGAGAGGTTTGCAGCACAGTGTCTTGCTTGCAGGATACAGCTCTCCTTGGAAAGAGGCGTTTCAGGGAAAATTTTATCTAGAGGGTTTCTTGAGATGGGTTGGGAGAGGAAGCCTCCTGTTCCATAGGCTGCATCCCGCACTGGCTGCTTTCCCTGGTGTCACAGGAGGAGGTAGAGATGCTTCTAGGGCTGTTCCTCTGGGTCTTTTTTTTAATGACAATTTTCTGAAAGCATCATTTCCGTCCCAGGGTGGGACCAGGTTGTGAAACGCAGCATTGGATTTTTGGGTTAGCTCCAGCTATGCCTACACTGGCAACAGAACAGCATTAGTACTACAACCAGTTCCAACACGTCTATTTTCAGGTCATAGTGACCGTGGTAATGGGGAAACCTGCCTAAAATAGCCTGTCCCTGGCACTCACCCCTTTTTTTTTTTTTTTTTCACAAGACACAAAGAATGATGCAACTTCATTAGGAGCAGACTGCAGAGGTGATGCTGTGCTGCAAAGCCCCAGCGATGGTTCTTGGCTGAGCACAGATGCAGGACGCATTCAATAACCAACCTTTAGGCTACTTGCCCAGTGCAAGGCAAGAGGTAGCTCCTATCTGAGCAGACCCTGACAATGCAGGGAGCCCAGGCATCGCAGCTGAGCGCAGGAAGGTTTCCCAGTGTGTATCCCCTGGGTTTGATGACACGTGCCCTGAGCAGCGAGCATGCAGCAGGCACCGCGCCGGTGGGCAGAGCTCGCTGGATGCATTTGTGGATGCAGATCGCTGGAGCGAGGCGCAGCCGGAGGTTTGGTAACAGCCGTTTCGTAACCCACCGCTTTCATAACCGGTTCCTTCGACATCAGGGTTGTGTTGCTTGTTCCTCATGTTGTGCCTTGTTTGAAAACCGCTGATGCTCTCAGAATTGTCCCTCGGAGCCAAACCAGCCTCTTAACCACGTCTCTCTCATAATGCCGTTTCCTCTGCATGCCACGCAACCCAAGAAGCAGCGTCTTTCACCCCTAAATGTGCAGGTTCAGGGAGAAAACTGACAGCTCCACCTGTACATCCCTATGCAGATTTTTCACTCGAATACTGCAAATTAAATTTTGTGTCACACACCCCTCCCCTGCTGTAGCTGCTGAGCTGGATGGGGCAACCCTTGCGGGAGCTGGAGAGGGAGGAGCAACCGAAGGGGCAGCAGGATCAGTCCTCTCCAGGCAGCAGCCTCCCAGATATTCCCTAAGTTTTGGCAAAGCTTTATTTCAGCTCAGTGATGCTCGCTGGGGCAGCACAGCCCCGGCCACCGCATCTGCTCAAAGGCAAGCTCATCTTTCGAGATGCTGGTGGAGGAGGTGAAAGGGAACGTGCACAGGCTGCATGCTGCATTCAATATGGTTGGGTTTTTTAAAATGAGCATTACTGAACGGTGGTGTGATGTGTCTGCAACTGGTATCAGAGCGGGGGCGAGGCAAGGGCTCCGGGATGGACGGGTGTGCTGGCCAAGGCAGCCTGCCGTGGGGAGGAGCTGAGAGTGCAAAGCTCAGCGGTTTCATCTCTTCACCTGAGCCACAGGGACATGTACACACCACCAAATGCTGCCAGGTTTCGGGTGGCTCCGGGAAGCCGCAGGGCTGGCAGGACCCTGGGTCTTGCTGCTCAGACAAGTGCAGGGTGCTCCGGCACGGAGCAGACTGAGGGTGGGTAGATAAATGCGACCTGTCACTTTGGATTCGTACTGGTGACCTGCCAGGGAGATGAAAGCATCTATACTGGCTCTCTGATAGCATTAGCTGGAGCTGTTTAATTGAAGAAGAGACACTACAGAAGCCTTATTCTGTCTCAGTGCATCCCCTCCTTTTGTTCAGCAAGCAGCTTTTCAGGCTTGTTTTTAACCCAGGTTCTCTCCCCTGGTGGGTAGCAGCTCCTGAGCTGGTGGCAGCAGGGGAGTCTCCCCTGGCCCTGCTCCCCCGTGAGCGCTGCTTCGTTGGGTCCTTCTCCTCAGCACCCACAGTTCGGGGTGAAACCATTGCCTTGTTTTGGGCTACCCTTTCCCCCCAGAGCTTGCTGGTCTGATGGGATGGATTCTCTGTGCCTTCCCCCTGCCCTCACGGGGACCAGATCACCCTTGGGACAACCATTAGTGCAGGATGAGGCCGCTGGTGTCGGGACATGGCAGGGATTCAGCAGCTCAAGCCCCCTGGGGCTCCCAACCCCCTCCCGACGCCTGCCCCATCCTGCAGGTGCGGATCTGGGAGATCCCCGAGGGTGGTCTGAAGAGGAACATGACGGAGGCTGTCCTGGAGCTGTACGGGCACAGCCGGCGCGTCGGCCTCGTCGAGTGGCACCCCACCACCAACAACATCCTCTTCAGTGCTGGCTACGACTACAAGGTGAGCTCTGCCCAGCCCCGCTCCTCACACTTGGCTGCTGCCCTTGCAAAGGCTTCCCGGGCTCGTGGCACGGGTGGGAGCCACCCGCATGCAGCCATCGGCGTAAAATGACCCGCTGTGTCTGCAGCAGGAGGTACCTGCCTGGTGCGAGGGTCTTGCACCCGGTTGTAAGGAATTTCTTCATTTTGCACACACAGCAGCTGCAGGGCAGCCCTGGGAGGAGGGAAGGGGGCTCTGTAAGTGACAAGCAGGGGGGATTTCAGCCCAAACAGGTGATATTAAGACACCTGAAGTGGATGTGGAGGTTGCAGGAGGGGTGGGAGGGTCTTCAGGAGCGGAGACCCCAGTGCAGCCTCCCCACTTCCCACAGGTCCTCATCTGGAACCTGGACATTGGGGAGCCGGTGAAGATGATCGACTGTCACACAGATGTCATCCTCTGCATGTCCTTCAACACTGACGGCAGCCTCCTGGCCACCACCTGCAAGGACAAGAAGCTGCGGGTCGTGGAGCCGCGCTCCGGCAGGGTCCTGCAGGTGTGGTGCTTGTGCTGGGGCAGCTGCACGGGATGGGGGGAGGATTAGAAATAAGATCTTGGGGAGGAATCCTACTGAAACGTGTCAAAATGTTTGCAAGGTACTGTACGTACTTGTGATGTGATGTTTTCCCACATGTCAGGATCCACTGTGCCACTGTGGGGAGAGGCTGGTTGTTTTAATTCGGTGGAGATGAGGAGGGCTCAGCCTCATCCTAAGCACAGGAGTTGGAGGGTTTATTCTTTTATTAATTATTTGTGGAAAGTAGCAGAAATTTGGGGGTGTGTGCACAGAACGTTCTGTAAAGAGCCACGGTTTGGAGGAAGACGGTGCTTTCTCAGTAAAGGTGATATCTAATATTAGGGAGATGGGCATTTTTGTTCTGCACAGGGGACAGGCGCGGGATCACGGTACCTCAGCGCTGTCTGCTGCCTGGCCAGCACAGAGCCAGCGTTCCACTGGGACGAGGCAGGAGGGGTTTTGTGGGGGTGGCAGGTTGGGGTGCCTAAGGGCCAGGGAGGGGAGGCCGCCAGCCAGCACAGCCCTGTCTTGCAGGAGGCCAGCTGCAAGAACCACCGCGTCAACCGGGTGGTCTTCCTGGGCAGCACGAAGCGGCTGCTGACGACAGGGGTGTCGCGCTGGAACACGCGGCAGATCGCCCTCTGGGACCAGGTGGGTGCCGGGACCACTGCTCCGTCCCCATGGGGACCCCCGCTCAGCACGAGCATCAGGACATCTGGCCTAATCGGACACTTTTTCCTCTTGCACAGGAAGACCTGGCCATGCCCCTGATAGAGGAGGAGATCGACGGGCTCTCGGGTCTCCTCTTCCCTTTCTACGATGCTGACACTCACATGCTGTACTTGGCGGGCAAGGTACGGGCATCCCGCAGCATCTCCTGGGGAGATGAAGGGGCCTCTCTCCAGCAAACGGCTGTGCTGAGCCCCAAGCACTGCGTTGCGCAGCTCTTTGCCCACGAAACCCTGGTTTGGAGAGGTGCCTGCTGCTGTTGCAGGAGTGGGCAGCATCCCACCGGGTGATGCAGAGGGCTGCAGCATCCCCAGCCTGTGTCCCCCCAGCATTCCCCAAAGACGGGGTGCTGGGGGTTGTTCTATGGTCTTTTTTTCAACCTCATGTTTGCCAAAGCAGTAAACAGTCTCCCTCTTCCCTGCGCTCGCTCCAGGGTGACGGCAACATTCGGTATTACGAGATTGGTTCGGAAAAGCCCTACCTGAGTTATCTCATGGAGTTTCGCTCCCCAGCCCCGCAGAAAGGACTGGGTAAGGATGGCTGTGCTGCTGATCCTTCGCTCTGAACATGCAAAAGGTAGATGATGGAAGGTGCTTAATTAAATGCCACAGGCAAATGGGTTTGGCATGGGTTTGGCGGGTGCCGTGATGGCTCTGGAGCATCAACACGGGGCTGCAGTGCTTGCAGGGCAGCATTCACATCGCTATGCCGTCCTTCCAGCGGTGATTCAGCCAGTCCGGGTCCCAGCCAGGCACACACCTAGTGACACCCTTCCTGCTGTCACCCGTGCCACAGCTTTACCAGGGGACATCAGTCGGTGATCCCCGTGATTTGTCCTGAATAAAAGCTGCTCATCCCTTTCCCGATGTCCTTGCAAACACCCGTGGTGTGGCCCACGTCTGTGCCCCGGGTCCCCAGGTGATGGCAGGGATTAATTCAGTAAAGACCCGGGTCTCCTGATGGAGAGCGAGGAGCTGTTGGGGTGTTACCTGCTGGGGAGGTGATGAGTCCCAGCTGGCTGCCCGGGGTTTGCAGCACCCGCGGGTTATTGTCTGCACCTCCTCCGCAGGAGTGATGCCAAAGCATGGGCTGGACGTGTCGGCCTGCGAGGTCTTTCGTTTCTACAAGCTCATCACCCTCAAGGGGCTGATTGAACCCATCTCCATGATCGTGCCGAGGAGGGTGAGTCCCTCGGGGTGTGGGGGCGAGCAGCGTCCGGGGTGTGCAGAGCAGGAGTGGTGTGATGGAGATGCCCTCGCTTGCACTGTTTGCCTGACCAGTCCAAAGGCTGGGTCTCTGCACCAGGCTTAGACCTCCCAGTCTTTACGCTTCCCAGGCATGGAATTCCCAGGGGCTTTTACCCCAGGCTTAATGGGAATGTTTTAGGAAGTGCATCTCTGCATTGCTCCTTACCTTGATGCAATCGTTCTGTGCAGACTCAGCTCAGTCCACTGCAACAGGTAACCAGGGGCTTGTCTCGCCTGAGATTTAGGGACTGTTCCTGGTAAAATACATCTGGGAACTGGAGCAGGATTTGGCGGATGGAAGCAAACCAGGGCTGCGTGGAGGGGCCGGTTCCAGGCACTGCCGCAGCTCGGCAGCCGCTCGTCCTCCACCGGCGGCTCCGCTCTGCTGCTGGCCAGCATTGCCCAGATTTGCTGCATGCCCCGAGCAGGCAGCGCTGGCGTTTCTCACCCAACTTAATGGTGCAGACACCAGTTTATTGCTGCCCTGGGCGGCTGCGTTGCTGCATGCCAAAGGAGTGAGCACAACTGTTTGCAGCATGTTGCAACGTGTAGTTAAACTTGTGAGCATATTCACGGAGGCGGTTGCTTCTCTTTCCCCGTGTTTTCAGTCGGAAACGTACCAAGAAGACATTTACCCGATGACTCCGGGTACGGAGCCAGCCCTCACGCCAGATGAATGGCTGAGTGGGGTGAACAGAGGTAAGGCCACTGGTCACGCTGGGCAGGCAGCACGGAGCCCCGAAATGGCTGGGCTGTGGGATGGGGCCGCAGCCCCCCCTGACCCCCTCCTGTGCTCTGCCCTGCTCAGATCCCATCCTGATGTCGCTGAAGGAGGGCTACAAGAAGACATCCAAAATTGTCTTTAAGGCACCAGTGAGGGAGAAGAAGAGCGTTGTCGTTAATGGCATAGACCTGCTGGAGAATGTGCCGCCCCGGACGGAGAACGAGGTAGGGCAGCGTGGTCCTGACATGGGGACGTGAGGGGATGGTCACTGGCTGAGGGGGGGGATGTTTTCTGGAAAAGCTACCACTGCAGGTCTCTGCTTGTATTCCCAAACTGAGGTACCTGGGCACTGTGTTTCCCTGTGGCTTGAAGCATCCCACTCTACATTAACCACAGAGTACCCAAAAGGGGCAGCGTGAAGCTCCTCCATTTTATTTATTTTTTATTATTAAAATCCTTCTCCCAGATTAAAACCCTCATCCTGGGCTAATGGTTGGACTTGATGATCTTAGAGGTCTTTTCCAACCTAAGGGATTCTATGATTCTCTGGGAACAACATACGGAGGCGCTGGGGAACCATCAGCGCTTGGACCCGGAAGGAATTTGTTTTGCTGGAGCTGAGTTTGCAGATTGGGTGCTTAGGGCATCCCTGGGCTGGAGGGTGAAACATTAAATCCGAGAGCACAGGCAGCACGGCAGATGAAGGCGTGTTGCAAAAGCAGCCGAGTTATGAAACGGCCCCAGCGTGGCTCCGGGGGCTGGCAGGAGGGTGAGGGCCCAGGGGTGAGCAGCCGGCACGGTCCCTCCAGCTCCCTCCTTCCCTTCCAGCTCCTTCGGATGTTCTTCCGACAGCAGGATGAGATCCGGCGGCTGAAAGACGAGCTCTCACAGAAGGACATACGGATCCGACAGCTACAGCTGGAGCTGAAAAACTTACGTAACAGCCCGAAGAATAATTAACTTCCAGGGACGTTTTATAAATAAACTTTCTTTGTTTATACTCGCTCTTTAATTTTATTGTATCCACTTACACAGAATATGAGCCAGAAGTCAAGTGACCTGCCAAGAGCCCACTCGCTGACTGGAAATACGTCCTCCTAGTCTTGCCTAGCACTAAACCCGCTATAACGGAACAGCTGCTGCACGAGAGGTGGCTGGGGCGGCCGTGTGCCCTGGCGATGCTCTTGGAGTAAGTACACGAGCCGTGTCCCCTCCGTCGGGATTAACCGGCACGGGGGAGCCAAGGCGGCGGTGACTCGCCAGGAGAGCGTGATGCTTTGTTGCTATTAATTTTTTTCCTATGCAAAAATGTGACAGCGGGTGCAGAACTGGAACGGGGGGGTGGGGAGGGCTTAGCTGACAAAAGCTCGCTGCGGCGGCAGCAGCCTCAGACCCTTCCCATGGCAGCGGGAAGGCTTTGGCAGGGGCAGCCTGTGCGTACCCCAGGGGTCCAGCCTGGGGAAGGGAGTTGCTCCACATGTGTGCGTGCATCCACGCACACACACCTCTATCCTTAAAAAAAAAAAAAAAAAAAAAAAAGCTGTGTTTCCTAACTGGAGAGGGATTTTTGCTCACTTTGCCTGGGCAAAGAGGGACTTACCGTCCTCCTGTCCGCTGGGATGCGTGCCAGTGACATAGGGAAGAGGAAAGGATGTCACCCAGCTCGCCCCGAGGGATGGACCCGGCGGGTTCCAGAGCTGCATGGGCGCTCGATGGGTCTAGCATGTGTGTACAATCACAGATTGTTGTCGATTAGGCCTGTAGCACAGGGAATGACACCAAATACTGCTAGTTTACCTATATATATATATATATATATACACATATTTTCACTAAATCAAGTTGCTGAACTGCCCAGCACTACCAGTGCAGCGGTTTCTCCTCTCCGTTAATTTACATTGTGCCCCACGCCCACCGCTTCCCCCTCTTTACGTTACATGTGCTGTCATTGCCTCTTATTTATGCTACCACGGATTAGTGATGAAATAAAATGTTTTCAAGATACCAAAACTTTGCCTGTTCCTTTCTTTGCCGAGGGGCTGGGTACGAGGGCTGGCCCCCACCCGAGGGGGGGGGGTGGTGGGACGCAAAGGGGTGTTTTTGGCTGTGCACAAAGTTGTTCTCTGCTTGTGCTGCTGCTCTTCCTCCAGGGTGGGAGGTCCCTGCAGGGCTGAGCGATGATGTGGGGTGGCTGCAAGAGGCTTGGGCGTGTGACACAAGAAGCAGAAGCCCTGACTGTGCAGGGACAAAGTGCTGGGGACTGGGCTGGGCAAGTGGCACCTGGGGAGATGCTTGCTGGAGGCAGTTTGCTAGATGGGGGAAGCAGCCGAAGTTGAATCATGGAATCATGCAATGGTTTGCTTAAGAAGGGACCTTTAAAGGACCCCCCTGCCATGAGCAGGGACATCTCCAACTAAATCAAGGTGCTCAGAGCCCCGTCCAGCCTGAACGTGAATGTTTTCAGGGATGGGGCATTGGCCACCGCCCTGGGCAACTTGTGCTGGTGCCTCACCACACCCATCATAACAAATTTCTTCCTTATATCTACTCTGAATCTCTCCTCCTTTAGTTTAAAACCATCACCTCATTCCTATCGCAACAGGCCCTGCTAAAAGTCTGTCCCCATCCTCCTTATAAACCTCCTGTGCCAAGATTGGACCTAAATTTGCAGGTAAAATGCAGCGGTTCTGCTGCTGCCCCGGCTGCCTGCGGTGCTGCAGTCAGGCATGCGTGAGCAAGAGGGTAGCACGAGGGATGCTGAGATGGAAATAGAGCTGTAAGCTTTATTTCCTTTTTGTTTTCTTATGTTGAGGAATGTGTTATCGTTTGGTGCCAGGACCGGAGTTTTCGGGTTTTATCGTGTCTCATAATTGGAAGGAGAAACTGCTATTTAAGCACATCTCGGCTGCCTTGTGCAGAGCAGCAGTGGCTTGGTCCTGGTTGAGGTTATTTATGTCTTACGGCCTTAGTCAAAGGGGGTGTGTTGGGACTTATTGCATGAAATTATCTCTTGTAAGGGAATAGCCAACGTTTCTCCAAAGCCCCTTGAATCGATGCGAAATGAGCCCAATTACGGCTGCGGGTGGTGATGATTAATGAGCCAGTTAGCATATCTGCAAACATCAGCACAAATCCAGTGGCAGCTGCCGCCTCTGTTGCAGGTGAGGGGGATGTCTCGGGGTGTGCAGGCAAGTGATGCAGGATGCTGCCCCACGGGGTGGCTCTGGGTGGGCTCCAGCATGTGGCATTACCTTTGCAAAGCGTGCTCATGGAGCTCCCGAAACATTTGGGATTTGCCAAAAATCTCCAGCCCAAGTCATGGCCGTGCAGTTTCCAGGTTCTCGCTGCTCCTCTTGCACCTTTCCTCCCAAGCTCCCCTCTCTCGGTAACAGCTCGAGCTTTTCCCAGCATTTCCCCCTGCACCATCTGGGCTCTATTTAAAGCAGAAAAGCCCATTTTTGGGGCACTTGATACATCTGACTTCAGCACAGATTTCCCTGCACTGCTGCAACCTTACGCCTCTCCCATGGAGCAGGGGTCCCGTGCAGCCGGGTGCTATCCTGCATCGCTGCAAGGACCCACTGCAGCACCCCTCATCCCCGGGGTTTTGGGCCGCTGGGGAACCATGAGCCCCGCTCCCACACTGTCCCACATCCCTGCCTTTTGCTCTTGATGAGCCTGTGGCTGTGTTGTGGGTTTTTCAGACGCTCCTGGGTATCTTGCAGTATTTTCCAGGGTCTAAATGAGATCAATGAGTCTGTAACCTCCCAGCTTTTTTTCTTTCCCATCCTTCTTGCAGACATCACAGCATCTTTAAAGCCTCCCAATTCCTCCCTGGTCCTGCACTGGTAGCAGAGCTGATCCTGGGACCAGCTCCTCCAGGACCCCTCCAGGAACTTTATCCAGCCTCAGTAAGTCACAAACATCTGATTTAGCTGCAGCCTTTCCCAAGCTGTCCCCATCCAAACGCAGGCTGGGGTCTCACCCTTCCCGTACTGCTGCTAATTGCAATTACCTCTCCAGCACAGCTGACATCTTCAGGGATAACAGGTTTTAAGCAAAAAGGATTAAAGATCTCAGCTGTCCCTAGCAGACAGCCCCTTCCTTCTTCAAACAGGGCCATGGGGTGATTTCTTTCCTACTTTGTTTTTCCCCTCCATATTAATGCTGTCCCTCTGTGCTCATCCTTATCAACCTGACCTACTTTCTGCTTCCTGGAGATTTCGCTTTGTTTGAGGCTTGGCCTCCTCGTACGCTTCCTAGCTGCAGGATTATTGTTAATTCTCTGTTCCAACATTTTGTGAGTGCCTACTTGAAAAGATTTCTGGTGATTAAAATACCCCTGAATTTATAGCTGAAGATACAAGATCTGGGGTTTTGAAATCTAAAATGAAGTAAATGCAGAGGAGAAGCCACTATGTGTTTTAGTTTAATTAAATGGGAGTTTCCCATCAATTTGCCGAGGATGATGCTCATTCTTCCTTAACCTGACATCCTTAAAAATAAGGGGTGCTTTGCACTTACAGAACTTGGCCCCGCTTGGTTCAGCATCTCCAGCTGTGCACTCAGGGACCCTCTGTTGGGAGGGCAGCTCTCTCACAGCAAAAAAAAAAAAGTAGAAATTTTTGCAAGTTGAGTGCATTTTTAGAAATTACACACTGCTGCCTTTGACTTACAGCAAGATCACCAGAATGCAACTTTCCCATCCCCTCCCAGAGGTTTTCAAACACCAAAAGGGGAATTTGATGCTGAAAGAGAGCTGAAGCCCCATCAGGATTTGTGCAGCAGGCGGCTGCTTCTCTGGGCATCCTGGCAAGCGCCAGCCCCGTGCCACATCAACCTGCTTGCTAGGACCGATGGCCATGCTTGGGTGTACCTGCTCCAGCCAGGTGTGGCTGCTCCAGCTGTTCTGCAGCATCTGTAAAGGCTCAGCAGGGAAACACCCTGTTGCCTGCCCTACTGCCCAGCAGCAGCCAGCTTCTGGACAGGGCTGGCAAATCACAATGAGACCAGGAATTACAGCAAAGCTGGGATGTTTGAAGAAAGGACGGCTGGTGGGCTTTCACGGGAGGGTGCCCAGGGTGAAATGCTCATCTGGTGCTACCTCTGTGGCCGACTCCCTCTTGGCAAGTGCCAAGTGTCACGGAAAAATAAAAACTCCAAACAGAAAGCGTCAAAAGCCTTGCCAAAAAGTTCACCGGGTTTATATTGGCTCTAGGCAGAAGGAGCAAAACCAGCAGCGACAGCAACCAGCTGACAGCAGAAAAGTCACTCGGTGACGTTACCCGGACCAGACGAGTGCTGAACAGAGCAGCAGTCAAATTACGCTCAGAGAAGCACCAGTATGAGTTAGTGGGAGATGCTGGGATAGAGGAAGCGGTCAGTTTTCCAGTTAAAAGGGGAGTGATAACTGCACTCCCGAACCACACACCCCTTGTCTGCCTCTAGCCTGTGCCCCCAGCCCGTGCTTACCCCCCGACAGATTAATCCCCCTCCCCGTTCCTCCGTCCCCTTGCCCAATGCATGAAGCACAATAACAGCTGAATATTTCAATCCTCCCTCGGCGATCCGTGCAGCCATGAATCAGGGTGCTGCTGCTGCCAGAGCCTTGCCTGGAAGAAGGGCGAGGGCTGCTGCAAGCGAAGCCGTGGGTTGCGCGGGGCGATTGCTTCATCCGCCACAGCAAAGCAAGCATTCGTCAGCGTGAAGCAGAGCAGGAGGGAGGAGGAGGAGAGCTTCCCCAGCTCTGTTTCGGGAGGCAGCAGGAATTATTTGCAAGAGGAGAGCAGTGAGCCGAGATGCTACACTTGCTGCCCTGGCCGCTGGGCATGGGGCAAGCATCGTGGTCCTTCTCTCAGACCCACCTGCCACCAGCCTTCATTCCAATATTCCCAGGCTGCCCACTTACCTGCTGCTACAGCCGAGCTGCCAGCCATGGTCCGGAGGGGCTGGCAGGATGCAGGCAGCAGCATCACACGCTGGGGCATCCTCCCTGGCTGCAGCAGCAGCTGCTGCCAGCCCAAACCTCTGCCCAGCCTGTGCCGCTGCTGCTGGGGTAGGTGCATCAACACATTGGCTTCAGCAACTAAAGCTGACGTGGCCTCCAGACAACTGAGAAAGTTATTTTCCCATCAGGAAGAGCTCCATGGCGCTGGATCGCTAATTGACTCTCATTTTTTAAGTACTCTGCGGTACATTTCTTCCCTCAATGTGGACTAAAAATCCTCAGCCATCTCGTTCCTGATGTAATCATCAGAGATTTCTCAATTTCAGCATGGGATGATTCATTCTTACTGAAGCATAGGATGTGTTTAAAGACAACCGTAACAGATTCTTGGTCGAAGCTGGGATTGTCCTGCAGAGGACTAGGGCAGTGATTTAATACAACCAAAAGCATCGCAGGGCAGGGTAAGACCCAAGACTATCAGTTTCAGTCCACTTTTGGCAAGGATGGTCAGTCGTTACAGCTGGTTGCAGACCAGCAGATTTGCCTCTCTGTATCCAAATCAAAGTGATCTGGAATGTATTTGTGGTCAAGCAATTCACCGGCCCCACCTTGGGCAAGGGGATGAAGGAATAGCTTTCCCCGACTATCACAAATTCATAAGTTTTAAGGAAATACCATCAAAACTAGTGGTGAAGGATCTGCTGCAGAGTCCAGACAGAGCCTTGGCTTACCAGAGCCAGCAGTTAGCACCTCCTGTTTCAATGGACAATGTTGACAATCATTTGGGCTTAGAAATCCTTCCTGACCTTCAGCAGAGTTCTGTCCCTTGCTTCAACCACCACAAATAGTTCAGGTACAAGAGTGCATTATCAAATCAGCCGAGGAGCAGCCGTCCTCGAGGGTGCCAGAAATGCAAACACCTAAGCCGTTATGTTGTTAGGACCATGTGGATTTGCAGTCCTCTCTGTTCAGCTTGGCACATAACGATTTTGACCAAAAGCATCTTGTTCCCGGCTTGCACGTGCCCGTTGACAGGCGCTGCACAACCCCGAGCAGCGCAGGAGAGGTTGGGTTTGTGAAGAGGGGGCACAAACGAGGCTGGAAAGCCCCAGCAGCACATTTCAGGCGGTCTGAGGTTTAGAACAGGTTCAGGACAGCAAAGCAACGTAAAGCACCCCAGGAACAAACTCTTGGGGACTTGTCTAACATGGGAGGACTTTGCTTTTCCATGGAGAACCTTTCCCCAGCACCTGTCAAGTTCCAGATAACGCTGAGTTTCATGCTACACTCAAGGATGAATGCACAAAAGAGAATAGTTTTGGTATCTGGAAAACACCAAGCTCCGTCCCCATGGTCCCTGCCCAGGCAGATCCATCAGCCCTAGCCTGCTGCATGGCCAGGGCTCTTCAAATTGCCAGGTAGTTAGAAGGCAAACCGAGAGCAGAAAGAGCAAAGTGACTCAAAAACTTGGCATTTGAACAAGCTGAACTCTCCCACTAGTCATTTCTGACAGTATTTCTACCTGGGTTTTCCTGCTGAACTGTTATAAAATACTGGGGTTTGGGGTTTTGCCAAGGGTAAGTTGCTAAGTATCTTTAGCCAGCACTTACATACACACAGAGCACTCAGGAAAACAAGCCCTTGGTTCTCAGCCTGACAAGACTGTACTTACACACTGCGAAACATGAAGTAACAGTGGAATTAACCACATTGGGCAAACCTCGGGTTTTGTTTTCAGTGGCAGCAGGCAGGCAGAAGTCACTTAGTTTCCCCCCTTCCCAGCACACGCCGGCAAAACCTTGCCGCCGATCAGATACCTGCCTCGGTGCTTCCCTCTCATCTCCCGGGATTAGCGCTTCGGCAGAACTGGGCGGCAAACAGGACTCTTCCTTCAAAGGGAAAGCAGTAAATAAAAGGCATGGGTATCAAAGGTCTTACTGCTGCAGTTTTCTTTGGGAAAACTAATTAATTCCCAAGCAAGGTCCGAAACAATTAATCGTATAAAGAGTTGAGCCACTTCGATGACACCTGGGCCACTCACTGCTCACACAAGGTCAACAGCTGAATGGTTTCTGAATGCTTCCAGGGTAAAACTGCTTTGCTAGCCAGCAGGGGCTTGCTAGCGCCCATGGGTGACAACGGTTAAAGCAAACGTCACTTCAGCATCACCGTGTGAGCTGGGTATTGCTGCATCCTCTGCGTGCAAAGGGGATGCTCACCTGGGCGTCTTCAGGGGACACAGGCTCATCGTGCAGGAAGAGTCAGGTCCAGTCGCTGCAGATTCCTTCTAGCGGCTCGAGTAAAATTTGTGTCTTTGGAAAACTGCGTTGCCCAGAATAAAGCCGAACTGCAGTCTTAAACTAAGTTGGTTTAGAGCGACGCAAAGGTTGGTTGGGTTGCTGCTCCACAGCCGCAGGCCCTGCCCCGATTTGCTTTGCAGGAGCCTGAGCCTGCCCTGCCAGTTCATAGTTTCAGTTTCACAGCAGCAGATCCCGTCTGGGGAGGGAGCAGTTTGCCCAGTTGGATTTCCTCTTAAAAAAAAAAAAACAAACAAAAAAACTCCACCCTACACAAACCCTTCAAAACAGTGCAGCTTCCCACCTACAAAAAACCTTTTATTTTCCCCACAGAGATCCAGTTGAGAAGAAATAGGTGATCCTCCACAGCTTCTCACGCTCTTGCACGGCACAGAAACTGAATTTTAAGTACATAGAATATGCTACTTGCTATGGCCTTCACCTTCAACACACAAGGCATTCACAAGAGAGGAAAAGGTGGAGACTTCAGCTCTGGACTGGCAGTAAGTCACAGCAGACAGCCCTTGCCTCAGATGACCAAAGCTCCTAGATACACTGACCCAGCACTCGCACCCCGCCCCGCAGCACTGCGCTCAGACGAAGGAAATCAGGAACACTTTCCTCCAGGTCTGGATAAATAGGGACAGGGTTACACAGCAGACATGGACACGCTTTACCGCAACAATCGTACTGGTAATACAGAAGAAACCGGCATTCTGAAAGAAAAATGGCATACCATTATTTGCATTAAAGCCACAACCTCTCCCTTGGTGTCACCCAACCATGTCTACAAGTAGTTTTTATGGAGCAAAACGTATCATCAAGCTACTAAAAATATCAGGGAATTTACCAGAATAGCTTAGTAAATGCCTTTTTAAAAAGGTATGCAGTTCCTTCCCAGTGGCCCATTTTACTCAAATAAGCCACAGAAAAAATTGTATAAAAAGATTTATTGAAATTCATCAATGACAAACAGACATAAAACTCAAAAGTTTGGCTCTTCTGGGAAAAAAAAAAAAACTATTGCAAATGTATTTATACAGATGAAATATTGACTAGGAAATACAAGTCACTTCTAAAGCTATTTTAAAGAGGGATATGAAAGTAAAACTGTACATTCACTAGGCATTTTCAGTCATTTTACTGACTTCCACTAGGTAAGAAAATACAATTTTGTATTAGTATCTCGTGCTTGAGTGTATGAAAAGAAACCTCCTACCCTACATGCTGAACTGCCTCCTGTATTTAGGTTTGTAAAAATTTTCAAAGTATATAGCACAAGTGGAAGTAGTTTCTCATCACTTAAAATTGACTAGGTGTTATATATTACAGACCAAAATAGTACACACCTTATTTAAAAGGGTTGAAACATTTTTTTATTACAATTGTCAAATTCATTTCACTAGTAACTCAGGAATTAGGAACACTTTTTATATATATTTATATATATATTTAAATGCCTGCCATTTTCAGTGTATTGGCTATACCCTAGCCAAAAAAAAAAAAACAACAAACCAAAAAACAACCCCAAAAACAAACAGAAAGGAAAACACACAACACACAGGGCAGGGAGGGGAGGGGGGCGGGGATTGCAAATTCACCCCACAAACCAGATCCAAAGGAACACCCCAAAAAAACCAACAAAAACATTTGGTCACTATTTACAAACAGCAAAATAAAAGGTACCTACAAAAGCAGGGAAAGCATTGGCTGAAAATGGCAGTCATTCACGGACAGGCAACAAAGAAATCACTTTATCAATATGCCATTCTCACACCTGTTGCTGTGGAAGGATGCCTTGCCCAAATTTGCAGCATCCCCCGAAAAAATGCTTACGATGTATTGAGTGACTGGCAGTGGTGGAAAAATCCCAGCAACCAATGCTATTGAGCTGTCTCAGAACAAAGTATGTGTATTTGGGGTATCATCCACTGATCTGAAACTCTTTTGTCTTTTTTTTTTTTTTAAAAAAAGATGTCAAACTATCCACTCCGATAATAAGAAACAAATTACCACTTGGTTTATACTTACTATTGCAGTTACAGGGACTAAGAGAGGGAACAAAAAGAAAAAATTTAAAATGAATAGGAGGAGGAGTGGCAGTAAAAATAGTATTTTATTCCCTTGCCCACCCAGTCTGCTTCTCCCTCTCGTTCCCACAGCAACATTACAATCAGGAAAAAAAAAAAAAAAAAAAAAAAGAAAAAGAAAAAAAAAGGTTGGGGGTGTGGGGAGGGGAAATACAGGGTAAAAACAGTCAAATCACAATAGGAAATTTTCAAAATAGGTTATTCAGTTTAGTCATCTTCATCCCCTTCATCTTCAGGTTCTCGTTTTCTCTTCTGTCCCCGTTCTTCATCTAGAAAATAAAACACAACTTGAATTATATGAGTGTTCCCTCATGCTGCTGAGAAGTTGAACAAGTTCAACAAGCTTCTACTTTAGCTACTGGCTTGCTATCAAAGAGCAGGCATACAAACAGCCTGCTTTTTAGAAAATGGTAATTTAACTTTTTTAAGCAAGTATTATTATCTCTAGCAAAAACTGGATTGCTGCCATACCGGGCTCTTCTTCATCTTCATCATCATCTACCTCACCATCGTTGTAGCCTTCTTCATCCTCCTGGATTTAAAAAAAAAAAAAAAAAAAAAGGATTAAAAAAGTCAGTTTCAGTGCAGCACCTTTCACAATTTGGCAATATTCAACACCATTTTATAACAGAGAGAAAGCCCTTGAAGCATCTTAAACAAAAACCAAACAAAAAGGCAGACACTTCCCACGCACTTATATAAGTGCGGTTTTTTGGTACAGTGTAACTGGACTCTGGCCCAAGTTTCATTGCAGAAAATCACAAGCAATCATAGCAGCCACTTCTAGCTTCAAGCCTTCAGCAAGAAAATGGTTTTGTACTTCACGCTGACACGCTGCTGCAAATTCTGTTGTGATGACCCCAGTTTAGTAAAACGTGGTGACTGGTCAGTAGAAGGAGTAGGTGCAGTGCTTAGGGGCACGGTTTAGTGATGGACTAGGCAGTCCTGGGTTAATGGTTGGACTTGATGATTTCAAAGGTCTGTTTCCAACCTAAATGATTCTATGGGTCTAGGGGCAGAGAGGGTTAAAACACGAACAGATATCTCCAGAGCCTGAGGAGCTGCTGCCAGTTTTGAGAAGAGGCTGACCATTTGAGAAGAGGCTGACCATTCAGGAGTGGCAGTTAAGGATCTAAGACTGTTTGGCCAGAGGACAGATAACACGACCTCTTACAGTCAAATTTTAGCCCCATCCCAGTGATTCTGCCAACAGCAAAGTCTCAGCAGACTGTACCTGGCTCAGCACAACTACACACAGAAGCTGGGCTACGCTAAGAATTCCAGCATCCTGAACAACCACAAGGTACATGCCCAAGGAGGAACCTTGCCCTGAGAGCACAGGGTCAGTAATTCACATACCACTCTCTTGTCTGGAGGAAGGCTGTAACCCCAGCCCTTCTAAGAACCCACAAACTAGGTCCACAGACATTCCTGATAGTAGTTTTGATACCAGCCCAATAAACAGAATGATTTCATGTCAATGGTCACTAGATGGCAGCTGGCTCATAGACAGGCACGCCTCAAAGCTACCCCCCACTGTGATGCTTCTCAAGTGAAAAGGCAAGCACGTGCTTCAAGTACTAAAAGCCTCTAATATTTGGTCCATTTCTTGCCGAACTATTCCCAGTTACAGCACGTTCACTCCACACCCATTATTAACTGCCTAAATCCTTACCTCTTCCTCTCCGCTCACATCCTCCTCTTCTCCTTCCTCCTCTTCCTCCTCGTCTTCTTCATCTTCTACTACCTGAGCATCATCATCATACTCCTCTTCTGTACAGCCAAACAAGATTAACCACTCAGACATTTAAAGTTTACTTTTTTTTCAGTGTGGCCACCTGAGATCTGACCTCCTATCGCCACAAGGAGCAAACTGAAAGCATTGCTTAAGGGCAGTACTGTATTAAAGGCAGTTCTCCAGCTGCTAGGCAGGGCTACTAGATGCAGTCCTGTGCCTCTTTAACCCAGTGACAGGGTAGTGTGGCAGCTGCACCCATGCTCTGAGCTGCTCTAGGGCTGCAGGGGCCTTGGCAGTAAGTCACTGCAGCCTCGAGAGTGCTTTAGCTTCAGCTGCTCCGGTTCCCACTACTAATATGCATTTTTGAGCCCGTAGGATGCTTGCAGCTCTTCATCTGCAAGTGTCCATCTGCTCCCACCAGGGATAGAGCAGAACCTTACAAGCCAACCATGCACTGGGAACCCTCCCCAAGGGACACCCCTTGCCTTTATATACTGCCAGAGCAATACAAACGGATCACACATCATCCATCTTATGGCTTTGCAATCTCTTTTTCACGAGAGGAAAGAGATTAAACGCAACTTAGCCCAAGCAACAAACCAGAAAGTGTCTTCCATGCTGCAGGAATGGGTTTTTTTGAGCTTTTTCATGCATTTGAATGCAGGCCCAGACTTGTGCTCTGATGAGAACCTGTGTGCTGCTGGCTGAATGCACCACTCTGCCAGGCACTGCTGCAGCACTCGCCCCTCTCACCAGAGCTCACTCACATTCAGCACTCGAGGGAAAAGTGCAAGTCCAGCTATTCTGCTTTTGCTGTGCAGCTGGGTTTGAAGAGTCTAGCAAATTCCCCAAACTCAGCCAGATACTCATCCAACTGGTACACTGATGCCTCCGAGGGCAGTCTGCCGGGGAAGGCAGAACCGCACCTACTGCACATGGAACCCACCATGTGTTTTCCTAACATTAAAAAGTTGCTTGCTGCTTTGTTAGTGCCTTTCACAGAGCTTGCTCTAGGCAGACTTCAATACGTACACTCTCCTCTCTTCTGCCTGATCTCAACTAGTTCTCCTTGATCTCACAGAGCAGCTACAAACTCCTGTTAATGCCATGGCTCCCTCACTTAATTCCTCGACCCAGCTATTTTCTTCTATGCCCAACCTGGCTCTCCACCTCTCCCTTCTCCATCAGGCCCTACACAACTGCCCATGCTGTCCTGACCGTACCGTTCCTGGAAAACTGCAGCGTGTGCACACCATCCTTTCTTACCCATTTCTGCCTTCTGTCCTCACCCCCTGGCGTGTACTGTTCCCTGAAGTCTTTCAGTGTCTTACTCCTCCTCTTGGCCCCTTTCTTCTCCCACCCTTTCACTCCCCACCTTTCACTAGACAGAAGACTGAAAAAGTAGCCCCTTCAGGCCCTGCCCATCTCCTCGCCCCTCGTTCCTTCAGAGGGCACCAGGATCTTTCTGCTTTACATCGGTCAGGAAGAGCTGCTGAGGACACCCTTCTGTCAGCAAGCCAGAGCTGGAAGCAAAACATACCACGCAGCACATCAATCTTTCAACTTAACGTACACCAAGTACCACAAATTCACATACCGTCTTCATCTTCCTCCTCGTCGTCTAAGCCCTCCACGTAGCCCTCTGCATCAGAGTCCGGTGCTTCTTTGTCATCCCGATCTTTCACTAGAGATAAGACTGAGAAAGTAGTTCTTTCAGGCCCTGCCCATCTCCTTTCCCCTCGTTCCTTCAGAGGACACTGAGGTACTTCTCCTTTACATCAGTCAGGAAGGAGCTGCTGAGAACACCCTTCTCTTGCCAACAAGTCAGAGCTGGAAGCAAAATGTACTAGGCAGCATATCGATCTTTTAACTTACGTACACTAAGTAGCATAATTCACATACCATCTTCATCTTCCTCCTCGTCGTCTAAGCCCTCCACGTAGCCCTCTGCATCAGAGTCCGGTGCTTCTTTGTCATCCCGATCGTAGCCATCGAGGTATGTGAGTTGCGGGAGGAGCTTGAATACGTTTTCTCTATAATCATTCAAGTTGGTTACCTCACAATTGAAAAGATCTAGGCTCTTCAGGTTTTCTAACTTTTTCTGCAAAGGAAAAAAAAAAAAAGTCTCTGAAGTTCAGTGTTACAATAATTCTCTACAAAGCAGAGAATGCAACAGCAGCCAGGGTTAATGTGGTCAAGAGCTACCCATGACAAAAGGGTCATTTTGGTCTCTTCCTACTAAATTGGTGTGGAACAGAAATCTGCAATGCCTGGCCATTGCTGCTTTAGTATCTGAGAGTGGAAAATCAAGTTCAGCATCTCACAAGTAGAAGACTGAAGTCTAGAAAGAGGCAATGGTGCAAAATCATACATGCTGTGAGGGGGCAAGCTAAGAATAAATGGTAGTCCAGTCAGTTATCCCAAAAGCACAATGCAAGATACCTGGAGTCAGCAGTCAGGTATATTTAAATTACTACTTTCAGTAGAAGAAGAAACAGACTATTCTTTGGACACATGTATTTTGCTAAGAGAGATTTTTAAAAATTTAACAGATTTTACCATAGCATTTGGAAAAATGAAAAAAGGCATAGAAACCAAACAGGAATTAAATTCCCAGTTTTAATATTTTTTTGGGTTTTTTTCTTTTTTGGTTTTTTTGAGGAGGATGAGTTGGTCTGCATTGCCCATGGCATTTTAAAGTACTAACAATAAAAGCACAAGCAGTTGAGGATTTGTATCAAGTCTTATGAAGTACCTCCCTACTGGAGTTTAGCATGCGGAGTGACGGTGACATCAAGAGAACTGTAAGTCTGAAACTGGGAGCACTTACGATCCTCCCTCTCATCTGTTTGCTACATGAGTTTAAGAGCTCTGCTTTCCCCTTCTGCTGGGGGAAAGGAGATCCAAGATGAGAACCGCTCCTCTAGACATCTTAAGAGGAAGTATTTGTGAAATAAGCATGAGCTAAAACTTCATTTCTGAAGAGCAAAGGGCACATAAACCAAAACCTAGAAAACAGCACTACCAGAACTGTCACTTGGATGCTTCTTGGAACCGCCACTGGACAAACTTGACCTCAGCACTTGAAATAAGTAGTATAATGGCCGTGAGCAGGAGAGATAACGGAAACCAGCAGGAGTCAGTTGGAAGCTCAGCAACCTCTGCACAGCTGCCACGAGCCAGCCCAGCATGGAAGCACACGGTGCTGCAGCTGGCCCCTACCACCACCAGCGCGCTCCACGCCCCTGGCAGAAGTGGTGGCTGGTGATTGTAGACCCAGTGCTTCAGGGAAACCACACCGAGCTCAGGAAGAGCATCTGGGGGACAGACTGGCATTCCACGCCAGGGTGGAAAGGCTGCAGTGCCCGTGGGGCAGCCCGGCCCCGGAGCAGCAGCCACTAGAGGGAAGCAGCCGCTCACGCTGCCGGCACAGCCCGGGGCAGCGCTGCCCGACGCTGGGCAGGGCCCCTCGCACCCCTCCGCTGAGCAGTGGCAAAGACACTCCGCTGCAAGTTCCTTCGGACTTTCCAGGCCCATAATGCCTCCACTCATCACAAAACAGGGGTTGATTTCACCCTGTACGGCACCAACTTACCAGAGGTTCTATTGTACCGAGATCTTTTATTTTGTTGCCGCTTAGATTTAGATGCATGAGGTTCGGACACTTTTCTGCCAACACTTCCAGTCCTCCTGAGATTCTGTTGTCGCTTAGCTCGAGCTAAAAGGCACATAAACATCTTGAGGTTTTAGTGCAAACATGTATCATAAGACAGTTTGGTCAGCTAATTATGTTTTTATACAAACAACTATTTTACACATGTGGCATACAGCAAAGAGGGAGGGATATGACACAGGACATTTTATTTACCTTCTTAAGTTTGTTTAACTTTGGTAAGTTTGCAACTGAGGCTAAGCCTACGTTGATTGTACTCAAGAATTCCAGCTCTTCAAACTCATCTGTAAGGCCTTCGATTTTGCCGTCATATGACCTACAGTTGTCAAGAACGAGTTCTTTAACCTGGAAAGAGAACAATGCAAAATGTAAGACGTCCTGCATGGAGGATAAAGATTTCACTCACAAGCAAAGGATGACACAGATCAGGCAAAAATGAAAGGTATTCCAGTAAACTGGCAAGTATGCAATAGGTTATTTTCAGTATCTGATCCCTACTTTTGCTGCTACGGTTAGCAGTGTCCCAGAAATACAAATTATTTGGCTTTGCTTGAACTGCTACCTTTGTGTTGTTCTATAAGCAATGTAAACATTAATCCTGGCTTAACCAATTTGGTTCTTAGAAATAGCATCATCTTTTTTAAACGCAAGGAGTAAGTGTTCTAAAAAATAGGAAACCAACCTATTTTTAAACTAACCTACAACTCTGACACTCCGTACAGCCCGTGTGCTATTACAATGTACCATCAGCTGTTAAAATAGGTTCTTTCTGCGTGCAAAAAATTATTTGAGCTTTTCAAGCATGGAGAGATCACTGCTCAGATGCTCCTGAAACCTAAAGTAGGGTACTGGTGATCCTAAAGTGGGTCTTGCTGGAGCCCACCCTCATCCCTCCTCATTAGGGCAGCTTGATGACAGTACTTTAGGGGAAGATATCCATGGATTCTTGGGGAATTAGAAGGGATGTGTCAGATGATGCTGGCAGGCGAGGTTCAGCAAGCACAGCTGCTGCTGCAGCAGTGTGCCCCTTATCTCCCTTGTCCTGCTGCAGCAGGGAGGCTGGAAGGGAGAGGCAAAGATAATGTCCCCATGGGCCTGAGCAGCACAGGGCTTGCCTGACAGCCAAAGCAGGGCAGTCCCACGGGTGGGTACAGCAAGTTACAGCCTGCAGCGTTTTGTGGATGGTTTTAAACAGAGCACGGCTCTTTTTGCTGGTGCTATCTTCAACGGACACAAAACAACCACATCAACACAAAAGAGCCCTTAAATATGCCCCACCCTGAATAAAACTGCTCCTTTTCACCCTAAAACCAACTCAGCCTTAGAGGATTCATGTGCCTTAGCAGCCAGCGCAAGTTTTCCTATGCTCTGGGGAAGCTTTGCCACTGAGGACTGTGACCCCACAGCAAGGGCCCACCCATTCTGGGAACATCCATACATTTTCACACCAACAAGAGAATTTCTGGTTATTTCTCTTGGGGGTTATTTCTCCCCTAAAAAACACCCAGGAAAACCCATCCTTCTGCAAACCCTGTCCTGTGCATGAGGTTTCTTCAGGGGTTTGGAAAGGGAAGGTGTGCTGCTTTACGCTGAGGATGGGATCAAAAGAAGTCTGCAAGAATGGTGTATGCAGAAACACGAAGCAACTCTTCAGTTCACACCAAGGACAGTTAATATGCAAATATTTAATTTTCTTAATTTTTTTTATTACTGTAATCCTGCTGCACAGAGAAGAATCCTATGTAGCTTTATAGCTCCAAATAACATCCCTAGATTTCTAATTAAATCCCAGGCACTGAAGTCAATAGGGAAGTCAGCCCAAAGCAACACGAGAGTACAAGTGATTCATTGAGAGTAGGAGGATCAGCGTTAGACAGGAAATACATTTTCCAAGACTCTACAATTTTCCTAGAAGAATTATGATAGGGAATGACTACACAAAAGTCTTCCAGAAGAATTTTAGGCTAGTCAGAAGAAACCAGAGTGAAATGCTCCTGATCCCACATATATCTATTCCACTGGGGGGTGGGCAGAAGGAAGCAAAACCCCAAAAACTAACTACAGAAAAATCCTCTTTGCTTTGAAATTTAGACAGCAAGAAAGCCATTTTAAAGGCAAACATGCTTATCTTCTTACTGTACGAGTATCTTGAGTATCAGGAACCTCCAGTGAGATCAATATGGGGACAAACACACACTTTTCTCAGTCATCTGCTTCACACACACACAGACACACACAGAGACGAGTTCCCGCCCCACCCCCAAAAAAAAGGGGGGGAGTGGGGGAGAGGAAAGAAGTAAAATAAAAAAAGCTCCACCCTAGGCCCGGAATGAATAGCAGCTACATCTCCCCATTATCTGTGTCCTTCCCCAGCAGCACATGAGGCCCCTGCCTCCCCCTTATCTCCCTTGGCCAGCGAGGTGGTTCATCTGAGCATCCACCTAGGGACACGTCTCAGGGCGAGGAGGGCAGAGGAGCATGGCTGCACCACGCTGCCGAGAGGAGGTTCTCCGCAGAAAGGGGCTGATCTCCCCATGCTGGGGAGCTAGTGCTTTGCAGAGCATGGGTTGGTTTGTTGTTGTTTTGGTTTTTTTTTTTCCTTATTCTCTTTGCAAAGGAAGTTTGCAAGAGCACTCGTAGGAAGATGAAGCAAGGCGGGAGGGAGTTTTCAGGGAGGGAAAATGCTCACAGCCGCAGCAGCCAGCACTTGGGAGTCAGCTCCGGCTCCAAGCTATGCAGCAGACAGACCAAAGGCACAGAGTGAAGCAGCACCTAAACCTCACACTGAGAAAGAAACGGCATCTGCCTTTGCCCCAGGAGTTGGGACATCCAACCCTTCATCCTCCCCATGGGCAGGGTGGAGAAGCAGCAAACAGAGAACTGGACAAAGCTTCCTCAGGGGTAGAGAAGAGATTTGACAGGACCTAGAAATATCACTGAATGCAGAAGAAAAATACTTTAATATGGCAGCAGAAGAGCCAACTGGCTTCTACTTTTAGTTTGCTCTTTTTAGGGCAAGACTGCCGATTCCTCTCCGCTTTGCAGAAAACTTTGATACAGAACTCTTCTTTGCTGTGCCCAGTACAGAGATACTGGGCAAAGGTATGGGGAAGCTCTCTCATGGAATAAAACCAACCAGGTTTGCAAGTGGTAGAAAGCTTGGTCGAACTGAGGAGCTCATATAGGAAACAGCAGAGCACAGGCTCCTAATGCTCCACAAGCGCAACCGCAGTAACATAATTTTGGTGCTTATGTGGTCAGAGGTACATTAATGCACTGGATTGCTTCTGAAAGCATGTGACTGCACAAAATAAAATTCAAATCAAAATTAAGATGGCTTTATGCTCTTAGAGGTTTTAGAATCCCATAGAAAATACACACGTGCAAAACAAGGATGAACTGGGCTTGTGGGGCTTCTCCCAATTTCACTGCCACGTGCACGCTCACTGCTGCTGTTGTACCCAATTCTCCTGCATACAGTACAACCAGCAGAAACTACCACCAGCTTAGTCAGTTTTGCTAAGCATTAAAATCACCTGCAGCTATTTGCCCATAGCCTCAGTCTGCAGTCTTGTCCACCCCGCATCCCACTCTGACTTGCCATCTCCTCCTTAAGGAGCTGCTATTTTGCAGTTAACCAGAGAGGCAACGCCATCCCCCCTGGGCGAGGGCATTGCTCCCCAAGGCCCCTCTGGGTTGTTAATGGGGCACTTTTCCAGCTAGCCGGCTGCTGCACAGAGGTCTCTTCTCAAATCTTAGTCCCCTTGTGAGATGTTGGGCCTCATCCAGGCATACTACAACCCTGACAGTTAGTAAGCACATAACTGTGTCAGTATACAGAGAGGGAGAAGCGGAAAGGTGACCTTAGTAAAGCTACATTCCATCTAAAACAGCTCACTACCACAGACATATGACAGAAGGGCTAAAAACCTATTCCCTGTTTGTTTTTCAGAAGTCTTTGTAATCTTAAGGAAAATTTGAGCTCCTGAATCACTCTCCAAACATCTACTGAACTTCCCTGAAAACACACAGCAAGACTACGTTTTTTACATTTCTTTCCTCATCTTCTGTCACTAAAACACAGAATAAACCTTTGCCTGATGCAGGTAGCCCAGGCAAGCACCCTTTTCTGAGTCTTGTTACACACCTGAACCAGATGAGCAGGCCTCAAGCTGGTCTGAACCAATCTAGTTGTATCACGCTGCAGTCTCTGTAATACTACAGACACACAGGTGAGCAGTGGGAATTAGGGAGGACAATCCGAACACATTTGCAGAGAGGCTAAGGGAGAAAGCGCCCTCAGCTAATTTGTGTTTCACTGCATCAAAGACAAGAAGACACAACTAGCAGAAGTTGTATATTGTTAACCTTATCGCTGTCTATGCCACAATGCATAAACAAATCAAAGCACTAATTGGAGTAAGTACTAATAAAAGTACAAGACAAACCGCATGACCCATACTTACCTTCCCAAAAACCTGCTACATAGTGAGAAACAGTGGACGAACAACATAGCACAGATAACCAACCACCACAAATAACCCCGCAATACTCACCTGAACAGCTAAGGTGGCACCCGCAGGTAAACGTCTAGCAGAAAACCTACCACACAGGTGGCTAGGCTGGTTCCTATAGTACATACCCACGTCTCCGATAGCATTTACGATAAGGCACCGCCAGGTGCTTGGGTAGGGATATTACACATCATATAGCTCCAACTGCCAAGCGTTTCTTGCCCAGCCTGCTGTTCTGCCTTGTCCTCTGCATTCCTGGGGTGGCTCAAGGCTCTGCTGCCCCTCTCCCCCGTTCAGCAGGTGCCATCTGCTCAAGCAGGTGCTTCCTGGTTGTCTGTGTACTTCTGCTTGAGCGTTGCTCCATGGTTTGCTGCTATCACTCCTCACGTTTCAGCAGTCACACATAAGCAAGTAGAGATTGCTGCTTCTCCAAGAAACTCTTCAGGCCATGCCCCTCGGACCTGTTCTCCTGTGGCCATCTCAGTTTCTATTTCTGATAGTCCCAGACGCTTTCAGCACATGACATCACATCTCTGTTAACGCATGCTACACAGTTAACCGTGGATTACAGCATCCCCTACATCTCTACACGATTCATGACATCACACTACATTACTGCCTGCTTGATAACCAGGGACTCTTATCTGTTTCCTAGTATGGTTACTACATTAAGCTGTGTTCCCAACTGCATATACAACACCCTTAATATAGCCATGGGGTCTACTGTGAGACTCTAACCTATTCCTAGGGTAAGTACAGGCAACCATGTGCCAGCAGCCACCAGATTTCCTGGGAGTCCTCAAAAGTGACATCTGGGACCTGCCTGCTGTGCACAGTACCTAGCAGACCTCCTCCTGCCTCCCTTTCCCAGTGCAGGCTGCCTCACTGGAACAGACCCTGCTCTTGAGTTACCAACACATACACAGCCAACAGAATGTATTACACACAAGCAACTATTAAGCCACACATGTTACCACCTTAACCTTCATCTACATTTCCATTGTAACAGATAAAAAGGCCAAAGTCTCTACTTCAGAAAGCCTACAACCCATGGGCAGGGAGATCCATTAACTGGGACTAGGTGCCCAAATCCCAGTCTGTAATTGAAAGCTTAACAAGGTGACAAAAGGACACAGTTGCGAATACAATTTAAAAAGACAAAAGGCAAATTTACATGTATAAATACCATTCTTCTGTCTTTACAAGCAGGAACAGCAAAGGCTGCAACATCTCATTTTCAGCACAAAGAACCAGATGCTTTTGAAGTGTACATTGTGTATGGTACCCTAGGACCGGAATATCCTAGGATGTGGCATTTTTATTGAAAAAAGCAGGTAAAAATGAGGGTGTTAACTCTGTCTTGCACTGCTCCCAACCAAATGATCTGGGGGAGCATGGAGAGACATGCCTCTTAACTCAATGGAAACCTCATTTGGAGGAGAGCAGAGCTGTGGGAAAGGGGAAGAAGGGAAGGGAGAGCAAGGGAAGCCAGTTGTAGTATGCGGAAGTGAAGTTGAAATTACTTCTTAAAGCAGAGACAGTTTTATTCTCTCCCAGACGCACAAACAATTCTTGAAGACACTTGGGTTTCTGTCTTTGGGAGATTTTTGGTCTCGAAAGTCCATACAAAGCCCTGCATCACTCCACAGAAAAGAACAACTGTTGCTGTCTACTGTAACCAGACTGCCAAGACCTGTGTCCTCCTAGTTCTTGTACTGAATTCTAGATCCATAGGCATGCAGATTTGGGGATCCTTGAGCAGAAATAGGTCACGATACATTTCTATTCCACTCGACTTGTGCAAAGTTTAAGAGGAGCCAGCCCTCCTCCACAGTCACCATGTTCTCATTTGTTGGGGAAGACATGGCTTTGACAAGGCTCAAGATAATGCCCAAGTCTTGAGGGAGCCCATCTTTCATGCTTAGCTCCACCGTGATGGTGAGGATATGATGTTCTCCATGCTCACATTACAAGCTTCCTCCAAAGTTACTACTGGAGGAGATAAATGTTGCATGAACTTCCATTTCAGATACTATCTGGAATGTGCCTAGGCCAAAAGATGCTTGAACGAACAGCCTACTTAATACCTTGGGCTAACAAAGCTGCTCCAAAGGCTCGAAGACATGATGCAATTTCTACTCTAGGATGATCACCAAAATGTAAACAACTTGAAGAACTCCATTTTATTTTTTTTTTTTAAAAAAAAACAGGATAGCACCACATGCCATTTGCGACCTTGCATCCAAGACACATCTTCAGCTGTGTTAGAGCCCCCTGTGCTATAAACACAGAGCAAAGCCAGGCTATGCGAAGTTCAGCTCCTGGTGGAAAACAGCGATGGAAAGAGGAGTGCAGAATTATCTCTAGCCCCAATTAGAGCAGCTGCTGGGCTGCTGTAGATCAATTAAGACGGACCTCAAGAGCTCTTCAGCCTTTCCAGGCTTGCCAGAGCGCTGTCCATTCAGGCTGTACCCCCTCCTACCTCTGGCACGCTGCCCACAGGCAGGGGAGGGGAGGAAGGCAGGTGCTGTGGCATCGACTACGCTGGCTTGGTGCCATGGGGGATTCCCCTTCAGCGGAGCAATCCTCTGCTGCTCCTTCTGGGCAGCTCAGCACTGCCCAGTAGAGATGTTCAGGGATGAGGATCTAGCCACAAACAGAATTAAATTTAACAGGGAAGGGAAACTTTCAAGAGCATTGATATCTTCTTCCTCCCCCCAAGATACAGTAAAAAGCAAAGCAGAATAAAGGCACCAACTGCAGGTGACGGCAGGAAAGTTTTTTTCCTTACCAAACAAACATGTGATTCTGGATTTTGATATATCCCTTCGAGGCTTTATTGTAAGTATCTGAGATGAAATAGATAGATCTAACTCATTTGCAGTACCTGTCTTAACTAGTCAGCCAACAGCCATTTACCTTGCACAGGGTCTGGCCATTACCACATTGGGCAAAGAATCTGCAAATCCCGGGGCAGGGAGAAGCGCTATACAAAAAATGGCCACATAAGACAAATCATTTCCCTTGAGATATGGGCAAGGTATCTAGCACCCAGACTACTTGAGAGCTGTATTAGCAGAGGCAGTGACCGACGGCTGAGAAGGGACTGGCTGGGATTAACGCCTATACCTTGCAATTTTGAGCAGTGCTTCGTTACCAGCATTACAGACAGCAGGTACAAGCACAGCGCCTCACCACAGCTGAACGGCAGGTGTCTGTCAGCACTTCAAAGCAGTTCAGGCTGAAGGTTACAGGATTTCCCCACACCCCAACACAGGTGGCCCTTCCACCAGCACTCTGCAACTGGCCCCTTCCACTGCAACCCACAACTGCTGAAAAAAAAACAGCTTTCAGTGCAACCTGGTTCAACGGCAACCCGCTCCATTGCTAGCTGTTTTGCCTATTTTATACTCACTCAACCAAGCTGGAACTCTAAATTCTTGCAACAAGGTCACATGAAACTACTGCCTGACCTCAAAATTCAACTAGGGGTTTTGAAAATGATGCAACCCCACCAAACTTTCATTCTTCTGCATCTCTTTCTCGGAAACTCCCACCAACGCTTTTAAATGCATCAGCGGAAGGTTTCAGAAGCCCAAAACTGAACTTCCAGCACCATGTCGATATAGTTTTGGTGCCTTTGTATTTTTCACTACCAGCACCAATACGTGTGGGTGTGCACAGATCCTAATACCACTGTCTTTGAACTATAATGACATGGTTCTCATACAGGTTTACTCTGTGTTTGTAAACTATACCCTAGCAAGCGCTTTGTATTTAATGTAGTTGATCCAACAGTCACATGATGAAGAAACTCAGATTTACTCCACTCGAGGGTACAACCAAAGAACTGCATGAAAACATTTGTATAGGGACCAAAAGCAATCCAGTGACAACATGGGCACCTCTGTGCACATCTGTCACAGTCCAGACTCAAGCAGCTTGTTACATTGCTGTACCCAAGTTCAACGTGATGCAGTAAAATAGGAGTTTAAAGACACCTTTCAAACTCCCCTCAAGCTGGGCTTCTGTTTCACTTCATTCTCCCAAGGATGAGCATAATTCGCACCCTCTGTTTGCTGGCCACTCTGCATGCATGGAGTGGGCCCTTTATCACTTCAACCCTGGCAAAGGGAAAGGGAGCAGGGGAGGAGAGACGGGAAATTTTTGTTGTTTTATTTGTTTGGTTGTTGTTATGTGTGTTCGTTTTTTTTAAATCAAAGCTGCTCTGTGTTCAGAGACAGCTTAAGGCGGCTTGCATAGTTCAGAAAAAAATCTGGCTCAGTATCAATACATTTACTTTTTTTACCCTCTTAATATTTTACATAGCATAGCTATAAACCCTGAGAGCAATACATATGGCTCCAACTAATTTCATGTCCCTTTGCTCTGTTCTCTGAGTAACTAAAGGTCCAAGTGAAACACATAAGTGGCAGATGAGACTTGGCAATTCCGACTACTTCTTACACTGCTATCTAATTATAAGGCACCTCCAGTACTAAAAAACTTCCAGAAATAATAATCTGCCATTGCCTTTCTCAAAAAAACAACCCCCCCAACAAAGAAACCCCATGAGTCACATAAATATACTACCACACATTTACAAGGGTCAGTATAGCCATATGCACAAGCAACACACTAATTAATAAATCAAGAACACACTCTAGTGACATGGAAAGCTGTTTCATTCAAAAGCATAGAGCCAGGTTTTGGGTTTGTTTCCACTGTTAGCATGGTAACTCCGTAAAAACTCCAAATATTTCTTTAGAAAGGCTGTTTCAAATACACAATTAAATTGCTTGATCTTTGCATTAAATGTTTTTCTAATATTCACATTAAAATTGCTTGCTTCCCTCTTTTCCACAGAGGGTATCGTCCACTGCAGAGCACTTGGCTCTTGTCCTGGCTGGGGTGGGTGACACTGCATGGGTCACTTCAGCTCCATGTCTTGCTTTCTCTCTGTTTGAGAAACAGAGTGCCTCATACCACATTCAAAGTGCTTTTCATTCACTGCCAGCTATTATTAAATAAAACAGAAGCAAAACAGGAGATTGCATTGCACCTTTAATTTAAAAATTTTGCAGTTAGAAAGTTTAAGCATTTAGCTGAACCGCTTAGTTTGTTCAGTTGCACGTACTCTGAATTGCCCTCAGCAACAAAGGACTGATGTAGAGACATACATAAAAAAGAAACACTGCATTTAAATGAAGACTAATTTTAAGAGCTGCATATTTAATATGGAAAGCAGTCTCTGAAGATGTCAGCTGCTATAGAATGCACTGGCAAATCTTACTTGCAAAAGATAAGCTTTTCCTAGCTTTTTTTATGGCTTTGAAGGGAACTGTTCAATAGACCAAGTCGATGGACAAATGAGTGCTCCAATAGAGAGCACAACTTTTACACAGTGGCGTAAAGGCAAACCACTCAGGCTTTTTTTTTTTTTTTCTTTTTGGAAGTATTTCAAAGGTCATGCTTACATATGCAAGGGCTTTGGGACTGATTTTAGCAACCTAGTAAATTTTACAGGCTGTGTATTTACTAGCTGTTTTGTCTGAAGGATAGCAGAGCAGGAGAGGATACAGGAAAAAATCATATGCAGAACAAGCCAGTAGTGTCACATAAATAGCTGAGAAGTGTCCATCACTCCAAAGCACAACAAAAACATCACTGCTCTCTATTCCCACCCGAGACTTGTACCTCGCTGCAGACACAGAGGGTTTGGTTCATCGAGCTGAACTGTTTGTCAATCAAGACTGCTGAAAGCCATCACGCGCTCCACAAATGGCAAGCCTGTCTCAGCGGGTGGCAAGGAGAGGACCTCCCTTCCTCCTTTCCTCCCTTCACAGCACCAGGGGCAAGTCCTGCTCCTTCCCTGCCACAGCGCTGGGATCCCAGAGGTGCCAGGATCCTGGTGGGCAAACCAGAACTACTCCTGTAACCTTCCCTTACTGTTAATTCACTCTAAACGCATCCAAAACATAGCACCCACATGTTTCGTGGGTCTGGTACTTAATTTTCAAGCTTCTCCAACTTACCAAGACATATACCTTTGTGGCAGGAGGATGGGGGGAGTAATCCACAGAATGAATGAAATGGAAGAATCAAGTAAACATTAACCTTACGGGATGTAAATATTGAAGAAAACAACCACTGATATTTGTGCCACCATTCAATGGTACATTTAAAGATGCATCACTCCCATAGATAAAGTAGTATTTTAAATACAGCAAAAGACAAAATGTTTTAAAAGTCCTAAATCTCTGCAAGAGATTAGTAGTACCTTGAAACAGTCAGGAGTTTTTGCCATACGTTTACAGCAGAAAGGTATGTTCTATTTATTGATACATAGCACACAAATCCTGCCGCAAGGATGGATTGTAACAGCTAGGCTTAACCCTAGGAGGTTTGTACTAAGAAGCATTTTATTTTTTCATTGTTTCAACAACTTGTTTCATTTAGTGGGCAGGACAAGATCCTTTGTTTCTTCAGATGTGTTTCTTGACCGACTACAACACAATTACATCAACTAAACCCCAGCTATTTCTCTTAATGTGTTTTATCAAGCTTGTACTTGGACACACAACCTGAATCATACAGAAAGTTTTGTAAGTGTGACTGCACTTTACATATTGCTTGTCAAAAGGGAATTCCTGAAGAGTCGCAGGTTAAAAAAAAATAAAAATCTACCATTGTTACTTTCTAGCAGCATCACTGAGAAACAGGAAAGTTAGGCAACGTTTTAGATCTGTATACCAGTGTTTTTCAGTTTTACATGTGTAGCTCCTTTCATATGCTTAAAACTTGGTCCAGGTTAAGAAAAGAGAATTTGCCAAACACTTTCCTGGTCAGCCCAGTAGTCAGCTTCGAAACAAGTCTAAATTTGAGTGAGGACAGCTCACACATCACACCCATTCTCCAGCCTGATTTTTTAGGGCTGCAGTTCCTCCAAGACGAGCAGCCATCCATCCCACAGAACACTCATTTACCAGGTTTGCATCTGGAAATTCAGAGCCATGAAAACTAGCTGTTACACAAACCTGAGAAGTTTGCAAAAAAGACAGCTGTTTCTTCGTACACTTACACCCTGCTGTCAGCTACGTAAGTGGTTAAGTGATACAAGTCTGCAAAATTCCACAATGCCCTGCACACACCGCACAGAGTTCGTATGTGCTGGCCTCATGCTGCCCCAGACACAATCCTATTCCACTGTGTTTCAAACCTAGGAGCACATCCCCTTCCCATTTTGAGGTTGTTCAGACTGGGGAAAGTAAAAAAGTATGTATCTGCACCCACATGCAAGACCAAAATACTTTTTTAAACACAGGTCTTTGAAATGACCTGTGTCACTTTAAACTCTTTACTCTTCTTGCAAGTATCACAACAAGGAACTAGCTGGATGAAAAGCGCCTTTTTTTTTTTTTTAATATTCTTCATTCGAAAGAAGACTGTATACATGCTTATACCACATTTCCCTTCAGTGTTAAAAATCCACAGAAAACCAAAGAGAAATCAGACTGTCAAATAAGTTTTACAACACAAAGAAAGCCAGAAGAACAGTGAGAAATATTCAATGTTACAGTCAGTATTTTATCACTGTCATAATTTTGAGCTGATAAAGGACTAAATCCTCAGATTAAATGAACCGGAGTGGCAGCTGTAAAGCAGAGATGAGTCTTGTGCATGATTTCAAAAACCTACCTCCGTGTCACTTGGCTCAGAGCCTTAGTACTGAACCTGTTTCACAGTCTTTGCATTTTACTAATAGAGTTTACGATGGGAATGAACAAGAATGCCCATAAGTGTGCCCAGGTGAGCAGCCCTCTGCGAGGTCAGCAGTTACACCACTACCAGCTGATGGTTCTGGAGGAAACCCATGTGAAATAATTGCACCTGGCCCATTTCTAGCAGGCAGTTAATTATAGTACAAAACCATGTCGGTAAGATAAGCAAAGTGACACAGGCTACAGCCAGTGCATTACTATGAGTGACCATTAAATGCAATGGGATAAAAGTTGAAATATCTGGGCAGAAAGTAGATATGCAAGCTCAACTCTGGCTGTACGACCCACAGATAAAACAGATTTCAAGCACCAAAACCCCAGACCTCTCACCAACACTGGATTCATATAAAAATGGACTGAATTAAAACCCAACCCAAACCAAAAACCAAAACCAACAAAATAATAGAGGCTGAGGAAGGAAAGGAAGAGATGGCTCCTATACAATCCACTTCAGGACATTTGCATTATGCTTTATTAGTCAACATGTTACCTTACAGGATTATATGACTTAACAGCTCAAAGTAGCTAGCTCAGCTGCACAGTAGCACATGGCCTTCTACTGAAGGACTGTATTAAGCAGATCAAAATATAAAATATTAATATAGGCTCAGAAAGAACCACAACACCTTATCAACATCCTACTATCTAACTCTGATTTACAAAGTTTTGATCCTGTAGGCTCTGGCAACAGGATATAGTAAATGTAAGATGTACCACAAAACTTAAGTACATACTGGGCAGAAGCTCCCAAACAAGTATATTCACAGTTATTTTCACCAAGATTTATTTACATGACACTTAGAAGTTCAAAAATAACAATCCCCCCCCAGGAGGACAAACACTGCCTACCTATCAAAGCAGGGACTAATGGAAACAACTCACGGAACCATCCCCTTTGTGGCCAAAGACTTACTAAAACCTGTAAATAAATGATGCTGGCATGAGAATTGCTTCTAAACGTCAGTTCCAAGTGTTTTAGCTGAAGCGCTACCTGGATTCAGCTAAATTTTATTTTAACAGGCATTTCAGAGAAACAGACTTCAAACCACACGCTTAATTCTCCACGACACAAACGCACGTGTGCACATCTGTCATCAACGTCTTTACAAAGCGGACTCTAAGCAGAACAGCATTCCCAAATGGCATCTCTATCCCGCTTCGCAGGAAGCCAGGAAGATCTGGCTTTGTAACGGAGGTGATTGCCTTCGCTACCTTGGGAGGACTGATGCACTTAACTCACTGACAGAGTCAAAGGCTAGCAGGTAAAAAGAAAAAGCGACAGGTTAAAGCAGCTTTGTTTTACTTTGAACTGCTGCAGATTTCGAGTTGCTGAGGAACAGTGAACCCCCACCCCATCACATCTCTCTCAACTTTCTCCGGCATAAGCTAGAACAGAGCAAAACCGGAACAAAACCCAAGCATGGAAGGAAAAAAAAAACCCACACCACCAGTTTATACCTAAAACATGCTGGATCAGGTCTTTAAACCGTAGGTCTGTGTTTAAAATGGTGAGTGAACCTCCAGCAGCAGAGCGAGGGACAAATCGAGCAAAACTAAGGGGACACACACACACACACACAAAAAAAAAATTACTTAAAAATAAAAGGAGCCCCAAAAGCAGAGACCTACCTTCCCGCCGGGCCCTGCCCAGGAAGGCGTGCTGCCCGGGGGCGGCCAGCTCCTCCCGCCGCCGCGGGGACCCCGGCCCGGCGCGGTGGCGGGGCCCGCTCCCTGGGGTGGGCCGGGGGGGCGGCCTCCCCTGGCCCGCAGCGGCACCCGTAGGGTTAAATAAAAAAATAATGACTAAAAGTAATAATAAAAGGGGGGGGGGGGCTGAAGGACGACGGCGCCTTTTTACCCTCCTGGCTCGTCCCGCTGCGGTCGCCACAAGCCTCCTCCCGCCCCGCGCTCGGCGACAAAATGGCAGCCCCGGCGGCTGGCAGTCATGTCGGAGAGGGCGCCCGGGCGCCCCTCCGCCGCCGCCGCCCGGCCCCGCCGCCGCAGCCGCAGTGCCGGCGGGAAGGCCCCCCTCCGCCAACGCCTCATGTCGCACTTCCCCACACCGCCGCTACCCCCGGCCCGCCACAGCGGGAGCCGGCGGCGGGCGGCCCGGGCCGGGCCGGCGGGGCTCCCCTCACGGCCCGGTGGGGCGGGCAGGGCCGCCAGCCGTTCCCTCCGCCGCAGCTGAGGAGGAGGAGGAGGAGGAAGAGGAGGAAGGGGGAGGGGGGGGGGAGAGAGGAAAAAAACATGGCGCCGCGTCCTACTTGCGGTGTGGCGTTGCCAGCGCGGGGCCGGGAGCGGCCCGGCGGGGCGGGGGGGGGGGCCGAGCCGGCCGGCCCCGCTCGCCTCATTGTGCCCCCCGCGCCCGAACAATGAGCCCCCCGCGGGCCTCTCTGCGCCGGGCCGGGCCGCGCCTCACCGCCCGCCGGGGCCGGCGGCGTGTGCCGCGGCGGTGGCGGGAGCTCTCCTCCCCCCGCACCCCCCCGTCCTCCTCCTCCTCCTCGCCCAGGAGTTTTTAAACTTTAAAGAGCAGGTTCCATCGACCTGCCCGCCTTTGTCCCTCGGACACCGCGCCTGGCCACCGAAAAGCCGCGGGGCCGCGTCCCGCCGCCTTGCCTCCGCCCTCCCCCCAGAGAGGTACGTTCGCCCCTTCTTCCCCTTCCCGTTCGTCTTCCGCGGGGCCGGGGCGCACCTCGCCCTCCCGGCCATTATGCAAGGGCCTGGCGGGGGCCGGCGGGGCGGGGAGGGGAGGGGAGGGGGCTTCCCCGCCGCTGCCCTCAGCCTCCCCGAGCCCCGGGTTCGCGCCCCGCCGGAGCGGGCTCAGGGCCCCGCCTGCCTCCGGGCACCCCCCGCTGCCGACTCTGTTGGGGTGGTCTTTTTTTTTTTTTTTTTTTTTCCACTCTCTTCCCCCCCCCCCCCCTTTTTTTTTTTTTCCACCCTCGTCCTGACAAAGTTTTTTTTCTCTCTCTCGTTTATTCCGCGAGACGCGGAACAACAACCTGAAGTCCGGCCCCGGGGGAAGGAAAGGGGAGGGGGGGGGGGAGAGAAAAACACGCACACGCACACATCCAGCCTTTTTGTGCGTGTGTGGGGATGGAGGGGGTGGAGAGTGCGTTTATTTCTTGCAATATTTTTTTTATTCAACGCTCGCGCTACCGGCGGCGATACCCGATCGCCAAAAACGCTAAGCATTGGTTTAAAATTCTTTTCTTTTATCTTCTCAGCATCTGGAGAGAGGGAGAGAGAGAGAAAGGGCGCGTTCATGAGGACTACAAAGTTACAAATATGGCTCCCCAGTCTCTCTTGCCTGATCACTGCAAAGAAATGAAGACGCACTTTAAACTAAACCATTTGCAACTCACTCGCAGTCCCTGTCTGCCTCTCCCTGCCCAGCACCCAGTACAAATATTTGCGAACTAAACACGCTGAGAGAGGAGCACCAACTTATTTTTATTTAATGCACGGCGAGCCCCCTCGAAGGCATCGCACACCGGCAGACTCAGGAGCAGCCTCTAGTTTCCCCCTAGACCATAACGCGTGCGCCTTCGGGCACCCCCAAATTGGGGTGCACGGCCACACACACACACACAGGTAGGCACCTCAAGGGCAGCAGCGGCCCCGCCGCCGCCGCCGCTCCCCCCGCGGGGCTGGGATGCACCCCCCCGCCCCCCCCTCAAAAAAAATAATGTGGGATGGATTTTTATTATTATTATTATTATTTTGCATTGCTTACATCTGAGGGCGTCCTGTTCCGCAGCTCTAAGTGGATCCTTCTATTCATGTCCATGTCCGTGGCTGGTGGGAGTCGCTCGCTGTCGCCGGCTCCGCTCGTGCAGTGACACCGATGGAGACCCCCCCAAAGCCAGCGCGGTGAGGGACTTTGAGGGCTCAACCAGCTCCGCTCGGAATCCCGAGCCCCAGCACCGCGGCGAACACTAACCTGATAACTGCGGAGGCGGGCGCTCCCGGGGGCTCCGGCCTGACTGACGTCCGTCCCCGCCAACCGCGGCGCCGCAACGCGAGGCCGGAGCCAATGGGGCGGGCAAGGGGCGGTGGAAGCCAATGGGGGAGCGGCGCAGCCGGCCAGGGGGACAGCCCGGCTGGGAGCGGAGGATCATTCCGTGCTGGTGGCTGATGGGGAAGGAGCAGCGGCGGCTCCGCGGTGGGGCTGGGGTGCGCTCTGCCTTCTCCCGCCCCGCTCCGCTTCCCCCGCCTGCTGGAGCCGGGGGGGAGGCGCCGAGGCGCGGGGCGGGGAGCGGCGCTAGAGCCGGAGCCTCCCGGGCAGGGGCGCGCAGCCAGGAGGGAGGGAAAGGTGCGGAGCGGGGCGGCGGAGCGCGGGGAATGGCGCGGGCCGGCGGCGGCGGGGCGGGGAGAGCGCGGGGCGGGCGGGCCGCCGCGCGGGGGAGGGGCGCCGATCTCCTCAGCGCGGCGCCTGGCCGTGAGGGGAGGCGAGGCCAGGCCGGCTTGCCCTGCCGGGGAGCTCCGCGGGCCCCGGGCGGCGGGCGTTCGGTCAGCGCGGGGTGCTGCCGCTCCGGGTGCCCCTTCCGCGGGCGAGCGGGCTGAAGGGGCTTCGGGCAGAGAGGGGTAGGGCGGGGAGGCGGCGCTTGTGCGGAGAACCCCCGGGTCGGTCGGTTCCCTCTCTGGAAAGCTTTCCTGGGGGATGCTTGTCGCGGCTCTGAAGGTGTCACCAGCGCCTTGCCGTCTCTCGGAAGCCCGCTTCTGCTTTTGCTCACGTCCAGTCGTTGGATGAAGCGGTGGGGCCGGCTGGCCTGTGTTGCCAGCAGAAGGTATATTCGTTCTCCTTTACCTTTTGCCAGGCGGGCTTCTGGAACGAGGTGCCAGCTGTGCCCTGGCAGGGCTCGCTGGCTGTGGCAGGTATCGGATCCGCTAGCGCTCTGACAGCGGCAAACCCCCACGCTCGCTCCTCTGCGTGTACTTGTGACTGGTTCTGTCAAACACAGGGCACCGTTTTTGTTAGGCGTAGCAGGCGATAGATAAAATGAGCTGCATTTGCTCGGCGAGACTCCTTCTTGCCCCTTCGTGACCGAGTCGCTGGAGTTTTGATGGACTTGTTAACCTTGCCTTCACCTCAGGTGGTTGGAAAAGACAGGGCTTTTAAAAATCCCCAGGAGTCATTTGAAACATTTGATGCTCAGAATCAACAAAAAGATGAGAATTGCTGGAAGACTGACTTGTCAAAATATTTTGCAGTGCAGGATGGAGATGCTTCCAATACCCGTGTCGCCTGCAGATAAGCTGTAATGAACGCAGCTGGCAGCTAAGCACGAGTTTGGTTGAGAGAGTCTGAGCTGGGACAAGGGTCAAGCTGGATCCAGCTTCAGGTAAAAAGTGTACCACTGGTATTCTCTAACAGGCTAAATATTTTTGTGGTGGTTTAGGGCCTCATGATTTAGCTGTTAGAGCCACTGGATTTTGGTTTTGTCTGTGGTGTAGACGAGTCACTATTTATTGTTCTGTGGCGCTGGTTTCGGTGTAATAGAAGTTACTGCAGTAGTTCTAGAGTGCAAACTTTTCAAAGTGTTTAGGACTTCAGGATCAGGGTGAATTTTATTTTAGCTCTGTTTTAAATTCTCCTTTACAGGTATGGACAAAGGTGGCCCCTGGGCTGAGGCTTCACAAAGGAAGTTTTGGTCTGGGATTTGTTTTCATGGCACAGGTGAAGACCTTTGGAAAAGAACTTTTATCATGGAAACAAAGTAACTAAATTAAAGTGTATTAACTACACTGTTATAACTTTTAAAAAAATCTGAGAATACAGAGATACTTTTTCCTTTGTTTTCTCAGAAGAAAGAATGTCTTGTATGTTCTATTCACATGAAGTTGTAGAAAACGCCGCCCTGAAAACTATTGGGGGAAACTTATTCGAAGTTCGAAACCAAAATTAAATGTTGAAACTCGTTGATTTTCCCTCTGCCCCATTCACATGCACGCTGCTTGTATTGCAAGGGTTTGAGAAGTCTTGAGAACTGTTTGGAGGACTAAAAATGAATGGAAATGTTCCATAGGCCAAATACCTAAGCATCCTATCACAACGGTATATAAATTTTAAATAATGTCTTTGTGGAGTACAGCTGCTCTTAAACAGACAGCAACAACAACAAAAAAAACCCTTGTCACTGTACTAATACTCTCAGGATACCAAAAAAAAGTAAGTTGGATTTAAAAATGGATATGATGATGCCATTTAAAATGAGGATCCAATTTTGCTCTTTTTAATAGAGGGAGAAACTGTTTACATTTTGATGAAGCCATACTAGCTCTTAGGTGAGGAATTTTTATTATGTGTTTCTATGAATAAAGCTGTCAACTGTCTGTCGTAGATGTCATTGATTAGAAATACTGTATACTGACACAGTGTATGGAATCCTGCCTTGTCGGAGTCCTTAACAGCGGAGCAGCAAAAGCAGTCTGAGCCCTGCTTACAATAGTGGGAAGCTGCTCTATAGGATCCCTGGTCAGTCTCCTGTTGGAAGATGAAAATATTCTCCATCCTTATCTGTATGTTCTGTTTTTTAAAGCTCAAGTACAAAGAAGTTAATATTGTGAGTAATTGTTATAATCACTACAGTTAATGTTTGATTTTTTGTACATGGTTCACATTTTTGTCCAATTTCTTCATTGCCTAAAAGAGATCCGTTGTTATCTCTATGCAAAGGAGGTTCTAAATGCAGGTTTGCAGCTGAAGCTGATCATACGTCAGAATCCTGGGCCAAAATCTGAAATACTAAAAACACTCGCTATGGAAACTTCAGTTATGGCTGAGCCTGTGTTAGGTTTTCATGTGCTTCTATATGATTATTTTCCAGGTATTTTCTGATCAAGCTTTACAGACTATTTAGTGTAACTGCAATGTGGCCAATTGGGTGATTTCATCCACGCTTTATATTTTGTTATGCATGGTTTATTTGCCTTTTTTTTTTTAACATGAGTACTGCAGCCTTGCATTAACACAGGTTTTGAATGAAGGGCTCCTATACATAAAGTGTATGTATCATGTGTGAAATCCTACTGTGTTCTATGAGTAAAATTGTTGAATAGCTGAGCGTTTGCTGAAATGAGCTGCTGATTGTTTTTTTGTGGTTTATAATACTCCTTTGTAGATCTGCTGATATCTTGTTTGTCCATGCTGCATCCGGACAATGCATTCCTTCATGTTTTGTGTAACATCGAAGTCTTCAGTCATTTCTGTGTATGTAGATACGGTAACTGGAAAGTGAAAATTTGTTCTTAAATTGTCCCTCTTCCTGCCCTTA